>NW_020799112.1:6634969-6758647 GCF_003259725.1 Athene cunicularia
GGGATGGCAATCAGCGAGGGCTCCGACCTGCTCCGGTATTCGGCTATTGTTTGAAGGGGCAGGACGTGAGTTTTCGAGTTCCTAATTGTACATTTTGTTCTTGAGATAAAAGCAATAAAGACACAAAAAGAAAACAACTTGGGCGATTTCGTTTGGTTTAAGGTGGTGACTACATAGCCTCAGCATTTCCTACAGCGCTATGAACTGCTGCTGCCCGTGGCTTTAAAAAAATAAACGTTTTCAAGTATTCTAGGTGAAGGGGGTTTAGTGTCTTTTACAGAGTATTTATTTAAGCGCTAAGAGAAACACCACAAACATTTTTTTTTCCATGTATAAAAAAAATTTTAAAAGATGTTCTCTTACTTTGGGGAGGCAAGTGCCTAACCCATTCAGGACGAGGCTCTATCTGAGCTGTGACTCGAGCAATGGGATGGCTCATGCCTCACAAAGCTGAGCACATACTCCCAAGTTCTCCAGGACTAAGTCATAAATTAATCAAACCACTTCCAAAAGAATCACCCACTAAAGTGCTTCAAACCTCAGTGATAAGACAGCACGCTCCGTGTATTAGCCACGCCACTATGGTCCATAATTTATGATGTTGATTAACTTACTCTTAAAATATTAGACTAGAGCAAAAATTCCATGACTAAGATACATCGACTTCCAGTGAAAGGAGAGTAGGTGAGAAAAAATCCCAGATCATAACTGGAGTATTTTGCACTCACTTTGCAAACATTTTGTGATGCACGGATGACAGTAAAAGGCATGGTATCAGGGCCACAACTTTCTTGCAGTTGTCCTTTTTATATGCTACCACTGCTTTTGTGCTCCATGCAATCTTCAGAAGTACTTAACTTCTTAAGATGCAGCAATATTTCAACGATCCTCTACAAAGAAACGCCCTACCCAAAGCTACTGTGTGAGTTTTACGTTTGTTCTCCTTTGAAAATAAACAAATTCATATTCCAGGAAATAGCTTAAGCAAATTCCCAAGGCAGCAGTCCGAGATCAGGGGGAAGGGCCAACTCCTCCGCCATGGTGCAGAGAACACGGCATTGCAGGGCAGAGTAAGCCCACTGGGACTTTCGGAGCAAACAGTTCCAGCCCTCTCCCCGCTACATCCTAGGACAGCTTCAGAGCTCCAGCAACCTCTGCCTTTCATCAGCACCATCCCTGACTTCCTGGCAGCTGACTGCTCCCAGAGTACCCGAATACCGTGGCTTCACTGCCCTGTTCCCGCAGAGGCACCGCGGCTGTGCTGAGCTCAGGGGGGGGTCGTCCCCACGGGAGTTCTCCTACATTGCAGCACGGCCTTCTGCCAAAGCTCCTCTGCTGGCCCCTGCCATGAAAACACTACTGCAGATTTTTTATTTGTTAATTGCTAGAAGTAACTAAGCCTCAGATTTACTTTTTTTTTACATCTATCTACACATGCAGAAGGCAGAATGTGACAATTTTTTATGCCCACATGCTTCCATTGCCAGAGTCTACGAGTATTCACCAGAGGAAGCAGGAAGGAAATAGCTGAGATCACAACAGGAAAAAGGGGAAGGATTTCAAGGTGTGGAGACACAGGAAAAACTCAGGGGAGGGTGACCTGGTAAAGAGTAGCGTAAAATAATCCCTCCCTCTCATCTGCCCCTCCACCACCACCACCCCACCCCCAAATAAGAACAGTTCTGGGGAGGGTGGGGAGGAGGATAGGCTGGGAACAAAGATTACAGACCATAAAACAAGATGAGGCATATGGCAGGGGAATGAAGGAGGACCACAGTCATGCAAACACAGAGAGGTGGAGATGGATCCCCAGAATAAGGGAAAAGGACCATGGGAAAGAAAAGTATTAACTCAGGTATTGGGAAAAAGATTGGGAACCAATAAAAAGGTGCAAGAAAAATATTAAGCAAAGGAAGTTCCAGCAAAGATGAAGGCGCCATTTTTGTATCATCTTACGCTGGATGCCATCAATCCATACACTTAATTTGACGAGGAAGGAGACTATTTAACTAGGAAGGATTTCTATCTAGGGGTTTGAAACATCTGGCAGTGGATGTAAAAGGATCACAGATGATCTCTCGCCAGCCTGGGAGGGGACATACATTACTCTTTTGGCCCACAGAGACTAATGGGATGCATTTCTTTCTTCCCTTCTTTTCTCTCAATCTTTCTCCTTTTATCCTGTATTTCCTTTGTTCCTTGCGTCCCTCCCCATCTCCTTCTAACAAACTGTTTAAAATGCCATTTCTATTCTTGATATGAATTAGAGGAGCTAGAAATTCCATCTTATTCTGTTATCATTGGTAAAATGCATATATTTGTTGGTAGATACAAATTATTTTAATGAATGTTTGGGGGGATTTTTTTAAACAATGCATTAACAGGACCATGTTTCTGTCCTTCCAAATTCTTTGTTCAGAGAAATTCTTCATCTCTTCAGGAATAAATTGCTCACAAGTAAGGCTACCATCAACAGTACTGAAAATGCCAAATCAAGTGTTGGTCAAATCAACCTAAAATAATTACTTTAAATGAAAGAAAGTTTGAATGATATTCCTATTTAACTTTTAAAAAAATTCTTTATAAAGTATTACAAAATCCATCTCTGAAATGTGCAAATTATTTTTTTAAGACTGTTGGGCTTTCAGTGTATTCATGTACTCCCTTTAAAAAGGATTTAAGGAAATAGCAAATTTCTATGTGTGTATATATATAGATACACATATCAATATATAGTGAGAAATATATACATGTCAGTGTTTATGCATATATATGCCCTATATAGAGAGAACATTTGGTCAGATACAGATATGTACCAAGTCCCATCTGTTAGCTGAAGTATCAGAATTTTAATTCATAATCCTGATACTGATGTTTTAGGTCCTGAAAACAGGATGGTTTCCTCATCTTCAGAAAGAAAATTGTCTTAAATTCATCAGCTGAAGAAAAGCAAGTGCTTTACTCATCCTTTAAATAACTGCTATTGAGGGATGTCTAAAAAAAGTACTATTATATTTTCTTGGTAGGAAACCTAAAAATAAAATGATTATTTAATCAGTATAGTTCAAACCATAACCCTAAACTGATTCAAAGGACACAGAAGGACAATCAGATGTGTAAATCCTTCTTTCTAACTGAAGGCATGTGTATCTGTTACACTGCAAGAACAGGAAGTCTATTCTCTACTTTGTGTTGACCTGAACTTTTTAAGAAATGTTTTGACCACTTAAAAAGGGGGAAGAAGGAAACTGCAGAACCACAGCCACAACTTCCTGTGGGTTTTGTGGTGTGTGTGGCTCAGAAAGTGAACAATTCATATAAGATCTTTCTGAGATATTGGATGGTTTTCTGCCCTATGAGGTAGTCTTGGGATACTTAGCTATAAATATGCCTATATATTATCAACGATGTCAAGCAGTTCAGTTAATTTTGTAGGTATTTGTAATTGCCACCTGATTTCAGCATTTCAGGAACAAACGAAAAAGGGGAAGAGAAAATCAGAATGCGCCATGTAAACCACAGAAAAGAAAGTATCTATTTCCACCACAAAAAATAAGAAAGTGGTTTAAAGAAAGCTGTGGAAAATTCATGTCCTTAAAATTACACAGAATTTCAGACTCTTGCTGAATCAAGTCCCTAGGAAAAATTTAACATCATGATGATACTTAGTAATGATTCTTAGCTTCCTCCCACTTCCATGCAGTCAAAGCTTGCTTCCTGTATCTACTTCCTCTTTAGAAGGCTGTGTACCACTGCAGGTGCCTCTTCTAAAAATACTGCAGGTAATTGCTCAGTATACGGTGAACAGAGTCTTCCAATAACTCACTGCCTCTCACATATGGGAAATGTTAGACAAAGACAAAATCCCAAACATCTGTACTTTACCTCTCATTAGTAGGTTAAAGCATACACCTCAAGTACACACCAGAGGCTGGATATGCCCTGAATGGGAATAAATTCAACCTGTTTTATCAGTCAGCTTGCCTTAAACTCCTGCTGTTCTAAACTCATTGTTATTTCTTGTTTAACACCTTAAAAACCCCAGTATTAGGTTTAACAGTGCAAGGGTTTTCTGTTCAGTCAGAATATCACTTCAATTTTTAAGCAAATGGCAAGTGTACAAATAGAACTAGAAGTAGGTTGCAGTGGCAAAGCAAGATTATTTTCAGCCTTAAAATACTTAAAGAATTTATCACTGCAGAGCTGATGAGTAGTCTCTTTGGTTATTATTTTGGGATATCTGTATAAAGAGAAACTCTTGTCTCTTTGGTTTGGACCAGGTCTTAAAAGAATCTTTGTCATTTGTATAATTGTGTGTAGTGACAAAATCTGAGATCACTGTTAAAGAAAATGTTATCCATGAGTTGTAATCTTGGTTCATGACAGCAGAACTAATTTATTACAGAAATGTTATGTAAAACTATTCTACTTCCCATCTCACACACGTGAATGGGATGGTATATGTAAATACACTGCAGCTGATCAAGGCTGATTTTACAAAATGCCTCACTATAAGTATCCACTGGATGTCAAAATGTCAGATACTCTGAACTGTTCTACTTTCTCCAGGTTTATTTGGTAGAAAGGCGACAGTAAAAATAATCAAAGACAGCTGTGAAACTTAATCAGGCATACATTCACTGATGATGTGGTTCTAGTATGATAAACAGTTACACCACAGACAAGAACCACACACGGTCCATTGATCTAGAATTCTTATTTATTCATATTTTGCTTTCAGAAAACATGACTAGCAGTTCATTCTTAAAAATGCTTGCTCAGACAGCAAGCAACATATACTGAAAATTAAATACACAGGTAACTTTGATAAGTAAAAGTAAAGCACGAATGCGCATCAGGATAAAGATCTTGCAAACTAAGTATTTTGGAAAGGCAGCCCAGGGACATCTTAATAAAATGAATTAATGACCTTGCTGGCAAATAACTCTGTATTCAAAAGCAGAAATTTTCCAGGAACCCCTGCAAAAGATACAGTGACAAAACATTTCTCTGAAACCCAAACGGATATCCCCACTTATAAAGAGGAATGGAGCTGGGGAGGAAAGGGGGTTGCAGAGGTATGGTTTTCCAACCCAGATAGCTTTGAAATGTGACATCACTTCTGCAGTTCCTTGAGCACAAATACCACGGTTGTGATGTGTACCACAGGAAATTATGGTGACTCATTTTTGTTAAAGAGAAGGCCATGCATATAGAACATGAAAATATGTACTGAAAATTGTTACATTGAACCAAAAACATATACTGAAAACCAGCATACTGCTAACAGTTTACAGATAATACCACAAGTGTGAGTTCATTTGATTCTTATTTCTTCATATAAAAAAGACTTTATGCATAATTCAAAAATGTAGAAACAAATTATTGACATTTATAAACTATAGTACATTTTTATTGCCACTCAGCTTTTGACTTTTAGAATCTCAAGATTTATTTTTATACTCTGGCTTTTCTTATTACAACTGGTTCAAGACTCCATCTATTCTTTTAAAATTTACATGCACAGGTCCATCAAGTCAGGGGACTAATGGTGTACTTAAGGCAGGAACACCAGATTACACCCAATAATTCCAGTGTAATCTTTACCTTAGTTGTCCTAGTAGCACTTGACTACTAAGACTGACTTCAGTAAGGTTTAGAGGAGGTAATAAAGGGATATGGACCCTTTCCACCTTAGTATTTGTTTTTGTTGCTACCTCCAGATATTAAAAACAGTTAACAAAAAAGCACTTTTAAAGATCACTGTTTGTGTCACTGGAAGAAACTCAAGTTATCTTATTTGTACCCCCTGCAACTTTCTTAACTATATACTACTGTATAATTAGATTGCACAGTAGTGTCACTACTCATCTGCAATGGTTTTGTTGGGGGTCTCTTTCAAAACCATTATAATTCAAAAATATATTAAGACTGAGACATTAATGTGTCAAATATTATTTCGCTATAAAATACTACAATAGAACAAAGCTTTATAAGTTTTAACTCCATGTTTCAATAATCCAGCCTCCACCCTCAACAGATCTTACTTAACACAAATTTTTTGAGCATCTCATACTTCTCATCTTAAAGTTTAGAGTGGTTTTCAGTCACTTTTCGTCTGTAGCAACTAAGGAGACGTCTGGTTATCCGTGATATTACATACTCTAATTTAGCTGTGTCTGCAATCAGTAGCAAAATTTAGCTCCCAGGGACAACATGTGGTTTTGCAGTATGCCCTGGTGGAATATTTCATCTGTAACTGTTATAGTGTGGTTAATATTAATCTTTTTAATTATACAAATAAAACTCATGACAAGTTTTTATAGTAAGTTTGGAAGTTTTCATTTTATGTAACAGTTTCAAGATGGCATTTAAAAAAGATAATAGAATAGAAAGTGCTTAGTGTGGGAGGATATTGCGTTATTTCCTGACCCGTTGTCAGGAAAGAAAAAACATGTCATGGGTTGGCTTTTGGGCTTTGGTATGTCATAGCACATGAAATCAAAGGGCAATACACATGATAGAAGCCCCACATTCTTTTAATGTTATTTGACCACTCGTTTCTGCTCTTCCGCTGTGTCATCACCCCCATAGCTGCATCAAGCTAACTCTGTATGGGAATAACTAGTGATACTGGCTAAAAATTATCCTTGTAGCACACAGGCAGAAATAAGTGGCCAAAGGTGGGGACTTTTTAAGCTAGGTTTACTAGTAAAGATAATATGATTATGTACTTACACTTACATAGCATTTGCCTACACTTCAAGCATGTAGATCTACTCAGTTGCAGATTTCCAAACTTGTGGACAAAAGGCATTCATCCTCTGCCTTACAGAGGTAAGGCACCCATACCTCATCTGGGCTAACATTGCTTGCTTCACTCCTTGGATAACTGCATTACATTTTCCAAGTAGTCCTGTAAGATATGCCACCATACATGTGCAAGAAATCCTTAGGATGTGCATTTTTTTTAGTCTGAGGTTGTATATTGTATTGGCCGTATGTAGACTCAATGAAGCCAGTTGTCACTGAATCACTCAAAAGCCCTCAGAAAACATGCACACTTTTTACACTTGGTCCCATTAACTGCAACCTGTAATACATTTTCAGTAAGGTATTTTTTAAAAATAACTAAATACTATTTTAATTTAAGATATACAAAATCAAGTGTTGATCACAGAGTAATATTGGGTATGTTTAACACAGTAAACAAGAGGTTCAAAGAGATGTGAAGTACTGAGAATTTTTTTATGAGTTGTCACACTGCTTATACTGATACAGAGTCCAAACTTCACTTATTTCTCTCAGTTGATTAGATTCAGTCCAGCTCTCTACGCATTTATACTGCAAACTGATTTACATTTGCCAAAACAGAAGTTCTTCAGCAAAACTCACAGGTGGCATCCGTCTCCAGGAAGGGGGATTTGATTCTGATCTTAGCTGAGCGCTGCTGGTTAAAACTGGTTGTGCATGTGCTTACTCAGAAAACATTAGCATTTGAGAAGATAAACATATGTGACTAAGGGTGTATCTTTACTTAAACCCCAACTTTAAATCTGAGAAATATGCAGTCAGAAATTTTTCTGAGTGCCGCATTACCGGAGAAACCTTCCTTGTTATACAGGACCACATGCCACAACCTATATTACAGTGATGCCAAGAGGATCTAAATCAGAACGATGCTTTAATCTAGCTAAACATATACAGACAGCACAGAAAGATCCAAAGCAAAAATATTTACAGTGTAAAGATAACAGGGCAGATTCTTATTTACCACGGCTGGATAAGTGTTCCTCACATCTCACTTTTCTATGTTATTAGGTAGCATAGACTTCACAGAAAAGTGAACATTATATCAATTTCATTAGCTAAATCTTTTCTTTACACACCTGTCAGTTCAATCCAGTACACAAGCTGAAAAACTGTAACTGCCATATCTTTTTTTAAATGTGTGAGATTTTATTACTTGTGAAAAGTGCTAAACAAGAGCCTAGAGACTAAAATGCTTCTTGTTTTCAGAGCAGGTAAAGCAAGGACAAGCATTAAACCAAGCTTCTCTGTGAAGCCCAGGCAGTGTGGCTGTTTTCAGTCCCTCGATCCTTTTGTTTAAAAGCTTGTCCATTATTTCAAATGCTGTGCTTTTGTCTAATAAAAGACACAGCTTCTCCCCATAAATCTTGCTCCCTAACTAGGCAAGTCTTTCTGAAAACCTTTTCAAAACTGGAGAAACCAATGTCATACTTCTTGCATTGTTTTAAGATGAGTAAATATTATAATTGACAACAAGATGCTTGATACTGAAGTGGTTTGTACACCTCTTACGATAAATGTAACAAGTGTTTTGAAGAAGGTCTTCCACAGATACTTTATATAGATTTATTTTCCTATACTTTGCAAAAGCTTCTCATTAGAAGGGGCAGCCCTCAAAACAGACTTTTTTGTTTTGTCTCTCGAAGACCCAATTATAAATACAAAGGTTGAAATAAGCCCTGTGACCATTTCCTGGCTATATGTCATACTGACATTTCTCAACATCAAACACATGCACTGCCGCTTTTTAGACATGCGCTGCTGAACACATAGACTTCATACTACTTCTGGATGTTTCTATCAGGGTAGCTGTATTGCATTTTCACAACTGGGCATCTCCTTGTTTTCTGAACAATATATACAAAGACCATGCAAAAACCAGAGCAAACCTAGCCACTAAATCACCACAGAAATCACCCAAAACCATCTTATCAGAAGAAACACCTTTTTTATAAACTTGTCTCCCAGTATGGACTAATTTTTCTTTCCAGCCTAATTCTTTCCCTTTCTATAACTGTGTCAGACCCCTGGCTGCACTAATAGGCCATAATGGTCCTGACAAATTGATTATGAAAATAATTAATTGTTTCTCTTTAAAAGCCCTGTAATCTGGAGGCTCCAACAGGGGTTCACAGATTTACAGGGAAGAAGGGAAAAGAGGAGGCGGAAGTCTTTTTCCCCCATGAACACCAGAGTAGTTCCCAAGCTCACATGAAACATGTTCTCTCTGTTCCCCAGCCAGAGCTGCACCATGAGCAGTTAACCCACTCCTTATTCTTGGCACAGAAATAAATTAAGAGGGGTAATCACTGAATGCTTAGATCATTTTGGAAAATCAGCAAAATAATCTCTACCTACATAAGCATATTCAACAAGGATTACAAATCATGTACAATGTTTATTATATCTGCAAAGGCACAGGATAATATAGCAGTTGTTGCCCTCATTATATTAAAAGCAAGAAATAAATTCTAAGCTTTGAAAAATCTTAGCTCATACATATGCAGGGTCAGCTTTACCCATGCATGGTCATGAAAGGCCCAGAGACAAGGGTGTGAACGGTGATGCCTCCCTCCAGCAGCGCAAGCCCCATCTTGTACAACCTGTTACTGAGAGCCAGAAAAGCATTAACGTGAATGTGTCTTCAGAATGTGTCATTGTGTTAGTACTTGATAATGCTACAATGCAAGTAATGAGATCTTATCAAAATGTGACAATGTCATGACTCGGGCTGGATGGTGAGCACATGCACATTGTTATTTGAACTATAACTTTTAAAATTAAAATTTCATTATGTATTGTATTTCACTTAAAAATCAGTATTTTGTTTCTAAGTGGACAGATTAGATTGTGTAACTGAGGGATATCTATGTCATAGCCTTTTTCATGCCACTGCAGAAATAATTCCAGTGGTCTCAAGGATAAGTTGATTGATCAGGTCTCCCAAATGTATGTGTTATATATGCAGATAAGCAACTTCTTGATTTTTAATTAAAACAACTGTTTTCTGTCTTCCTGCATGCACTGAAAAGGCAAATATAGAGCTTACATGACCCTCCTCCAACTCTCCTTCCAAAAACTGTCATGTGTCAATAGTGAAGATGGTCAGTGCTCCACTAAGACACTACTGTGTGGCAGTCAGGGACAGACAAAGGAACCATCTCAGGGAGGAGTACACCTGTGTACAATCTGCTTTACCAGTATTCATATTATTCTTTAGACACTACGAAAAATAGTATTCTACAGCACCAGCATGTTCTCTGTTTTTAAAGAGATGGGTCTTGTATGTGAAACTGAAATTAATTCAGCCAACATAAAAACCTCTTTGAATATAAGGAAACTGAGATGCTTTAAGAAGTAATGCATCTGAAGTTGGTTGGGAGTAATTTCTTTGCTTATTCAGCGCATGCAGTCAGCCGTGGGCTGCACCCCCATTAAACAAACAGTCCCGCTGTGCTGCCGAGGGGAGTCCTCTGAAAGGCAGATAGTGATGGTTCTGGTGTTCACTCACCGTCTGTGCTGACGGAGGAAAGGGCAGCTTCCACCTCTGCCAAAGGACTCCACCAAAACCCTCCCCAGAGAGCTGGTTCTAGGACGCAGTGAGTCAGTGCCCTTGCTCTGGAGGCACCTTCCCCGCACACCCGCTCTGACCTGCTCCGCTCACTTAGCCATGCTCCATCTGCAGCCACAGCCCTCTCCCCCCGGGCAGAGCTTCTGCCATGGAAACCTTCTTCAGGCTCCAGAGGAGCCTGACTCCCTGCACTGCTCATATTTTTAGAAATGACCCTGTTGATGCAGTGTATTACAAATGAGACAAATGCACCATTATATAACATTATTACAATTATATTGCAGTCTTTGCCTCAGAGAGACAGAAGCACAAGCAGCTACTAAGGTTCTGCCATGTTAAGGGGCAAAAGACAGCACACAACTGGACACTCAGTGCATTATATCTTGCATAAAAACAGAGGTGTAACAGAGAACTTGGACTGAGGATATCCCCTTACTCCATCAAAAAGTTATGCATATATAAATCTTGAATGTCTTGCAGCATGAAAACAAACTGCTAGGCCACCAGCTGAGATCTCAACTCATTTTGAGCCTCTAATTATGCTTGAACAGCTCTTGAAAATACAGAAAACTGTTTCTGACTGCATAGCAAAGCATGGAATGGGCAATACAAATATTGTAGTAACCTTCATAAGCAATCTGATAGTTATCATGGAAACCATCCTCTGCCCTTCTCCTCTCTGGGGAACTCTCAGTACTGATTATGAAAATATATTGAATAATAAGATGCTCCAGAAATTTTTTTTTTTTCCCCCCTATTTTTAACATTTATTTCAATACTTCAAAAAATACTTGATTTGTGTTGTTATCTTTACACTCTCTGCTATATGGAAGAAGTATTTAATAGACGTACTTTGATGTAAGCAGAGATTCACAGACAGATATGTAAACATAACTGGCACAGTCCTGTCTGTGGTAACAGCTGTGATTAAATCATACCTGCTTCTATTGTCAGGGATGTTTATTAACCTTCACTTTGCAACAAAAGGGCAAACAACTAAGACTACACCCATATTTTAGCAGCAGCAGGATACAGATGTTAAATTCTAGACTGAGCTAGCCTCACATCCCTCCAGCTCTGTAAAGGGCCTCAAAGGCAGTCATTTTCATTTTCTTTTCTAGTTCTTCGGTTTCTTTATAGGCAGAACATTTACTAGGCTCTTTATTTTTGATATGTTATATAGCTGAAGAAGAAAAAGTGTAAAATACATAGAATGACGCATACTGCTTTTCAACATTCCTTTTTCAAGCATTTTCTGGGATCATTTGAGAAGAAAGTATTAATTGTTCACAGGGACTTCTCTTGTTTGACCTTAGTATTGTCACCTCTTCCTCATGGAGAAGGACCACTGAGACACAAACAGCACAAACACCTGCGTTCTACCACCCAGCTGCCACAGGCACGCGCGGTGAACTTGGATTAATCACTTCTCTCTATATCAGTAGCACATCAATGGGGGCTATATGGCCAAATCAGTAACTTTAAGTTTTTTATGTGCCTTAGAAATTAGCCGGTGGTACATAAATACACAGTACTGCTGTAAAATTGTAACTGGAAAAGGCAAAATTAAGCCAAACATTGGTAGCCATTCTTAAAAATTCACGCAACTTGCACATTCAATCATTAATATTTTCATTTCATTATTTCCTCTCCTGATTGTCTTAAAGTGCTTGTTACTTCAGCAAGGTAGTTTATTACAGCTTATTAAACTTATTATATGGAAAAGTATGGGAATTTGACAGATTGCTTTTGACAGAAAAGGCCACCTGTTGTCACTTTCTTCCACAGTATAAAGTTTTTGCAGATACAGTGCAGACAGTCTGGGATTTTTGAAAGCTACATTATACTGCAAAGTAAAAACTGATTTTTAGTTTCTTCATATTATCATCTCAATTTCTCCTTTGGCGTTACAGCTGTGTATTCTCTACCCTTGGAGGTTTTCAATATCAGACTAGCTACAGCCCTGAGCAACCTGGTCTGGTCTCACAGCGGACCCTGCCCTGAGAGAGGGTTGGAGCCCTTGTTAGGCCCCTTCTAACCTGAATTAATCCACAGTCTGCTTACTGCTTCTACCTAGTGAAAATCAGAATTTCTCAGGGTTTTCACCTCTGCACTAGCTTATTTTTACAACAGGATATTAATTTTATGTTCTACACATTTTCAACCTCCCTAACTATTCCTAAAATATTTTCCACCTCCAGTGGAGGTCACTTTTTCAAGGTTCTTAACAAAAAACTTTGTTATACCTTCTCTCCACTTTCTACTGTCTGACAGGAGACATTACTGCCATTTGGCAAACAGTGTGCTTTTACTTTTTTTTTCCTTATTCCTTCCTCAAAGAGCTACTGTAAGAGTTATAAAAAGCAGTTCAGCTCTGCACACACCTACACATGATAATTTCTCCTGTCTTTAAAAACGAATGTGAAAACAAAATAATTTACATACAAAACTTAGTAAATATCCGCTGGAGTCAGGAACTGAGAGAAACGAGCAAGCGATCACCTAAGGTGTATTTATTTTTACGTCCACCCTATCTATACTTAAGATTTTTCAGCAAATTGCTGTTGATATTTTATCTCATTTAAGCGTTGTTCAATATGCAAACCTAAATACTTTCAGTATTTTTTAGACTAAAATACTTTTCCTTGCAAAGATGAGCTGGTATAAATGGCTCCAGTGAGTAATTTTCCTTAAGGGCCACTACATAAGTCTGACATATTTCCTGACTATCCACATTACTGAAGGTTGCTTACAGCTTTGAGCAAAACAGGGAGAGTACTGCCATCCTCATGATCAGGCATCCAAGCAGACAAGTTACAAAAAAAAAAAAAAAAGGACTCTCTGTTTGCAGCAAACACTTGTACACTTCCCAGTTTCTTGCCAAAGCCTGTATGCACTTAAAGCTCTTGGTAGATTCTGGATATGCAAGCACAGCAATCCACCCATGATCAGTGAGTCACCATGGCATGATTATCCTATGATTAAACCACTTTTGCTTCCTTTTGCTGTGACCACTCAACACTGGAGCTTTTCCAAATAAGTCCACATCCTCCTGCTCAGAGGTCTATTGAACTCTTAAGCACATCGCATCTGAGACTGTAGCACCACGAGTCGTGGGACTGAGCACTACTGGAAGGCAATAAATCATGATGCCAAACTTAATAATTCCTATCATTATCTGTTTATCCTCTTATCCAGTTCATCCAGGACAATCAGCACAATTTTCCAGTTGTGACAAGTCATGTGGAGGAAGCACTGTTAAGCCACTTTGGTGTCATGATAATGACTACAAAGATGCTGCTGCACATCTCAGAGATATAATGTCTAGGGAATACAGGAGAACTGGCAAGAAGGCGATGCTAAAATGAGGGGCTGGAAGGTGAGAAGCAGTTGTTTTGGGGACTGGAACATACCCAGGTGTACTTTCATCTATGTAAACTTAATCCATAGATCAAACTGAATCCAGTACAGTAATAAAAGTGGCAGATAAATTACAACAAAATACAGGCACAAGTTGAGTTTTCTGGAAAAAGTCTCAAACAACTGAAGTCATTATGTAAACAGTCTCTCAACACTCACTCCCCTGTAGTGCTATGAAATAGTGGGCAGCAGAGAGGACTGACATGCAGAGCAGCACTCCAGCGCTGCCTCAGAACCCCAGTAACAAGGATGGCCACAACTGTCTTCTGTTCCTTGTAAAGTATCTGTGGGTCTTTGTTACATCCCACAAGATTTTTGTGCTTAAAGTAAAAACTTATCAGCCAGAGACAGTTTTCCTCTAGTGTTTTATGAAATGTTTCTGCCCATTTTCTTATGGTGCCAAGAGGTATCCTCTCTGTGAACTGGTATCTACTATAACCTAGGCAGTGCAACAAGATGCCTGTTTCCTAAGACTGTATTTCATTTTTTTCATATTTGCAAAATGGTGGTCTCCTTAAAAGAACAACCCCATTATGTATAGGACTGAAGGAAAACTCTAATTTAACTAAAGAGCCCTAAAGCTGCATCAGTTCAGACTTGTTCCCAAGAGAACATTGCTGGGAGCCAACTACCGCCGCTTCCTTCTTTGCTTTCTGTTGCTGGCAAGACTGAATCTATTTTTTACTGACATGCCACTTATAATACGTGGTGAAATGCAGACAAAATGCAAAGAGAAACTGCAAGCTGTCTTGATAAGGACTTGCCATCAGTTTCCAATGAATAGAAATACTTTTGTGATGCTTTGAACTCAGGTAACACAGGGATGATAATACAGCAATCTAGCATTTTTGCGGTTTAGTCACAGAGAAATGTCAGCTCTGAGTGGAACAGCTACCTTGCATTGAAAAGCATATTCTAGCATCTTTACAATTACTGTACGTAGTGGCTCTTAATCAGTAGTTCAGCCGTGCTACTGACTTTCTGTATAACTCCTTAAGCCAGTTAATTTGATCACTTTGATCATCTATAAAGTAAAAATAAAATATCTAAGTGTCTTTCTAAACCACCTAAAGATTTTGTGATGTTTTTATGTTATATAAATGATATTTATTATGGTAAACATGTTGCTACATTCACAATTTTCTTATCTATCTCCAAACAGAGTTTGAAATGTCTTGATAATACTTCACTGACATCCTTCACTTTGCAACTTTGATTTTAAGCATGGCTGTCCTTCTCTGCTCAATCTACTTTCAGCCTTGCTCTCTCTGATGTTTCTCCTGATCCCAACAGGAGCTGCTCTCCTTTGTGCTGCTTCAGCAGTCTCAAACTCGTTGACTGCCTTTAACCTATTGAATCAATTTGTAACTTTATGTGATGCCTGTAAACTTCCCTTCACCTGAACTTGAAGATGAGCATTTCAATCGCGTTTCTCCACTGTAGCAAACTCACATGCTGGAATTAATTCTGTAATATTTGCTACATTTCAAATACAGCTTTTCTTTCACCATCTCCATTATTTTATTTTTGTCTTGCTAGGTAACTGCCTGCACTTACTTTGATAGAGTTTATACCTCTTTCTTTCTTTCTTTTTGGAAATAGCTTTGAGCAACAACAAAAGTAATGTTATCTAAGGATGCAGGTACATTTACAAAATGTCACAAAAACATACTTTTGGCAATAATCCCAGAGCAAAACAAAGATATTTTGGTGAGGCCTCCAATTAAAAATAAACGCTATTCTAAACCAGGGGTCCCTGAGCTTTTTCAGAGGAATGGGTTCTGTCATTCATTACACACAGCTACTAGCACCTTACACACAGTAATATCCTTGTCGAAACAAGAGTCATGAAATTACAACACTGTCCCATATCTACATATCTTTCCTCATATTGTTCTGCTTAAGGCCTCCCATCTGTTGCCAGTGTCTCCCTTTCCCAGTGTCCTTCCCTTTGCAGCAGCACAGTAACCACTGCAATTATCTGAAAGAAGGAAATTATCAGGATGATATTTACCTCATTTCCAGTTGTCCTATAAAGGAGTTAACAGGTGGAAACAAAGGTAAGAGGCAACAGCTGGTTATTTATGCAAGGGAGTAACGAGGAGAGCATTACAATACCTCTGTGGAAGAATCAGTGGAGTTTGTTCACTCAGTACAGAAGGAGAATCAAAGAATTTCAAAACTGTCCTTCCATCCCAGTCCCCTGCTCACCAGGTGACCCTGAATAACTAAAATTAAGTTTTTATCTGTCCGTATTTCCTCGGGCAGATACTGCAATTCATTTCTTCAGGAAGGTGCCGCCTAGGGGAAAGCAAAAATGACTTGAAGTCATATCTGTATTGCCTGAACGCTGTTCATGCCTAGGGTTAGAGCAGTTCCTGTGTAAATTAGCACAATGTTACAAGCACACTTCATCATGTCCTTGGTGGACCTCCTCCGATGGGTGCTGTGGTTGAGAAAAACAATGGCCTCCTAACATCAAGCATATAATGCCAGTTCTCTCCTGGAGTCTTCCAAGTCCTCTGAAATTCTCCATGTCACTGCAGCACAGAGGAGGCCAGGAGAAAACTAGACTTCCAGTTGAGCTAAGTGAAAAATAGAATCAACTCTAACTCCTCAATAAGACAATGTATTTCTATGACTGACTGGCTGT
This sequence comes from Athene cunicularia, assembly GCF_003259725.1. NCBI lineage: Eukaryota > Metazoa > Chordata > Aves > Strigiformes > Strigidae > Athene > Athene cunicularia. Next base: position 6,651,424 of record NW_020799112.1, read on the forward strand.
CAGAAGCAAAAAGGGTTATAAAAATTACACTCTCAACCTGAAAAATAAAAATCTATCTAAGCTAAACCTTCACAGAGGCCAAGGCACTGGAAAAGTGCTGGAGGACCAGGCTGCAAACGGGGCAGGGCACGGTATTGTGAATGCCAGGCTTCCACATCCTTCTGCATGTCTGCTGCTTGGGACAATGCTGTGGTCTTACAAGAAATTCAGCTGCTGCCCAGTCCATTGTAACTTCTGCTTTGTGACTACCCTGTTATTTTCCTTAGAATACTACTAATACTATTTGTAATGTTTCTACCTCTGAAACACCTCATATGAAATTCTGATCTGACACTGTACAGATACTTTCAGACATACACAGGCAACACTCTTAAAATCTATTTGTATCATCAGCCTCAACCATTTTATAGCCAAGCAGTGCTATTCTTCAGACTGATTTCAGTGTCATGTGGAATGAATGGATGCTGTATATGGTATTACAGTGTTTCCAGATTTCCACTCTGCAGATGGTCATGGCATTTTCCACATGACTTCTACTGTAATACCAGAACCACATAAGTCATTTATAAGTAACTGATATGTCACAGCACCTTATAGAGTGTTGTGCAGTATTCAGAGCTGAACAGACAATACAAACGATGCATTAGCATGTCTCCTTGTTTTAATTTTATAGAGAGCATAAATGCATCCAGGAAAATTAGAAAAGGAGAACAAATACTGACTTGTTAACAAGCACAGAAAAATGTCAGAACTTCCATTAAACATGATAATCTAAAATGTAACAGAATTACAAAGGACACCTCCACAGAAAATAAAAGGTTATTTTGTGGTGTGGTCAAGGCTCTGAAAATACTGTTACCATTGATCTGAATTCACTTGTATAATTGGCAATTACTCTGTTACTGGAGAAAGAGGTGTCTAATTGCTGAGAATGACCCTTCTGTCTTGGTTTTCCATTCTCTTTCTCCCTCCATTGGGCTAAATAGAGATACGCTTTATTTTTGTCTTTTCTCATGATGTAATAAAATAACTTTTAAAAACTGAATACCAGGAGACATGGGTTGAAAAATATCAAGGAATACAAAGAAAATTGTATGGCTGTTGATGCTAGGGTATGGGGTGAAGAACAAGATCCCACCAGCTCTTAACTTTGAAGTATTCAATGTGTTATGCAGCATTCTCCACAGCAAAAAATAACAAACAAGGAAAAAAAAAGTTCCCACTTGTACCACAACTAAGCATTCAGGACACGCGAATATCTATTTTGTTGCAACATTTTCTGTTTGCTTCTAAACATATTTAATTTCAATGCAAAGCTTCAATTAAATTTTTTCTTTAGACTCCTAACAAGGAAATACAAGTGCTAATGCTTCAGGTGTCGGTATCCTGGGCATACAAAGGGACAACTGCAGTGCCCCCCACTCCTTTGAGCTACAGCTGCTTGCGGAGCCCTGATCAATCTCAGTAGCAGCACTAATGTACTACCATCTCAGAAGAACCTTATTAAAACAATTTTCTGAGTGACCATAACAAAACTGCTTCAGAGTGCAGGTGGAAGAGACAAACTACAACACCACAGTAACTGAATGTGAGTGTCTGACACCAGTAAGACAGTAAATGATAATCAAATTAAAATTCAAATCCAAATTGGTGATATGTTCCCTTTAACAAGCCTGACACATCTCCATTGTGCCTTGGTGTGAGAGCAACAGTCAGACATCAGAATACTTGAACTTGTTCTGGAAATGCGCTCATCTGTGAATGCCAAATGATTTCAGTTTGGCCAGAGCCTGGGCTCTGTGAATGAGGTGGGCAGGTCTAGAGTGGAATGAAATCCCCGATGAGGCTGCAACACTGCAAGGGAATCACTTAACTGGAATGTCTTCGTTTCAACACAGCTCTCCTTTTGTGAAGCTACATCAAAGTATCGACAATTTTTCACAAATATAAAAGTGCTCATTAACCAAACATGGATCACTAAAAAGGGATAGATTTCTTGTCCTGTACATGAATGATAAAATAAGTTGCTTTTATGTTAGTCCAGTGATGCAGATTCTTTTTATAGATCCCTGGGCACATAAAAATAAATTAATAACTACAGTATAGGTTTAGTGTCGATACATCAGTGATCATGGTGAAAGTGGATTTAAATTACCCATTTTGCCCCTGAAGTTTAATCTTCATCATCATTCAGAAACAGATCAGCACAACTTAAATTAACTACATTGGTAACGACCTTAATGGAATTTCACAGGATCCAACAAAGTACAGACTCAAGAGAACAGACCTGAGACGAAGTCTTGCTTTCTCCTTTCCACATCTATGATCTGAACCTCAGCCAGAGACCAGTGATGAAGGTAGCTGTGAGGCTTTTATGTCAACATGCCAGTTGGGGAATCCTTATGTAACTAGTTAAGCCAGTTCTGAGGTTGCAGTTGCCACCACAGCACCCTGAATTAGCCAGTCCAATCGACTACAGCAATTGGATTATGCTGTTGAATGTTACAATTGGTTTGTTGTGTTTTTTTTTTCTTTTTAATCTTCTTATAAATGAGGTCAATCAAGAATACAGCACTTCTGATTGTTAATATAGGTAATCAAACACAGATATAGTAGCTCAGGCACCAGTAGACATCGTGTCTTTAAAGAAAGTGTGACATTGGTTTAGATGACAGATACGGGTTTGCAAAGAAACATGAAAAAGAGAGGAACATTCCTTTTTTATTATGTGAACTCCCACATGCGATGTCATGAAGAATTTGTGTGGGAACATATTTACAAAACTGGGACTTACTGTCATTACACTGAGCTGAAGCAGAAAAAAAAATTACCATGCTATAAGTCAAATGTCACAGCAGAATTTAATATGCTGGAATTCTTGGAAAGTGTTCTAATGCTTTCAACTCAAACAGTGCACACTGCTTTTTATAGCAAGGAATTTTAATTATTATTAGTTTCTGGCAATCCCCATAGTCTGCTGGCATTTTCTAACCCACAGAGATTAAAACCTGCAGAAACAGAAGATGATAGGAAAGGGAAGAATGCCTAACTGAAGTACTCAACATCTATTTATCCATGACTTACTAATACGGATATGCAAGCAGGAGTTCAAGATATTATTCACATTTTCTCCCCAAATGTGCCATTATTAAACAACTGCATTCTCATAACAGCAAAAACAGGTCAGAGAGAAGCGGCAAAGTGACACAGGATTGTATAAAGGATGGCAGTGTAGTAGGTGGACTGAGAAAATATTAGCCTTGAGAACAGAAAGAAATCCTGGAAAGGTTGCTTCTTCTACCAAATCGCAGTATCAGGGGTCCATAGCACTTATATGTGAATTAGTCTTAGTGAATTTACAGGTAAACGTGTTCCTGCCCTGCAGTGCTTTCAATATGAAGACATGCTGCCACTACCAGGTTTCCAGAGTCTCCATCTCACTTCTTCTCCCCTCTTTACTTTTCTCACAAGGCAAATACAGCCGCAGTTCACCAGGCCATGGTCTGCATTCACTGCAGCCACCCCTCCACTCTCCACAGTGACGTGCCACTGTGGCTCTCACATAGTTGTGAAGGAAGAACATCAGACTCAGACACTCCAGGGGCAACCTCACTGCTTCCTATTCCTCTATTTATGGGCCACATCCTACTCCCTTCCACTGAGATGCTGAATGGCACTTCAAATCCCCCTGCCTACTGTTCAACCTCTTTCTCAAACCGCACCAGATTTCTGCATGTACTTTTGTGCCTCAGACTGTTGACTCTTTCTCAGCCACACTTAGAGTGTGACTCAGATTTGAACACACTCACATTTGATGAATAGCCAGAAGGAATACTTCAGACACTGTGATTCTGACCAGGGCAGCAAGGGAATTATTATAGCACCAGCTAAGGCCAGCCTGTTCGCTGTCTGTATATGGCACTGAGTTGTAGCAGAGGTGTGCATCAAAGAGATGAAGCAATACTACCACAAGGTCCATGCCCTCACCTGATGACTTCTTCGCTCTGAGCACTGAAGCCAGTTACCCCAGTGATGCTCTTCACCAGAAGCCTTTTGTTATTGCAGGAACTGTAAAAAGAGAATCTTGGGAAAGTTCCTGTGATGCAACAGTGACAGCAATGTTTCTGTCCCAAGCAAACCCAGAACAAAAATGAAAGGAAAAAAAAAATCCATAATGCTAGAAACTAATTTGTACTTCCTAACATATTTGTTACTGCTGATGCAAGCTTTAAAAAAGAAAAAAACCATGATGCTAAATTTACACCTAGGAAGAATCCTGGTTTCCCTGCACTTTGGCATTTAATGAATTGTGGCAATGCAGTATTATCTGTAAGAACAGGATTTGCTCAGCAGCCTTTTCTCCTTCACAGAGTACCTCTCTGCACCTCCTCTGTTTCCACTTGTATGCTTTTCATAGTTTCCCTAAGAGGGAAAACTTCTGCATGAGACAAACATTAAAAATTTCATGGTGTAACAAACCCTTTAGGACCCACTATACGAATTATAGGCTGTATGAATAATAAAGCATTATACAACTTATAAAACTACTGTATTAATAGATTTACAACTTGTAAGTTTTATATAAAAGTAAAACTTTGATTTTTCAAGGAAGCTTCTTCAATGATTAACATTTATCAACATCCAACAGTCAAAAGCTATCAGATGTCAGTGTTGTCCTTGTTAATCCTTTTCCCCTGGGAAATGTCCTAAGGATCTGTAGGCTGCTGTGTTAAACTCCCCTTCAGCACACAAAACTCATTCAGATATCTGCAATGACAAAGCTCCTACCAGATCATTTTTGTTCTTCTGGAGGGACTGAATGCCCTGATACTAAAGAGACTGCTTTGTATTAATAGTCAAACAAGCACTCAAAACAACCTCTTATCAGTATTTCTCTGGGTCTTCCCCTACTTTCCCAACTCTCCCCATAAACTTAACACTTGAAATTTAGTTATACAACTGGAATTTTAGCTGACTAGGTTAGATAGGTAAGGGAAAGATGATAGGATGGTAAGGGAAAGATGATAGGATGGTAAGGGAAACGTTCTTGCACACTGTTGTTTCTGCCATTTATTTTATCGTACTGCAGCACTTAAAATCTGCTTTGGAAAGGCTAAAGAAACTGCCTTCTGGACCCACAACAGCATCTCATTTACTCAGGAACAGTAAAATTGTCTCATATGTGCTCTTCACCCCAGAAACAATCATGAAACCCAAGATGGTAACATGTGGTCTGTTAGGAATCACCCTGCCTTTCTTCAGCCTCACTAGTCTTGGCCTATATAAAACTCCACATCCATTTAAAGTTATTAAACTTTAATAATAAAGAAAACTTGCCTGGGTGTTCTCAGCCATAAAGTCTCTATTTGTCACCTGCTACTCCCAGACAGATAAACTCACAGATGAGAGAGACTGCAGATCAGAAATTGTAACCCTCGCAAGCACTGACATACAGAACCAACACAGCAGAAATTAATTGTCTCCATTTGCTTCAGGCCTCATTAATGGATAATTATTTTTTTTCTTTGCAGGCATTTTAACTGATCTGAAGGTCCACTCATTGTGCCTGGGAGTGTGAGCATAACTACGTTGTTGCAGAAGAAAACAGAAGTGGGCAATCAGTAACACTAATTGAAGAAATGCAAAAGCGGGGCACCAAATTCAAAGATCTACTACAGGTGTGGGAAGACAGGAGCTGTGAGACTTGATGTTCTTGAAACAATGGAGAACTGAATACAGAATTTCTACAGGTCACATGCAATGGTGAGCATCAACAAGTCCCTGTGGGCGCTCGTGACAGCTCAGCTTCTGCACAGACACTGGTCATTTCACAGGGGTAACTGGCCGTGCGATGTCCCCGACGTGGGCACCCGCCAAGCCAGGGTGCCTTTTACCAGCATGAGGGTATGTGCAGAGACAACGGCCTGCTCCTCCCAAGGAAGGCCACCAGCCCCTACCTGTTCCTCCCAGCTCCTCACCACCACCACCCACCACCTCCAGCCTCTTGGGACCAACATTGTTCCGTGCTCCCCAGGAGATAGAGAATTTGAGCAAGTGCAGAAGGCATATAAGCACCCAACAGGTGATCCATACAAAATACTGCACCAAAATACAGCAAGAAAAGGAAGAAGGAGAAGAAAAATAAAAGACACAGATACTACTCCATTTAAGATGCCTTTAAAAAAAAAAAAGTCTGACAGGTTGTGGGTTTTATTATATTTCAGTTTTAATTCCTTGTTGGCAGGAGCCAGTCTCACTTTATTGCCTTTAATTTCTCCTCAGGTCTATCCGCAAGTTTAATACAGGTCTTTGTGCATGTTCAGGACTTGTTCATTTAATTGAGTGAAACTAGAAGCCACAGTTATGCCAAAAGGTTTTATTAGGATATTAAAGAAATATCAGCAATCTTTCTCCCACCTCTCCCCAGTTAGATTGCACAAAGATTTAGCTGATGTTTTATTTAAGCACAGGCATAATACACTGTATACTGCAGTTCTTAAAATCAGACATGAGAAACTCCACAAGTATAGGGTCTCCTCACTCAACAAAACCAAGGAAGGCAATTTAAAAACCTGTAACATCAGTACCACTGCTACAACATAACCCAAGAAATTCCAGTCTACAAAGCTGTGCTTGAATTTACAACCTCTCTCAGTGGGTCTATGTCACATATATTAAGAGTAGAAGAATATAATACTCCTTGCAAACTGTGATCCTGTGCCAGTATTACACATTGGGGTATTTTTCACTTGTGTAAGCTAGCTAAGAAATCCACTTGGGTTGCCAACCCATCCTGAGATCCCTGTTTTCTAAGTATGTTGATATTATGCTCTACAATACATGTTTTAGTCACAGGTACACTACTTGTAACATTACTTCCAAATTATTTTGAAGGTAGAGCTCTCTCTTCCAGCCTTCTAAAAATGAACTTTACTGACCATTTAGCACCTGAACAATTACTGGCTCCATTTTGTCTGGGGGCTGGCTTCACGAGCAGGAAAAATTCATCAGGATGCTCCACCATCAGCTTTGGCTTTCCTCTTTGCACCTTCTCCCTTAAATCAGCATATTACAAACTGTGTTCCCCTTTCTTTTCCATTCCTTATTACACTTGATAGTCACCCTCTCGTGATATGTTCCCCTATTCAGAACTTCCCTACCCAGTTACCTTCAACTAATTTTAGGCCTCAGCTTGCCTTGTTGTGTTCAGTTGTCTCTAAGTTCACTTAAGCAGAACAAAGGGCAAATTTCAGAAATGTACTGAACTCTAAGGATGAGAAGCAGCAGGGTGGAGAAGGCCTGTGCTGTTTTAGGAAAGGCAGTTTGGAAATCAGGAAGAGAAAGCTCCGTTCATATGTATTAAAACGACCTGAACTACAGCATTTGATAACGGTGGCATCTTGCTCATGCACTGACTGTGCAGTCCCTGCAGACCAAATCCCTGCTTTCAACAGAGCAAAGCAGCAAAGTGCTTCTAGCTTTAACAGTTGGCAATACAATACACAAACCTCTCCATCACACTTTCCCTGATAGGCTCCCAACTTCACTGGAGGCTACAGTTTTTAATTCCTTATACTAGAGCTAATTCCATGATTAAAAAGGGAAAACCAGGTGTCCTTGGCTACAACTCAGCGTCCCACCCATACAAAAGTTCAAAAACAGTTGCAGAACAATGTTCAGACACAGACCAACAAAAAAAAATTCTAACAGAGTTGCCAGACTGGAAATGTATTTAAACCATGTGTGAACATTATTCTGCTCTATCAGACTTTAAGAACAGTTCACAGAGCCAAGAAATCATTTGCGTACGGTCCTGAAATTAAACACTGGCATCAGTCACCTTCACCATGCAGAATTTTCCTCTGTTCACACACAGACACGCATACACTCCTCAAAGGATACTTCTGGAGGAGTTTTGCTCTAATATCTGATGTCATTTTGAACACAGTTTGCCTTTATGATGACCTTTTTTTTTTTTACACTATACTTCAAAGACACCCACCTAGTCAGGATATTTGGATGGGCTGTGTACATGCCTGACATGAACCTGTATCTCAAAATAGTAGAACTTTTTTTTTTTTTTTCTCATTCTGCTGAAGTGTTTCCAACCTGTCCTCTGCCTGTCCCTTGAACTCAGACTTCATATGACTTGCCCCTCAACTATAGATCCTGTCAACTTGCATTATCCATGGTAACAGTAATATCTAATAAATACCCTCTAGCAAAAAGCTTACACTGTCTTTTTAGCTTGAGCAGAATAAATACCAGATATGAACAGCACCACAAACATATCTTAATTCTGGTAACAGCTTAAACTAGAATTCTGGTTTTATAATTCCTTAAACCTATTGATAGTTTACATCACATCCTTTACATTCATCTAAAAATTGTATTTTTAATATTAAAATGATCTTGTGCTTAGTAGCAGCAGGTTGTAGGAAGAAAATTAATGGACATTAAAAAAGGTAAACAGTACCAAGGAGCTATTTATTCTGTCATCAAAGTATAGTTAGCTTTTTTCATTTCATGTTAAAATACACTTCTGACTGCCACTGCCAACTCTCAGTTTACCAAGGAAAATCAGCACACAAATCTTTATAACAATTTAAAAAGTCATTCACATGTTTTAATGACTAAGCGAACAGAATTGCAACCTGGAAGGACACTGGAAATATGTAATGTTAATTGATTATCATGTCAAACTGATCTTTCCAGATGAAGTAAAAGCAAGATCTGACAAATGTATCTTCCAACTACTGACAGCCTCCAGTGAAATGATGACAACATGACTACATTGCTTCCTCTTACAAGCTCATTTACAATACGCTTTGTTGATGATATTTAAACAATAGCTAGTGCCAAATGGGATTGGCAATGCTGATTATATTAATCAGTCATCTTGTTCAAAATAAAGTGCCTGTTCATCATTTTTCTAAGTTTCCTAGGAAAACAAACTTGTTTTATCATCTTGTCTACCTGCTATTTCTACTCAAGTGACAGTACATAGAAATGCTGGAGTACTGAGGACAAGGTGGCTGTGAATAGTGAACAATTTAGAGGCTCTTGATGAGAGGTGTAGGGCATTCAGGCACTAACAGAAAAATCACAGATCAGTATTTCTGCTGCTCAAGGAGCTTTTTTCCAGCTGTCAAATTCTGGAGAATATTTTGGTTTTATGCTATTCTAGTGTCAGCAACAACAACAAAAAACAAACAAACAAAAGAACACCCAACCTTTTTCAGCTCTCTTCCAAAACAGAGACAAAATTAAGTAAAAAGCTACACACACATACACAAATGCAAACAAAACTGAAATACAGAGGAATTCTCCTATTCAGGAACCCTACCACAGGTTTTACCTGTTTCTACTGCAAAGGATATAATCCAGTCCTAAGAATTAATGAAAGATGCAGAATGAGAACAGATATTTTAACTGGTATCAGAAAAAAAAAAAAAAAATTGTAAGCAGATAATGTGGAATCAATTTTATACCATACAGTGTCAAATGACAAAGTTCTCATCAGAAGTCTGGCATTATTACCTTTAAAGTAAAATCCAGCTTCAAATGGAAGCACACACACTTTGGAAAATCAACATTAAGTTTATTTGTATGCTAGCCAAAATAGGTCCCTGTATGCAATCTGTTCTAAAGCCAGAAATAATTTCTGCCTAACTATCTGCGCAGGTCCTTTGCTGACCGAGAGAGCAAAAGCCATACAAAGTGTGACCCACACCCTTAAATACCTCTCCACAGCACCAGCCAGGAAGGTACAGCATACAGCCACTATAAACACAGTATTTCACAGATATGAAATCAAACGAGCAGCACAGCTCACTTGCCTCCTATGAATTTCTTGGCATGCAATTAATAACATACTCCACAGGGTGGTCCATGACATCCAAACAAGCAAATTTTACTGCAATTAAGAAACAGTGATATGAAATATATTCAATATGTACAGTAGAAATCTAGGAAGTATCATCTACAGGCATTTTTATATTGTTACAGACTGTAAGATACATAAGCCATCTTGCATTCATAGTCTTGACATGGTATTTTTGCCTGAAACTCTGCTAACTCTGCAACAATAGTTGCTGTAGTTTAAAAATATCCCTTCCAAGTACTCTTTGAAAAACTATAAATAGACCATAAAAGAAAAATGAATCTAACATCTCTATTATTTGAATAACAGAGTAATTCAACATTAGGTGAAACTCTGAGAAACAGTGATTCAACATTAGATGTGATGTTAATGTTACAAATTTCAAAGAATATTAGGAATAGAGAAAATTAAGGACAAAACCTTGCATGAAACACACATCGGTTTTTGTGATACAGCTGAAGGAGTGAATATCCTCTTGCTAATAAATCGTTACCACCAGCAGACAGTACATAAATTAGCGTTGTTCAACTGTGAAAACTTCTGGATTATGTATCAGAGTTTTTAACAATTTGCCTACATAGCTCAGCCAGTACAGAGTTGAGGAAAAACCTCCTTGTCAGGTAAATCAGTCGGACCTGTTCCTGCTGCTACTGAAGCCAATAGGAGTGTTGCCCTAGAATTCAGTAAGAGCAGGACAGGAACCAAAGTTGTGGTGTGATCCGTTTTACTGTTTTTATTACTGCTATAACTATCACTCTCCAACTGGAGAAGATGCTATTGATGGTAATGAGACCTATCAACACCAATTCCATTTGCAGCTTGGCTGTAATCCAAGGTGTCTACAGCAGTGAAGTAAATTACATTCAGGCAAATCAGGGAATCAATTCACTAATCAGATTTTAACTTTTATTTCCATCAAAAAGTGTCCATTAATGCAACTTTTGTTCTAACACAGTTCTAGAAATTTACTCAATAAAGTGATCTTTTTAAAATCATAAATACAGATACACACATTCATAGAAATTCCTCTTGAAAATGTTCACTTCCTTCTGGTTCTAGCCTGCCACATAGATTTAGAAGAAAGCCATTTCTAAATTAGCTCAAAATCATTACAGTGACTCAATAATGACACGGCATATTAAATGGGTTTTGACAGGAGGTAATATTCTATCACCATTTTCCAGTTTCCCCCGGTAAACTTCACCAGTTTTTCCTGGTTTCCCATGTCAGTTCCTGACAGTCTGACATCTAACTAAAAGGACATACAGTTTCCAAAACAAAGCTATGTTTTTATGCTGCATAATAAACTAACTTCTGAACTGTATGCAAATGACATTTAAACTGTCCTTAAATTGTGAACTCAAACTCACAGGGACCACGTAAGTCGCTGTTAAAAAGGATTTGCGTTCTACTGAGCAACTGGCCTTGTGCATCTTGTCTCCAAGAGAGACCATGGCCACTCAGAGCACAGCGCAGTGCTCCATGGGTCTGGACAGAATGTTCCTTTTACTAGCTGAAGGTGTTTCTGCGTATGACTGTGGGATGGATCTGACTCTTGAACTTCTGCCACACCCTGACTCCCATACAAAACACTCTCTTGGCTGGCTTTAAGGAATGCTAGGACAGACATCTTTGTATGTTTTGATGTGCATAAATGTTAGCTTACTGCAGATTCTGGGTTTGCAATAATGAAACGTACTCTGCTCTTGCCTTACACAGAAAGTGAAGAGTTATTTTTGATTGTGTTAAAAAATGTTAAGTGTAACAAAGTTACACATTTTATAGGACTCCTACTCACCTCCTCAGCACCACATGTATCCTTCTCTTTTTTTTCATTTCTTGGCAGACTATCCTCTCCAGATAAGAGGACATACTGTGTCTAAAACAAAACTGTCTTTGTATGCTACATAACAAACTGAATTCTGACTTTGTATGAAAATCATGGAGTTGACAGCTTAGATTTTAAATGATGGATTTTTCTAACATTCTGTAATTACTGCCACAAAATGAAACATTCATTCTGGGTGAAAGTCACAGAAACATTAAATCAGTTAACATGTATGTATACTCTGAAAGCCTTGAGGATATACAGTGTTAAAGAACATCATATTCTGTTCAGATCCAACTCCACCCCTTTGGCATGAATTGAAAAGGAAGGCAAGATCTTTCTTAGTAAGTAAACTGGGGATTCCCTACTGATTGAGAAACACTAAGGTGGTAAAAAATGACATATTTGGCTCCATGCCACCACACCATGGCTTAGCAAATATGGAAAGCAGCAGCCACAAGATACAATACATGTTCTAGCACCATGTACGACTCCTTCACTACTCATGCACAAATAAGTGTCTAGTTTGTCATTTTGATTCTCTTCTCTTGATTTCCATGTTTTTCACACTTTATTTCATTTGTGAATACAATTTTTTTCTGTGGTCATAATATAATTGTGTCTTACAGATTACATAGTCTCAAGACAGAACACAAAAAGACTTACAAATATATAAATAAAGCTCTCAGCTTTCTAGGACTGTTTTAACTGCTTTTCCTACTAAAAAGACAGGAAATGTCACCAAAATAAATGACTGTTTAAGAAACAGTTAATCCTTCTGCACAGTCACTTTCTGCAGCAAATCAGGAAGATTTCCTATGAAAAGGATTTGTTTTCAAATAGTTCTTAAAATACGTCTTTAACCTGTCCAAGAGCCTGCTTTTGTTATTTATGTTTATTTACTCCACTTCAAGAACAGAAAAGAGGTAACCTGCTGAGGGGAACCCCGGCCTGCTGATACCAAACATACATCAAACACTTCCTCAGCACTTCTCAACAGCAGAATTAATCTCCCCTTCCCCAAAAGCCTGCTCCTTCCAAGGTTTTCTATGTATAGTAAAGATCGCATTCTAAGGACAGACAGTCAAATTTTGCATGTAATGGTGCTAAAACCAAGTCTGTGACGTTTGTTATTGAGTACTAAGTATGCTAAATGTTCAGAGGATCTCAATCCAAGAGTGCAGGAACAAGTTCAAAATAGCCTGTTACAGTATCTTCCTGTACAGATGTTAAGACACAGTTTTACCTTAAACTAAGTCTGACTGATGTCAAGCCATACCTGTTGTTTAGCATATTCAATTTCCACTTGATATCTCTAGGCTAAATAAATTTTTAATGTCAGTATTGAAGGAAGTCCACATTACTTTTTGCTATGAAACATAGAAACTTCCATGAGAGGCAAAGGCTGCTAATTCAGTTACAAAGGTTGGCCTCAGAACAGTTCTCCAGGGACTGCAGGTGAGTGACAGTTTTGTGTATGATTATATAAGCTTAGAAAACTAACTACAGCACTGCCTGCAAAACCTACTTTCTGATAGGACCAGAGCCCTTTAGCTCTCCTCAGTTCCCATTATTTTCCCTCTTATGTTCAATCACTAGCAAGCGAACATTTCTACAATATTATTCATCATATAATGTTGATTTCATTGCCCTTAGTAATAAAACTGATAGAACAGCTTATGTTTTCCAAGCAATTTAACAACATTAATTATGATATTAAATTACAGCATTTGAAAAAATATATCAATTAAAGTAAATGGCAAAATCCTTTTAAGAAATTGCAAAAGCCCACTAAATGAAGAATCTGAAACACATTAAGACAACAGTTCCTTATATGCTGAAAATATTCTCTCCCTCTTGGACTGTTTAATTCCAAATGCCATGATTTAACAAAAGAGAAATGTGTGAGACTTACAGTCACACTGCATAAATAAGTTTACATAAGTTGGAACCATCTCTTTAGTAATCATGCACTTTTTTAATTCCATGGGGTTGGACTGAATTCTCAGTGATTATTAGCATTTTCCATGAATATACCAAAATAGCTACATACGCATCTATATACTTGCACAGATGCCTGAAGAGTCACTGAAGATGTCACCTGAGCAGACTGCAGAGGAATGTTACACAGGCCCATGTACAGTGTTCAGTATTATTCTTGACTTTGAGCAGCCCCACAGTCCAATATGAAAGAATACAAGAATTTACAAAGAAGATGCATAAAGTTACAATTCCTTAAATTTCTTGTGATGCTATAAAGAAACCTGCTTAGTGTATGTGACTGTTTAACTCAACAGCAGTGTAAGACAACTGTAATGAGTGAGATGTGACACTATAATAATGCCAGACTGTGGAAATATAATGTAGCTGAAGTCAGCTTAACTTGACCGGAATAGCTAGGCATTAATTCTATACCAAGACCATTTAACATGAATTGATGGAAGAACAAGTAGGAAGCCACGTCAGGACCCCCAGAAAAGAATATTTTGTACACATCCAAAAGACTATTATCTCTTATTTTGCCAGCTGGGAAGCATAAACAAAAAGCAAAGCATAAAAAAACCCCACCAGTTGGAGAGAAAAGGGGAGTGACAATTTTCAGTGCTGCCTGGGGAACAGCTAAGAGAGAAGCTCTGCAGAAGAATCTGGACATACCAGACTAACGTGTAAGTGAAATAGTGTTTTCCATGCTACAGATTGATATCCAGATCCTCCTCCCTTGAGCTTTTCCTCATACAGATGAAAAAGCAAGTCCATTTTATCCCCATGCACACGTGTAAATTACTGCACAGAGTATAAAAACAAGACACATTTTACAACTACCATCTTAGTCTGCCACCATAGGGGAGGGCCATCACTGCAGCTATTCAAACACACCTATCCCTCATGTGACACATGGGCCAATAATGCTATTTGCATTTATACCATTGAAATGTCTAATAACATAATAAGAATCAAGCTTGCCCCAAACAGCCTGCTATCTAAATAGGAAGGAAAACAAAAACAAAATAGAAATCAAACCATTTGGACAAGCTGAAGATGACAGACGGTGACAAAATCAGAAATAAAAAATTGGGGATTTTTTACTCTTAACGTCTTCACCTAGGTTATATATTTATATAATAAACAATCAACATATTTAAAGCCTGATATCATACAGTAAAGACAGAGTTAGCTTTCAGCAAAGCTATTTTGTCTCAAACAGAGCCACTGCTTGGCTTGAAGCTATGCTAGTGAACGGTCTTTAAATATGGAACGAGTTGCATGCCCTAACTAGAAATAGAAGCAGAAGAAATCTAATGAAAGCATGAAATATTCATCAGGGAAACGTGGAAAAGCTATCATAGCAGTTTCTTTAAATGGCTTTGTGAATTTTATTCTTAAAGATCAATGAAATTAGTTACTTAGTAAACTTAACAACGGGTATAAAAATAGACACTAGAGAAACCAGAAATCCTCTTTTTTTTTTTTTTTTAAAAAAAAAATCATTTTACAAGGTTATTCAGTATTAATGACTTCCAAGGCCCTAGAATTTCTTCTGCTTTCCTTCTCATTGGTGATCATTAGCACTAGCTGCAGCAGAGCTGCCCCTGAATCATATTGCTAGGAGCTGATGAAGATCCTAAAGTTTGTCCAAAGGCACATTCAAAATTCAACTCTGTGCATTACCTGTGGCAAGCTAAAAGGTAGCAACATGCTGAAAAGCAACTATATTGACACTATAATATTTGCAAGTTAATTCATTACAGTCCTATAAATCCTCATTTTTGCAGTTTCGTGTATTTGGCCTTCAGAACAAAGTGTTACTTTCACCTGGAGTGAGCAAGAAAAGAATGAATAAGGATGTAGCTGAAACTGAAGAGTCAGAGGAATATCACCCTACTAACAAAGAAAAAGGTTGCTGCCTTTATTCTTTATAACACTTAACAGTTCAAAATCTTTGCTACAATGTTATATCAACATTTATAGAGAAAAAGAGGATGTATGATTTCTGAAGCATAGGATCATTGACATTGCTAACAGGCAAATACACAAATTTAGTTCATGATTTGGCATTCAGTTCAAACAGAGGGAACATGATTGAAAAGAATGGGAGTTAAATGCTGAAAAAGATGAAGTCTCTGGTAAACTCAACTTAGTCACAGGGTCAGTTTAGGGCCATTCCCTGTAATTTAATCTTTCATTTCTCTCGGATAAACAAGCCTAATTACTTCTCTCCTTCAGGATAAATTGAGGGAATTATGGTACTTAATTTAAAGCTACTGTTTCATCTTAATAGTCCCTTGGTATGAAGAGACTTCAAAATTGTTAATATCTAGACTGTTAGTAAGCCAAAAGCTTCCTCAGACTTTTAACAGCCGCAATCATTGATTCTCTTGTCATATTTCAAAAGCCAAACCAGAGGTGACTAGTTTAAATTTAATACTCCCAGTGGAATAACCTCTTTCATCTGTGCTATGATCTGAGTAGCTCTGCTATTACAAGCTACTCAAAGTAGTCTTTGTAAGTGAGAGTGCTTTATAAATGCCAGGGTTAACTGAATGCTGAACTGATACCATTTGTGTTTCCAGTTATTGAGGTTTTGTCCTGTTCAATTAAAAGTACTATAAAGCATTTTCAAAAAATACAAAATAGAATTTTTATTTTTCCTATGTGTTTAAACATATATGTGTAGCAAGAAAAACTTTACTGATAATTGACAACTAGAGACTGTCACAGTATTGTATGAAAAATATGTGGTACGCTTTAAGTAAAGGAATAGTAAAAAGTTTGCCCTTATTTCCATGGTCTACATATCCTTCCCTTACCTGAACACCTCCTCAATTGACTTATCAATCACATCTCTTTAAACACTGAAATAGCAGCCCTCATCTCCGATTTGGCAAAAATGTCAGCCTCTGCTAAGGCTCGTTAAGTTTTCACATCAGCATTTTTGTGCCTTCTTCATTCTTGAAGAGAGTTCCCTGCAATAAAACTCTTCTTAACTTATCCTTTGCCTACAAAAACCTGGCAAGCATTAGACAGAAGGTGTGTTGACAGCATTCCTTTCATACCAACCAATGCTGTTTCCATGCTTCCCCATGCTGCCCCTTCCATATCATCACTTGCCTCTCATCTTCCACTTAAATTGTAGGACCTCTGAGCAGAAATCATCTGGATCTGTGGAGTCCTGTGCACTAATAACACCTGTCTAAATAACAGCATGATCAAAACCCTACTGCCTCCTGCAGATACTTAGAATTAAAGTACAGTCTCTCTTTCAATTCTGCTATGTTATTAGGGATTTCATTGCAGTATCTTAGTATATAAATACATTATTCTGAACTGAAAATTAATTTAACTGCATGTGTTATGAATACAGGCAGGCTGCAGAAAAGGATTCTCTCTTCTATGTGCTCAGAAGTCTGGATGAATCATCTTAGACAGTTGTAAGAGCTCCCCACCTTAACCTTGACCTTGGCTGGCCAGCCAGCTCACTGCAAAGTTAATTAGGATACATGCATATAAAGGACATCCTTTCCCTGGGTGCACAATAATGAGCTCAGCAAAATAAACAGCTCTGCTGCAAACACTCGGAAGTCAGATTCCACATGTTCACAGGATCAGACAGGTCAAAGTCAATTTCTTATGCAGTCTCCTTTGGAAAGGATTATTTGCAGGCAATATTTCAGTTTAAGATTTAGTCTAAGAATGGATGAAATAAGAAAATGCATAATCCCCTCAAACCAAATAAGTAAGCAAATCCCTAAAGTCTTGCTTAGCCTTTCCAAAACATAAATTACAGGTAACAAAACGAATGGAATATTTCAGCCCAAATGGATAGTTTTTAAAAGTAATATAAATTTGAGTTCTAATTAATGCAGCTTTAACCAGGTCCACGGTAAGCTGTACACATTAGCACTTTCATCTGCACCTAAGAGATGGTAAAATGAAGTATATATTAATTTTTAAAAGTAATAAATTATATTGTCTGAACTTTTAAAAAAACTATGTCTTTGCAGTAGTTTTCATAGATTTGTCAGAATTTATATGATTTATAAGTAATTAATACCTTAAAATCTGATTTTGAACTGAATTGTATAATTTGTGTGACTCACAAAAACACTCATTCATTTTTTTTGTATATATCATGAGGAATTTGAAGTCCCTAAGCAAATGCCAGATAATTTAAATATGTGTTGAAAACATACTAAGTTTATACCAGTGCTTGCGTGTCTTTTCTATTTATAGTTAAGTATAAAAGAGTCATATGCACAATCTGAAAAACCAGCAGTGTTGATAAATCCCTGGTTGTGTGTACCAGAAGAATAGCTCTTGGTCTGGTTTGTCATTTAAAGTCTGACTCCTTTTCACACGCCCCAAACCCCACACACATTCTACTGCTAATACTCCACACAATAGGACTAATACCAGCTGATTAGAACATGCTTCAATAGCATAATTCTCTAAAGAGAATGAATATCCTATAAGTTAAATGATGACACTAGGTTATATGAAATCCTAGTAGCTCAGCAGAAAAGAAGAAAGGCTTTAGAGATATGAAACTGTCAAAGCAGACGGTTCATAAAGGGGTATGATTTCCTCTTCGCCTTTTAAACTCATTTTCAAAATAGCTTTTTAAACTAGCATCTGCAAATACATCTGTTTCTGTATGCAAAATGGCTAATTCCACACTGAAATGCTTGCTCACCTGATGATGTAACAAACGCAAATCGGTCTCTCAACCACCACCAATTAGGCTCTAGTTTTTAGCCTTCTTGCCATTTAGTCCTTGGAGGTTAAATCAGTGACAAAGCTATGATGCTATATTTAAATAGCTTTTCAACAAAGACTCAAACTATTTTTCACGCAGTGAAGTTAAGTGAACCTTTTGAATACATTAATTCATGTTTGTTAATGAAAATTTTGCTAGGGACTAGTTCTAAAATAGTGTATGCTGTTTGTACCATTTCACAAAGTGTATTTCTTTCTTTTAAGCACACAGCTCTCCTGATGTGTGCAATTTCCTGTCCTTTCCAAGAAACTGCTTCTGAGTCTGAAAAATACTTTGGGTTGGATTGTGCCTGTAGATCCAGAGAGAGGACAATACTGGCTGAACGGAAGAGTCCTGTGCTGTCTCCTTTGTCTCCTTCTCCAGCTCTGCAGTCTGAGGAGTGAACCAAGACTGGAGTAGATGGATGGAAGGGCTATATAACACGGACCTTCACAGCCCTGTGGAAGTTACCTGGAAATTACAATATCATTTATGACTGTACTACCTGTTCAAACCAGCTTTACAACAGGTACTAGGAAAAGAATAAAACTCTTCTTTCCATAAAGACCTGTTGGAAAAGTGAATTTATAGCTTTATGATGAAAGATGATGTGTGTGTTGCAGATGACTGTACAATGGATATGAAATGTGCAGAAATGGATTCTGAACATTCACTTGAACCCACTGGTCACCCATCTTCAGGAGATGAAGCTTGTGAACCGAAGCTTGTGAATTGAACTGGCAATTCCCTGGCTTCACATCTTTCTCCCTCTCAGCACACTCAAGCTGCTTAAAACCACAGCACTTGCAGAATAGCAGCTGGACTTACTTCACATATTTTGCTCTTGCAACAAAGGGGTTTTTAGAAGCAGCAGAAATTTTTCAAAGTAATGGTAACCTGAAGCCACTTCTATTACAATTGTTCTCACAGAGGGTGCCAGCAACAAATTAGAGGAAGTCAAGGCAAAAGAAGGGGCACACAAGAATCTCTGTCCCCAACTGATTCTGCTACTTCTTTGTTTAATCATAATTCCAAGTGGCGGAAGTGGGTGTAGCAGGAAAAGCAAATAACAAGAAGCTAAAGTCTTTTTTAATTTGGACTTAAAGCTTGACCATACTACCATGGAAATTGCTGTTGCACTTGCCATTAATTTTGATGAAAATTTTCCCAGCATATGGTGAGGAAAATTATTATTTTTAGAATAAAAATCAGTGATAGCTACAGCAGCCTTGCAATTTTTTTGTTGACAAAATTCTATTTTTTATCTGTCAGAGAAGATAATTTTCTGTACAGTCAGACCCTAAACTGAGGAGAAAAGAATGGAAAGGAACAGAAAGGAAAAGAAAGAAAAAGAGAAAAGAAGGAAAGGGGAGAAAAATCACTTACATTTGCTATTATATTTCCTTAGGTTCACTGCTACAGCACACGGCAAAATGACTAACAGGAAATATGCAATGAAGCAGTACCTCTATGTTTAAAGAATCTTTCAGATTTTTTTAAAATCAAAGCATCAAAGAAAAAACCCTGCTCCTCTCTACATTCTTATCTACACAGTCACTTGAGATACCATGTATCAAAGAGCATTTCTACCCTGAGTTTAGGGAATTCAGGATGGTTTGAGTAATGCTGCAAAATGGAAAAAGAACCAGAATCTTTCTGATTATGTCACTGGCAATGTAAAATTCACAGCTTGGTCCAGCTTTTCACCAGGCCTCAGTCAAAGTATGTTCATGTTGATATAAAATCAAAAATTACTCCATTGATGCCAGTGGAATTAAATCAGTGTAAAATCACCGTGAGACCTTCCATTGTTATGTTCTTGTGTCATGAGTCAACATACTGCAGAGACAGCACAGCAATAATCACAAATTAATTTGTACGCTCACAATTTAACTCTCAGAGAGAAAACACTTCCATGTACTCTGGGTTGGAAATGGTCGTGTGAATCCTACCCCTGGCTGGAGAGTGCACTGCAGACCTGAGCTGAGGAGATGCTGCACGCCCGTCCTCTGAGGTGCAGGAGCTTCCTGGAGCACTCTTGCGGAACAGGACTTTTCTGACAGGCTTAGCAGAAGGAAAGCACTGTCAAAAAATGAATGACACTTCCCTTGTTTGCTTGTGACTCCCACGAATACCATGAGCACAGTAAGTGCAACATCATTTTTAAATAGAGGTGCTGCACTATGTCTCCGCAGAATCCTGGACTAAAATCTCTGGAAAATAAAATGCATTCTTTCAACATGAAACAGCATATACAGATTCATCAGCCTGACCAAATGCTGAGAAGCTGTATGACTGAAAGGGATCATTTTCCCTGCACAAGGATGAAGAAGACATCAAGGTTCAAATTTAGCCCTAACGGAAGTTACCAATAGAATTGTATCTGGATCACCACTAACTCGGGTGTAACCTGCTTTCGGTCAGAGCACAATTTCAGTTTTAAATTGATTGTTACCTAATAACTGTGGAAATAAATCTCAGTGAAAGTATATGAAAACCAAGCTACAATCACCACATGCCTCTCCCACAACCAATATTCATGTTCTTCACTTGCTCTCATTTATAAATCATTGTACAAGGCAAATCAAGTTTAGTTTGATCAGTGATCTTCTCTCTATAAGCTCTGCATTGGAAAGTACTGCATAGCAGTGAGAATCAGGGTGAGAACATTTTGACAGAGAACAGTTTAAAAAGAGAGATTGTTGCTACCATAGAGAAAACTGTAGAAAAAGCCACACAGAGTAAAAGTGAGTTCACACACTCCCAAAGCTGCTGATCAGTGAAACTGTCAAACCCAGCTTTTGTTCATGTAAACAGAGGAAGACTGTTCCTATAACAAACTTGCCCCAATGTGCCCTGCAGGGATTCACTTGCAATTCTTTATCAATTCCTCCTGTCAGGTGTTATTCTGCCAGTTTGTAACCCTATAGTTAGAAAAGTCTGTATAATGAAACGTTCAGGCAAGAAAAAGTGCAAGAGCTCATCTTTCTTCGTGCCATACATGCCAATGCACTGAGAAAGCATTTTGCAGATATGTAAATGACAATCTAGTGGAATGCGGTGGTGGTTTTTTGTGTTTTTTGTTTTGTTTTAGTTTAATTTGCTGACTGTAATATATACAAGAGACTGGATTTGGAGCCCATCTGAAGGTGGTCTGAACAGCTTCTGGGTGACTTCTCAGTTACTGCGTGGCACTGAAGCAACAACCAAAGAAGCTACGAGCACTCCGGAGAAAGCTTTGAGGGACAGTCAGTAAGGTTTTGAACAGAGACAGAGGCTCAAGACGTGTAGGATAGTTACACTTCTCGTTTTCCCAAAAAACATGTTTGTTATTTAGGTACTAAGGATCAACATGCTATAGCAGATGCAACTATATACTAAAAAATGCACATTTATTCTCTCATGCATTTCAGCTATTTGGAAAATAAACATTCTTGCTTTCACATGCACATGTGCATCCACACAGCTTTGCATTTTCTAAACACAGTCTGAGCCCACTCTGCTATGAGAAACACCACGTGGCCTGGGAGAAAAAGGATGAAAGAGAATTGTCAAATTCAGCCCAACTCCAGCAAAAATTCTCTGCACCATTAACCTTACAGCAATGGCAGGTTATTTTTATATTAAGTTCATTGAAGGAATTAGAGTGAAAAGTACGCATTTCCTGTTCATACATTTAGAACATTTCAAGACAGGATTTTTTTTTCCTTTTAGGTCATTCAAGTACAACATCTACCCAGAAAGGAATCTCAACACTGTCTGTCCTAATCAAACTTTTACCAGAAATTCCAAAGGACAGTTTGCACTGACAGCACTTACAGTTATATATGCCATTGCAATATATACACATGTTTACTTTGACAGAAGCAATAACCAAGATTCACCTGTTCACCTTCAAATGCCTAACAAAACTTAAACCTCTAAAACAATTATTTTGCTGGTCTCAGTCTATTACAGCATGTGCAATGAAGAGAGACAATTAGAAAGAATATCCAGACACTGGAAACAAACTTTGTGCTAAACAAGTTGCAAGCTATAATTCTCCATATCCACCTTACATGTGTAGCAAGAGGTTGACATGTGAATCAATTAGTGTCTGACAACTCCACTTAGTCCCAAACATGTGCCATCATCTCGTCCTGTAAATGTCATCTACAAACTGCTTCTTCTCCCACAAGGCCCTGTGCAAAGAAATTACTACTAGGATTGCAGGAAACCTTGTATGGCATTTAATCTCAAGAGGATCTGGAGGAAGGGGCAAAGCAGTAATTTTATAGTACTTACACAGAAAACAGAAAGCGAGTGTACCAACTGAGCATTTCCAAAAATGTTGGCCTATGGCAAAGCCACCACAGCTTTCAGATTTTTACGGTCCAAAAAACCACATATGTCTGTGGAACTTTGAAGGATGTGGAGATATAAATGTGGAATTATGCCATGAAGAAAGAAAATTAGAGGAAAAGGAGAGGAGGAGAGCAGCCCACCTAAATTTTCTGCTACCTCTGTGCTGGGATACTTAAATTAACAGTAAAAATGTTTGTGCATGACAGACAAAAATGATGGACAGATTAATTATTTCCAAACTTGTGAATTGATATTTATTATGTGGAATGAAAATGAGTACAGGAAGTTTAATGCTTTTCACTTTGCTCAATGAACTGGTAGGGTTGGAACCATCTCTTGCTTTCATAACACTGAGTATTTGCTACTTTTTCTGTAAGCGGAAAAAGCAATTGTATTAAAATATCATTCCCACCCAAGTTCAAGCCACAATACCCAAACGTTTGCCAATTTTTTTTGCATATCACTAGAAAATAGTACTGCACTATTTTCCAGGATTGGTCTGCCACTCCTATGTACTTTTCACTGTTCAAATATTTTCTCATAACTTCTTTTGTTACAATATTTTTACCTCCTTCAGAGTGGGGAATTTATTCTGCATACAACTAATTCAGGCCATGTTTAACTGCACAATTTATTTCCTGAGTATAAATGCTGCTGCTATTGTTTGCAGTGGAAGACATAAATAATGCAAAAAAATGCTACTAAGTATGCACAAAGTTTGATCCCCTATGTCCAAAAGATTTTAAATTTTCATAAATCAAAGCAAATACATTTTTGCAATCAGAGGTATTGAAAAAGTAGCTCACTGTTTCCTTTAAACTATCCAGGATTATCTTGGCTATCTATCTGTATAAAAGTCAGCAGGGAGAAGGTGCAGGTGTCACTAGAAATGCTCATAGTAATGATCTAGTAAGTCAGTTTTTCCTCCAGTTCAATATAGGATAGGGCACTAAGGCACCATTTTCAATCAGATGAAGGATAAAATGTCTTGAAAACGCGTGGCCATAAAGAAGCAATGCATACTTGTCTGTGTTTCCATGCATGCAACATTAGAGTGTTAGCAGCCTGGTCATTTAAAAAAAATTAATAGCTATCTTATGCTTAATATTTTCCTAAAGTCTTAAGTGCTCTATACAGTAGTCCTGCACCATTAAACAGTGACAATGTTGCAGCCTAGAGGTAGCTTCTTTACAGTGATGAGTGAAGTGATTTTTGAATTTTTTCCTTGTATAATTCATAAGTTAGCAGGACCAGAGTTTTGAATTGCAAAAGTAGGACATCTGTCACCATGGGGAAGCAATGGGGGAGTATGCAGTGTGCTTCTGACAGCTGTGGGCTTGTGGTCACTAGAAAGGTGCCTACTTGATTTTCTCTCTGTAAGCATTCCAGACATTTGACTCTGTCATCTTCCAAATTTCTTCTACAGAACAGACCCGTCAAGCTCATTTCTAGCCAGTCATATTCTTTCCCAGCTTGGCCACTAGCTCCTTCCTTTGAGTTACTGGGACCCACCTAAGCACATCAAGACCCCTCCCAGCTATTCCTGTCTAGTAGATAATGCAATAACTCAAGACAACCAACCACTGCAGAGAACAGGACCCGGCTTAATTGATTTTTGTATAAGGATGGATTCCGAATCTGCTGCTAACATAGGCAAAGATGGGCTGAGCTACAGTCTCACAACACAAAGTGAGACAAGCACAAAGATGTGAAGGAAAGCATAGCATGGGACAGAGTAATCAGATATATCTGCCCACATGAAACAAAATAGAATTAGGCAGATTTATCTGAGTCTCTATCACAGGGATATCCTGCTACTTAGATTAGTTTCTACAAGGTTTCTCAGTCCAATTAACAGAAGCAGCTATGCAGATTTTATTAATAACACACATGTATCTTTTTAGTCTCTTTCAAGCTTGTGTCTTATTACTGCAAACCACTTTCTGGCTTCAAGTGCAGTAGAAAACCATGAATATATCTTTTCTTCCTCTAGGACATTCATGTTTGTGTTTGTTTACAGTTCAGAAGTACTGGATTCACTGGCAGTGGCACAATATTACACAAGTATGAGGAGCAACCCATTTCAGGACAGGAAACAGTTGCTTCCTCAGCTGATATGGCAGCTCTGTTTGTAACCACAGACAGTATTACAGGCTACTAATCTGGTTTCTAGAGCAATCCAGAATGCTGTTGGGGTTTACTAGAGTCAAGTGCTAGGATTTGCTCAAGAATTTGCACAGAATTGCTCTGTTCTCTAGCACAGAAACACACTAGGGAGCCTGTATTTCAAAGTACTGCTAAAGTCACACCTGGGCTTATTCATGGAGCTGGCAGAACCATGGCAGACCAAAAGGACGGGAAACAGGGCCACCTGTGATAGACCACTGACCTGCTGCGCTGTGGATCCACCCTGGTTCTTAATAACCCACAGCAGAGCATGCAGTGGAACACCCTGCAGAGACAGCCTGGCAGTGAGGCAGGGGTCAGATGCGAGGGGCGCTTCTAGGTGCTCCCCTTGCCAATGGGCTGGATGTCCGTCACAAGGGCCTACATCAAACCTAACTTTGGCCCACGTATGAAGATTAATTTCAGCTTGAGGATCTTGTGTGTTGCAGTTTCCAGGACCCTGTGTCCTTGGACACCATTTCACCCTTGCTATTTAAATTGAGAAATATGTAATAGTCCAGAAACAGCTACATATCAGGCAACTATCTCCTACACCAGCACTTCATCATTTGAAAGAGCAAGTCCACTGACCTTCTCTTTTTTTACATTCCATCTTTTTTCAGGAAGTCTTTTTGCTTATCATGACCTTTTTCTCAACAAAATGAACACCTTAACAATTCACTAACAACAAATTTCTCCCACTGCTGGAACTCAACTTTGAGCCAAACCTTAAGATGTCAGTGAAAGAGAAAGAGCTTCCCCACACCCCAACATGCATAAATTAAGATATTTCTATGATCATATTCTACTAGCTACATAGCTACTTTGCTACTATCATCAATACTTTTAATACTATCTTGTAAGACATCTCCATTTCTGTAAGATATTTGACCCCTTAGAAGACTTGAGATAGGAACCAGAAAATACCTGGTATTAAACAACACACACTAAAAACTGGAAAATTCTCTCAACACTGAGAAAATCAGCTGAGCATGTTACAAAATATCTTGATGCTTCTTATTTTCCAAAACAATTATATACTTCCCCCTATGGGAATCCTAATTGCTCTGCCTACGCTAAACTATAAGCCCTTTTACTTTAAATAGTACATGACTGAGGAAAGCACACTATCCCAGAGAGATGCAGTATTTACATGTACTCTAATGCAGTCATTCACATCTTACACGTACCTCAGCACAAACCACAGTTCATGACTTCACTTAAATGTGATAGGAAGGCGACTGAAGACAAAATGATGGATTGATGGATTTTGCACTGACCTGTGTCTGTCACTTTTGCTGCAAACAAAGCACGTTATATCTCTGATCCTACAACTAGTTGTGGGGAACAATGGTTGCTGTTCATATTTCAACAAATTTTTACCTATTTGAAAACTTATGTTCATTCTTTTCTTCCCTTTTCTAGGTTTAGTAAACCCCATTTAGCAAATTTTTCTGAATACTGTATTTACTGCTCTCTTCTGTACACTAAGTTACCTGTTTTCTTCCTTAAGGGTAGAGACAAAAAGCGAATAAATTACTCCTGGCCTCAGAGAAGGTCTCACTAATACATCTGATATTGACAATCCTATGAATATATTTCAGAACAATGTTTGCTTTTCTTTTGAAACAGCATCACAGTGCTGACATAATCAGACTGCAGCCCTCCACAATTCCCCATTCATCCTTTGCATTATTGCTGCCAACCAGTTATTCCTCATTTCATGTTTTGCATCTGATTTCTTCATCTGCTTTTGAACTTACTGAATTTTGTCTTACTGATCTCAGCTCATTTCTTCAATTAATCAAGATCATTCCAAATTCCAACCTGTCCCTCAAAGAACTTAGAAGCAGTTTCAGGTTGTTGCCACCCAGATGTTTCATAAGCACACTCCCTGCTCCCTCATACAAACTATGCCTGAAAACTGTCCTAATAGGGACGGATGAACACAGAAAACCACTGACAGTTGTATATTGAGCATGTTGTTTTGAACAGTTTTACAGTGGATTTCTGTTTTTACATCATTAGATTGCTAATCAGAATGTTATATGGAGTTGTGTTCACAGCCTTGCTAAAGCCAGATATCTAAAACCACTCTGACTTTCTCTCATCTACCAGGCTACGTAACTACTGAAAAAAGTAATTAACTTGGCTTGATGTAACTTGTGTATCACAAAGGTACATTCAATGTTTTTAACACCTTACTATCCTCAAAATGCTATAAATGGGTTGTTAAACAATTTGGTCTAATATCTTGCTGATACTAATTAAGATCCTTTGTCGACAATTTGATAGCTCTTCTTTCCCTCCTGCTTAAAGAGATATCGTGTATTATGTGCATCTCCAGACCACTAGGACCTCTCCCCCTCATCCTCCATGGGTTTTCAAAGATAACTGCTAATGCTTCAGAGATTGTTTCAGCTACTTCTGTCAGTAGTCTAGGATGAATTCCATCAGGATCTGCCAACTTGAATATATACAACTTATCTAAATACAGTTTAACTCATTCCGCTCCTGTTCTGAACTGCCTTTTATCCTTTGCTAAAACCCTGCATCTGCATCTGTCATCTGTGCTCATGGTGATAACTAAAGCCAAGTTAAAACCACTATAACAACTACTGAAATGTCTGCCTTTTACATTTAAAATTTAAGTCTTAAATAGTCAAGAATTCTAAGAAGAATAATTAACTGTCCTGTTCTTCATCTACAGCAACATTTTTTAAGCAAATATATTTCAAAATAGTTTAAATGGTTTCTCCTGTTTTCTTCCCAAGTATCTCTGTTTATAACTTCCAAATATTGACAGATATGGAGATTGCCATGGTTAAATAATCTCATTTACATAGCAATATATCATGTATTTATTAATATAGCATGTCCACCATTTAACATCATTTCTATGAACAAATCACAACAGAAACAGTATACTGTCACTGTTTTTTAACTTCTTTAACTATGTACTATTTAATGAGTTCATGAGTTCTAATTTTATTTCTTTCTGAGATATATACTGTAGACAATACCTTTATATTTTCTAAATATTGTATATAGTAATTCCCCCCCCCCCCCTCTCTGTAGCAAGTGGCACATATGAACACTTCCTTTGGGCAAACTCTTCTTTTTTCAAAAGAGAACTGTACTTTACAGCTTTTCATTTTGAATTGTTAAAGCAGTACTTTGTCAAATAAGGCATCTAACTTAGATTCAATACAAAAGATGCTAAGGGAAAACTTCAGTTTGTACACTTTGCTTATTTTGGTCCAGATATATAACAGAGAAGAGTGTTCATCTCAGACTATGATTTCTCATTTTAACAAGAGTTTTGTTGGTATTTTGAGCAACCATCCATGCCCTTTTGAAATTAATGCAGGAATTAATGCTTTTCAATCATATTTGCTGTTGGTTTGCAAACTATTTACAAGCATGATGTCCCAGGGCCTAATTCTATGCTTAAAATTCTGAACAAATAAAAACCCTCTGGAACTGCTTTAGTACTCTAACTAAATGTAATATGCCATTAACCTACAAAATATTTATGAATATTGCTTCTTTTCTGCACTTATTTCAACTTTTACTTGCCAAACTATAAAACCCACAGTAGAAAAAAAATACATATAAAGACTTGAGCTGCTTAAGTGTTCCAGATTTTTTTTCTACCAATAAAAACCCCCACTGATGGTGTTTGCATACTGAGATGATAAAGAGTGGCTATAAGCCACATGGAAGTTTGTGTTCCTTCCTCTCCTTTTGCTGATCCCCTTGGAATCAGAAAAAGATAAAAATGGATAGAGAAAATGAAAACTAATATGAAAAAGTCCTATGCATTTGTACAGGTTATGTGAATTTAAATAAAGTTTATTGTGTATTTTGTCATATTTCTTGAAGTCAGGGCATAGCGATTGACAGAATGTACACACCTGAATCTGAACTTACCTCTAACTTTATCTGAAGAATGGAAAGAACTCCTGTAATGAGAAACTTACTGAAGTGTCTCTTCTCCAGAGAGTCAGCTGTGGTTTCTCTTTTGCTTTCTCTCTCCTCTGAGTTTGCATGAATGATTTCTCAGCCAACTTTCTGCTGATTTCTCATGTCACAGGCAATGGAGTGATCACCTGGGAACTGTGGTCACAATGCAGCATCAGCATTTTAGTGCAAGCCTCCAGTGTGCTGAGCCAGCAGGACCCAGCTGTCCCTTATCACCGCAATGTCTGTTTGCCTTCAGCTAACATGCTGTGCATCCAGATGTGTCAAAATGTCTCTCAAAGCAAATCATGTACTTAAACAACGGAGAACTCTGGACAAGCATCTTTCAAGAGTATTTCATGTTTTATTTATCAAAGAACTGTTTTAGAAATCATTTACCATCATGCAGGACTCAAAAGCAATCATGGAGGGATGCATCCATCTATCTGCTGCCCCTCCACAAATGCAGAAGCCAAAATGAAGATGCCAAAATTGCATCGACACTCTCATTCTGTGGCAGATGGACTATCACTTACCTGCAGCATATATGCTGATGATCTGTAAGGACTTGGGAGAATTATAAAATTATCTTTTTTTTTTCCTCTGCTTCCAGCAGCAAAATTGCATTAGAAGAAATCTGAAATATATTTAATAAATTCATGCTATGACCTTCTCTACTGAAATTTAAGTCTATATTACTAGATAATGAATGAGAAATCCTGAAAATATAAAGAGATTATACATTCTCCAGATATGTGTCTTGAAGAAGCCAAGATAGATGATAGGCACAAGAAGAGTCAAAACATACTGAGATGACATATGTGACAAATTCTATATCAAATTTATGATTCCACACAACTTTACTGAAGAGATACTGAAGCAAGGGAGATTTCTGATGGGAGTGGAGATATAGTTTTCTTTAGCAATTACAGTGCACTAAGTAAAAGATAAGTATCAAACCAGAATTTGCTTCATGTGCTGCTTATTTTTGAAGCTTTCTTACCACTATTGCTGTGCTGGACAATAATAAATGGAATGTGAAACATGACCTGGAAAGATCCCATATGCTCCTAGTATATCTACCTTCTTTGTACTGTTAATGAAATCTTTCAAGCCACTCCACATACTTGCTTCTGACTTCGAGTTGTTTAAAAACAGAACAAAGGTAAGGTCAGCACACCAAACACAGCAACCAAATATTACTTAAACTGTGTCATTCCCCAAAGGCTCTGATCAGAATTGCTTTAAAAAAAACAAAACAGTTACTCTATCAGATACCAATTTGAAAAGAGGAACATTTTGTAGTGAGGTATAAAACTGTATCTCCATCTACTGTATATACACTGAAGCAGCTATTCTGCCATCTGGAGGATTTTTCTAATGTTCCAGAAAAGCTCAGTGCAAACACTGTTGACTCTGGACAGTGCTTTTTTAATATATATTAATATATATGCCATAAGGCACACATAAAATTATCAGGAATTAAATCTACAGAGTGTATTTGGAAAGCCAGAGACATTCTACATCAAGTTGTCTAAAAGAAATAGGTAGGGAAAAATCAGTGTTTGTGTATTGACCTTCCCAAAATAAAAGAGCACATTTACTGCAACTTTTTTTTTTCTTTTTGTTTTTCCTTCTTTTCTTTTCTCTAAGGCACTCTCATTTAGCATATAGACCACTGGCCTGGAGGACCAGTGGCATCCTGGATGGATGTCATTCTTAGTTGTCTCGTTGCCCTGGTGGACAACTATTTGCATGTTTCCTTCCTTTGCTTTGTCCATCTTTTATATTTAACTATGTAAACTCTTGAGGGCAGGAACTGCCTCTTTCTATATATACACATACAATTAGAGCTCTTAGCACAATTAGATGCTATTACCAGCTGAGGTCTCTCAATGCTACCACTGCAAATAACAGTAAACACCACTAAATTGGAAATTGCTGGATGGCACTGCACCACTCTGTTTCAGCAGTGTTTTTCCTTAACATATAGCTAATTTTAAGTCTCCAAAGAATCAACACAATAAATTGGTTTAATACAAACAGCAAGAGAGCTTGCTTTCTCAATTTCTGTATCCAACAGATTTTGATGTCATTTTTCTTGAGTTACTGATACTTGGGCTGAAGGAGGTTATATACTCACCATCTGCAGATATCTTTATTCTAGATAAAGATAGCTGACTTGTAGGTAATCAAGTCATTTTCAGAAAGAATGTAAAAAGTGGTTCCCAAAAATTAAATAAGGAGCAC
This sequence comes from Athene cunicularia, assembly GCF_003259725.1. Lineage (NCBI taxonomy): Eukaryota > Metazoa > Chordata > Aves > Strigiformes > Strigidae > Athene > Athene cunicularia. Next base: position 6,682,612 of record NW_020799112.1, read on the forward strand.
AGGTCTCATACCTTTCAGATTTAAAAGTAAGTATGCTGAAAGAAAAGCATAAATCTTAGAAAATATTAAAAATGTTTACCTAACATATATAACCTGCCATGGTGTATATGACAGCAATGTACATTATGCTTTCTTTTTAAGATTGGAAAGCATAACACTTCATGCGAGAGCATCACTGTGGAAGTAGCAAAAACATCTCTAAAACCCTGTTCTTTCATGTGAATACAGAACAGCAGGCAGGCGTCCGCAAACAAATAGGGCTTCAACTCAAGAGATTAAAATAATGAGGAGGAAAAAAAAGCAGACACATCAATAAAATATTTTGCTTGACCTTTTCTAACTTACAGACATATTCTGAGCCGACAAAATTACCATCATTAGCACAACATGTTTTTCCCACTTGCCTGTGGAATCGTGACTACATTGCCAGATCATTCCTACAGATAATGAACAAACTCGCTTCTAAAAGTTCTTCTAAAGTTCTACTGAAATTTATGGAAGTATAATTTGGTCCTTTGCATTTTCATAACTTTGAAATTGATTTTTACACTAAAGATTCAAATAGATGGATCCACAATATCTCACTAACAGCCAGAGATAATTTGGCATAGGCCAGCACGCATGGTGGTATTACACTACCTACAGCCAATTATAATGAAAACAAAAATACAAAATTAGCAGCGTTATGTGAAACTGCTAATCCTGGAAGCTGGTCTTTGGTGCATAAATACGTGCACAGGTTCTTTACATTTCAAACATGTCAGGTAAACCTTCATTATTTCTACAAAGGTCTCTCGAGATCATAACTGTGATTAAATTAGGCTACAACAACACTTTTATAATTTGCCTTAAAACTTGAAACCAAATTTAAAATCTCAGTGAGTATCTAAAGATTATAAAATATATTTTGTAACTGAACTTCCTGTTATTTATTCTCTTATACAAAGACCATAGACATGCTACAACTTAAAATTCAATGAAGAGTTTCCACTTGTGAAATCACTCTGAAGCACAAACTTCAAGACATTAATGGAACACAGGATATTTACTCTGCTAGGGGAATCAATTTGTGTCTAAATGTTAAAGGAAACATGTACTATTATTCCCTGTGACTCCACCCTTCCCTGGGGGAATAATAAAAGGAAAGCAAAAAAAGTCACCCTTCTACTTTCACTGGATTTGTTTACTCTTCCTTACCAGAATTTATTCTGGGAGGCTGGTAACAACAATTTCACTGTTCTGAGCCATTTCTGGTAAAGAAATTTTTTGACATGCAGTTTGCTTGATATGGAAAGTCTTGCTAGTACATCAAAACTGAAACAGAGCCCTGCCCAGGTCCTCCCACTCCTTAACAAAACTTGGAGTGACCAACTGCAGTACTAACAGAATGAGAATGCCTGGAATCTGTGGTATTTCTTGGTTTGCATAATGGTTATACTTAAAGTACTGCTTTATACTATATAATTGCTTTTAAACGGGATTTCTATCATTTTTGTATATTTAAGACGGATAAAGGTTTGCTGCAAGGAAGTACTTTCTAGCATGTTTTCAAGAGATACTTTGCACCGCTCAACTGAAGTCAAATGTACAACAGACAGATCACTTTTTTCTCCCATTGGTTGTCTTTTCTCCAGATATGATCAGGGTTTCTTTTTGAGAAGTGGGTCCTTGTGTTTTTCATTCCGTTTAATCACTTCTCAACGTTTCAGTGTTACTGCTGTTAGCATTATTTTATTGACTATCTAGAGGCTGTTTATCCATGCCATCTCATTTAAAAAAAGATTTTCTTAGCCATTGATTATCATCTTGCTGTTTAAAAAAATCTTTTTCCTCAATATGTCACATACACATCTCATGCCTTGTGCTTTCTGAATATTTCACTCAACCTCAGACAAATTAAGAGGGAAATCTTTTAGTTGATAAAATGTCACAGGACAATAGATCCAGCTGCACCATCAGCAAGATCTTTGCCTCATATGCTCAAATGACCTAGAAAAAAATCATGCATTACTTAGTTATCAACTGACAGATCCAACAAAAGCTACTTTTAAGGGTGGCATCTTGCCTTTTGGCAAGAATTTTAATTTTTCAGCCCATGTACATTAGTGATAAATATAAGAAGTGGGACAACTAAAAGTAGAAACGAAAGTAGAAAAACTCACTAAGCACTAGTCTTACTGCAGATGTAAAGGAATCTTTGGGGTATATTTCACTGCTGAAAATAAACAGTAATACAGTATGCTTACTTCCTTAACTAGCTTAACACACTTTATACCTCACCCCAAACTCATCCAAATGAGGTGCATTTCAAAACTATCTGCACCTTGTTCTCTTGTGATTTTACTCAGGAAAAATACTGTAGTAGAAAAACACTTGAACTCAACAAACACAAAATAAAATAAAATAAACCAAACACAAAATTATTGATACATCAAATTTCCATTTGGTGGTTCTATAGTTGTACTATTTTGTAACACATGCATAAGCTAAACTTTAGCTTCACTGTTTAGAGCCATGTATGTTTTCTCAGAGAACAAATTTTGCTTATCTTTTAAATGTGACTGTAGTCAGAACTACTTCTATAAAGTGGGAAGTATATGCCTTTAAACATGTCCATCACAAACTACCTTATTTTACATAAAATGTATATCATATATTACATCAGTCTGCTGCATTCACTTGTCCCCTCTTTTTTTAAAAAGAAAAATCTAAATTGAGTTGGCATATATCATAAAATGTTTTCAGCCGTTGTGGGTCCCGATGGCATGACTTTCCACCAGGGCTTATTCTGTCATATCTACAAACTTTATTTTTAGACAACGGCAAGTTATCTTGGTTTAAAAGACCAGTCTTACTATCAGTACTTCACTTGTATGTTGGCAAGTTTAGATACTGTTACTTAACAGAAATCTCCTTGGTATCCCTAGGACACCACCAGTTCATCAACAGTACTGTAAGCAAGCTCATCTCTTCGCTGTAGCAAAGAAATACACTACTCGTGTACATATTAAAGGGGCTTGTTTCTCAATTTCCCATGACAGAGTCAAACCTCCTCCCTACCTTCTTGAGCTAAAGTTCACTGGCTTTTTTTTTTACTCTATTTCATAGTAGGGACTACTCACTTAATGTGGTAGTCTAGCAGAACAAAGGAATCAAGTGTTAAATTAGGAGTGCAAATCACTTAATTTCTCTCAAGATTTAAATTTCCATTCCCGAGAGGCAGATGAAATTTCCAACTCAGCAGCAATAATTGAACAATGTTCTGTGTGTTGATTACTTCATAGATAGCAAAAAGTCTATGCAGGAGACTAAATTTACTGGATCAATAATAAATACAGTTGTTTAAGTGGAATGGATTGACTCCTTGGTGAACAACTGCTGTCATTAGTGCAGCACACACATTTGGGCCAGAATTTCTACACCAAAACACAACGAATCAGAGTAGGAATGTCTGTGATTATTTTTAAAATCTGTTTGATAATGGTTTGGGTACGTGTCTGTGGAATGAAAGAACCTTTCACTCCTTTGGTCATGCACTATGTTTGAAAAAGTACCATAGCTGGAATTGATACTACACCACTTCAAAGAGAATGTACACAGAAGTATCAGCTACAGCTGTATATGTGAATTATTTTGCTGTAGTGTTCTAAATTAAACTACTTTCATATTCAGTTTAGTGTAGACACACTTAATTTCAGTAACACTTTGAGGAATTAATTTATTAATTCATTAAATTAAAACTATATAAGTGCAGCTGAAATTTTCAAGTGTATCCACTATAACTAAAACAATCACATTACATGAGTAAATTATTAAACTAATGAAAACCTTAGTGATTGCTGTTGATTTGTTTACTAGAAAAATAAGTATTTTCAAGCTGGTATTTTGAACCAATCCATGTGACCTCTAGTTTTCGCACATGCACACATACAGAGGAACAGATGCATGCACCCATACACAATAATCTTCAGCCAAGTGTCTTGGGTTTATTTGGACCTAAAGAATGTGCAGCTTATTTTTACCAGTGTTATGACTGGGTCCCAACAGTAACAGGAACCACAGCACAAGTTCAGAGTGGCTACATAAACTGGACATGCTTCCTTTAAAATCTGGCATTTAATAATTATGATTATCAATAATGGGACATTTACTGAATTTCTGAACTGTATTTGGCTAAATCTGTCCCTGTAGAAGAAAAAAATGAACAGTAATCAAGTACAGAGTGCTATCTGCATATGCCAATAGCAACTGAATAGAAATTTTATTTCCTTGTGATTTTTCACAGGGTCGTTCTAGATTTCCAGTGCCATGGGAAGCTTCAGGCCCTTGCACAAAATTTTTCCAACACACATTGTCAGACCTCTTAGTCTGACAACAGCCCAGTGCAACCTTCTCCATGTAGTCTGCAGGCAGCAAACCTGGGCAGCTTCTTTTCATTCCAGAGCTCAGATCACTCACATAGCAAAGAGACACACAGAGTCACACAGTTTGCACAGACTTCCTCTCCTAAGAGGAGAAACCACAAAAGTTCAGCCACTCTGAGAATTCTTTGTACCTGAAAGACAAATTTTAAACTGAAATTTATAGGTCCAGATTTTTTGTGGTCTTAAATACAGATTTTTTTTTTTTCTCCCCAAAAAATGCCATATCCTGAATGTAACTGTGTGCAGGAAAAAACCCTGTAGAAACAGCAGTTAGGTAATAAAATACGAACAGTATTTTTCTTTGGGTAGAAAATAAACCTGTGACTCTACAACAGAATAAAATTGTCATGACACCAGGTATCTGCTTCTGATCCTGTTTATACTGACAAAAGTTAGAAGAGAGACCAGAATGAAGTTACCAACTGAAGACTCCAATATTAATTAAACCAACAGTAACAATGTTAATTCTAAAGACAGAGGAAAATAGTAACAGCTTATTATTTTAGGAATGAAAGCAGCTGCTAAATATTTTGCAAAAATTTTTTTGAAAAATTTGGATCCTACAAAAATAACTCTATTAATAGCAACATGACTATGGTAAAAATTCTTGGCTTCTAACAAGTGGTTATTTAAGAACTGGATTTTAAACCTGGAGTTCCTTCTCCATCTTGTAAATTCTCAAACTTGTTTCTGTAGAAACACAATTCCTTTATTCAGCAGAGCAAAAATGGAGATTTGCCAAACTGTTATGCAAGATAATGAAGCAGTTTCTCAGAGGGTGAGAGATCACATGAAATCACATGCACTACAGAGGGATTAAAAATTTAAGGAATGTAAAAAAGTTTTACCTTCCATTAACTTCATCAATTTCATGACATTTTTGTTTCAAATAACTACTTTTCTCTCAAAGTTTTAAGAGTACATAATAAACCAAAGACTTGAGTTTCCAAAGCCCTATCCATTTTTACCATTTTTGACACAGCAAATTCAAATCCTAGTGGGAGAAAAAAGAAAATTTTCTGTCACAATGATGACTGCTAAATCTGAAGCATATTTTTTTCATCTAATCTTTCTTTTTCTTCTGCTGCTAAGAATGATAAAGTTACTATTTTAAGAAAACTCATTTTTTCATCTACATAGATTTCCATACTTCTTATGACACAGCAGTTTATATTTGCAAGACCATATCTTAGCCCAATTATGCTCTTAGCTCTGCATGTCATGAAATTTTTCCCTGTAGAGAATTTTGTATTTCAATTTCCATTTCAAATATCAATTTTATTAAGGATTGTGTGAGTAGAACCCATCATATTGACATAATCATTGAACTGATACTTCACACAGCGCAATCCACCTTCACAAGAGGACCGCATACATAGATTTCACCGTGTATCTACAAAAAGAGATATTTTCAATAGCTGTCTCTACTTCAGCGTTTCCTTACAAAGAGTTTAAAATTTATCTTCAGTCAGAATCACCTTTTTACAGTCTGTTTATGAGCTATGCTCATCAGTGTTCAGCAACTTGAATTCAGTCCTGAAGGACATAATAAGAGACAGTTCTCACCAAAAGATTAGTTTGATGATACAAAGTGAGGTAGACATGGTCTTCTCAGATGATGTTTGGAGGAAAAAAAAAGTTTCAAAGATGACTATTTTTCCCTTTGACATAATTAATTAAGCTCATGAACTTTTTACTTTTAGTTTTGGAATATCTAGTACAAAACATTAAAATTTTGCATTTTTTATAACAGGAAAATGCACCCCTTGAGACCAAGCACAATAAAAAAGGCACATTGTATGTTCTATCATAAATTCTAAGCTTTTAAAGCACTAGTTTTACTATATTATACTAAGTAGTTAAACCACTACAGAAAAATAATAGACTGTAAATATCCCTTCAAAGCTTTTCCCTACACTGGAAAAGACAGTTAATATGCACAGTAATTCAAGGCAGCCACCATCCTCACAACTTGCAACACGACTGGCTAGTATAGAGTTACAACATACAGTTTACAAACTAAACTTATAATGACGAGCTGTACAGTTTAGAGATCTGCCAGAGAGGTCTGATAGACTCTTCTTTACAGCCCCAAAGAATATACTGAACTCCAAACCCTGTATCAGTTACGGGCTGTTCCTTGAGAAACACCTTTTTAATTCAAATAAGACCACTACAAATCTGTCTAAAAGCCTTCAAAATTAAAAGCTCCAAAGCCCAGCCTCTGCCTAACACAGATAAAAAGCCTTACGCCCCAGGATTGTGTAGATTGAACCAAGATTTCTCCTAAGAATCTATCATTAAATAGGTATATATTACATTTGTTTTAAATAACCTGTGAGATGTATCAGAGAGTTCACTTGAGCCTACTGTCAGCCTACTGTTTGGTAATATCAATTCATAGTTGCTTACTTAAGGTCCTCCAGTATCACAAATTACTTTCTTTTTTAAGATGTACAGCTTTACACACTACTGTATAAGTCAGGTAACCTGAAAGAAATACACAGCATTGCTAAGCTCAAAATTTAACCCAATATAATATTGAGATACTTGAGAAGACAGCTGATATACTATTAAACTAAAAAACATAGTCACTGATATTCAGATTCTTGGCAAGAATTGCCTGCCAGTGCAGAAATAGGATGCTAGTCTCCTCAGTCATGTGTCCCTTTAGACAATGGTAATATTTTGTTACTTTGCCAGTATTCATTCATGCCTTTTGGACAGGATACACCACAGCCACATGCACACGTAGATGCCCTGGATTGACAATCAGTTATTACCTCAATGGTCTCCAGGTCAAAGTTTAAACAAATACATAAGAGAAATGTTGCAGTGGGACAGCTGTACATACAGTGGATAAATTTCTGGGTTTCCAGCTGAAGAATTATGGACCATTCTCAAGTAGGCAGAGCATTAGAGAATATCCCTGTGGAGAATCTTGCGCTTGCAAGAGATGGACTGGATGACCTAACAGGACTTTTCCGTCACTAGACTATGATTCTCTGAACTTCATGCTTTTTGACAGTATTACAAGGTTCGACAGGCATTTCTCTTCAGAAGAGGGATTAAGGTCAGTAAGAATCAGCATCAACTAAAAAAGTGCACATGAGGCAACTGTGATGGCAGTAGGCAAGAAGATATTCACAGTCAGAAAAGTACTCAGTGCTTGTGTCTTCTGTACATGCTAAAATCTATGATATGATCAAAGCACTAAATGGAAGAACAAGGAATATGACATTCATGCTTTCACACTGACTTTTGTTATAGTGAAAGAAGAAAGGTGTAATATGATCTAAAATAAAAACAGTAAATGTCTAATAACTTACACATAGCAGAGACAAAAATTAAATTCCAATTTTAAAAAATGGTTTGGAAACAAATTACAGTCAGTCATGTTCATCAGTGTTCATCAATAAAAGCTCAATGCCTATTAAGAATTGAAGTTGAACTTCAGAAACAAGCTTTGTTGTAGTATCAAAGTGACACATGAAAAGATTTTCAGGAAAACATGAAGTATCTGTATTTCATACTCGTATGAATTCTTTCACAGGGATATGCTCCTTGCCTTCTAATACCTACATAATATAGTGGGATCACAAACAGCATACCCAACAATCACAGGATGTAACAAATTTGAACAATCTATGCCAGAGGGACCAACATGTGGCTCTTGAGCTACATGTAGTTCTGAAGCAGCTCAAGTCAGCTCTGACACTCCCAGGGCCAGCAGTGCGGCTGTCCTGGAGAGCGGCTGCTCGGGAAGCGGAGTGCCGAGACAGCTGTGACAGTGAGTCATGAAGGGCTTCTGACATGCTTGGTCACCATCCAACCCAGCTGTGCTCCCACCCTACTATTTTTAAAGCTGCCCTTCCTTTCATTTCTCTTAAGTGTACCAGAAAGGTACCCCTGCAGTGTCCATGGAGTTGTACAAACATGAGTAACAAACTCAAATATTTAAACTTTAGTTAACATTTTTGGTAATATGTATCAGTGCAGATTCACTATGTACCTATCATCTTGCTGTCACCATATGATCTTATACATTGTCTTCTCTACAAAATTATCACAATATCACAGAGTTCTTGAACTCCTAAACATCAAACAGAATTCAATGTGAGGAAAGAAAACACTTTATTTTCTGAAACAGGAGTCAAAAGAAGATGGTATTTTTTTGTGATGGTACTTCATACTGTGACCTACCTACATGCTTAACCTTGAGCATGCTTCTGTTCCAAACGGAATTATTATTGCACCTTCTACTCTTTACATGAAATTATTAGTCAAATGAATTTCACCAGTCAATTGCATAAGTCTCAAACTAGAGGCAGAGGGTTTGGCTCAAAAAGCCAAGACAAATACATCTATTTGGTGAAATCACTAGTGGTTTCAGGAATCTTAGAGATTCTATGGAGATAAAAGACAAAGGTTAAAAAATTACCAGAGAATATTCAGAAGTTCCTCTGAACTGTCACAAATTACTCTCATCTTCTAGCTCTAGGTCCCTGGTTTTCTTCCAGTAATTTAGACATCTGAACCTTGTTTAAAACATTCTTGGATCTACAGGTCAGAATAAGAGAGACAGTATAATTTTTTCAAAGGTAATCTGTGAGTTTCTTCATGTCTTGCACTATACAACATTCTCATGCATTCCAGCATACAATATGAACTTAAGCCTTAAAGTGATACTAAGAATGATGTACCTGGAACATAATTTAACATCTAAAGAAGATTTACTCATACAACTGTCAAAATTCTCTCTGTCAGCAGGGTTTGTACTTTCCTTGAAGGAGGACTAACGACAGAATGACGAGTTCAACACAGGAACCCAGCAGAGGCCAAAGACAGAAATTAAGTCAGATGGGGTAAGAAAAAACTTGATTCAAAAGGGTTTGAAAATAGTTTCTATACATATTTAAATATTCTGGTATGTGTGTGGGCTGGGCTTAGACCTCGAGGGAAAAGTAATGAGATAAACCCCTTCTTGCTGGTAAACAGTAACTGCAAGTCAGCAGCCTTGAGCTTCTAAATTCACTGGTCTGTCTCAGTCCTACTATCTGCTGCTTGTCACATCACAAAAAGTTGGTGAAAGCAAAGCCAACTGGTCCAATTAAAACATGAATCTTTAAAAAGGTAAAGTGTTTCAAGGATTTCCTGTACCTCAAATATTGAAAATAAAAACTGACCATCTTCTTATTACTTTTATGATTGTATCAAAGATATATTCAGAATAAACAGAGGTCTCAAGCTGGATCTACTTGAAAGCACCAGCAAACCTGTAAACTTGCTCAGGGTATGATAACCTTTACTGTAGCTATACCACATTCCTCCCACCAAACCAAATGGTAGTGCTCTGCACCCTAAGTACTGAGCTGTGCCTGCAGATGTAGTACACCCTAAGGAATCTGCGAAGATCTAGTGAACCATAGTTACTCTACTGCATTGTCTTTTGCAAATGTCTTAGAACACAAAAGCACTTTCCACAGGACAAGGACAAAAAAGAGAGAATGCATAAAAGCTTAGTTGTCTGCTCTCCAACCTCTGTGTCAGATCTTTCCAACAGACACTTCTGTTCACATCTGTGAGAGGTATTATTACAAAGAATTCAAATTTTGTATTAGTGGGAGAAATACTCTGATTTTTAAATTATAACTATCTGCTTCTGAGGATTCCCCTCTGATTCTTGGACATCAGAAAGAGTAGAGTATTAATGGATTAAAAGAAAAGCTATTAAGAGTGAAGCAAGATCGCACTAATGAGGTCTGAATGCAATATGGCAATAAAAAGACAAAAATAGCAAAGTAAGATTAGAAGTATTTATTGACAAAATTGAACTAAGGGATTTCCATTCAATTCATGTTTTTCTTTTTTTCATTTCACTCTCAACTTACACTATTATTTGCAGTTGCCTTTCTGCTGAAGCAAAGAGGTAAGTGGTATAGCAGCTGAAACAAAATCAATGAGGTGGTGGAAAGGTCCTTATTGAGCAAGATGCCTCACTTGGAGTCTGGATGCACGTATGTTTCTAAAGTGCATTAACAGGGTTACAGGTTTGCTGGGTGCTAACAAAATTAAAAATACTGCAATATATTGTTCTTTAACATATTGAATATACAGTGGAATCTTTTAAACATTAAAAAAATCAAAGCTAGCCAAGATAATTAAAACTTGTTATAAAATCTGTGCTGTTCACAGAAGTATCTTCTTGTGCTGAGGTGGTATAGGAGTTGTTTTAGATCTCTTGCTAAACACTCACCCTTAACATCTATGCACATTTTGGCCCAGTATAAAATGATCATATTGGAACAAAACCTAGCTATAAAGTAAAGAATAAAAGTAAATTGTTGTTTTTCACTATGGCAATGAATTGCTCCACACTTCTGACTAAATCTCCTAAGAACAATAATGAAAAGTAAATTAAGAAATAATGAGAATTAAAAAATATATGCAGATGACAAAACAACTGGCAAGTCAGAACCAAAAATGATAAGAAGTTTCAGAAATCCTAAACAATCAACAGGCAACAAATAAGGCTTAATGCTCAGAAATACTAAGTAACACAAACTCAAAAAAAAAAAACCAACAAAGAATTACAAGAGCTCTAAATTAATTGCATCAAACCAAATACATTTTGTGACCATTGATTTAACTCTGGAAAGCTCAGCAGAAACACCTCATCATTGTGCCAAAAAAAAATGTAACACGGGGAACTGGATAAAGAATAGCACTAAAACCACTGTAATTTCCTCAAGGAACCAATAATGGGTCTTAACCTGAATTCTACATTTATGGTCATTCCTTCTAAAAAGGGAACTGCGGAACCAGAGGTAAGATACAAGACTGCATAGAAAAATCTCTTTCACAAAGAAAGAGAAAAGCCTGCAACTGGACAAACCGACAGGTTCTCATGATGGGTACAAAGAGTAGATTTTTGTCTCAGATTACCAGAAAGAAGATTTAGTAAGTTAATATATGAACTTCCTAAAACCAGTAAATAAAAAAAAAATTAAAAAATCATAAAAATAACATTTTAAAACTTGAGTTAAACTACAGAATTCATTGCCAGAGGAAATTTTCAGGGCAGAAACTTAATCTCTTCCCTGTTTATACAACTGAAATATTTGCATCTCAAGAATACACAAACATTGTCAACAGCTTTGAAAAGGGTATTCAAATTTTGGCTTAAGGCCTAAACATTTTTATTTTTTTTTTAAATAAAAGCAACATGGAGTTATTTAGGAGAAAGATTTTTATACCTATGCTTACTTGAAACATCTCCAGCATCTGGTTCTAGCTGTTCTCACAGACAGGAAGTTCTACTAGTGTAATCAGTATGTTTGTTATCATTTGCTGCCCTCATTGATATTAAGACTATGTAAATAGAGTATGTAATAGTTAGCAGAGATGATTACACCCTTCTTTAGGGACAAAGTGGTCATTTGCTAATGAGCCTTACATAGACATTGTAAACCCAAATACAGTGTAGTATTCTGTACAATTTATTTTTACTGTTCTGTACTGCAATGTACTTTGTAGTAGAGCAGTTCTAACTTACATTATCACATTGCTCACTACCATTACAGCTTTCCCTCCCCGGCACACTCCTCCATTTTCAAAGATAAAATCGTGACTGCATTGAAAATGGAGAGGGAAAGCAGAGATGCAACCAGAGATGGACTGCTTCATGATGCATTTCTGGTTGACTGATACTTTCAGATTCTAGGGAGGATGGAGAAGAATGTATCTGGAGGTAGGCCTGCTAATTTTGCCATGTTATTACAGAACATATATGGCAATACATGTATTCTGTAAGAAGCCACATGACCAATACATGTGATTAGATAAAACAAGTTTTTGTATCACTCTAGTGTATGAGAAAATTAATTAGCATATTTAACACGCAGAGAGGTGGACTACAGCCAGCACAAGACAGAAGGAAGGGGATTCAAGCACCGAACGTAGTGTGAGACAGTGAGAATTGGCATTGTGAAAAAGCAGGTAGGAGGCTAATTAGCACAAGATTTGGAGAATGGAAGGAAATGCAGAAATATGAGAGAAGAAAAGCAAGTGGCCCTTACTAAGAAAACTCCAGTAGGCTTCCCCATGGAAATATTCCTACTTTAAAAAAAAAAAAATGGTTAACCACATACTAACAAATTCTATTAATTTCTCAGGTGCTACTTCTTTTCTGCCAGTAGATTATTTGTGATACAATAAACTTCCTATCATGCACACAGGCAATCATTTGTGGTAAAAGCATTCTCTATAGACTTTTTAATAGGGTTCAGCATTGTTATATTTGTGAGGTCTCTTAACTGTCTTACACAGGCAGCTAAATCTGCAAAGTTACAGGTGGTATCAGATAAAACAGATAGTCTCAACAATTCTTCTAGCTGCTTTTCCCGCATAAAGCTTCATTTCCTTGCATTCAAATTGACATAGCAGTACCATTTATACACATTTAAGTTTAGCATATACACAGTAGTGAAAAGATGGCTAGCCTAATTTAGACACTTAATTCCAGTTGCTAAAGCTGCATGGTGAAGGAATTGTCAAAAGTTCTGAAGTTTCTCTTGTCAGTAAAAGCATAACAAGATTAGTCTGGAAATACAGAATGGTTCAAAAAAAAGAAGGAAAAAAGAAACAAGAAAGTATGGTTTAACAGATAAACCACTATGCACCACTACTGTACTATCATAGGGTATAGCTCAATTGCCTTCAATGGGAGGTTGTGAAAGCAACAACAGACGTGATATGCTCTGTAACCTACTTGACATGATCCCTCACAGACTGTCATATGGGTGGGTCTTCACAGGACAGTAACCCTGGGATAGCTCTCCAAAAGCAGTTACAGGATTTTCTTACATGCCTTTTGGAGAAAAAAGTACTAAAACATCAAAAAAGTTCAAAAAACATCATGAGGGCTTAATTACAAAATAGTATTATTTACTTGCTTTTTAAGTTTATTAGTCTGATTAACTGTACAAACTGAGAATCATAGCTAAGCAAAGTGTGAGCAAGTCACAGAAACTGTTGCTGCAGGTCATGAAGGAATCGTTTACTGAAAATCCATATCACATATTTACAGAATAATAAAAATGTTTCAAAAAAGGAAAACATTGTGCATTGTTTTTAAAGTCTTTACCTTCATATCAAGAGATTGGCCCAGGACAGATTGTCTGCACTTGAAAGGACTGCAGATACATTACACTTCTGGTACTGCTCTGCTAATATTCCAACAGTGTCACCTCTAAGTAAATTTCAGTGGATAATTTTTGGAGAAAAGCTACACAACTCTGAGAAGTAGTCTACAGGTATTTAATACTACCTTGTCATTGATATCCTTTCAACACTCCTCTTTAGATCTTGAAGTATCTGAACCATCTAAACTCTGATATTCTTACAAAAAAGAAAAGACAAGACTGTTTGGAGTTTTTTTATTTGACATAGTCTGATTTTATAAAGCATCTCTGACATAAGATAATATTACTGTATAATACTTTAGTATCTCCTTTAAAGATTAATTTACCTGATATTCAAATGCATTTTAATTAGTTTAATCAAACAGTAGAAAGAAGGCTTAGATGGTTGTCCATTCTTTGAGTGTCAGAAATTTCTCCAGAATCTTTGTCAAACCATTAATTTCTGTAGCTTACTCTCTAATTTACCTCAGCAGCTTACTGGGGTTCAGGTACTTGGACTCTGCCCAACTTTGCAGCTGATTCACCCTCATGCTAAACACACTTAAAATCTTGCACGTGTTTAGTTATTTTTGCTGACTCGTCCTAGCAGCTAGGTTAGATGATTATTCTTCACTCAAAACAAGGCTGAAAGCCTCAACTTCTTCCAGCTGCCTTATGTTACGTAAAGCACCCAGAGCAGTGCTGAGGGTGGGTCTGTCAGAGGCCTTTGACAGGCTCTTCCCAGCACCAGGCAGCAGCTGAGCACCTGCCACCCTGCCCCGAGGGACCGGCTATTGAGGGGCAGAAGCAAGATGATGATGTGGGGACACAGCTCTGCAGAGTGCTGTCCCTGAAGACAGAACAAGGGCAGGTGGCTGCAACTTTGAGACCACATGCAGGTTGACTCCAGCTGTGACAGAGCTGGTACAGTCTGGTTTGGTCAAGCGGCTGCTTTCAGCATGCCTTACTTTCCAACCGCTTCTGCCCCTCTCCTCAAAGGTGCACACCTTGGTTTTGGCTTATTCTCCTCCATCCCCTTGTTTGCTCAGGTTTAGACTCTAATCCTCCCTCTTCTACAGGAGACACAGGCTCCTATAGAGCCCACAGAGCCAACTCTGTACTTCTGGCCCTGTTCCAAAGCTTTTTGCCCCTGATTAAAGGATAGAAAACCTCCAAAGGAGATCACACTTTCTTTACATAATCTATTTAATAACACTTTTCAAGTAATTCAGCACTCTCACTCCTGAAAAGATCTCAAAAGGACTCTAACAATTTAAAAGACTAAAATCTGTGTTGAATTATTGAATACAAAGGATGACAAAACCCACTATTGTGGACTTCCACAAATATACCCAAAATACCATAAACGTTGCCAAGTTCAGTCAGTCAAAACTGAGTCATAAGTGACTTAAAATGCGTAAAACTTGGGTGTTTGGGTTTTCCACATTTTTTCAGGTCTGACAATTTTTTATCCTTTCTTACTTGAGCTTTTGCTATATGCTATAACCAAGTTCAAAAGCTGTTCCCACAGTTACGAGGGAGAGGATAAATGAAAATCTTCCCCAGGAAGAGCAACTTAAAAAACTCACATCACATACACCAAAAAGGTTGGACTAAAACTAAAGTAAATGGCAACACCATACCACTGTGCAGCCCAACTCTGCACCCTACTGGTGTTTTTCCAAAATGACTATGAATATCCATTGTGTTAACAGAGAGGAAGATTTTGTTAGTTTTTAGATTCCATTTGGTTAAAAGCCCCTTCAATTAGCTATATGTCCCTGCACCCATTTTATTATTTTTATATATGCTATAAGGCAAAGATTCATTTCAATACTAATTAGAAATAATCTAATTGATCTGCAGGAAAGGTGGCACACACAGAGAAACCTTGACGAGACTGGAGACTCCAAAATTTTTGTACTTCGGGCTTCTACTTGTAAGCAGCAAGGTAATTACTGCCCGCTTCTAACTCTGACCTACAAGACAGTTTATGTAGCATATTTCTCTCAATGCCTGGTAAACTGTTAGAATTCCAACATATATGTTGGTATTTTTCTCTATGTTTGCTAGCACCTCCTTCAACCAGAAAGTCCCCAGAAACTTTTCCAGCATAAGACTGACTTTCCCCCCTACCCACCCATAAGTATATCTAATAATAAGAGTTTTTATCTTGGGAACTATTGTTACACTAAGCATCTTCACAGGTAGATGCAATTATCATCTTTAGTTAGGTGGAATCCTAAAGCAATACCAAGATCAAGGTTCATTCATTAGTCAGGGAGAATAAAAACTATCAATTAATGGGTCATTCTTCTCTTGGACATCTTGTTCCTCATCAGCAAGAAACTGTCTGAAAATATTTCTTTGCACTCCAGAAAACAGAAACAGTTGCATTAAAGAGATGGCCACTTCTATTCTCAGATGTTCTGCTGAAATTTGCTTTCTCTGCACCATTACAAGTGAACACTGTGTTCGTCTAAGATTTAGGATTCCTGCAATAATCTCAAAATAGAATGCTCTCTCCTCCAATATCACATTACAAACCATAAACAAAATTATGACAATTAATATCACCAGGATTTTTCACTTTTGAAAAGCAAATATTTATACAAAGAGCTATTATTCTCAGTCCTCTTCCTCTCCAGTGTTACTTTATTTCACTCATGGTGTTTTCTCAATGATATTTCTACTAAGAACATATGGCCTTTAAACAAACATTCCAGACTATGCCCTCTGGGTGAAAATGCACTGACTGAGTTTCCTCCCATGTGTTCCCCTATAGCACATTTGTTTTGTTCAATCCCACATTTATTCTGATCATTCTGGTCTGCCAACAATCCCTCACTGCAACGAGCTCCGTTCTAATACCCTTATACCCAGTTTTTCCCATTGATGGGATCGTGAGCATCCACTTCCACTTTTAATTAGAGCAACCATAGGAGAGACAGTATGGGTGTCCATGTTTTAACACCAGAGTAACTACAGGCCCTGACAAAAAGTTCTTCCAGGACAAATCTAGCTCAATTTGCTAACCATTTAATATTTTTAGAATGATCGCATTAAAGTGAAGAGGTAGAAAACCAAGCATTTAGAGTTTATGCACTGCCTTGCTTCAGTAAAATTAGGGGAACCCAAACTATCACTATGATAAGCCATCTGTACTTTATTAATTTTTATTGATATATCTGCACTAGTCTTTTTTTAAACACACTTCAACATATTTGATGCTTAGAGAACTTAAATTTCCTCTGTAGAACATCTGGTACAGTAGGACTCATGCTAACAGAGTGCTCTAAGTACTAATGCAATATAAATAATAAGAACCACAAAAGATAAAGATGGAAACAAGAAACAGAAGACAAGCTGTGTAAATGTTAATGTAAAAGCCACTGCAATTCAAGTAAGGAAAATCATTAAGGGACAAAATAAAACTGCAGATCTTCAGCTGGTCTTTTTGGAAGTCATGAAGTATGATCTATTCAGGGACACCTAATGCCTCATCCCAAACTTACATAGTGTGTTGGTCCCATCAACTTAGCGAAGATTCTTTTTAAAGGTATGGTCTGCAAAGAACACAATCTCCATACTGAAAATCCCAAATTATCCTCAGAATCAGAGAGTTTATAACCAAGATTTCTGTCAACAGGGAGCTACTTATAATGCTTTTCTGATAACTTACACTTGCAATTGCTGCCCATACCAATATATCTTCACATGAGAGTATGTATCAGCAGATGATGTATAACACTGCAAACTGTGCGTTACTACTTTTGTGAGCGCTCCAGAGCGCAGCCACCATTCTAAATACTATCTCAAATGGAAAAGTTTGCAGTGGTAGAAGAAAAATGACGCTCCTGTCAGGGAATTTTAGGTGTTTGGGATCAAGTCCAATAAATCCTCCTGACTCATCCATTATCTTGCTGGTTTTGCACTCATTCTAAAAAATTGTCTGTATTTCTTCATGCACCCATCTTAAAGCCCCAAGGTTCCCCTCACAGAATGCACAGCAGCAGATATAAATCCATGAAACAGATATTTCAGAGGATATTAACAGTGCAAATATGATATTACAAAGTAATGGCTACAACATTTTTGGATTAACGCATCACATTTCTGGGCTTGTGTCTGAACTCATTCTAGTTTGTCTGTGAACATACAGAAAAATTGCTATGAAGTGGAAAAATGAAAACAGGTCAGGTCTGTGTGCTTGCATCTCTGGATTGCTATTGCTTTGCGAGTACTTGATTTGGTGGTAATCATTCAGGTACCCAAAACTATTTTGTTATACTGCCCAAAACTGTTGCCAGTGAACCTAGAGGAAATACTGCATGCATTTACTGGAAAGATATTTAGTAAGGCAGTGCAATATGAAAAAGCCTGATTTAGACCACCCCTACATTACCTTCTAGAGACAGAAAGGAAAAGCCATGTATTCCTCTGGTTACACAACACTTGTAGATAACCAAGCAAGTGGAACTTGGTTAATTTGGTCAACCAAGTTTCACAGGGATCACATGTTTAAGAATCAAAGAATACAGACTGCATATTGAATTATAATTTGTTAAAAGCTTTCACACAGCTGTTAAAGTATTGTTTATTTGGGAGCTGACATCCCTATCTCTTTAGAGTAAATGAATCATGATTTTTACAAAGCAGTGTTTTACTGTCCACATGTAAAAAAATATGCCTAAAAAGGTGCAGCTGAAGTGTTGCTTGGGCACTTCAGGCAGCATCCAACTTTGATGTATGTAAATTCACACTATGTTCAAAGACAGGTCACAGAATAAGACACACAGGCGTCCTAAGAGTTAGTTGTAGTTAGGTTATGTTGTAGTATCTCCATGTTACACTGGAGTATGTGGTTTTATTACTTTCCCTTTACCTAAAAAAACATAGGAAAACTTACTGAAAAGCATATTGCTCAGACTTGAGTGTCATCTATTCCTAAGTTACCTTCAGAGCAGGTTCAGAAAGCACTCTCTGGTTTCTGAATATTTGGGAAGCTCCAAGAGCATATCTTCTCCTTGCTGATTTTTCCCCTTGTCATCAACAACCTTTCAGTCCCCTTCCCCTAGGCTGCCCTCAAGGGCAAAGAAAGGCAATACAGTATACAGATGGAGGAGGTCAGTAGATATCAAAAGTTAAATGTCAAATCCTCATAAAAATACACTTATTATTTGCTTCCCATTCATGCAGCAGCATTCACCACAGTGAGAATAGGGTATGTACTTTTCAAATTCTCTTGCTCTGAGGGGTGCTAGATAACTATAACAATAGTGCAGCCAAGATTGCTAAATTTATTACAGGAGACTGTGATCCCAATAGTATATTGCTAATAACAGTGCCAAATATCCAAAGGCAGCTGCTCTTTAGAGGTTATCCAGTCCTGTATGCTCCCTCACGGAATACTGCAGAGCAATAAGCAAAGGCATATTATACCAGTGGGAGAAGCAAGCTGCTCTTCTTAGATATAGACAGGCAACAAACATCCAATATTTCTTTGAAAAATCAAGGAAAACTGTGCCAGAGGACAAAAAGGACATCTGTGCCAAAAGAAACCAGAACCTCTGCAAACTAAAACTGTCTTTGTTGCTGCAAGAACGATGAGCCAGCCCACGCTAACTGCCCTATTCCATTAATGCATTCTAACTCTTTTTCCAGTCTAAGCACAGTTTATAAACAATTTGTTTTCTATTCACAGCCCCAGGCTTTAAAAATAAAAAAAAAATCTTTAGACTAAAAAAACCCAACATTCTCCTAGAAGTTTGCTACGACATTTTTGCAAATTCATGCAGTCTGAATTCCAAGGTGCTTACAATTAATCTTTTTTATTCTGTTCTGCATTTAGGTTGAAGACTTAGGCTTTAGGTAAACTGTATATAATTTTCAACTTTAAATGCATAGTATTATATTTACATTATTTTCATAATATTTTCTTTTAAATATTTTTCTGGTGACTGCAGCAAAACCTTATGCTACAGCCCATATTTCAAAATCTTTTTTGACTGCTGAGAGTATCCTGTCAATTCTTCTACATTAGTACTGGCGCATGCTCTTAAAATAAACCATCTGCTAAAGGCAAATTCCTTCACTCCCTGCCTGGGCACAGTCTTCAGCCATTCAGATGACAAATATGGGGAAAGGGCTAAATGGAGAATTATTGGAAATGATAAAGAATATTTGAAAAGGCAGTATTTTACTTGAGGGCTAAAAGACAGTTTCCTGAGCACCCACCAGGACTTCTAGAGAGCAAAGAAAAAAAGTTGGTAAAAGCAGACCTTGAGAGGGTGACGATGACATTTTACAACTGTTGTTGAAGGACTGCCTGTTTAGGGTCAGGCCCTGCTCTTGGAGATGTTTGCTACTGGCAGAAATGCTATAATTTGACAGACAGAGTTTAGTCAACAAAACTCAAACATTTATGTAGAGAACATGCTGACCAAAAGTGACCTTAACCAGTAAAATTTTGTATATTAAATGCAACGCGCATGCATGTGTGTATATATAATAAATGTATATTTGTATTTTATATCATTTATATAGACAGATATGTACAACAGCATCTGGCTAGTGGCAGATAACCTCGAGCATAGCTGAGTTTAAAAGGGGTATTCTGCAGCTGTTTAGGAACTCACACTATCTTCTTATCTCCCTGTGTTAACTAAAAACACCTTCTTCAAAATGTAAAGAAAGAAATATAACTCAGCACTGTGAAATACCCACTCAGAGTATTCTGGAAGCAATTCTGACTAGAATATTTAAGTCATGGTTATGGAGGACTTTGATTAATATTTCTTCTAACGTAACAAGAAAAAAATAATTTCAAATGAGGCCAAATGTATTTCAAGATCCTGCCCAGACTGCCTCTCAGCTTCTTGTTTAGTACTTGACTAAGTGCATCTTCAGGCTTATCAACACAAAACTGAGTGGAACTGCAACATTTGCAGACACACTGTCTGCATCATTTACAAATAAATCTGTACCTGTTCCTCTGCAAAACTCCAAAAGTACCTCCATACCAAGCTGCCCTGTCTGACTGAAATGTTCTCGGTGAGAACACCGATGGGCATTTTAGAGAATCCCACTTGGTGAAAAGCTCACTGCTTACAAACCTCTTGAAAACCTGAAGACCTTAATTATAGTGGTGGCTATTGTCTTTGTGTGTAAATTATGCAGATACTCTGATTGTTCACATAGATCAATTCCCTTATTTCAGGAATATTCTTCTGTTCATTTCAGTGCACAAACAAGTTTTAAGTGTGCAGGAAATACTAATATTCTCATCTTCAATCAGAACGGTTCCTGCAGTATTGTCAGGCACCGACCAAGGGATCCTGTTTCTGAGACAGCAACAGAAATGAAGTGCCTGAAGGTCATCGGAAACATTTCCTTTTTTTTTTTTTTTTACAAAAAAGTAGCAAGAAAAATTTCTGCCCCCAGTGAACTATGCATTCTGAGGCTGACTGTACTTGTGTTAGAAGATCATTATTATTTCCATGAAATTATTATATCTTTGCAGACTGGCCAATGACACCCACATTTAGACATGCATATCATGACAGAAAACTCCAAGCCACTTTTGTGAACAAAAGCACCACATACTTTTTCTTAGTAATAAAAAGCAAGTTTTAAAGACTGTTAGAACTAATCACTCACAAATTCCTAGTTTCAAGCAGAAACAGTTCTGTTAAGGCCAAAAAAATTAGCAAAAGCCAACCCAAAAAAACCAACAACCTAACAAAAATATTAAAATAGACGTGCTACTAGAATCCTCAGCATATACATTCTAGTCATATATTTAAAAAGCCCTTCATACTGAAACTCCTGTATTTGCTATTTTTAAGCACAAGGCTGAGAGCCTGCAACAGAAATTGTTGCAGTCTTTCTTTCCAAATACATAACCAGTCTGCCCCTCTGAGCACAACAGCAGAGAAAGGTCAAACAAATAAAATCTATCAATAACAGGGAAATAGATTGACAAATATAATCTTAACTTCTATTCTAGAAATAAATCAGTGAAGAATTTCTAGCCTGAAAGATAAATGTAATTAGACTCAAAAAGAGTTTAGAATCACCCACATAAAATTCATTTGTACAGAAAAAAATATTTACTACATAAATATGTAACACTTAACAAAATGTTAAGGTAGCTAATCTATATCAAGAAACCTTGATTTTCAGAAAAGAAAATATTAGATTAGCATCTACCTGAAGCAGCTTATACTTATACAAATGTTATTCTTTTCCCTGAGTCATCCCATCAAATTAATTTAATATGACATTGATCATCGTGTGGATACATACAGAATCTAGTTTAGAAATTAAGACATTCAAGGGTGTTCCCAGAGGTTTCTCAAAAAGAGACAGTGGTCACTGAATCACCTCTCTGCTTCCCTGAATCCCTGGGCTAGTTGAAGGACAAACAATTAGACCTTTATCCTGCTTTGGGCTTCAGTTCACTGGAAGGTAACTGCACATGCACTGTAATATTGAGACTGAATACGTTACACTAACATCCTATAAAACCACACAAAAGGGATCTGATATTATATAATTTAAAGACAAACTACATGATGACAATTTCTTAGGAAATGAGACCTGACAAGTCACAATCATATGCAATGTATGGTGTTGAAGTAAACAACCAGGTATTACTCTAACAAATGCCAAAGAGTATTTCAGTACAGTTCCATCTGATCCAATACTCTATGAAAAGAAATAAAAATAACCTGAAAAAATTTAAATCACTCAAATATATTTCTACTTAAAATTAAATATAAATCCAGTCACTGGTATAATGACTATTATGGAGTTAATATCCTTGGTAAATTTAAACTGGAGTGCTGAATTTATTCAGAAACATAAATCAAACAGTTTGAATCAATTCATAAACACAAGTCAAGGTCAATCACAATTTAAAATTTAGTAAATGAAATTACTTGTTCATTATGGGTAACATCCTTAGGTTAATCTTAACGTTGCCCAAGCTTCACCTAGTATTATGCTTGAGACTTAACAATTTGCCTCAAAATTTCAAGTAGTTCTTACATAAAGCTTTGGACTTGTTTCTAAATAAAAACCAAGATGACAGAATAAATAATGTTGAAAATAAACTCCTCTTTCCTTGAGGATTGCATCAAAAGCCAGAAATTTCTTCTCTTTCCATCAGTACTATATTTCAAAAGTTATGTCAATTGAAATATTTTTCTACAAAACCCCCCTTTTCTTTGTATTTAAAGATATTAACTATCTATGTTAAAAACAATAATAATTTTTCTGCACTGTTTTCTATATACTTGACCAATAAAATACAAAAGAAAGATGTAAAGGACCTTCATTTCATTAACTGTAAAATGTGTTAATTGGTTAAATAAAAGATTTTTAAAAAAATAATTTAAACTAAAATAATTTAAACTAAGTAAAACAAACTGGCCAAAACTGGCTCTACTGTATAAGGTCAGTGCTATGTTTATCAATATATTTTATCAATAAATGAAATGATTATTATAATAAACAAGTCACAGTACAAAAAGAATACTGTGAAGCAAGTCTAAGCTACTATGGTGGATTTAATTCTTGGAAACAGCTGCATAACAACCACATTTATCTGAACAGTAACAAATTAAGGGCATCCACAAGACTCCAGCTGTGCTAATGAATTCTTCCTTCCACATCTACAGAGATGACCAAAATACCTGCAGGACTTCTTAAAGAATGTCAGTGTTCTTACATCTCCATCTTAAGAAATAACTCTAATAAACATAATTTGTGGTATTATTCATTTATCTTTTACTAATTTTACACATATTTAAATTAAAATACACAGCAGGAAAAATCAAGACAGATGAAAGCATAAAACTAGAAGAATTTTATTTAAAAAAAAAAAAAAAAATCAAACTACAGAATATCTACCACCTCAGAAGTAATTTATAAGACGATTCAAAGGAAAGATGAGTTTGGGTTAGATTAAATAAAATAGAAACTGCAATAAATCTGTGCACTTCAGTACAGACTAGATTGCCTTGCTCAGCAATATGCCCTACAAACTAGCTAAGCAGTGTAGTACAGTATCCTCTTTTGATCACTAGATTTTTTTCACTGGGGTAACTGGGGCTAATCAGAGCAACAATTACCTAATATACTGGTAAGGGCATTTCAAACAAATTGATTATTCAGGCTGCTGTATACTTTAAAAATCTACCAATGAGATCAGGAAAGTGAAATAAGGATGTCATTACAAACATCCTTGAAAGTTAATCACTAAGGCTTCTAATAGCCTTGAAACATTATTACAAATTATAAAGCAGGTGAAACTCCTAAGTAACACAAGGCACAGCAAGGTACAGACACTCACTCACAGCTGCTCTCAGAGCACTTGGGTGCACATGCACCTCCTCACACACAGAGCATGCTGTGCAGACTGTACTCCCCCGAGAGCATGGGAGTTCAAGCACTCCATCCTGCTAACCAGAGCAGGCAAGCACAGAGAGAAGTACAGAGTTGCTATCTCCTCTGCAAGGCAGCACACAAGATTATCATACCCAAATCAATAGCATAATACTTACTACAGTGAACTAAAAATCAATGTTACGGGTGAACACGTGCATCCCCTATCTAAAAAAGGGAATAATGAATTAGCCAATTCTCACTTTCTGATTATCTCTTCCTCTATTGTGTCTTCCATTTTGTCGTGCATTCCACAGTGCTTTATTCAGACTGCCCCTTGTACTTAATTACCCCTCTCTTCTCCTCTTTTGAGTAATCTCGGACCCTACTTTGTTACTTTTGTATTTTGCATGCTGACATCCACTGACCTCTAAAGCAGTAGTACACGGTGATTCTAGCCAAATTCACTTCCTTGTCAGTACTTGGCAAGAAGAGACAAAACAGTGCACCTGAAAAGGGTAAGACTAGAAAAGAATAGAAAAGTGGTGCGGGGAAGACTCAGCATTTCTATAACATTTTGCAAAATTATTCCTTGGAATTCCACCCCATCCAAGTGGAAGTATACTGGAGATTATCCACCTCACTATGACTGTAGGTTAACTGAAAACTTACTGTGTGCATGTTTATTGAGAGCAGGCTAGCACCAGCTGCCTCCAGAAATTATGCAGAACTGGACTTGTTCATATGGTAAATAACTGCAGTGCTCTGATTTCCAAGGAGAGCTGCTTCTTCCACAAGGGCTGGTTTTAGCAGGAAAGTGTTACATCTATATTGCTTTAAACATACAGCTTCAAGATGCTGATTTTAGTAATGTCTCAGGTCCAATATAACAATTACAATACTAAAAATGAAAATGGTATCTTAGACATTCCATTATCATTAAAGTTCATAAGACACTATGTTGTCATTCCCACAAAACATCATCACTGTCTTGCAGGGAAAGAAAGGAACAATATCTCTGCATTGGTGGTCGTTTTTAATGCTATAAGCCATGTACAAAATCTGTCATACAGTCAGCAACCACAAGATCCATTCATATACCTCAGAGCTGTCATACAAACTCCCAAGGTAGTTTACACTCACATGAGGATGACTCCCCAGCAGCCTGAAATGCTGGGGTTTCAACCCCAAGCCCCAAATTAAGGTTGACATGTGGGTGATTCCCACAGCCCTTCACAAAGGGGGGGTGAGTTTGCCTTTAGGCTTCCCTCCAGGGTGCAGTGGCCTTGCAGACAGAGCCATGGGGTAAAGGAGCCCCAGGTGTCTGCATTCAGTAACCCAAGGTCAGGTGTCCCACTGAGGGATAACAGCTGGGACCACTTGCAGGAGGGGCAGTGTCTGTCTGTGAGGTGGATGCCCTGTGCAGAGCTCCCTGTTGGGGAAGGACCTCCCGTCTCCCTGGGACTGGGCTCCAGTCAGGTCTGGCTTTTGTAAACGTGGACTGTGTAGAAATTCAGTATGTGGCTTCCTTGGTCTTATGTGTTTGGCTTGTTGACTCAGTTGTCTCCTGTCCCTTCTATGGGAAACTGCATTTCACCATTTATTCCACCCATTGTTGGGGTCAGTGAGATTGATGTCAATTATCTATAATCTGATTGACTTGTTTGTACCCCCAGTGCTCACCCATGTACTGATCCTTCTGTATCAAATACAATTTAGTTATTGGTTCATCTTTATGCTGGCTGTGTCCTTTATGCTAGGCCTAATAATTGGCAAAACACAGCCCCAGTGCTCTATCACATAGGGCAGTTCCCAGATACACCTGCATCTCAACATGCCCTTCAGAAGCCCTAGCACCAGTGCAGCACTTGAACAGCTTGAGAGCCATATGCAGCTAAAGAATCAAAAGGTTAGGCACATCTTACCTATTGTTATAAATAGATTGTAAGATCCTTGAGAGGAAACGCATTGTTTGCTCAAGACCCAATACAACAAAATCCCTGTTGATGAATTGGCCTCAGAAGTGCTACTGCTATACAGGGTAGCTTGTGCAAAGCCAGTTTGCTTCAGTGTAGTAAACATTAAAATATGGATGCAACAAACATTAGCACACAAAGCTTATTCTACAAGGTAGTATGTATTCCACATCTTCCTCTGAGAACTAATAATCTTATTTTTTCCTCTTTTCTCTCAAGTTTTCTGCAATGTGGAGCAGCAGTTCTGCAACGTTTATGGGTTGCAGATAACCATTTGCCAATATTCAAAAAGATATACAGATTTTTTTTAATATATACACTATTAAAGCTAAGTATTTCAAGGGCTAATATTTGGGGAAGCCTAGCATTATGACACTCTGTAGAGAAGAACTGAAGGGCAATAGACCAGGTTTTACTCAGTTTGTGAGAGCAAGTTGTAATCTGACTAAGTGGTAGCACTAATACATGGAGAGGATAAAGAAAAGAAAAAGGATGAAAGAAGTTGAAGACACATACATGTTAAGGGATCTGCTGTACTATCACCCTGTGGCTTAACATTATTTCACCACTTTATCTTCTCACCTGCTGTCTTAGCAAAATAGTAATGAGAGGCATCACTACCACAAACTATCATCCACTTAAGACAGCAGAGGTATCATGAAGAAATAAAACTCAGATTTTGTCAGCAATTCTGCAGACTCCTACCACTTGTAATCAGGGAGATACCTCCTAAAAGGATATTAAGGAAAGTCCAGTGCGAGCCAGCTATGGGATGGTAACCTAAGTATGCAATGCACCAACCAGGAATCATGTGCTTTGACAGTCTCTCACATATACCTGAGGCCTGCAATAAGTCATTGCATCAGCAGGCCATCCAATAATCAGGTTCTCCAGTGTTCTTTGGTGTATCATCCATATTAAGAGCCACAAGTATAAGTAGAAGCCATTAATACCACAACTTTGGATTTTATTAACTGTGATAAAAAAGAAACTTGGCACCATCACTTCTTAAGACTGAATGTGCCTATGGTATTACCTCCAAGTCACTCTTTGGCCTCTGTTGAAATTTTACACATGCAATAGGATCTTTGCTGGTTATCTCCTCTCTTCCAAAGAATAACCCTAGTTTTTAATCAGCCTTACAGCTTAATGCAGTCCATGCAACTTATACCCTGCTATAGCTGAAGTCACAGTAAAATATTAAATACAGTATTTCCATGTATTGAATTTTTTATGTGCATCCTGTGTGGAAATCCAAAACCTTCCCACTGGGGAGAGTCTTCATACTTCGAGAAAAGAAAGTATAACTTATTTTTTACATCTTTTTGCTGTTAGGATTTGTCTTCAGTAAGAATTTGCCTAGTGACAGGGAACAAAAGGTTTACAAAAAAAAAAAATATCAGTTTGGGATGCACAT
Organism: Athene cunicularia; assembly: GCF_003259725.1. Classification (NCBI taxonomy): domain Eukaryota; kingdom Metazoa; phylum Chordata; class Aves; order Strigiformes; family Strigidae; genus Athene; species Athene cunicularia. The sequence continues at coordinate 6,710,000 of NW_020799112.1, forward strand.
AGGCATTACTTATTTTAAAGTGAAATACATTAACATTCAGAATTATTATGGATCTCAATCTCCTTACACGATAAACAAAACCAACAGCTCATGGATGTTCAAATTACATTGAGTTTATCAGTATAAAAATTAACCACATATTTAAATATGAAACTTTAAATCTTTGTTGTACATAAAATGGATATACTGCAACATAAAACAGTTGTAAAGTTTTAAAAAGCTCTTTCACCTCACTGTATAATGGAATTTCTCACTTTAAATCTTTTCAATTTTATTCTATATGCCAGTGCCCAATCTTTCTTACTAGAGAAAGTTGCTTAACATGAATTTAAGAAGAGTTCTGGGAGAGCTCTGGAAAAATTTAGGCATAATAGCTTCCTCAATTATTTCTTTAGATCTATTTTTAATGATAATTTTAAAACAATAAAAGTACCACTATATAATATCAAGAAGAAAATCAGCGTGATTCCAAATTATGCAGCAGCAAGAAAATCTGTGTTTATGACTGTTTTGTGCTTAGTTTTTAAACTTGATTCATCCTTTAACATAAGACCTCAGAATAAAAAGTGAGCTTCCTTTCCTGATCCTAATTATCTGTACTTAGTTATTAATATATGAATTTATACATATACACACTCTGCACATTTGTGTGCTACAGACATGCTCCATTATTATCTGTCTCAAATCTTTTTGCAAAGGCTCTTTGGCATGCAAGATATTCTTTTTACCGTTGGCTATAATCCCTTTTTCTTTGAAGGCCCCAAGAGTAGGAATAGATTTAGATAAAACTCCTTAATAGGACCACACAGATGAAGATCCATATAGCACAAGCTAAAATTATTGTTTCAGTAATCTCATTCCCTAAGGGAATTTTTAAACCTCCAGTAAGGTAATGATTACACTGATATCGCTACTGTGACAACAGTTTGCATAGACACACCAAAACAAGCTTTAAAATTAGACAACGTGAGTTACCAGCAGCACAGAACTGAACACAGGCTCCCTGCACACGTTTCCTCAGCTGTAAGACCCAGCTTTGCAGTACCCACACTGCTAGAAGTATCTGGACACCATACAAGACAGTAAATCACAAATCCTTGCTACTAATTTCATTACTTCCTTAAACAGAAAACAAGTTCTTTGTCCCAAATAGAGCACGACAAGACTTCATAATTAGAGACAACAGTCCTGAGGAAAAAAAAAACAACCTAATTATGCTATTGGCATCATCCCTAAAAAAATCTCACCGAATGATGCAACATATTCAAACCATTGTTTTGCTTTAGATAACAGTATTTTCCCAAACTGCATCTGAACATTTTAGTTAAATTGTTTATATTACCATGTCATGCCAGACAATATCTCCACATCACTACTGATTTGTACATTTTAAAGACAGCATGTATTTCCTATCTACCTCTTTCATCCTCATATTTAGTAACTGGTTTATAATTTAATATATTATTTGATATTATTTTAATATTTCAAAACTACATATTTATCAGAATTTGTTTTGCTCAAATTCCCCCGTTACTTGAGAGGTGTAGCTTTTCATGTTTTTTCAGTAAAGAACTGTTGAAAACATACTGTGTTTAGGACTAATTCTAGTATTTTGAAAATAGTATTAACAGCAGGAAATTTACCCCCACGTCCCATACTCTTTCACATTAACAATTTATTTTCTTCCATCATTTGAATGTAAATAACTCCTCTTGAATTAAAAGTTGTGAAAAAAACTCTTCCAGTTTTCTCTCTCAACTCAGCAAAATCTCTAAAGCATCACCTACATAAACTCTTTGAAACCATGATCACACTGAATTTTCTGAAACTAGAAGACAAACATACTTACACCATAACCAGAAGAAAGACAATAAGTATATACCAGTACTGCTTAACCGTATTAGGATATCATCTGTGATACTAGCTTTTAAGTGCTATAAGCACACCTATCTTTTAGGAACATTTCTTTATTTTTCTAGTACACTTTTATGGCTTTTTGTGAAAAATAGATCTATCTTACTTTAAATGCAACTTCCAAAATCTAAGTATAAAAACAGAGTTTGAAAGCATACTTCATCTTATGCAGACAGCAATATTAAAATATTACATCAAAATTTATATCTAATGGTTACTGAAGAACAAAACCATAGTTATGCATCACTAATTATACAAGCAACATCAGTGTTCTTAACATTTGGCAGTGTAGAACTGCAATTACATCATTAAGTACAATAGCTTTTTTAATTCTAACATGGAGATAAAGCCAATATAAGAGGGACAACTGCTCATAACTTCATACAGGATAAATGTAAAAGATATAGACTTACAGTGAATTCACAGAAATCGATGCTATCGAGACTTTTGCTTCTGTGTATTCTCCCTTTTATTCTTCTTAAAGAGGGCTTTCCCTGACTTACACTACAGGTAGCACCATTGGGATTTTCAGAAGATGGAGTTACCCTGTCAAACAAAAAGAGCCATATATCAGAATATATGTTTTTATTAAACACATTTGCTTAAAGTAAAAAATTTAAAAAGGATAAACATTGTCATGCTATACAAAGAAGGAATGCCATTCCAATCTTTGGTTTTCAATCAGTAAGTGCCAGAATAACACCACAGAAGCATGTAGAAATCTATCTCCCATCAAGTCCACCACTGCTTACAAATTCAATCAAAAACATACTGTAGTTACCATTTTTGTACAAAAGTGAGAAGTATCAGAAAAAAAAGATTACAGAAAAATATATTTAACTTCTGAAAAAGTAAAAGGAAGCTTTTTCTCCATTAATTCAGGGAAAAACTGAGCCCTCTGATACATGTCGATGGCTGCCAGTTAAATCAGTATAACTTTTCAGTATTTGGCTTTTGCCCTTTTCCAGTTTGAGTGCTAATGGCAGTTGAGCTATTCTAGCTATGAATAACACTGAACAAAAATTAATTAAGACCTGTTAAAAGTTATAGGGGTAATGTATTAAGGAACTACACTTTGTAAGGTCTTTCATCAGACTGTAGTCTACACAGTCCTAAAGGGAGTTCAACTAAAATATTTTGAGTAAGAAATCCACATTTCAAGGAGCTTGTTGGAAGTTGCTAATGGGTAGAAGTGGGGGTTAACAATTAACCAAATGTATTAAGGTTTGTGAGGTCAGTATTTTAAATGCAAAATAGTCTCTAGTCAGTCTGACACCACAGTAGAGAAAGGAAAATTGCAGTCCAACAAATATGGTCACCAAGAATCACCTAAAAACATAAAATTCTTAATATGCAGATTCACAATTGTTTCATATAATTTCTCAGCTGCAGCCATAAGAAATTTCAAAAACTAGTTTAAATGAGAAAGATGTCTCTGCATTTCCCAAGACTTCGAACAACAGTTCAATGTTCTCTTTAACTATTAAGATTCCTCTCAAATAATATTTAGGTATGTGGTTTAGGTTCTTTTACTTAGAATTAACAGCTTTGGTACGCACGTAAATGTTTTTACAAAAAAGAACGGTGGAGATGTCTTATACATGCACATGAACAAGAAGGGACATTTCATAGGGTGGGCCACATTCACACCTGAAATACAAAATTCAAAGTACTAAATACAATAGCCACAGGCTGAATACACTTGTTTGGTTAGTGAGACTCCTAGGTCTACACAGCTTCATGATCAAGAAAAAAGGTCCAAATGCTAAGGAAAAGTTGTGATAACCAAACTTGAAAATGAAAACAGATCTTTTCAAATCTCTTACTGAATTTATAAAGCCCTTTTTTTGTTGAATTACTAAGATTACTGAACCAGTATTTTGTTTTCAGATGCCTGAGTTGTTTTGCTTTTACACATGCACACATACACACACAAACAGCTTGCTGTAAATTGTGTTGATAATACAGTAATTTGATTTAGATCTTTTTTCCCTTTGGGTTAATTTACTGCCAACTTTTATCTGCAAAGGCAAATAAAAACTTCTAACTGAAAACAGAACTATAATATTCAAACATTTTAATTGCATTATGAACTTCCTGCTGAAACTGCACCAGATTTTAAAATATAATTATATATGGATTAAAGTCTGAGAAACATACCTGACTACTACAGTAACATATTTATTCACAAAACAGAAACTGCAAAAATGCCACAAATTCCCTGCTAAAATGTCTTAACAAATTACCATGACAAATTTCCAAAGACAATTGCTCCATCTCCATTCGTTCCACAGAGAGGGACATTTACAGTGATAGTACATTTCCATTGTACGAATGTATCTTCTGTTACTGAGCTCTCCAAACATCTCTGATAGAGTTAATCCAAATGTACACAACCACACATATTCCAAGTCCATGTCAAATACAGATGTTGGAGCCCCCGAGAGATCAACTGTTTCAGTACAGTTAGAGGTCTGTATTTATGTTATTTCCAGAAAACTCCGAGGGCTGCCTATTTCATTACTTATCATTTGGGTCAATAAATCCTCACATTCACCTCCAGTGAATTACCTATTTGCTATGTTAGACTACTTCCTCATGTTTAATAGAAAATTTTTTAAAGCTGTAAGCTGCATTAGGCTTTTCTTGATTCTGAACTATATTTCAAATCATTAACTCTAGTGCCTTACCTATAAATGTGCATTTCTTTAAGTTGCAAGTCTTTTAATGTTTTCTGATATTGAGAAGCCTTTATAAAAAAATAAAATAAAAACTTTATGTGAAAGAAAAACAAGTAAAAATAATAGGGTAATCAAAGTGATGTGGTTTTATCAAAGAATTAAACTAATGGTATGTTTTGAAGACATTTCCACTTGGAAGCTCCACTCTTTAAAGCCATTAAAAAAAAAATAAACTTGCTACCCCTGGAATTCATCCATTATTTCATTCTGCTGGAGAATAAATTATGGCTATTACACGTTGGCTTCCAAGATTCAGAAAAATGCTTTTAAAAATCACATTTAACTTTCAAAATACAATTTTAAGGGAAGAAATATCACAATTGAAAGATTTTCAATCCTTTAAAAATCATTATCTTCTAGGTATCTTTACAAGAAAATAAATTATTATTAAACCAACCAAAGAAAATCCAATTAATATCATTACTGGAATCTGGAAGCTTTGCACTGTATTGTCCACCAAAGGAAGGACATGAAGCAAGATAACCATACTAACAGAATCATGGGGCTCTGACTCTGTAGCTGATGAGGAAATTTTGGGACAAGTGCAAAGAAATTATGTATCAGCTTCTCTGGTGCCTCTGCTACTCCTCCTGTTTAGCAAAGAGAAGCAGTAACAGATCCGAGACAGACTTGTACCTGTTTCACCCTGTCTTCTCAGGATGCTAGATGCAGCAATGAGACTCTCAAGAACTCATTTCCAGTAACACTCTTGCAGTACTGCAACACTAACTCCTCTGAGTACTAGAAATTTCCACGAGGAATAACAACTCAAAAGTTAAGCCTATAAAATTGCAAGATAAACACGTGTCAGCTTCAGTGACGCTAAATTCATGAGACGACCCAAAGCATCTGAGTTAGTCTTGAAACTAAATTATTCACAAAACTGAAAAACAGCTTTTTAAAATCCTCTCACTTTTGAAATTTGCTTTCTGTTTTCAAAGTTTTCATTGCAATCAGAGAAACAGAGTTTAAAAAGAATAAACAAATACTGAACTATAATGCAATATTCTGTGGTTCTGGCATCTAAACCTTAAGTTTAAAAAAATTATTAATGAAATTTACTATATCTGATTATCTCCTTCCATCTTTTATTTGTATTGCTTCATTAATAGAAAATTAATAAGTGAATTGCTAAATCACTGGCTGTAGTACATGCATCAGGATTACAGAGGAATTATCACAGATTAAATCAGAAAGATTTGTAAGACCCCTTTTAAAATGTCTGCAGCTCATCAACTACTTCAAGGCAAGTACTCTGGAATCAAAGCCTAAGAATTGTATGGTCAAGGCAGTCTAGAGCTTTAAAAAGTAGAATATAACATCAAAATCTTCAAAGGGAGTGAACAATTCCAGATGCCTTGCCTGAAACATGCTGTTTCTATTCAAAGAATAGGTTTAATATTCTGGAAGCATAACACCTTTCTAATGGAGGTCATCACAGGAACCCTAAATTAAGGCACCCCTATTCATTAGCTTTTGGAAATTTTAGTCAAGTAATATTGCATCATTTTGTAAATCCCACCTGAAGCCCTAAGCCTTTGTTTATAACCCACAATTCTTACAAGTTTCATTGACCTGACTGGTTCCTGATCATATATCACATAACATAACCATGACTCCAAATTATTTCTCTAGTTTGTAAAAGAAAATAAAAGCTAAAACTTTCAGTATCTGTATTCCACTGAGAAACAAGCTAGACTAACAAAATACTATGCAACGTTAACTTCAAGGTGTAGCATTACACCAAGAGCTAACGACTTACTACACATCATAACCTAATTAGATGGAATATATAATGTAACAGGTTTTTTATTAATAAAAACCGTTTTTATATTCTACTGGCACATACTTATAACAACCTTCAATATTACCTAACATGGTTTTTGTAGTTGTCTGAAATTACTGATGTCTTGTTGTTTTCTAGACAGACCAGTTAGATTGAACATATTTTAAGAATTTAAAAAAATTATCTAGTGTTTAGTGATTAGAGTTCTGAACAATTTTATAAAGGACAACATCAGAGTATTTCAAAACCAAGTCCTGAAATGACACATTTTCTGTATTTGTGTTCCAAGTGTAGTATTAATGCTATAGTTAATACAGAGAGGACAAGTTCTTGACACAGCCCCAACAAGACTTAAAATGGTGACATGATTATTATACTTTTCAAATACTGCAAGTTGTCTGCCTATCTGATAAAAAAAGTCAGTTAAGTACTTCTAGCAAATTAGTTTCACAACATACAAGTCAAACTTCTTAGAAACTTCTACCTCTAGTAGTTACAAAGATCTCAGCCGAGAGATGTATAAGATTTCCATAATTATAAGTCCTCCCATTAGAAGACAGGCTTCCTCAATACTACAGAAAGTGAGGATGTCAGCTGGACCCAGCTGAATGTGATCAGTATGCCTTCTGGCTCAAATCTAAGGGTGGAAAAGCTGAAACTTAATCTGGCTGATCAGACTGGAAGACCTAACAACCACAGTTGCTCAATAATTGTTTGGGTAAAAAAAGCAAATTTGAAACAATGATTAGTAACACTGAGTAGTCAGCTGCTATACTAAATTCTTGTGAACCTCTGCAAATATCTTCAGTTTTAAGCACACTATCTTGCCTTCATCAGAAAAAAAATAAAAAAAAAATAAAAATTGCAAGATAAATAAATTCTTACAATGGGCTAAACTGGAATGGTTATCCTCATTTCACATAAATATTACCATAAACCAGTAATCAAAAATAGAAAACATCCATTCTGGTGATCTGTATTTTTCCACATAGTTCTGTAGACACCCAAGAGGTTCAATCTTTGATGCTTTCTCTCTCCTATACTGCAGTGACATTTTCCATTACTTGATTATTCTAAATATGACTCTACTTAGAAGACAAACAAACAATGGCATTTTTTTCTCCCTGGTGATGGTCCTAAAGATAAAACAGGCATCCTTCATTATAAACCTGAAGTTCTACATCCAAGCCCCAGCCTGAATACAAAGACTGTTGAGTCAACAAATCTTTGAGATCGGTGCCTAATTTCAGACACGCTGGTTACTCCTCACTGACTTCAAGTAAGTTTACTCACATGCTTAGTTAGTTTACGCCTATGCTTGAAAATAAGCGTGCTTGTGCAATAACTTACAAGAAGGAGCTATCATTTAACATCCAGGCTTCTATATTGCACATTCTCTTAACAAATGAGCACCAAACAGGGGAATTGGATTCTGTCAGAATTCAAATTCTGTAGTGCATTGCATCTGCATTCTTTTCTGCAACCTAGATTGCCTCAGACAACTACCAATCATTCTTAAGATGCAGGAAATGTAAATATGGAATAGCCTCAGCCATTTACATAATATTCTTCACAATGAAAACTTATCACTAACTAAGTTTTTTGTCTTACTTCATGATCCTGTACTCCCTTGCACCAAAGGGACCATAGGGGGAGTAAGCCAAAGCAGAGGAAGCCTTTCAAAACAGAAACAACTACTGTAAGAAACAGAAGGGATTATTAGGGAGAAGAATTACTAGAGTTGCCTAGGATATCCTGTTTCTTTTTTTATTGTTTGCCTGCTCCTTCTCCTTGTAGCAGAGAAACATCATATTCAGTGTGACAAGAAATTATGCTTTACTTGTGTAGTTTCCCTTAACGTAATTTAGCATTTCTCTATTGTAAAAGCATTCAGATTGCACATATTGGTATTTCAGTAAATATTTATGTCAATTTACTGTTTTAAAGTGCTTCCAGGTCAGTAGTTAGCTCTTCTTGAACACCTTAGCAAATGTTAGTCCCTGCTGCACTCTACCTGTACTAGCAGCATTACAATGGTGGGTTTTGTATCCAAATACTGTCCCCACAGCAAGACGATTAAAAACATCCTACTCATTTAGATTCCTACATATTAGATTTCAATACCACACAAACACAGGAAAGGTCTGAATCAGCAGTTCAAGACTCCAGCAGCTTCCTCTATCACCAAGTCCAAAACTCTACTGTCCAAGGAAACCTCATCATAAAATGACCAAGCTCCCTATTTAACATAAACAAGTTTCTGGCTCCACCACCTCCTACTGCAAGCCTCCTTCTGCCATAGCTTCCTTCTGTTTGTTCAACTGTCAGTTTTATTCTCAGCTAGTTTATAACAATTTATTCTTAACCCATCATGAGACGCTGGTGTCCATCTTTTCTGCTTTTATTTGTAGCTCTGCTTTCATGCATCACAGAACAGGACTTACATTTTGGGGAGGGAATGGGAGAAAATTTGAGTGACACGCTCTATAAAGAAATCAAACATTGATGTTACCTTTTCCATTTTCTTTCAGTAGGATTCAAGTGGATTATCTCCAGCAACCAAAAGGTATTTTAACCCTTTTAAAATAAATTATGTCTGTGCTTCCACTTGCAATATATATTAACACATCAAAGAATTTATGAATCTGATCAATTCTAAGTTTTTAGAAATAAGTAAACAAAAAGAGATTAAAAAGCATACTCTCATTATAGACTGACTTATTTGTTTTCTTTAGGTATTTTTGAGATTTCCAGTGATACAGTACTGGAATACACTTTTGTTTTACATGTTGGAAATATACACTAATATTACACTGATGTTAGCAACAGCAACATACTCTTCCAACATTCAGATTTTCTTAGTGCATTATTTGATACAGACTATGCACAAATAATAAAAAATTAACATGACAAAGTATCCTTAAGCATTTTTCTAAATGCATCAGAAAACAGTATTTCATCCATAAGCATAAACTCTATCCATACACATGTCTAATGCTATTCAAGTTCTCAAAGGAAATGTGACTACACAATCCCATGTCGCCTATTAATAAGAATATCCCAGAGACAGGCTTTAGTAATTCATACGTCCCTCAAATTAAAAAAGAAAAAATTTTCCTTAATCTTAAACAACTAAATTTTTACACAGCATTGCATCACAGCAACATGATGCCAAGATAAAAATGTTATGAAATGAAATGCTTATAGTGTGTATTAGGGGGGATCCACTACGCTGTTTTGCTGTACCTCAAAAAGCACAGAATCTCACCATGAAACTAGACAATATAGAGCTGATCCAACTCCAACTGAAGACAAAGAGTAATTGAATTGGGTCCTTTCAGACTTACTATGCAGATACAGATAGCTTCACGTTCTTTAACATGCCAGCAAAGCAACCATTTCCAAGGAGACACAGGAAATATGAAATAAAATAACTGTTATCATTATAGTACCCATAATTAAACTTCTAAGAAGTAACACACCAATACGTACACTGCTGCACACAGAAAGGAGTGGCACTTGGGGGTAATAAAATAGGTATGGTACACTTTATGTAACTTACATAAGTCAAAATCAAACCATTGAATACACTATAAAAACCTTTGATAAAATGTAAGAAAACTTATTTGTATGACAACATTTTTGTCTAAGAGTGCCTTTGATTTTGTGCATTGCAGTTAGGATTAATAGATTTGCCAAACTCTGTTCTTATCTGTAAGGAATAGTGAGATTTGGAATTGACAGAAAGCTTACTAGTTCCACATTATGTTTCTTCAAGTGATATATTTCCTTGACACTGTGTATGCTAGCTGATGGGGGGAAGTGAAAACAACATGTTCTACAATTCATGCAAGGCCCATTTTTGTTACAACTGCTGACATTAAAAATATTTTTATTTGTGATTTATTTCTAAATAAAATGACCTATCAAGCTTTCTGTGACAATTTACTTTCCTTCACTAGGAACACGTAAGTGAAAGAAAACTGTATGACCGTGACCACCTAAGTATCTTCTATAGACACAAAATTCTCAGTGTACGGATTTGTTCTTGATATTTTCCTCCCCGAAAACCCGACTTCACAAGTTCACAGATTTTCTCCTTGTAATTTGTCCTGATGATGACACACAGCCCACTGCTTCCATCAAGCTAACAGTGGGCTCTTACAAGTCCGGGAGCGACTGGGTGTTGCAGTGCCATATGCTTGTCGGTGCCCTACTCACCCACATTATACTTTAATACATTTTTCATAACATATTGTTGATTCATCCAGAAAAATCAGTTCAGCACACAATCGCCCTCGCCCCGCCGCCTCGCTGGCCTCGCCGCTAATCCCATTAGCGCCTAGAATAGCCCCATGTTATTTTAATCATCCCCCCGCCCCGCCTTCCTCCCCGGCTAACAATGTCGGTTGAGGGTTAGCGGTAACCGCGCTGCGGAGGCAAGCGCCTCGCCACCTGCTGGGGCGGCCCCGTGGAGGCGCTGAGGGCGGAGGTGAGCAGAGAGGGGAGGTGAGGGTGAGGCGAGGATGGAGGTGAGGGTCAAGGTGAGCTGCGGGTGAGGTGAGGTGAGGTGAGGGGGCAGGCGGGACAGCGCTGCGGCAGGAGCGGCGCTCCCCAGCGAACCTCCCCCGGGGCAGGCGGTGAGCGAGGCGGGCGTGTGTGCACCGGCACCGAGGCCACAGGGAAGAGCAGGCCACCCCCTTTTTTCAATTACTCCATGTGTGTTTGAAAATCAGATGGTGATTAAGTCAAACCAAAGTATTAAATGTTTTTAGAGCAGTGCCCGCCTTCTGGATACTTCAGCAAAAATAGTGGAACACATAGCCATGTTAGTGGCCTTAGCTGTGACACAATTATCGTTACAACTTCAGTCTGGTTTGTGCCTTCCTCTTCAAGCTCCACCCTTAAGAGCAGCGGAAGACCGTGCATTTAACAATTGCTTTTGGAATGAACTCTAAACCACAGTGCAACATGATGAGAGTCACTCTACAGCACAAACATCCCTGAAGTGAAGGGTAGTGCTTAGCAGACAGGTTGATCAATAGTGATGGGCAATACTTTGTCTAGAGATATCTTGTTTAAGCATGTAAATATTTTGTAGAATGCAGGTATGAACAAATTCATGCTGAAGTGACAACTTTTCATTAAGATGCTGTAATGTATATAGCATGACTTGTAATACCCAGGAGTTGAGGTGCTAAGGTGGCACTGTCAGCTAGGAAAAATACTGTGAACACTATTTTTGCTTTATGGCTTAGAGATGAGCATTTCAGTGAATATTTTTCTTCTCTTTTTGTATGTAACATATACCTTGAGACTGTAGTAGGGTGCATTCTACCTAGGCCTGTTCATTACACAGGAAGCAAAGAAGATAAATACATTACTTGGAATCACAGCAGATTCTAATTAGGAACATAATAGTTGTATTACTGTAGTTAATGAGATGGATGGCTTTGCATTTTCAGCCAAGAAATCTGAGGTGTATACAAATGTCCTGAAATTCTGTGTCACAGACCATTTAAAAAATTCAAATGTGAACTCAATGCCCACTATGAGCCTGTATGTCTACAGCTCTCACGATACTGATAATGGGTTCTTTGTCTTTGGAGAAATCAAGCATTAAAAGCAATGAGGGATGGCTAACTTGAAATCATTAGGAAGGTTAAGGAGGAGGAATTAATTTTTGTACTCAAACAATGCTAGTAGTATACTAACTGGAAAGTCTGTATCTTCTATAGGCAGAACATCAAGTCAGTTTGAAAACCTGTAGAGATTTTACTTTGCCTTAAAAACAAAAACTGTAAACCCAACACATTGTTTTCTCCTTCTGTCTATCCAGTCATCGTTAGCTGACTGAAAAAATGCTTGTTGCCCACACAAGTTATAAGAGAGTAAGTGTGGGCTGAGTTTTATTCTCACCATCATTAGTAGAATGCTAGCTACACTGCAATATTCATTTACGCTTGAGCAATCCTATTAAGAAAATCAGTTATACCTTGAAATGGTAGAAAATGCTGACTAAAAGAATGATGAAACTGTATTAGTTTGAATGTCACATTTCAGTTTGAATGTTACACCTGTCAGTTAGGAAAATATATGTTATTCTTATTCCATATAAAAATTCTTGAAAGAAAAATCTAGTCTTAATCTGGTTGTAGTGATAGACATTTCATAGATAAGACAATCCAAGGATATAAAGGAAGCAAAGTTTATTTGAAAGCTGATAAATGTGGATGAAGCAGGTAAGCCTTCAAAGTTCTCTGCCTTGTAAAAAGACTCTGTATTAGAGTCCCAAAACATTGCTTTTCACTTTTACAGTAGCAGGTGTGGGTCATAAATTTATTTTATGAATCTATATACAAAAGAGTTAAGAAATGTGCTAACAGTACCTTGCATAAAGACTTACGATGGAGCCTGGCTATATATTCAAATCTTTATTCCAACTTCTTTAGAAGTCTGATGTGATTCCTATTCTTAATTCAATAGGAAGTCCTAAATCTATTTAAATTTGCAAAATAATTAGTTACTCTAGATTTAGCTCTCTAATTTTCAATGATTCAGTCTGATACTAACAAATTAACTTGTTTTCTACATTTTATATATCATCTTCCATACTACTTGATGTGCTTTGCAGAGACTAAAAATGGATATTAATTAAACCAGTGTATCCTCTAATTGTAATTGTCATTATTTCTGTTCTTTCATACCTGTTCCTTCTCCTTCTCTGTTATGCCTTTCAGAACATCTTACTTTAAGCACCTATGTTTTATATTGCTGAAAGAGTAAAAAGATCCAATCTTTCTTGCCTTTCAGATGAACTGCCTGTTTTTAACAGGAGTCAATCAACAGCTTCCAGGTTAGGGTTCACATCTGGACATCCCACTGTTAGCTCTGAGGCCTGTGTAGACCCATTAGCTGAGCTAAGTACAAAATTTATATGGTAGATAGCACTTCAAGAGAAGCTTCTTCTGACCATATTTGCTGTTCTCAATGCAAACTCATTCTGTCTAACAAGATACACTCTCCTACACTACAGAAAGCTGAAAGCTGCTTACATTTTTTTTAACCTAGAGTGCATTTTAAAAACAATTTAACTCTTGTTAGATTACTTCAGGTTAGTATAGTTGTTCCATAGTTTTTTTAGTACAAAACCAAGCAGAACTGTACCAATTTCTTAATTTTACTTGCTTAGGTAACTAAACTACAGACTTTATCTCAGAACAAGCTCCATAATGTCTGTTGCCTATGATCTGCGATGCCTCTGCCTCTTCTGAAACCTGTCCCCAGAATGACCTTCCAATGCACTTCTTGGCTCAGAACAGACTGCTCTTTCAGTTACAAGTTACAATATTATGTATGATTGCTGCACTTGAATGGATGTGTGGTTGGCACAAACTCCACTCATGATATTATGTTTATGCTAGGATAGTGATGTATCTGGAAGATAGATGGATGGACCCTGAGAAGGTGGAGTTTAATGCCAGTCTGTGTGATCTAATCTTGGCCCGTGCCTTGATGTTTTTAGGTGGAGAGTAGGCTGTTGTCAGCAGTGGGAGACTGGCTGCAATTCAGAGGATGCCAATGAGACAGTTGTGCATTGGGAGCTCCTGTCAGCAGATAAGAATGAGAGAGCATAATTGTGACTTAAAGCTATTTTCATTGTAAGTCGTGCCCCTCATTTTTTCAGTCTTAATATTGTTAGAATATATCTGAGATTCCAGGTACTGCAAAGCAAGATTTAACACCATTATCTACTTCTGCTGAATTTAGGTTTGATTTCAGTAAGCCTTATGTTGCTTTCCTTTATTATTAGCCCATCACACATCCCTGTAGTGCCAGTTGTCACTAGGTGCTGTCCTTTTCAAACTCTCACCTGCGTCGCTCAGTCCTGAGAGCTCACAGGAGGAGCAGAAATTTAGGTCTGACTCAAAAGACTCTTAGAGGCCTAACAGAAATGCACTTTTAAAAGTCTTGGCTATGCTTAAGTTAGTTCAGATAATGTAGTTTTTCTGCAATAATGTGAGGAAAAAGAAACCACACCTCTAACTGGCATAACTGTGCTGGTGAACAAGCAAAAATATTATTTTCTGCTGTGTAGCTTATTTTGTTCAGCAAACCTGTATAAGCTATGCTGTCTGGCAAAAAGAAAAAAATCTTACCAGAATAAATGCCATCTTTACTAGTACTGTAATGGCTGCATCAGCAACTTCTGACGGTGGATTAGGTCTTAATGACACATTTTAAGCCCTTGATTGCATTCATTCATAGGCTGTCAAAATTGTATTAGAACTAAAGCAAATATTAAGTAAACTTGCTGCTCTTTTTATGGCATATTAAATATCTTTTGTTCATATTTTAGAATAGTCTTAATTTCAGCTTTGCTCTGCATATAACAGAGACTTTTCATAACATTACATTGTCCATTCCATGTAGTTCCCAATACTGTGCTACTGTGTATGATGAATTAACATTTTTATTCCTAGGATATACCTGTTCCCGTTGCTGACTTTTACTCCAACGATTGATCAAAAAATCCTGATACACATGTCATGTCCTATGCTTCTGTTTTATTTAATATGATTTGAGAACTTTTTATTACACAGTTCAGTTGGTAAAGTGGCAACATTCCAGAGACTGATAGAACACTGACATTAAAACATGACATTAGAGGACTGATCTCCATCTCTAATTTAATCTAAATCTTCCTGTTCACTAAAGAGGGTTCTTTTTCTGCAGTACTTGTAATATTTTATTCTGTTAATTTGTACAGTTAGTCAGTTATAATCATAATATTAATAAAGATTTATGTTAACTAAGAGCATTTATGCAGATCCTTCAGGCAAAAAGCTACTGAAACAGGCTTTCTTGCCATTTGTCTGTCATGTGTAAGCTTCATACATCTCCATTTTCTTTCCAGAAAGAAAAACAAAGGGATCATACCTGTCAAAGGTAAAGAGTTCCTTAGAATCTACAAGTGTGTCAGATACAGTGACTCCAGGGGTTATTTTCTCCCTCCTCAAAAGTAAGAAAAATGTGTACGTGTTCATGTGTTTCCTATCTATGCATTTACAATACGTAATTCTGTGACTTTTTCTGATCTACTAGGTATTTTCTATACCCATATTAATGTATTTATCATATATAATGCAAAGTCTTTTTCTGGCCTTTACTGTTTCTGCCATAAAGTCCATATGTTATCTGATGATCTATAAAGATGCATACCTTACTATCATAATAAACCAAACAAAAACTCTCGAAGGAATTTTCCTATCACACTTTAGTGCACAATTGACCATCTACAAAAGGGGAAGTTTTCACATTTCTCTGAAGTGTCTTCATGACAAGCTAGCTCAACTGATGCCGGAAAACTGTGGGTCTAATTGGGTATGGTAATAAACCGACACAGTCATTTAGAACTAACTTACATTTATGAAATAGTTTGTCCTGGTCATTCATTTGAGCTGCCAAAATAAGAAGAGGTAAATAATTTGGTTTTGGAAGGAAAGAATGTTCACTGTGTTTTCTCAGAAGAAGAATATCTTTACAGAATAAATAACTTATTTGACTATGGATTATCAAGAAGAAAGGGTTTGCTAGATTAAGGAATTGACATATTTACAGGATACTCGCAAGCAAGTATCCCTGCTTCACTATAATCAGGGCTGTTTAGTAATGGCTTCCTATGGAAGTAATTTTACTGCTGTTCTACCAGGTCTGATGTGGAGCTGCTTTTGTCTATTACTGTCAAATTTTACGTTACTGCAAAAATAAGAGACTATTAAAGTGAAGAATTCAAGGCAGAACAAAGTGGACTTGTACTGCCACTATCTAGTACTTTTACATTTGCCCATTTCTTGCAGACTTGTAATTCTAAGATTTCACTCTTAAAAAAGAAAAAACACCTTAAATCAAAATTACCCAAATATCACATTATGCCTGACAAGCATGACCCTCTCTCAGGATAAAATAAGCTTAATGTAGAAAAAAATAAGTATATGCGTGATTTCCATTAGTGCTGATATGGCTTATTCATGTAGAAAACTACTGGAGGGAAGAAATCACCAAGCATACAGTTTCAATGTGAGATGCAAAAGAAAAAGAAGCGCGAGTAACATCACTTCCCAGAAAAGATTCTAAGAAATAGATTGCCATCTGCAACACATCACAATCACAGTACGCAAAGATCTAATTAATTAGCCTTGCTAACTGCATATTGTTAGAACTGTGAGAGTATGTAACTCTGAGGTGAGGTGTGACCAGACCTTGCTATCATTCTGGGATGTAGAGTCGCTAATAGCTTCCATTTTCAGATGTTATGCCTGATGGGGAAGCCTCCAAGCACACATTATTTAAAAGAGAAGGAGAGATTGTGAAAAGCAGGGGATAATGATGGTTCCCCAAAGCAAGGGTGTGGAATTCTGAAAAAATAGAAATTTAGAATATTGGAGGCTGAGAAAAAAATACGTATATCTGAACTGTTGTGGTAGGCATGTTATAGGACCAGTTCATAAGACTGCACTCATGTCTAGGAAGACTACTTCCTTACATTTCCTTTACATTTTTTTTAGTTGAATAGTGAGTTCTGTGCATGGTAGCTGTATACCTAAGGATAAATAGATCAAAATGAGAGAATTACTAAAATTTAAGGAGCTTCTCCTGCTAAAACTTTTATGCCTGCCTTATTTTATAAATTAGTGGTACTTCAGACCCTTATTTAGCTTCATTAATATATTTGATTAAATGCTGATAAGGATGTTTCCACATCTATGAGCTATAAAGCCTGAAGGCTGGCTGGATGTTTCATGAATGTATTGAAATTGTTCAGAATCCTAGCTGAAGTCTGTTTTATATGTCTAGTTATATATTTGCACAGTTACCACAATTATGAAAACCATTTTTCACTTCAGGAAGAAAGCTGTTCTCATTACAGTGTATATGACTGTTAACATTATACTATTTTAATCAGATTATCAGTAAATGAAAATTATTGTAATAGGATTTACTATAGTTAGAGGCAAGTATACAGTAATCTACTATGAAAAAACCATAAAAATGTTAGTGGAGCTCATTACAGGGATATTGTTTATGCTAATTATTCAAATTTTTTTAAATCACACTAAGCCTGATTTTAATCAGATTTAAAAAAAAACCAAAACACACCAAACAAACAAACTCTAATCAAACAATTCAACCTAGAATGGTTAGTAATATTAAGTATTACTCATGTCTGGGGGAGAGAGAAGTGGAACTAAATACAAACGGAAAAAAAAATAAGGGACTACAAGCTACACATTTCATTGTCCTGTCTGAATAAAAGACAAAATGCAAACAAAGAGTATAGATGATAAAATAGTGATAAATAAGACTTTTACAATGTGGATGAAGGAATCAAATTTGATTTTATGCTTTTAAGCCTATAGGTGCTCAATATTTATTAATATATATACCAAATGTTCCTGTAATTTCAGTGTAGGGAAACCTACATGAAATTTTGGCGCATATTGCAGATCTATTTCACAAGGGATTATACTGTTGTTATATACTTGTCTCTTGTAACATCCTGGTCATAAAACCTAGGATCTACACATTAAGCCTAGCAGGTAGGAATTCGAAAATGAAAAGCTAAACAAAAAATGATAGCTAAACCTAATAACAAAAGCTTTGATGCTGCAGGAAACTTTTTTTTTGAGTATCTGAGGCTACACCTGGTGAAACAATCAGCTTGAACAGAACAGGTTGAAGGATGGGTTCCTCTGATGTTGTTTTTGCTTTCATCAGTAATTCGCTCATGCCATGCTCTAGTGGCATGGCATCTTATTGGAGACATTTGGTTAGATTCAAAATATGGTAGTAGGTTACAGTTTGCATCTACAAAATTTTCAAAAATCTGATATGACTGTTTTTCAAGAGCAAAAGCTATTCATGCTGATAAGAGTCTGCAAGATCCAGTCATTTAGTCACTGAATTTTTAGTTTAAAAAAAACCAAAACAGCAGAGCTAGCATTTGTAAGATTCCGGATATCCTTCCCATTAGGTGCATGGGCAGGGGGCTATATATTAAAAAAAAGATATAAAAATCAGCTTAAAGGAACTCTTGAGGCAAAGTTTAAAAGATGTTTCAATTTCTGAGAGCCTAACTTCAGACAATATATATATCTGACTGGCTATCTCAGATTCTTGTTCAAGATTGAAAGTATTGGTCCAGATGAGTATCAGATTTTTTTTTTTTAATAAAACAATGTGACAGAATTTTGAATATGTCATTAAAATAATGAACAACTGGACCACATTCTTTCAGGAATATGGAAGTTAAGCATATGAAACATTTTTTCTCTTTAGTTTCCTTCAAGACCATCTAATACAGAACAAATCCGTTCATTCTAGATATAGGTATTTTTGAATATCCAACATCTATTTTTTTACTTCGTTGAGTACATAAGGGATTTACAATCCTCTCTCCTTTTACTAACTGATGTCAAGACTTTTCTAGACTCCAGTAAGTTATTTATAAACTATAAAAATTCATGTGCAGATCAACAATCTTGCTACAAACCAGATTTTTGTAACAAATAAGCAATTTTATGTCCTCTGCTTCAGAGAAGACACAATCAATTCTAGCTTCTCTTATACACTGCAGTTATTGCTACTTTTGGCATAGATGATCTGGCTCCAAATTTGCTGTGAGTAGACCAATTTTTTTTTTTTTTTAATTGCCCCAGTATAAAAATAAAAGTGCCTTTATGGCATTCCTGATGTTACACTATCACATTGCATAAGGCCTTACAGCCTGGAAAAAGCACATGAATAGCAAAAGGGAAAAAGGGGAGAATTAAACAACTTACTATTCTTTCCTTAACGCAGAGCACAAAGTTTTGGGTTTGGGCTGTGAGGTGTGGTGTGTTTTGGTTGGTTACTTGGTTTTAAATAAAAGAATAAGGTAAAGTAAATAATGCACTACTAAGATGTTGTCTGGTAAGGCAAATAGACTTAAATCACCTTTTGCTGTTATGGCAGTTTATATAACGTTTTTCCAATCACTTCAGCTTCTCTTGATTGTTTTTAGATACTGAAATAACAAAGTATGTACAATACAGTTGCACAAGATTTTATACGTCCAACTTAAAATTGGTCATTGCATTAGTACTCTCTAATACTGACATATTTCTGCTTCCTAACATGTTTAAAAAAATTAATCAGCAGACGATATGAAATGAAGTTATATTTTAATTCACTCTGTGTCCTTGCCCTTTGTTTCCCTCAATATTTAATGTTTTTTCTTGGAGCATCCAAAGTAAAAGCAAGACCCTGTTAGGGTCACCTGTACTCAGCTGGCATAAAATAACAAGGCCACTCTAAAGTCATCATTTTATTTACCATGTGAGGTTCTGGTAGCATAATTGTCCATACATTTTGGTGGGTGTTGGAAGCAGTATTTCTAATTAGTATTTTCCTGGAGCTGACCTGGATAATATCTGTCCTGAGATCTGTCATGCTGTGATCTGCACTGCTACAATGCCAGCATACACCACGTTAGCAGTTACAGTGTAATTACTCTTCTCAGTGTAACCTACAACCTTTTTTTCTCATTACACACTAGCAGGTTTGAGAGCTCACTTGCTCTCTTGCCAACCAAGCAATTTACCTACCATCTGCATGTGAAGAGCACCCAAGCAGTTACGAAACTGTCTGGTTCTTACTCAGCACTGTGTATTTTTGGGAGCTATTCATTGGCTCTCCAATCTTTGGAGCAGCAAGAGAGGATGCAACAAAAATGAAAATAAAGCTGTTTTTTATTATTTTAGTTTTAGTTAAAGAGCCCTACTTTTTGATTCTGTGACAATTCCTCAGTAATGTACAAACGACAAATTTTGAAGATTAACTAAATGAGCCATAAATAGAGATCTCTCCTGGCACCCTAAACATCTCTGCAAATCTGTTCATTTTATTGCAGTAGTGCAAACTCTTCCTTAGAACCATCTGTACCACTACTGAGATTTGAAAACCAGAGCACAAAAAAGACCATTTCTTAATGGATAATGAGGAAGGGTACTCTCAAACCCACTGCACTTGTCTTCAAGCCAACTGTTCATGCAGCTAGAGCACATATTCACTGGTTTCACTCCCAAGTGAAAGATACAAATGCTGCAGAAGCTCATTGCATTTCTCTGAAGAAAATCAGCTGATTTTTCACATAAATCAAAACTTTGCCTGGACCTTGGTGACAAAGAGAATGAATAAACCAGTGGCCAAACACCAGAACAAATAAATAACAGTAAATATTCCAATGGAAATAATGAACTCAAGGTTCATATCTGCTCATGTAGCCAAAAGTGATGATGTTCCACTTATTGTGAGTGACCTCACAGTGGATGGAGATAGCCTTTTGCATCACTGACAGTTTGAATGTGTACTGGAGTACACAGACACTATAAGAAAATGCACATATCTCTGTAGAAGACAGAAGACATAGTGTTTGTAGGAACAAAGCAAAAATACCAACACTTGCAAGTAGTCACTGCAAAACATTCGGTCTGGTGATCTGTGCATATCTCTGTGACAGCGGCGATAAACCATAAGCTCTGCCACTGTTCAGAGGGAAGATTTCCTGTGAACCTGAAGCTGAAGCTTAAGGTGGGTCACATTGTATTGGATACAGTCCTTTCAATAGGAAAATTTCTGGCTATCTTATTATGCAAAGAACATACATACCATCTGTCTGAGGCATTTATAAAATGTTATTTCTGTGGTATCTGCACTGTGAACAGAACAGAAATAGTCTCTGCTCTTGCCTTCCTGTATTTTCATGTGAACACACCTCTAAACAATCTGTGATATTTTTAAATGTTATCTTCTGCTGCAACTTCTGAAAGCATCTCTGTCTTAGCATTGTGCTGCACCTTTTATCTGATCATTTGAGGTACTAAATACCTTCAGTTCCCACTGACCTCTGTACATTTTGACAACATAGTGCTGTTCCACCAGAATAAAATTTTCAACTGACTTAGACAGCTTTGATCCCAGCATCTCCCAATAGGTGGAAAGCACATTAAGAAAAATTGTCCAGCATAGCAGTGTGATGGAGTTGTCCAGTAGCAAGGAAGAGAAGTTCTATATTATACATCCCGATACTGGCTGCAAGAGATATTATTCCTTTGATGGATTTAAAAGCAGGATAGTACCAATGGAATTTCTCAGTTACTTTTCATCCTACTTGATGCAGACATCTGACTTCTCCTGACAAATCTGATGCTCCAGAAGCTCAGCTTGTCTCTGGTGAATTATGTTACAAATACAACCTAATTCAAGGTCATAGCTAAGAATCTGGGTAAATATGATTAAATTAATGTATAGAATCTCTTTCCCATTTCTGTCATTTTCAAATTTATACAAGCCTCTCTGAAGGAATAACACCAACCTTGAGACTGATGAATCTCTGGGGGAGGTGGCTACAAGAGTTACCTGAACCTTCATAAAATCTTAAGATTTAATTTGCATTTTCTTTGCCATAGGTGCTTTACAGTACAAAGAAGGTCAGTTTGAGACACTGCTTTTCTCATTACAAATGCATTATCATAGTAGTGTACAAATAACATTTATCTGTTAACACACCTAAGATGCACCAATGACAAACATTTCTGCTCTGATACATAGCATTATTTAAAAATTATTCCACTTCCTCTTCTAACCTACAGTACATACTCCTGTCACCTTTTGTCTCAGCCTGTGTTTCTCTGAATCTCATCAGCATGCTTTATGCTAGCAACCAGCTATTTGCTCTTTGAACTCAATTGGCCTTCACTAGATGGAACAAGAAGAGAGTGTTTTCTGCTATTTTTTATCAAGACACCTTGAAAATACATCCTTGTTCTTTACATATTTTCTGGCTAACATTAAACAGAAAGAGGCTAGTAAGGAAACGACCCATATAAAAGCCCTGTAAGATTTCATCTTGGCTTCTTTTGCAGGCCCAACATTGAAACATCTTGAGACATTTTCAGAAAGTTTGTTGCTACGTTTTGATGTACCTCTTTTTTTGATGCTTCCCCCTCCAGTTTCACAAGCTAAATTTTTCTTTGCAGTCTGTTGGAAGTGTTCTAGAAACAACTGAATTAATCTCCTATCACCTACACAGAGTGACAGTGCTGTCTTGCATTTATTTAGCTGCAGCACTGAAGTTCTCATAAATTGTGCTGTGCATTTGACATATAGCCAGCCACCAGAAGAAGCAAACTCACCCCTCCCCAGATATTACTCCTTCATTCTATAACTTCATTGTATTTACCAGACACTGCTAGTTACTGTGGTATATATAATTATTTTTATGTACCTTTGTCAACCCAGAGAAAAGAGGAGTTCCATCGCCTGGCATGCACATGCTAATTTTCAATAATCTTATGAATAATTAATGGAACACATAATTGAGCTCTGTTTGTATGAACCAGGATTGAAGGTGGTTTATAAAGATATTGTTCCTTTTCTCACATTTGTTTGCGGAAGAAATACACATCCTCTTACCCAGCTTTCAGTAATAACTATTGGTAAGGAAATACACATAAAGAATAGGAGAACAATATTAAAAGGATGAACAAACCCAGGAAATCAAACAACTTTGAATTTAAATTATCCTCTTGTGCCTGCCTGCTGCATATTGCCTTTATTTTTCTTTGTCTGTACTAATAATGATCTCATATTTGCTGGTGTAAAGTGGAGGAAGCCAATAGGCAAAAGTCATATGTAGAATATGTTTCAAAATGCTATAGAGTGGGATAGATGTGTATGTAATTTAATTTGCCTTTATCAGGTAACTGTCGTGTCTGTATACTGTGTGTAGCAATAGATAGCCTAATATGTAACATTTTCAGTGTAACTGAGGAACACATCAAATGAAAACTAACTGCACCTAGTCCTAAAAGATCTGCCTATATTTCTACTTAGCTGAATAGACAGGGGTTAATTGTTGGCAGTATTTACCATTACTTTGGTGCTAGGCTGGAGGAAGGCAAGGGAAAGCTAGCCATGTTTAAATATCCTATAGGATTTCTTATATCTTCCATGGATGGATTAAAATCATGTGTTCCTGTTTGTTCCTTATCCCTTATCCCTTACAGAAGGAGCACACAGCAATGATTCACAGCAGGATTTTTATGTAAGTGTCCCCCTTACATGGGTTTTATGCAGAAGGGAAACATATGGTTCTGAAAGAGCATTAATACCCAGGTACAGCTGGTCTTTGAAGATTTTAAGTGATCCAGATAAGAAGAATGAGCAAATGCCTCCCAAGGGAGGCTGTGTCTGTTCTGACACTGTTCTTTATCACAACTGTAACACTTACAGGGAGATGTCTATGGAGGCCTAAGAATAGAATGGGGATTGTATTGGCCAAAAAAACAAAAAAAAAAGACATATAAGCAAATAAGACAAAAATAAAACCCTCAACCTGGCCAGCAATAGAGAGAGAACTTAATCACAGTCTACCAGGCTGGCAGCAAAGGAAAGCAAGCAAACTGATTAATTCATCTATTGTTATTAGTTAATGCAACAACCCAACATTTCTCCATGACAGCAATGTCTCTATGCCAGGTTTTTATTATCCTGCGGCACTGGCACTCTTAAAATTCCCATTACGTGGAGAGTTTACATTGATTTAAAACAGAGTTTAGTTCGCTAGATATAAGGAGAGCTATCACAAAAAATTTAGTGTCAGACCTTAGGTGAGAATCAACCCTATTTTCTATTTAAAAGACTCCCTGGAGTTAAAGACAAGTCACTTCTAAAGAAGAAAAGATCTAAGGCACCAGCTTTATTTGAGGAGCTGATTCCAACTAATGATGCTCAGTCTTTATCACAGAAATATCACATAGCTCCAACCATACTTAATCAGGCTTCATTACTGCACACTCCAGAGTCCCAAACAGAAGTGTCAGAAGCTGAGACTAGACACTGTCATTAACTGCTCTTGTGCAGGGTAAAATTCCTCAACGTCTATGTTCCCAGAAGAAAGTAGATTGCCAAAGGGATAGGGAATAAACCTGGTAATAGAGAATGTGAAATTCAGGACAGGGGGTTCACCACAGAAGGTTTAGGAAACCTGGAAAATTTCTAAAACTCCTGTAGTTTCATGACTGCAAGAGGTAAATTAAAGGAGCAGGAGAAAGTCAGGGGAAAGAGGGAAGAGAATTGTATAATCCAGTCAGAGCTCTAAGAAGAGGAGCTTTTCAAAGTCCCACTGAGATTGGTAGCAAACTCAAAGCTTACTGTTAATACAAACAAGAAAGCTAAACCACAGAATCAGAAGCCATGGGCCAAGTCTGGATAAATGAAGTGGCAGGACCACTCAAAGTAAAAATCCCATTTCATAAATAATCCACTATCCCATCTATAGTTACAACAGCAATGAAAATGAAGTTGCTAATACAAAATAAACATATAAACCCATAATTTTATTCTGCAGAAAGAGTGTATGCAGCTAAGCTAAAAATCTTGTCCTGGGGCTGCCACTGGATAACATGTCCCTAACTAGAAGGATTAGAACTACCATGACATAAGAAATCCTACGCTAATTTACAGGCAGAACAGCTGAAGAAAAGCTGTTCAACAGAAGTTGGAATTAGAGCAAGAGGTTAAATTGCTTCAGATTCTTTCTGTCTGTGCTGATCTTAGTGCCAGATGTGAGATAACCATCTTTCCAAACGACCAAATCTTACATAAACCAGGAAGTTAAGGAGGCAAGATCACGGATACTGTAACTAGGAGTATAACAAGAAAAAGTTCATTTTATTCTTTTCATGTAAGATTATTGCAAGAAAGAAGAAAACAAAAATAATATGGAGGGAGGTACAGCTTTTTTTCTCTTTTCTTAAAATGAAGATACAAAAGATATTGAACACAAGTCAAAATTTAAATTATGGTAGTTATTTTCAAGTTGCCCAAAGTTGCTTCACAGATTTTTAACAAATTATGTCCAAGGACTAAATACAGAAATATGCTCGACTAAGTAATTTCTCAAACCAAAAGCAATAAGCTATGGTAAGCCTTAGCTAGGTCCAAGATGCAGTCTTGTTCTATAATATCTCCAGGAGTATTTTATAATGTTATAGGTTATTAAGCATGTTGATGTATAAAAATATGTTAAGAAGTTGGCTGTTCATAGATCAAACAGCACAAAGAGATACTAGCTACATAACAAATTAGTAACAGCTGGATGATTTAGAACCAGAAGGCCTAACATGCCAGTACAGGGCAAATTTCATTCAGTTTATGAAACAAGACTGCTTTACCTAGGGCAATAAAACAATGCCTCTAGATTGGATTTTGCAGAACCTGGGGCTTCCTCGTGAAACTACATGATAACTTAGGCATGACAAAGATGCCACAGGATCAGGGAGCCCAGCGGAGAAATTCTGCTGCCTGGAAAGATTCTGGCTTGAGAAATCCTGATTGCTTGAAGAGTTGAAATGAATAAAGGAATTAAGCTTGAGGTTACAAAATTAAAAATGGAAGTCTATGTTTCTGTGCTTTCATATGTCTTTATGAATATTTTGATTGCTTTAAGAAAGAAACCTGTATTCTTTCATCATTTATCTTTAGAAAGATTTCATTGTATGAAGTGCCTAAGATTTTCTGCATTTAGATTCTATTTTGGCAGAGAGGTGAAGTTTTTTTCTCAGTGGAAAGAATCTTTAACTTTAATGTCATATTTCAAAAGAAATTTTCTTGCTGTCTTTTGCTCTTTCCCTTTGACAGCCATCATTGCTGAGTAATGCCCAGGGTCATACTTTTGAAAAGCAAATTCTTCCTTTGCAGCATTGCTGCAGGACCTATGGCAGAGCATATATCCAGAGGACTAGGCAGTTATCCTTGTATAAGATGTAGCTAGAATTCTGTAAGGGATGTGTCTGGCACAAGGGTTAGATGCAGATGAGTAAAGAAATATGAAAGGGAAAATCAGCAGCTGTAGAAATGGTTTTAGGAATATATATTCATACATTCACATGTGTGTACAATTTTGGAATATAAAGCAAGAAATGCATTAAATGTAAGGTAATTTGTTCCACCAGAAAACATATAGCAAGCTATTAGTCCAGATCATTACCTGCTTGGACAAAACTCTACACTGAGACAAAGTCGTCACCACAGAGTGCATAGAGCTTCAACTGAAGTCAAAGTAGTTGACCCAAGGTATGAAAGAGAAATTTAGTCTCGATAAAAAGTCCTGAAATAATGCCTAGATAGCAGTTATTTTCCTAAGAGAATTTATTACCAGAACAAAACTTACTTGAAAAAAAAATCTCAACATCTCTTGGCAGAACATCAGATATTTTAGTAAAATGAAGTCATTTTCTCCTGCAACAGATTTTCACCCTTAAGAAATCTTACTATGAAAAGTCACTAGCATTCAGTGTCTCTAGTGGGACACTTAGCATAAATATGGCATTGCAGAATGATCGTCCAGTTCATTCACTGCTAAATCCTGCTTCTAGAGAATTAATTAAATGCTATTAAATGCAAGGAAAGCAGAAGTAGGCCTTTAAGTACATAATGATTCAAGAGATAATCCTTGTTAAAGAGTAGGTTTGTTACCGCTGAAGGTGACAGATTAACAAATCCTGACTTTGATGATTACTATTTTTTCAGTCATGTGGCAGGTCTTTACAAGGATCTTAAAATTTTCCCTATTTATAATCTGATTTCTACTCCTAGTTTTAGTTTAACTGGTTTTATGGTTGTCCAATATAAAATATGACTAGTTGGTGTATGACATGTTACCTCTGCAGTATATGAACATACTTGATTTCTACAGCACTGAGTCAGCATTCTGATGAGTTAGCATTTATATTCCCGACAGCTGTTTATTCCTCTCAATGTAATTTCAGAGATAAATGTCCAGAAGGGATTTGCTGCCCCAGATCTATCAGAAAACATATTTAAGATATTCTGTGGTATTTAAATAATAAAAAAAAATATTATTCAGTAATGCTAGGACAAAAAGTGTTTAATTTTTAATATTAAATAGCTAATTTAAAACTTAATTATTTTTAAATATAATGTGGGTAAAAGTCAAAGTATTTTTATTTTCTATGCAAAATCATATCAGTGGTTTCTAGATACATTATAAATTTAAGAAACATACTGAAACTTCCAATCAGTATTTTTATTTTACTCCTTTAATTTAGAGTTGAGAAAGTAGCCTTGAGAAGAAGAGATAGGAACCAGTGCACATAAAAGACCAAACTGCTCCTGGAATAGCTGATTGATTATGTCTTACTAAAGTCATGAGACCAGTTGGTACAGTGGAACATAAATCTTGACAGAAAGCAGAACCAGTAGTGAGGATTCACTGCATTCTGAAATTCTTCAGGTAATGCTGCAGGGTTATTTTGGCAAATCTGGCGTAGGTGATGGTCATTCATATGCCATAATTTTTTAATCTACTTTTTGTTTGTTTGTTTAATTCTTCTCATAAAGCAATGCAGTAGCATATAGTAGCATAGATTTTATTTTCCTGCACCAGCCCTATAGACTCTATAGGATGCAACACCTGTGTTACCACAGCTGCTTTATCTTTGAATTTTAGTAAGAATAGACTCCTTCTAGACGTTTCTTCTAAACACTCTTCTGTTGGGGTTTACAATATGGCAGGGAAATTAAAGTTACTGTTAGGGAGATTATAGAAGTGTATGTTATCAGTGCAAAAATAAAATCCACTTCTGAGTCCCATTAAATTAATGATTTTGATCACATCTGGTAACTATGAATTCTACAGATTGCTTATGATTTTGATAATTAATTAAAATTAAAATCAATAAAATAATATAAAATTATACTTAATTTCTACGTTCTTCTCTGTCTTTTCAGACTCCATTTTTCTGGTCTCAGAACAAAAAGTAAAAAGGGATTCTTGATATAACTTCTCTAAAAATTCAGTTCATATCCTCTATATATCTTTGCTTTTTCCTACTCTCTAGTCTGAATCAAATGGTCCCTTTTTTCGAACTCAGATAGAAAGATATGTTTGTTTATTAGAGCAATAATATATATTGCCTCATAATTTACATTTTATTCTTACTGATTTTTTATTACTTTTTTTCTGTGATATAGTAAAAAGAACAGTAAACAGTATTACAGAGGAGAATTTTCCAATAGATTCTTTCTTCACCGTAATATGTTGTTTTCTCTTTTGGCTGCTACAGACCACCAATCATCAGTTCTTACTCAGCTTTCTATGTTACTGGCAAGTGCTCTTTTTTTCTTCCCATGGTAACTATAAATTTAGAAATAAAGATAAAAGGCCAAATTAACTTGCAGGCATTTCCATCTCAGTTATAACTGTGTCCGTAAATCAACAGACAAACCAATAAATAAAACCATCATGGTTAATACTCCAGTAAAGTAAGACTTTTAAAATATAAGCAGTACTTATGATGCTAAACTCTTTAATAAAACACCAAAACTTGAATGTTATTACCCAAGGACTTTTTCCCAAATCCTTACTTATGTCAATAAATGAGATTAAACATGAGGTGAATATCTTCATCCATATTTACCAATAAAACTTAAGCTGTGGGGTAGACTTTATCGTGAAGAGAAACTGTCTTAAATCTGAGCATTCAAGATCATTTAATTGGCTGTGACATATGCACCACAAAGAAAAATGTGTAAGTAGAAGATAATAATCTCTTTGATCTATTCATGAAAATTTATTTGGGCCATTTCTCTACAAGTGTTGCATTGCCAATGTACACTAATGTATAACTTTCCCAAAAGTCATTAAATGAATCTTGAGATTGGACAGTGGTTACAAATTATTTGATCCCTTCTAAAATGAATTCATAATCCTGTGTCTGCATTTGTCAGTTTTCTTCTGTCTTTGTAAAAACATCCTGAAGATTGCTGTGCCTGTACTGTAAATTGGTGTTGTGTGTTCAACATTGCACTTAGATTTAAAAGTGTAGTGAAGAATGGGCATCAAGGTCCACATATTTGTATAAAAGTTATTCTGAGTGTAATGCTTTGCTTTATTCCCAGATTTGTGGGTAGTACAATTTTTTACTTATAGCTTGGTTTTAAAAGTTGTGGGGAAAAAAAAAGTAATTCGACTGATTGAAATGCTGCTTTAAATGATTGTGTATATAGCGCTGTGCCTCTTAAGAAATCATTAGCTTGCACAGTAAACACATATATTTTCACTGCAAGAATTCTAAAGAGTTTATGCTGAGATTCACATGACTATTCATGCAATATCCAATACAAAAGTTTCCAAAACACTGTACATTTCACATATATCTTGAATAATACCAAAAGCAACAGCAATTATATCTTTTTCTTTTTTTTTTTTTTTTTTTTCCCCATAAACTGAGTATCTGTTTCTTGGTAATATTGTTACTAATGTTATTTGTATGACTTCAGCACCTGGAGTTCTCAGGTGAGACTGATAAACATGTATTCCAACCTAGAAGTGTATGCAATCTGAGTATGTCTTTATGGAAGTACTGCAATGACAGAAAGGTCTAAATTATGTTATTACATATAATTTAATACATTTTTTTTCCTGAGTGTGAAAGCAGAGCATATGCCAACAGCACTCTTAAAAGAAATATTTTTATGTCAATTTTATGATTCAGTGCTGTTGTGGTGGAGCTGTAGCAAAGAGTATGTAAAATTACAGAGAGGTAATCTTCCTCCTGCCAGGTTAAGACAGAATGCTTCTGTGAGAAGTTTTTACTAAGATGCAGTCATTTTGTTATGATCTATTACTTAAGGACTGGTTTAAATATAAATTAAGTTATGGCAAGAATATATGCGTATTTCAAGTGACTGATCATTACAGTAACAGTGGGTATGCATACTATTATACTAACTCTACCTCCTCTCACACATACCCCTTCTCAAAACTGACACTTTCATTTTGTTAATCTTTACCAAAGCCCCCTCACTTTTATAAGAGGAAACCATTCTAGAAGGGAAGAATCATCGTAAGAAGAGAATATTGGGTGGGTGGTTGGCTGGCTGGCCAGGCAGCTATAAGGCCTGATCCCTTTGTCTGTATCTGGGCTACCATAACAGTGCAAAATGTACCTGGGAAGCGTACGTAATGCAAAAAGGCTATCTTGATAGTGAAGAGATGGCTTAATATGAATAGAGTAGACCCATCACACCTCCCGTAGTATGGTATTTAGCTGGATTGCTGCTATACTCTGACTCTTTCTGACGCAAAGAACAACCTTTTGGGCATTCCTAGCCAAGAATAGCCAAAAATAAGTTACAGTAGTCTGAGGCTGCACTAATTAACTGTAGAAGCCAGAAATCAGGGAAATTCAAAGATCAGAAAAAATGTTTTCAAGGCTAAATCTACCTTCGTCCATTTTCTGGTTCTGTTGTAACCAGAATCGAGGGAGAATAGATAACTGGGTTCTGGATATTTTGAGACATGGGCTGTTGTGTCAGGAAGCATGCATAATGCATTGCTATGGTAATGGTTACCACAGTTGGTATCTTCTATGGAAAAAAATAAATAAATTCTGTATAAATGTAGTTAGCTTACATAAGCAGCTGACTTTAGTCAGACGTGCCTTTTAGTCATCTATAATATCTTAGAACTTGTCATATTTTACATTTTGTGTAGCAAAGGCAGCAGTTTGCAGAAGTGATAGTTTATATAGTTGAAAATGCAAGTTATTACCCTGAACTGAGCTGGCTACTAAAGAAAGAGTCTTATCTTCATTATGACATACTATACTTACAGTACAATTAACTGCAGTATCTGATAACTGCTAATGTGCCAATAGTTGCAAGAAATTCCAATAACAGACTGGAAAGTACTTTTTATGGTATTTCTAAAATTGAAATCTCCAAAGTTACTTGGAAAAGACGCTTGTTCTGACATCTTTATTTGCTTTTCTCATCCTCCATTTCTCTTTTACACTTCTTTCTACTGCTGACTATAGCCATGGCTTATCTGTTCCAGGTTCCAAACTGAGATGAACAGCTTCCTGTCAAATAAGCCAGTGCTACTGGATGAATTGACCTTGACATGACTGCTGTGATGCCAAAAGCCACAAGCTAAGTGGTAACAATTGTTAGGTATGTCAACGTTTTTACTGTTGATGCATGCCATGAAAATATCAGGTGATAAAGAAGCACAACAGTGCAGTCCTTTGGTTCATTTGAACCTCAGTAGTCCTTTGAGATAAGACATAATGTGAATAAAACCTTTTCCATACGCATATTACCTGCTATATTAGCTTCCTATTCACAAAATGTGTTTACACTAAAAATACATGAAAATTAGGGATGGCACCCTCACAGCAGTAATACTGGCAATGACCTGAGCATGCCAAGTAGCAGATGTTTGGAGGAAGCCAGTCAAGATTTTGTCTCAGTAATTGCTGGCAAGAAATGGCTGTTCCTGCTCTTCTTGATCCCTGATTGCCTTGGCTCAGTACATCCTCTCTTGCAGAAAACTCTCTATTAGGAGGTGCATAATCCATGAGAATTTTCTCTTATAGATTCTTCCTACATAAATTTCATCAGGAGAGAAGAATTTGTTTTCTACTTCCAGTGCCACTCCAAATTATTCAGATGTGAAGAAGAACATGACCATTCATATTTCCGTACCAAGCACATCCGTAGAAGCTCTTTTGAGGACTAACTACTTCCTTGGAAGTAGGAAAATGTGAGGTAGAATAAATGAGAGCACCAGGCTTCACTTTTTCCTTTCTAGTTACTATTTTACAGAAACTCCTATCCTCCCAACTTTTTTTCCCCAGACAAAACAGAGGATTTTGGAGGAGGAAGGAAGAAGAGTATTATCATTTAATCCTGTGAGCCTACTTTCAGAATAAAGGGAATGAATTTGCACATACAGAATTTTTCTATACAGAATGTGGGGTACAATCAATCCTGCTTTTTAAAAACACCGCATGGCGTGTGTTCAGAACACTGATATGTCTTCTGAAAGTGCAGTGACCCTCATTTCCGTCTTTGGATGGAGCCACTGAACTTCCTGCTCAGTGGTTGGTTGATTTCATTCATCTTACAAATTACTTGCTAACAAAAAATGAATGAACTGTGGTGCATCTAAGAACCTTGTAATTTGGAGGAGCTCCTTGCCAATGTCCTACTGCCATTGCCAGCCTGGCCTGGCTTTTCACCACACCAAGAATAGAGGAAAGCTTGTCAAGGGGGATCCAACTCTCTTGTGAAGCCATTTTCTGTTTCCTTATCTTGTTATGTCACTGAACAAAGCACAACTAGGCAGGGCACAACATCACCTTGGACACCTTTAGAAGCAGTGAATACTGTCATGTTCAGTGTACCCTACTTCAGCCTAATTTCCCATTCTTGCTATCTGATCCTTTAATTCTTACCCTCTCTTTTTTTTCCTTTTTCATCTCCTTCCATAAGCTGTTTCTTTTCCAGAATAAGGAGTTCTAGTGGCTAAATTATTTTCCCCACGGAAACCATTCTGTCCCATGCATTTGATCATTGTTGCCTTTCTCTGAACTTTTTTGAGATCTAATGTAACATTTTCAAGATGCAGGCACCAGAATAGCACACAGCATTCCAGGTGTGAACAAACTGGCGTTACAGAGTGGCATAATTATACTTCCTGTTTTGTTCTTTTTTCCTTTCCTATCAATTCCAAACATTTGCATTTTTGGACTGCTGCCATGCACTGAGTTGATGTTTTTATGAAACTGTCTATCTGTCACAATCCCAAACTTTCACTTTTGAGTGGTAACAGGCAGCTCAGAGCTCATCACTTTATTCATAAAGCCAAGAACACTTTTGCCCACATACATCATTTCACATTTATCTACACTAAATTTCCTCCACCATTTTGTTACCCCATCACTTAATCTTAAGACCCATCTACAGTTCTGTGCATTCAGCCCTCACACATCCTACATTGTCTAAATGTTTAATCTTCCGCAATTTTTTCCATCTCACTGCTAAGACCTTTTTCCGATCAATTTTTGAGCCTGTTAGAAGAATCCATCCCCCGCAGAATTCCACTGATGACTTCTCTCTGTATTGTTACCATGCTCACATGGTTGAAGGTTTGGGAGGGGACACAGTTATGGTGCTGGGGAATGCGGTATTGAGGATGGGTCTACAGGGTGTTACAGAGCTGTGTGGGCCCTTATCTCAGACATCGTGCATAAGAATCATTTGCAGTCCTGTGCTCTGGCAATGGGAACGTGCATATCAGTTAGAGCTAATCAACCTGATCTGTGACTTCTGGTTCCTCTGTGCCTGACACTCTGGTCAGGAAATGAGGGGATTATTTGGCATTTCTCAGCAGTGGAGAGCTGTGTGTTTTCTGCCAAGATTTTGCATTCGCTGAAGTCCTCTTGAAAGGAACTTTTTCTATATGCTGTCCAGCCCTATGGCCTTTGCCTGTCATGTGATTTGCCCCTCATGTTACATATCCCACTTCATGTGATCAGATACATGCAGTCTCACATGTAAGAAAGAATAAACTTCAGAAGTCTAACTTCTAGTAGGAGGTAAGATGCAAGTAGTCTTTGCTAAAAGAATGCATCAGAACATAGAAAAGGTATTTTAGAGCAAAAAAAGTTTAACAGTACACAGACTCATGACTCAGTAAGATAGGACCCAG
The DNA here is from genome assembly GCF_003259725.1 of Athene cunicularia. Lineage (NCBI taxonomy): Eukaryota > Metazoa > Chordata > Aves > Strigiformes > Strigidae > Athene > Athene cunicularia. The sequence continues at coordinate 6,744,063 of NW_020799112.1, forward strand.
AACAGCAGTTTAGTGAGGAAACTATGTAAAAGAGGAGTAGAAAGTCTGTGGACATATGATTTAGTTTGATATATGCATGCAGAAAAAGGGGATCATATATAATCTGTTGGAAGTGGGTGAGTACACCAACAGCAGTTAGTAAAACAGATAAAACCTAAATGTTTAAACAGCCATTGTATTTTATTTGGTTTGGGCTTCATGGGCTTTATTTACCACTACAGTGCACTTAGGGTTTTTTGTTTGTATATGGAAAGTGAGTATGAATGTTTCCAAGCCAGAAAAGAATAATCTCCAAATTCCTGAACTGTGAACATGATGGTATCTCTGAATTTGGGCTTGTACTCTTCACTGGGTTGTCTTTGGATGCCATTTGTTCCTGTCTAGGGAGCACAGACTCCAAAGGAGCATTGTATTTACAATGTGCAATGGAGGAAAGGCAGTATTTGTCACTTTGCATTGAAACATCATAGTTACATTTGTGTTGGTTGGTAAGGAACATAATAGACTCGTTAAATGATATTAGAGAATCAAACCAAGCCAAGGATTTTTTTTTTTTTTCTTAACAACTGTGATATAGTACCATCTAGTGGCCAAATTGAAGAGGACTTTATCAGAGACTGGTACCTTAAGTTTTCAGTATTAGCAATGAAATGTTCCATAGTTGCTGCTTGATTTTATTGTTATTATGGTGGAGAAAGCATCCTTCTACTTTTAATAGATATGTAACTTACTGGATAACCTTTCAAATCTAAATATAACAAAGCTACTTATTGCCCTGGCTTCTGTACCCAGCTGCTTCTCAGACACAGATTTTAGAATCCTATGATTTTGATTGAGGAGGACAGATGATACCTGAAAAAATACCTTTGCACTTTTAAATCCAACATTGCTTTTTAATATTTTTTTTCAATTAATACTGCACTGAGTATTCATTGCAAAGAAAAGTACATTCTATCTCTAAAGTAAAAAGTTTAAGGGAGTTCTGAACAATTACTTTACAAATGGTATGGAAAATGAGAAAAGGACAATTTACTACATTGATTCAACAAGCTTGATACTGTAATACCTTTTCAATCATCCTGTCTTAGTGTGAATTTGCTTTTTGTAACTCAGTTTTTTGAACTGTTAGAAAAAAAAAATGTTGCAATTAGCCAAACCACAAGCTTTTCAGCCTAACATACACTAGACATAATCTGATATTTATATGATGGAATAGTAAGAAGTTAAATAGAAACTTACATATATAAGCATCAGATTGCCATCTTAAAGAAAAATACAAGTAATTCTTTTGAGACTGCTAGACTGTAGTGCCCTGTGAGGTAATTGGGTCTTTGTCCTCAACAGTGCTGAGATTAAGGCATGAGTTAATTTTTTGGATTGTGCTCCCAGAGCTCTTACCAAATTTCTGAAGTAACGCAAAACACATGCCAAAATGCCATAAACATTCTAATTCCTAAATTAATAATGATGTTTAGGGGTGTCAGATGTCAGTATATGGCTGTCCAAATAAATTGTAAAAATCTGGCGCTGTGGCTTAGCTCTGCACTTCTTCCTGAATAAATGCTGTTTACATGATTTGTACAAATTATTTTTTATTATCTAAAGCAAAGCAGTGACTGTCTTCTTTCCCACAGGAGTTATAATTAGCAGTGAAGCTTTGTCACGCTTAATCTTTTTTTGCCAGTGCAACATGTTGAACTTCAAACGTTGAAAACCAATTTAAGAGCTGCAAATTACAATTCCAATAGATTCAGAAAGGTATATTTAACAGTAGAACTGAGCCATTCCAAAATTTTAAATGTAAGTGGGAAAACGATAAAGCAGACTTCAAATACAGATATACACACAAACATAGTCCATTTACATGAAAATGGAAAAGCTGTGTGCAAAAATCTCTTACTTGAAATGTGAAAATAAATGGCTCACGTTATAACAACTGCAAAAATAGTATCTGATTTTCACAGTTTGGATATTACTTATTCTGATAATTTATTTGACAGACATTTTGTCACAATCTTTTCTTAATACACGGCAATGTAACACATATATGTACTATTAATGCTAGTCTGCTTCAGCATTTTGGTTCTCAATCAATGAGAGAATAAAAACTGTTGTTTAAGGAAAAGACAGAAAGCCTGAGGAAAATAATTAACTATTTTTTTTTATGTCATCTGCATGATTTTCACAGGGCCAGTATCAAATGTCCAGTGATGCTTGAGAGGTATAGGAAAGTAGCAAAGGAAAAAAAAATAAGAGAAGTGTTGAAAGCAGTACTAATTAATTTGAGGTCATATTCCGCCAATTACTGATCCAACCTATAATACTATCCACTTGTCTAATAGAGATGGTCCTTTTTAGTGAAGATATTCTGAGAAAGAAGGTATAGAAAACAGTAGACAGAACCAGGAACAATGTTTTCTGATCCAAAACCAGACCAAGAGCATATCCTTAACGCTGATTTGCAGAAGACATGGGATACGGTACTTCTGTCTGGCATCTCGGTGAGAGTGTTTGTGGATACGCTGAAGTCCTAGACCAAATCACTATAAGCAACCCCCGAACTTACTCAGTTTCACTAGTGTTAAAGATCACATTTTTATTGTATTCTTCAGAAATGCTGGAGATGTCTCAAGAGGGGAAACTGTGAAAGTAGAGCAGGGTATCCTTACTAGGGCTCTCGCCTTTAAATGAAAAACTGAGTGTGAATCCACACACCTTTTGCATATTTAATTTTGTTTTCTGTTTGCCCAAGGTGCTTTATTGGCTGAACTATGTCATGGCTGTAGTTAGTTGACTCTTAACTAACAGGATTATCTTAGTGTTTAGAACTGAGATGATTTTGCTCTTCCTAGACATGTAAAGTAACCATATGTACCATCTATTCCGCAGAGATATGACTCTGATAACTTGTATAAACATAAATATAAAAACATGGCTTTACAATTGCTATGTAATTGTGTAACAACTATTATTATCTATATTATCAAAGTACTCTAGCTCACCATGATGCTCCCACTAACACTGACTGGAATTTTCAGAGACAGGAAGTTCTTGTCCTTAGAGTGTCTATGTGTCTGACATCTTTGTCATTGGGAAAAACGCTCTACAGGTGATTTAGAATATTTACAAATATTGGGAAAAGGGCAGTGAAGCCATTTCCTATTTTCTATTTATGCTCATATCTTCTTTTCTAACTACCACTATATATACCTAGTGGTCTTTATGCACCCTGTAGTTGTACACAGTTGTATTTATGGATGGTACTTTCTGTCTCTGGTTGGTTGCCTTGTTGAGAGGGTCCCTGCAACTGTGGTTTGTAATATGTGGATTTACATGCAGGTGGCACATTTGCTTTGCTACCAGCTATATTGTTTTCTTCAACAAGAATATTCAGTTGTCATTTTCACAAATTGTTACAAGCATTTGAGACTCTCTTCTCCACAAATAGCATGATGATTGTCTAAGATTTTCTTTCTGGTGTTTGACACAAGTGTGGCACTTAAGAAAAAAAAATTGCATAAGCCAGTTACCTATTATTTTTTTCCCTCGGATGGAGGAGATGAGTGTCAGTATACAACAGAAGGTGTGGAAAGATTGGCACTTTTTTAACTGAATGTCAAGCTACTTTTTTTTTAGCCAGGACACTGGTGTTGAAGTAAATTGTGTGCTATTACAGTTTGTCTTCCTGATGAGCTCTCTGTTTCCAGTGAGGTGACTATTCCCTTCTTGCTGTGACTTCTGGGGCTACATCAACTTCCACACTTAGCACTGATACCCTGTGGGGAGAGTATAGCCCCAGCTTTTTTCTTCTTCCAGGGTATATGCAGGACTAATACACCATAAGCTTTCTTATCAGGTGGATTGTATATAACAATCTTATAGTGAGACTGACTCTGCAAATACTGATACTGTCATGTTTTATGATATCTGGTGGATTTTTTTAGAGCTATCGAGTATTTTCAGCATAGACTGGCTTCAGGAAAGCTTTCATATTTCTCTGCTACTTCCCTAATGTGGTTCTCTAGCTGCAGGCACTTCTTAATTGGTTTGGTTTTGTAAGTGAATTGTCTTGTGATGTTACAGGACCAGTGCTACAGAATTAATGTATTTAAAGACAAATGGAACATATTCAGATTATGAATGATTGCAAGTCTGGAACTCTTGTGACCGTATATTAAAAAAGGAGTTCTGACTGGGATTTCATTAGTTGTGGGTAAAGATCAGCCCACACTGTACAATTTGGGCCCATAATGTATTGTATCAAGTGTCTTCATATTCTGTTACCATTTCATGTTTCGCTGTTACTCAAGTTGAACTTAACCTTTTAAGCCCACAAATTTTTCAATCACTTCACAGTCATTAAGTTTTACTACACCTCTACAAACTAGTATAATCCAGTCCCTAGCTGAAACTTAACAAAACTAACCTAGACATGCAAATTTATTAAGGCTTCATAATTACTGTTTATATGCTACTGACACATCAAAACTGCACTACAGCTTTTAACTACTTTTCAAGTATTTTTCTCAGAATGTAAGTTTCTGTCTTAGCTGGACATGTACCTACAGTATTTCTTAACAGCTAATGAGCTACTGAGAGCTCTAGTCCATTCTCAGCTAGATTCCTTATTGAATTAAGCAAAACATGATTCCAAACACACATCTGCAAATGCCTGAACTGAATAAAATGCAGCATTTTAGGACTTCTGAAAACTCTGTGTCCCCTTTTTAGGTTCAAATCTCTGAAGCAGGGACTTAAGCATATATCAAATTACATGCTGTTCTTACATAGGTCTTCCTCAGTTTCTGTTCCTCTTAAAATAAATAATAGAAACTGTGCTACTAACTTAGGTTGTCTCTCACATTCCAAGAAAGCTTATGAGTAAAATGTACCTCTACACATGTACTTAGTCCTTGAATGCTGAAAACTAGCAGTGTCATCAATGCATTACATCATTACTGAATACCTGCAGTAAAGACCACAGGTGACCCCCAGAATTCATGAGCATCAGAAGACATTCATTATGCAAAATAGAATCATATTTACAAATGCAAAGTAAAATCAGATGCAAATGAAAAACTTCTTGAAAGCATTGGTGGTACACTTCACTTGAATGGAAACTAAGTGACGGGAAATATTGTGATCATTAAAGATATCATGACACCGATAATTTTAACCTGTATTTGTTGAATGATTGATTCAGTTGTTCCTCAGCAGAAGGGCTTCCTTCTCGGTCACTCATCTGACAGGTTTCATGCAGCTCCATCTCAGATACAGCCATCAGTTTTGTTTGCTCTGATAATGCTGGGAAACGTCTATGCATATGGTCTGGATAACAATAAAGAAATTTCTCTAATAGCTGATACATTGTTCAAAATAACACCTACAGTTTGATGCAGTTCTGTCTTGATGTTACATTTGGGTAAGCAGTTGTTTTAGGTAAACATAATTTATTTTGACCTTTTGTAGATAAAGTTGTTTCCATATTATTCTTTCCAATAGATTTGAGAGATACAGATCAGACAATTTATAGGAATCTTGGAAGTAAACCTGAAATTCTTACTCCATATAACATCCTGCTTGAGCAAGCTCCCCATAGAGCTTTGCTTTATACTATAATGAGAATTTTAGAAGAGTAAAAGAATCAAGTCACTAGTGTCTCGAAGAATAAATATATTATAGCTATAACACCCCTTAACTTACTGTGAGTGTAATTCTTTGGAATAATGAGACAAAAGAGTTAAAAGTGGCATTAAATCAACTGTGTGCAAGTGACAGTACATCATTCACTGGCCACATTTCACTAGCACAGTTTACAGTTTTGCAGTGAACTACATTAGTCCAGAGGCTGAGTGACCTCTTGGAACCATGTCACATTTCAGCACCTGTCAAATGGTTCTGTCTGTAGGGCATGAAGACAATGGAAACACATTAAAATACCCATATCTGCCAACACAGGCAGGTCCAGAAAACAGAAATTGGCCCCTGCTGTACATGCAGTTGGTCAATAACAGGGATTGATTCTGTTCTGTGTGCTCAGTCAGCCTGTTGTAGTCTCTTTAACAAGTACAGGGGACGAGATGGCACACAACTGCTGCGGTAACTGAGGTGTTTAAGCCACATAGTACAGTCATAGCAAGTTCTCATCATCCATTCCTTCCATTTTGATTTCTTTGGCCTATCAGTCAGCTTTTATACAGTGGTGAAGAAAATTATTTTAATGCAAATAATAAACAATGCTCTTTTTCATCATACCTTTCCATGTACCTTGTAACAGGGTTTATCAAAATCAACCTATAAAAATCCACAACGTATGAAAATCTATAATGCATAATCCATTTAATTGAATATGCAACATATGCGTGCGTGAATTTAAACAGATTATGTGCATGAATTAATGTGAATATATAGCATGTGTTTTTCTTTGCCTTCTACCCAGTAGATTATTATTAGCAATAACAGATTCTAAAACTAGCTTTGCGCACTTGATGTATGCTACTGGGGGAGGGAAAGGAGAAAGAGTGGAATAGTGGCTGAGCTAAGGCAGCCTGAGGCATTTTTCTGCCTACACAAGGCACAGACAGACAGAATGGATTGGGGACACTGTTCCAACAGTATCCTTTACTCTTTTGGAAATGTGCAGCATTGGCTTTCTCCCTTTTTTTTCTGTATCTAATATGATGTTGTCAGGGAGACAGAGTCCTTCACTTGCACCCAACTGCTGAGGCCATCACCCTTTATAACAGTACTACCCCCCAAAACCTTGTACCCACCAGAAAATTCAAATCTGTTTTGTGACAGGCCCCTGGATGAAATGTTTAGGCGGTATAGAATAAAAATTTCCCTGCGCTACCTTTGCAGTTAATTCAGAGGAAGCCAAAACTTCATTCTAAAATGCATATTCCAAAAGACTTGGCTTTATATAATCCATTGTATTTATATGTGTATGCTTTTTTTAAAAAAAATTATAATGTAAAGAGGCCCTAAGTAGCCTTTTCATAATGTGGCTGTCCATGAAGTACATTCTACATGTATTAAAATCCACAACAACATTTGTGAACCTCCTTTGATTTTCTTGTAACTGCCATAAACCTGTGCTGTAAATTGATTTTGAAAAGGTACCCTAAATGGGCATCTGTTCATAAGTAAATTGTGGTTAAATATCTGTTGTTTTCTCAAGTAATTGGATCTGTAACGGTCAATTTTTAAAGTAATCAGGTTTTCAAGAGGGGACACAGACTAGAGCTATTTTAAAGGTCAGAATGGGTTTAGATTTTAATTTTTCTCATTTAATTTATTAACATTCTTACAGTACTCAGTAGTTTTTATTTATAAATAGTTGTAATGCTAATGTATTTAAACCTGTTACTGAATGGATTGGTAAAAGACATGACTAGTTTAATTAAATTCTGAAAGGACATTCTTTATATAACCTTTGAGCACAACCCTGCAGTCATTGCTGAGAAAACTCTAGCTGACTTGTAAGACACAGAATTTGGAATATAACAGACACAAAAAATAAAAATAGGTCACTAGGAGGTAATTGTAAACACTCTGCACATATTTTTTCACATTATCTTTGCTAATATCTAGTAATATCTAATATCTACAGTTTCTCATATATGTGTGAATATTCCCTGATGTCCAAATAACATTTTGATTAACTTTAAATGTACTGTTGATATTTAGTAATGCAATCTTTTTCATGCAGTTGTTTACATATAGGTATAGTAAATAATGTGACTTACAAGAAGAATATGAAAGGGATCAAGTATTCAGGCACTATGCCTGTAGAACTTCTCAATCTATTTTTAAATATTTCAGAAATGGGAAGGAAAGTAGAAGATCGGTGTTACATTTCTGAGCTAAGCATTACCAGTAGCACCTGGGAATCCTTTTCCTGTCCTGACTTATTCATTAATAGCAGCAATGTTAATGTACAGTTTAAATGTTCAAAGTATAACAATAACATACCTTTGTTTAATAAAATTTCCTTCCCATTATTTTATCTTTTATAACAAAGAACCATAAAGACAAAAAATACTCTCGTTTAGTGCAAGAGGGAAAGTAAACACTAATTATAGCAAATAACTATTAGTGTCAAAGGATTCCAAGACATTACCAATATACACTTAAGCATTTCAGAGCAGACAGTGACCTTACCTTCATAGCCAAGGAGAAAGCATGTCAGCAAGTTAGGGCAGACCTCTTCTAAAATGGAACAAAAAGCAGAGAAAGCACTTGGGCCTTTTAAAGAGAGTTTCTCTAAAAAATACTCAGTTCTCTTCTTGTAGCTCTCCTGGGACCAAATATCTTTGTATTCCTCCAAGGAAAAGACTCTCTTGTAAACCAAATATGACAGCACTTTGTTCACATCCAGCTCTTCCAGTATTTTCTCTCTCTGATTGCTTGGGATTTCAGAAAGCCACTTATTGCTGTTTTCATTTTCTCTTTTGGTAGATTTTGCACGGTTATAAAACCAAGATTTGGCTGTCCTTCTAAACATTTTGATATTTAAATAGAAAATAGAAAAACCTACTTCTGCATTTATCATGCAGTATTCACTATGCAAAGTAAACATAATGTGGATGGATAGAATGCAAATACATACTGCTGTCTTTAATTATTGTAATTCTAATGGAATAAAGAAGGCCTACGTACAAATTATAAAGAAATCTAGCTCAATGCCTGCAGCCTCCTAAGAGGATTACGTTACACTAATTAGCCCTTTACAACTGTTAACAGCTTCTGAACCGTAATAATGAGACAGAGAATTGTTTAGTTACTGTTACTTTTTAATTCTGTAACTGATCTTCAGAGATATCCCTTTGCAAAAACTAATTCATTCAAGAAGACAGCTGATCAAACTGAAATAATCTGTACAAGCTGGTACAGGACATAAAATAAAGTGTCTTCCCTACACTTTAATTTCGTATTCCTCAGAGGCCATACCCAAACCACGGTATAAATGCTTTGCACTTCTTACTCTGTCATAAAATATTAGCTTTAAAATGCAATTGAATTATAGATTTAGAAAGCATGCTTCCGTAAATATTTTGTAACCCTCTATGCAAAAAGTAAAAAAGGTTACAGAATAAGACCTTTCTTTGTGAAGGTAAATATGTCACTGTTAAGAATAACAACATTTCTGCATGTTTAGAACTTTAAGTTGTGTCCAAGCAAAATAAAACACCATGCAGCATCCATTTCCTGAACTAGGTTTTACAGTGGAGATTACTGCAATCCTAGTGGAGATGTTCTGTCACTGATAATCATTCATTGAGGATCACACATTGCATAACCTCCCTTATGCAAATACTGCTTAATACATGGACTTTCTGGTCTTGTTTTCATACTTTCTGTCAACATAAATTCCCTGTATAGAAAAGCTGTGAGTACTTCCTGCCTCCTCCTCCTGTTTCTTAGTCTGTGACAGATAGTGCATCCATGGCCTCACTCATGTTGCCTTATCTGCAGTTTTCTTAAGGGTACTCTACACATTGTGCAAAAAACAAATATATTTTGCCAAGCTTTTAGGAAAACAAATTTTATATTTTCAGTTCTTACAATCTTAAGATGCAACCACTGTAGCCTCCTGTCAGGCTTCTGTTTCTGAAATTCCAGGTATTCATAAGTGAGCATTAAAGTTGACCACTGAATTCGGGAATTCTCTGTTGTGTACATCACCGCCCAATTAACTAGCCAGGCTTCACAGAATTGTTTGGAAGCATTGCCTGTCACCTTGTGGTTGTTTGTAGATATAACAAGCCTTGTATGTGACATTATCTGGAGAAAGGACAAGTGGAATTATGCATTATTTTAAGCCATATTAATGGTCTCATATTAGAATGTTAAGGCTTATTGACCATAGCAGTGAGATTCTTGTACTTCTGTAATCATCTTGAATCTACTCAGATAGAGCTACCTATGCATTGCATGGCATCACACACCACATGAAGGATGACCCGCTTGGTGAAAGGCACCTGCAATCCTCTTATTAGTCAGGTAGTACAGCTAAACATGCAGTAGGCAGAGAAAGTAGCTAACCTACCTGAGAGGCCTGGCACATCTTATAGGCAACCTTTAAAAGTAAAGGCTCCTTTGTAAGCCTGATTCTTAAGATTCCCTTTGAACTTTGAACCTCCATAGGGCTAGTTCAAATACTAGCTCCCCTATTCTTTCCATATTCTCAATGAAACCTCAGGTGTATTTTTCTCTCCAAGTTGTTTCCCTCTCAGAAGCTCTACTAATATTAATACTGCAATATCTCAGCAGGTAAAAGATCCTGATAAAGCCTGGTGCTCCACCTATGTTAGACAGCATCTTACAAATCAGCCTTCTCAGCCACTATAACTTCTAATGGTAGGTTTTTCCATACTTCAGTAAATACTAGAGCGAGCCCAAAGTTACAGGTTTTGGGTTCATAAAACAGTGCCCAGAGATGAGATACAGAGGGTATTTCTCTGAGTTTAACCTCAAAACTAAATCTGTATTTATTTTATTGTGCTGATAACACTGATTGTCATCAGTATCCTAAATGGAGTAATAAATTCTGCACGGTAGTGAATTTTGAAGTTAAAAAAAAAAAAAAAGTAATGTCAGATTAATAATGAATTTTTAAATGAAATGTCCTATTTTCACACATTTCCATGGCAGTTCTGCCCATGACAGTCCATCCCTGAAGAAGTGATAGGTGTTCTCAAGTTGCATCTCATCAGGAAAGGAAGGAAGAATTGGTGCAAATGAAAAATATTTGGTATAGGTATCAGTTTGCTGAGGGATATTCTCAATATGCCCCAAATAACAAAACTAGTTTTAAAAAAAGAAAAAACATAAAAAATTTAGCTGGGGCAGAATAACTAGAAGAATTAACTACGAAGCTGTTAAAAATTTCTGGGCATTAGTGGGAGAGAAAACAGTACTCTGCAATGAAAATGCAAAGGAAGGTTGGTATAATATGAACCGGTTAATATAGACAGTGAAATGTACTACACACAGTAGTCATCCAAGGTAATGGGAGACATAAATGACAGTTTGAAATTTGTGAGTATGCAGGATAGGAGTGTCTTTGGACTCCATGCACTGAAAAATTTACCAATTTTTTTCCAAAGAAGTACAATGTTTTGAGCCAGAATTGTCCACATTATTTTTGTTGGTGAAAGAATATATCCTTTTAATCTCAAATACATTTTTCTAAGATCTTAAAACCACAAAGAAAAATGGGTGATATCATAGGAAATTATCAAATTGTGGACAAATACAAAACTTGACTCTCTACCTTCTCACACACCATGTAGTTATTTCCAGTTGTGCAAACTGGAGAATAAAGTGCTAAAATTCTGATTTGGTAATTGCCAGAATTCTAATAAAAATCTATACCTCGCAAAATCTGAGGTTTGTGTGAAGGCAAAAATTTGAAAGTGTGTGTTGAGAAACTGAATAGAGAGATGTGGGTGTAAAGTACAATCAAGGGAGGAAACTAAAGAAATTGAAAATGACAAATTATCTGAGGCAAAAGGATACATGGAAATACATGGTAGAAATAAAGGATTTGGATAGAGAACTATTTTCCTGGGGTCAAGGAACTGAGGGATTTAACTGCAGTGACCTGTGTCACAGATGAAATATTTGCCACGGTTATGATTTAGCAGCAATTCAAGATTTATTAATGGTGTGAGGTGGATCAAAAGCTTGAATTTTAGCAGCACTTAATGATTGACTAATTTAAAGATTAACAAGGTGATTTGGTAGAATATGTTATAATTAAAACAGCAACTTAATTCCAGATTCAAAAATGACAAGATTTACACTAATTTACTACAAGGTACCCTAAATCAAAGTATATATATGTACATATGTATAAACACAAAATATACACACACAGAGACAGAAATATTATGAACCAGTGAAATACGTAGATACCTACATTAGTGAAGGAAAATGTGTGTATTCAAACACATAGATGGGTAGAGAGGTGGATGTAAGAGACTAGTCTATACTTAAAATTTCCCTTGTCACTAGTTTGGAGCAAATACTCACAATGCATCAGTATTTCTCAAGGGGCAATAATTGAGATTCAAAAAGAAGTCTGACTTCACCCTGGCCTTCTGTCAGCTTTGTGGACACACAATCTTCAAATTTCGAGAAGTGCCTGAGAGGCATCCCAGCTCAGGGGAGATGTTGGTCACAGCCCGCTGCGATTCCCAAAAGCTCAAAAGGGTCTCACTTAGGGTTGCTATTTATAGGCTCCGCAATAATTGACTTTCATCAGGTACTTATTTCATTTCAGCCCAACTCAGATGACGAAATACTCCGATGCTTTTGACCAGTTGCACAGGCCCAGAGCTTGCTAGATCTTGAAGTTCTGGTATCACCTGCTCTGGGCCACGGCCCAAGTACAGATACACTAGGCTGTCAGGAGGTGATTGATTTTCATTCCCATTCCCAAGCAGGAGGGGAGGCAGGAGCCAGGTGTGCCATGAGGGTGCCTTAGCACTCTGGTCCACTGCCTTTCCCAATCCATCGTGGGTTGGTATGTGCCTGGGGGGGCGGGGTATGGTGTGTGGAAATTGCACTAAGCAACCAGTGACCCAAGAGAGAGGGGGCGTTTGTACCACCACAACCTGTAAATGATACAATGCAGACTGACTGTGCAGTAGAAGTTGTACAGTCTTTCAAAGCTCTGAGTTCTAACTGGTTAGCAACAAAAACTTCTTCAAATCATTTACCTTGGTGACAAGTTCCACCATTTGTTCAAAGATGCTGTTTAGTTCAGATAGCCTAATTTCATAAGAATTGTTGTCAGACAGAAAGCATCCACTAGAAATAAGCTCTGACATTGTAGTCAAATACAGATGCAGTCTGTCCCACACTTTTTAACATTATTTCATAATGAGAATAATGAAGGTGGACCCAACACAGGCTGTCAGGGCCCTGGGAGCACTAACTGACCTTAATGCCCTTGACTGACCTCATCTGGGGCCTCCACCCACACCCCTGACCATGGGCCCCGGGGTTCCATTTAAGCTCAGCCCTGGACTGTCAGTCCCTGCCTGAGCTCCATCAGAGATGTGCTTGTCACTGGCTCCTGTTGCTCCACTCTGGTCTGTGATCTGGGGGTTGGCTTCCTTGTTTGACTTTTCCACGTCACCATAGACCTGCTGGATAACCACTGTGTCCCCAGTTACCATCATGGGATGGATTGCTTTCCTGGCTTGACCTCTGACCTTCCTCATCACCATGAAGTTTTCTGGCAGCCCGGACTCTATCCCCAAGTCTGCCTGCCTTGTTTGAGTACCGTGAGACGGGGCCCGTGCTGGCCAGTCCCTGTTCTGCCAGCCTTGCTGTGGCTCTGGGTTCCCTGGCCTGTCGGAGGCACCTGGCCCTTGGGGCTCCCTGGTGTTGACCAGGATGTTAGAACTACTTCTTTTGAAGTCTGTGCAATGGCTGTTAGGAAAAATGCCCTCTTTGAAACAGTGTTCATGTAATCCTAATGCCCTATGGGAAACTATGAAAAAAGGTGAACCTGATTCTGTGAACTTGCAGAGGTGGAGGCGTAAGCGACCCCCTTGTACTGGGAGGTGCGCAAGTGGAAGGATTGCTGAGCTGGAGTGAGATTTGTTAGAGGGGTGGCAGGGCACATGCTGTATGAAATATTGCTTATGGGACAATATTTGGGGTTTCAACTCCTCTGCCCAGTTTGCTTTTGCCACTTTTTATTCATCTTTCCTGTGTTCCTCTCCTGTCTGCAGATCTCAACCTGTTGTGATGCGTGGATCCAAGCTGGGTGTTGGAGAAAGTGTGCCTGTAGGCAACTCTCATGGGTGGATATGTTTAACGGATGGCAATCAGAGAGAAAGGACAATAAACCAGCCACAGTCGAGTGCTGGGGCTGAGAGTGCAGCCTTCGAGCTGGGCCTTGGCAGTGCAGGCTGTGGGGCTGCCATCAGTGGGTGCCATCTGGATTTTTTGTTCTCTGACAGTGTCTCTGTCTTTCTAAGGCACCTGCTAATTACCATTCTATTTTATTTGAATAATGCTTTGAAGGACCAAGAAAGACATTGGTGATGTTATATACTGGTCCTTCGGAAGCGTGTATTTACTTAAATGGTATTAAGTGTTGCGTTTCTGGGATTTTAATAAGAAATGAGCTCCACAGATGCTAAATTGGGTACTTGGGAACATAAAGCAAAATGTGTTTTTTTTCCCCTCCCTATTATAAACTACTTGTGCCCGTCATGCTCTCCGCAAAATGACACGGTCAGGATTTTGAGCATTAGTGATGCGATTCATCCCTGCAGGCCCCGTTTATTCAGCCCTGCGTTTGTGAGGGTTACAGGGAGCAGCTTGTCCAGGAACGTGTTTAGGTAAACTGAAGCGGGACTCACAGCAGAGTTGTGGATACTGAGGCTTCCCGGTTGCTCACCGGCTTCGGAGCAAGATGGGTGGGTGTGTTTGATTAACACCGCGGCAGTGGTATTTACCCCGTTAGAAAAACGAATACCGAGAGCCGCCGGGCCCCCGGAGCCCCACCGTGCCTGCGCGCCTCCGGCGGCGGGCAGGGCCGCACCCGGCGCTCCCGAGGC
>NW_020799112.1:6758697-6775099 GCF_003259725.1 Athene cunicularia
TCAGAGAGAAAGGACAATAGGTGCTGCCCGCGCCCCTCGAGCAGCCGCAGCTCGGAGCGGTGCCGCTCCCGGCAGTCCCTGCCTTCGCATAAAGGTGGAGTCACTTCATCAGCCCCCAAAGTTGGTTTTATTGCTCCCCAGGCAGTTTTAATCTCGCAGTAGCTCGCTGGGAGATCCTGCCGGTGACGGTTGCAGTAGAAAAATTGGGGAAACCGCGTTGAGATTTAGCTTGGTGAGCAGTTGTGCAGCGCTTGCTGAACATCAGAAGGACACTGCCTAGATGTGTCATGAGAAGGTCTTCCTCTGTACCAAGAACATACTTTTATTCGACTGTAATTCCCTTTTTAGCCCAGTATTGCATTGTTGTAGTTTGTTTTGTTTCGGTGATTGCTGGGAAAAGTCTTAAAGGCATAGGGGTGTACTTCATATTATCACTGTTTCAGAAAGTCTCTAGTGCAAGTCCAACTGTTGCAGTGAATCAAAATACAGAGGAAAAGAAAAAAGAAAATGAAGCTGTGAACCGACATCGGAATGATGTAAGGCATTGTTTCATACCACGTAATAATAGAAGGGGAAGTATTACTTGGTTAGGTTCAGAAAACATGCTGAAATCTGAAATACTTTGCTGTATTTTGAAATCCAAGGTTTTGAGAAGAAGACTTGTAATAGCATGCATATAGAAAAAAACATTTAGAGCTTCCCCTTGCATGTAATTAGTAGGGTTACTTATGCATTCTTAGATCTCTACTTTTTAAATAACAGAAGGATTTGGACTTTTGGAAAATGTCAAGATACTGTGATTCCTGAAGAGAGCGATGGTTCATGAATAGTTAAACAGTGTGCATGATGACTGGAAGAGGATGTTGGCAGCACTGGCTGTAGTGCAATAGATATTAATAAGTCACCTTATGCCAAACTAAAAGAAACTTCCTGTGAACTATTTTATTTTAATCTGTTGCTTTGAGTGGACTGGCGGAAGCTTGTTGGAATTATCCAGAGTTCTCTAGGATGTCAGCCAAATACAAAGTCTGAGGCAGGAATGTAGGCTGCATTCTGATGTCAAACACATAAAGCCATTTAGGTCTAGATTGATGAAGGTGCATTGGAAAACTGGAAAGGCAGCAAGATAGATGGGACTATCCCGTGTATAATTATTTACAAATGCTTTACTGCTTATTAGTATAAATTCTAGTACAGTGAAATCTGGTCTTGGAACCACTAGGGATGGATGAACACTGCGAATCCTTTTATTCTGTTTCTCTCACAAATATGTATATGTACGATTTATTTGTTACAGCTACAGCGTGAGCCAAGCTTCATAGAAGACAGACTGAAGCTTTATGAAGCACTGAAAAAAGAACATGACGCTTTGCTAGCTTACAGAGCAGCCAACCAGAGCAAACCTATCAAAATTATTCTGACAGATGGAAAGATGGCTGAAGGGGAATCTTGGAAAACCACACCATATCAGTTAGCTGTAGGAATTAGGTAACCTGCAGATTCAAGGAGTTTTACTTTCACAGTGATGCATCTGTTACTATCATCTGTCTCTTACCTTGATGAATAAAATATGTATGTCAGTCAGTGGATGGGGATTCTCTAAAATCAGATCTCTAAAATGCAGAACAAACAGCTGGGTGAAGTTACTGTTCTGAGTGGTGCTTGAGGTTCTGTGCTGGGATCATAATGCTTGCTTCCAATTAAAAAATACAGCTATCAGTGGGAGTGCTAGGAATTAAGAGAGGCGTCTGAAGTTTTGTGAGTTTCTAGATTAACACGAGAAACTGTTGTTAGAAGCAGTCTTTCCTCCAGATCCCCAGCACTGAAAACTGTTGAATGAGACTTGAAGAACTTAAGGGTCTATACCTTAAAAGTAGAAAAGTGTTTACGATGGCCAAAGAAACAAAAATTAAAGGTCTTTAGGTGCTATGAGATGTGGGTGGGTGTCTCACGGGATTTAGAAACCTAGGCACTTTTGCAAATCTGAGCCTGAATATTTTGGTGTCTTGTCATCATTTGTGTTTTTTTAGTCAAGTGTTGGCTTCAAATGCAGTCATAGCCAAAGTGAATGGTGAATTGTGGGACCTGGATCGTCCACTGGAGGGAGACTGTGCTCTGGAGCTGCTTATGTTTGATAATGAAGAAGCAAAAGCTGTGAGTAAACACTAGTTTCTACTTGATTAAAGGAACTAAAAACATTAAATTGATTGCAGCATTATACTTTTTACATCTTGAACTTAAAAAAATCCCCCAAACTACTCAAGTAATGTGTCATGATTTAACAAAGATTAGATGCTAAGTACCTATAATCTGTAGGTGAATAAAATCCTAGTGTTCTTTTCTTCCCTTCACTTTTACATAAACAGGTTCTTTCTCAAACAAGATCATACAGAATGTCCTCATTTGTATGTTAACCTGAAATATTCTGATATCTTCTAAGACATGCTTTCTGTGGTTTGACTCAGTTTGTTTGGTCAGTCACTGAAAGGAACAATAAGGCTGTCTTACGGGTTTCTGAAAATTGTCCAATATCACATTGGAGTCATAAATAAAAGCTACACCTCTTTGTACTGGCACTGTTTATTAGAAACTTAAGTAGGTATGTCTTAGTCAATTAAACTATGAATATACTTGGTGACACAACCAAGAAATTTTTTTTTAATGCGATTCAGTCTTAAGTCTGTGTTTATCTTTATGCAGTTGAATTGGACTTCATATTGTTAAAAAATTATTAATGTGATTAAGGTTGTTTGAGGCATTTTGGGAACCTGTAAAGGCTTTATCTTGTAGCAGTGTCTATGAAGTGGTCTGAATTAATAGGTACTTATAAGATAAAACTGGTATTGATTTACTGGGTTGTTGACTCCTCTCCTCTGACATTTAAGGTAATGTGGTTTACAGTCTTAAGTGGTAACTTAATTGGCTACATTGCTTTAGGTGCAGTTAGTATTGCATAGACAACTGACTGGAAACTAACATAGATGAACAAGATACAATAAGTACTAAGGTGATGGAATCATGCAGAGGTATGATCATCTTTCAGGCTGAAATACAATGGGGATTTATTGCTACACTTATTGCCATTATAGTAATGATGTAGCATACCTCCAAATGAGAACAGGAACTTCTCATAAAATTTAAACAACTCTGATTCCAGTGTATCCCCATCTGCAGATATACCTCTGTCTTCTTTTTTCTTTTTTAGTTACACAATGCCAATGACCCCATGACTTGCTCACCTGACTTTATTTGCAGGTTTATTGGCATTCAAGTGCTCATATTCTTGGAGAAGCCATGGAAGGTTATTTTGGGGGCTGCTTATGCTATGGACCACCAATTGAGAACGGATTTTATTATGACATGTATATTGAAGATAGGTAAAATTTCAGTGTCTAAGAACTTTAATACTCTGTATTGAAGCTTGGTAATAGAATTATTTTTGTTCAGTCTCGTTTCTGCATGTTAAAAAATTAAAATCATAGTATGAGTTTAAAACTGACAGGTTAGTCTTCTATGTACACGTATATATTGAGTGTGTGTGTGTGTATTTAAATGTAAGAGCAGTGTTCAGATACCTGTTCCCTAAGACTTACAGCTGTTGCAAATTCTGTGAAACAATGTAGTGTTTGGGTAAAACTTTCTGAAGTTCGTGGGAGATGTAGGAGACAGTTTCCTTGAAGAATCATGGCAGCTTGGCTTCAGAATGCCATAGTCACTTGTTGAAATGGCACGTATGCATGTAACTCATATAGATGTTTACTACTTTTCTAATCCTTGTGCACAGCTTTACAATTCTGTTTTTTCCTTGTTTATCTTTCTGTAGTCAGGGAGAATACTGAATCTGCATCAGCTGATAAACTAGCTCTTGCAGCTGGGTTGAACCTTTTTTTTTTCTTTTTTCTTAAATCGTACGTATTTTGAACTACAGATGTTCCAGACATTTAAGCATGTCAAAGACTGTTCTAGGAGTGATTGCAGTGGGTTTGTTGAGGGTGATACCGGTTGTGTTTCTGAGTTTAGTGTCTGCAAGTACAGCCGATTGTAAGAAACTAAAAAAATAAGAAAATACTTTGGCAAATCACAACAAAACATCCCATGTTTTTCAAATCAATCATTTTGATATTCCCATTTTAAAATTTATATTTCTTTTGCCTATGTCTTTTTGTTTAGAGGTGTTTCTAGTACTGAATTCCCGCTACTCGAGAACCGCTGTAAAAATATCATAAAAGAGAAACAGGCTTTTGAAAGGCTGGAAGTCAAAAAGGAGATCCTGTTAGACATGTTTAAGGTAAATCTTTGGAGTAGCTGTGATTCTGGTACAATGATCTTTTTAAATGTAAATTTTATAAAATACTCTGTGTGACTGACTCATCAGAATAGTAGTTGTCTAGTAAAACAGAAAAAGAATAGCATCCTTTTCCTCTTTTCCGTATCTCAGGTATTCAGGATGTTTTCAAGCAATAATAAAAACAATTTCTTATTACACAAAAACACCTCAAGTTCAATGAGATGTCTAAGAAATGAGCACACAAAAGGCATACATTCATTCTGTCTCACTTGCAGAGACTTTGTCCTTAAGTCCTCTGTTTTATACAGTGAATATTACCACTCTCACTCTACTGTGTTTTAATTGCCTTTCAAAAGTTCTCTGAGGTGTTCAGGTGGTAATCACTGTGCATAACACACCCTCGGGGAAATTAAGGTATTTTTGTCTCTACCTTGTTGTTTTATAACACTTCTGAAAGGATCTTGAACTTTTACCTAAATATATGTGATCGTGTGGGGGTTTTTTAGTTGTGTTTTTTACTGATGAATTTGCATTATTAATTAATAAATTTAAAATAGAATTTTTAGTAGCCATTTTATTGGTGCTTCTGACTTTTCATGTTTCCTCACACAGTATAACAAGTTTAAGTGTCGTATCCTTAATGAGAAAGTGAACACACCAACTACCACAATATACAGGTAAAGAAAATTAAGTTAAAAGGTATTATGAAATATTTTTGTACTTAAGTGTATTTCATTTAAATTGAGAGGAGAATAATTTCTTCTGTTATTCTGACTTCTGAATACTTGTGTGATTGGGACTTCTGTTTGCAATTAATAATTGCTACTTATGTAAAATCAGATCTTTTCTTTCACTGATGGGATAGATTAGGTCTCTTATCTGTGGACAAATAGCAAATCCACTTTTCACTTATTCCCTCTGGTTTAAGTAAACAGATTAAAATAAGTTACCACCCATGGCATTGAATTGTTGGGTGATGGATAAAGCTAACTCTTAGCTCAGTGTGGGATAGGGAACTTGTTCATTCAGTTGCCAGGCAGAAAACTATTTAGCTGCAAAATGGCAAAAGCATTTTTTCTGTTTGATGTGCATAGTTTGAAATTTCCTGGCCAGCTTTAGCTAAGTTTACGAACAGAACTGTATGAATTGTGGAGAGTGTTATGATGCTCTTGGTAATGGATCAAATGTGCTGAGTATTTACTGAGTGAATATTCTGCCTCAGGTAAAAGACAGAATTACATTTAAGATGCACTGAGTTTGCTGAGTGTTGCATATGTATAGCTATTACTGTGTTTGAACATGTTAATGCTTGACATGTATGCCATTAGTGACTGTATTTAAAAATGTTGCAGTGTTTTGAAATAAATGCTTTTTTTCTTTTGGTGCATAGATGTGGTCCGCTGATTGATCTCTGCAGGGGTCCACATGTGAGACACACTGGAAAAATTAAGGCCCTTAAAATATTTAAGGTAAATTTAAATTAACTGTGTATTAAAACTGAACAAAACTATAGGTCAGTTAATTTTAGTTATGTATTTATTTCTCATAAAGTAATTATGCTAGTCCTCTGTAGTTTTCTTTGCTTACTCCAAAAATAGTCTTTCATTTCTTTCCCACCTGCCATTGTACTGTAGTAGAACTACAGGTTTTCATCCATCTGCTTCCAAGGTTTACTGATAAACCATCACAACAGTACGTCAGTGAAAGTTAACAGCATCTTTTTTATCACAGTATTAGTGCAGTAACATGCATGCTTAGGCTATAATGAAGAGCACTGCAAAAATACTCAAGCTAGTAGTGACTAGATGAGCTGTGGAAGCAATCATACCATGCACATAGAGAAGTGCAGTGCCAAAGCCAATGTGGCAGTACTGTGCTAGTGGCTCTAACCAGCACTGCACTTTGTACAAATGTCCTGGTTTGAGTCAGTACCAGCTATCTCATCTGTGTGTGGGGTGTGTGTGCATGCTCAGTCCTGCAGTAAATGAACATCCAGGATATTCATTGGATCAGAAAATAGTATATTGACCTTCTAAGATGGTATCTTTCAGGTTCAGGAGGTAAAGTGGAGCCTGGCAGATCTGCAAGTGCTACATTTTTTAAAATGGCATCGCTCACAGGAAAGCCAGAGACAGTGTTTGCAGATGCCTCTGGTTGCAATGTCATTGGAGTTACTTGCAGATGATAATTTTGGTAACCTTATTAGGGTGACCTCATTGGAACATTCTTCACAGTCGCTTTTGCTGTCTTCCTAACTGAAGTTTATGGAGCTCTGAGTTCTGGGGATTAAGTGTTAGACTGTCAAAACAGCTAGGATTTAACTGTGAGAGGGAGATAGTTTCATTTTGCTTTCATGTTTCTCTACTGCAATTATGTTTTGAACATAAACAAGTGCTGCTTTTTTTGAAGACACAATGTGAGATAAAACATGCCGTGATGTGAGTTAAAACAAACTACCTAAGTAGAATAAAAGTATGACTTGAGCTGTCACTTTTGTTTGTCTTCTGTATAGGATGCTGACTAAAAGGCAGTGCAAGTATTTCTGTACTATAAACAAGTGCTGGATGACAGCACATAATTCTTTTTCTAATGAAAAAACCACAACATTTGAATGCTTTAGTGTTTATTCCTCCTTTCCTTGAGATTATATAATATTAAAGTATGGGGTTTGTGCATCAGAATTCCTCTACATATTGGGAAGGGAAATCTGACATGGAAACTCTGCAAAGAATATATGGAATATCCTTTCCTGATAACAAAATGTTGAAGGAATGGGAAAAATTCCAGGAAGAAGCCAGAAACCGGGACCATAGGAAAATTGGAAAGGTACACTATTTCATGGTTTACTCCTTTTTTTCTTTATGCTTCTGTAATAGAATTTATTCTCTTTCACTGTTGGTTTTTAAATTTTATTTTTTGACTGTTTGAATGGGAGCCAGTTCTATCAACTTCTTGTTGTTAGTTTTAAACTTTATTTCTATAAACTCGACTTGTTATTTGCATACAGATGTTAAACTGATGGTGGGAAGAAGTAATGGGCTAGTCCCTCAATTTAGGGAAGTATATCTTAAACTTTTTAGTGTAGTCTTTTCAGGTCCTACCTAAAACACTGTATTTTTCACAGAAGAGAGAAATTACTGAAAATTATGTAAATAATATGGTTTGATCAGTCTTTATTACAGACATAAATAAGATAATATTTAAGTATATATAGGTGTAGTACTTCAGCTGTAGCTTTAAATATTGTTCATATATTCCTCTACTAGATTTATATGAACTCCTTTAATCTTAAATTGAGATGTTAGATTGACACAGATAAGGATTGTGACCTAATACTGGTCATGTTGTCATGCAGTCTCCTAATTGTTGTCACTTTTGCTGTAGTTTTTAGAGAAGTTGGAGTTATAGGGAGGGTATCTGAGAGAAGACAAGAAGCTTTGTGTATGTTTTAAAGGCACAACGAGCAGTACAGGTGAACAGGAAGACATTTATTTGAAAAACACATGTGTAAATGAAGGTCAGCATTGTTGGCCAAGAAGATTCAGGACAAACCTTGCACTACTTATTGGCAGACATGAAAAAAGAGACAGTGAAGAGCCTTCATAAAGCAAAGATGAAAAACCAAGGGTAACTCAGAAGAGGAAGAGCCAGTGAGGAATTTACAGAAGACAGTGACAAAGGGAAGAAGCAGAAAAAATTAGCTTTACAGAAGGGTTCATGCTTATGTGTATTAACTCATTAAGACTTGTATAATTGTATAGTATTTGTTTGATTATTTCTATGCCTTTTCAAAACCAAATTACCTAGTATCAGTCAACTTATCTAGTGTCTATGTATCTAATATCTTTGATACTGAAGAGGCTAAGGTTCTCCAAAAATTTATCAGAGCCATACTGCTGAGCTTCTGTTTTTGAGACAGAATGCTGATAAAGAATGACTGGGTCACAAGCTTCAGCCATCAGCCCTCAGATGTGATGAGTATATGCTTAATTGCTTTGGTTACTAAAGGTAAGATTGGTTAAGGCTTTAGGATTTTGAGGAAATGGTATGTTTACATAGTCACAGAGTCAAATGGAATTCCAGGGTTATTACAGACTTGCAAGAGTAAAAGCTACAGGTAAAGTAACTATTGTTGCTGACAACTTGTAGACTTCTGGAAATCACCTCATTGGTGTAATATTTCATTTCTGTGGAGAGAGTCTCAACATGTGTGAAATGCTCATGTTCTGCAGTTCCACCTGAAGTGGTGTTACAGTGTTCTGTTTGTAATTTACCTAGGAGCAAGAACTCTTCTTCTTTCATGATTTGAGTCCTGGAAGCTGCTTCTTCCTCCCCAGGGGTGCCTTTCTTTATAACACACTTGTGGATTTCATACGAGTGAGTATATACTAATGTAACTCCTAATAAGCTTAATTATCAGTTGATAGGCCATTCATAGCACTGAGCTATCCACAGAAACATCTGTGTATGTAAACATATACCAGATTTTCACTGTGTTTATACAGATCTAACCTTTTCGAAAATAGGTCAGAGTAACGCATTGACCTGTGCTTTTTCCAGTTGTGCAAAACCTACATGTGCAGTAGCCCTTTATTCTCTCAGTAAATCTCCATCATAAGAACACAGTTAAATACAATGAGGCTTTTTGCTTGTCAAAAGCTCTATCACCTTTTAAATGTTGAATTTGTTTTGTAGGAGGAATATCACAGGCGTAACTTTACTGAAGTTGTATCTCCAAACATCTTCAACAGTAAACTCTGGGAAGTTTCAGGACACTGGCAGCACTACAGTGAAAATATGTTCTCTTTTGAGATTGAGAAGGAAACTTTCGCCCTTAAACCCATGAATTGTCCAGGACATTGGTTTGTACTCCTAACTGAAAAACTTTTTATTTTACTATATTTATCCTCTGTGGGGCTGAGGGGGGAGTGTTAATATGTGTTATCTTGTATGTTCACAATAAACTACTAGGCAACTAGTGTGCCCAGACAGCTGCCCTGACAGTGGCCCAAAGCAGACCAAATACAGTTCTTGTAGGAGCATCTTTCA
The DNA here is from genome assembly GCF_003259725.1 of Athene cunicularia. Lineage (NCBI taxonomy): Eukaryota > Metazoa > Chordata > Aves > Strigiformes > Strigidae > Athene > Athene cunicularia. Next base: position 6,768,035 of record NW_020799112.1, read on the forward strand.
GTAAGTCCACACTAAGTGAGCAAGGTTTCTGCATGCTAATACTAGTCTGTAGCACTAGTAAACATGAATTATGTTGGGATAGAGATAGGCATCAGATATGGTGTACCAAAAGAAGATACAGATGGGCTAGTCGATTGTTATTCTCACAGTGGTTTTTCTAGGTGTCTAGCAATACATTCTGAGTGCTGCACTTACTCTATTTGCCTGCCTTTTAGGATGCTGGCAACTGAAATGCATAAATACTTAAAAACGTGATTACTGTCTGTACAGATCTTGTTTTAGTTACTGCTTTGTATTAAATCTTCTGTAAGAAGGATTAAAAAAAGGTTCTTTCATATTCCTTCTAGCTTGATGTTTGCCCATCGTCCACGATCCTGGAGGGAAATGCCTCTTAGACTTGCAGATTTTGGAGTTCTTCACCGAAATGAACTCTCTGGGACTTTAAGTGGCTTGACTCGTGTAAGGCGCTTCCAACAAGATGATGCCCACATCTTTTGCACAATAGAACAGGTAAAAAGAAAACCAAATCCAGAAAACCAACAATCTGCCCCCCACAAGTCAACAGCAACAAAAAAACCCAAACAAACAATAAAACCTCTTCCCTTCCCAGTGCAAGCTCACATTAAACAACAAAAAAATCCCTGAAGTATTTAATCTCTAGCTGCTTATGTTTTGTTGCTTTGTAGTGTGATGCTGCCTTTGATGTCAGCATTGGTAGGTAAAAGTGATGGCATTTTGGTAGGTATAGGTGCTTCCTTCTTAGCCATCTGGTATTCCATATTTCTTAACTTTCCACAATATTGCTGAAGTCAGTACCCTATTGAACTTGTAACAAGTTTCTCAAATAGTAGTGCCATAATTTTGTTACTTATTTTTCTCTTTGAAATTAAAAAATGCTTATATCAAAAGAAGAAAGCAATGTTTATTTGAGGGATGTTACTGATTGTGAATTACATAATAACATTTTCTGTATAGAATTTTTCCCATTAGAAAGATATATTGAGCAACTAAATCCCAAAAGGGAAAATCTTTTGTATCTCCCCTTGCAAAGAAAGAAGCTGTTGACCACATTATGTTTTCCTTGGTAATGCTGAATAAACATTCTGTTAGTAATGCCATAGATTTTAGTGGAGCAATGTGAATAAATTGATGTACTCTTGTTAAGTCTGAGTCATGCCATTTGGCTCCAGAAGCCCAGGCTTAACAGGAACATTACTTTTCTTGCCATGCTTTGAAGCCACACCACTTCAGTCCTTCCTGTCTTTACCCATTACCTAGATTTGGGTTTGGAGGATGTAATTTTCATGTGATTTTTTTTTTTTCTTTTTTATTTAATGGACTCATATTCTGGTTATGAGGCATTCAGCAAATACAATTACATTTTTATATAAGTAAATTTTAACTAATATTTTTTTTTAACCTTTAAGATTGAAGAAGAAATTAAGGGCTGTCTTGATTTCTTGAAGTCAGTGTATGCGGTCTTTGGTTTTACCTTTCAACTAAATCTTTCTACAAGACCAGAAAATTATCTAGGAGAGTTAGAGATCTGGGATCATGCGGAAAAGGTAATTAATTTAAAAGGAAACAAACAAAGAAACCTCTTAAATATTTATATTTGCAGATGTGGATATTTAACTAAGTTCTTTCATGTTGAATAGTGAAATTAGTAAAATTGCTTAAATCACATGCTGAATAGTGTCCTTAGAGGAAATGTGATGTTTTTGAACAAGCATTAAATGTGAGATTTCTGTATAAAATGAGAACTTTCTGATTCTTACTTGGCCCCTTATCTTGAACTGATTTGGTTTTTATTGATCTCTTTTTCTGATTAATCACAACATTTGTACAAGGAACTACTCTTATTTCAAGATTATTTATCATAAATGACTAAATGCTTGAACAATAGGAGTCATGCTGCCTGCTGACTTCCTTTACATTTCAAATGCAAATGCTTTAACTTACAGTAATGAAAGGCCCTGCTATACCTTTTTTAAATTATTCTCTCATTTTTAATGATTAGCAACTTCAAAACAGCTTGAATAACTTTGGAGAGCAATGGCATTTGAATCCAGGAGACGGAGCATTTTATGGTCCTAAGGTTAGTGAATCAGCATTTTAATACAGCTTTGGAATGGACAAGGACACAGTCACAATGCAGGTGAACTATACTTAGTAACTGTGTTACTTTGCTTCACAGATTGATATTAAAATCAAAGATGCTATTGGCAGGTACCATCAATGTGCTACTATCCAACTTGACTTCCAACTACCCATTCGATTTAATCTTACTTATGTTGGGTGAGTGGTTGAACCAAATGTCTTCGTCTTTTAAATTACATCGTTAAAAAAAATGGTTACTTTCATTATCTGTATTTCCCATTAAACTGACATGTATTAATGCTCTGTTGCTCATTTAACAAATGATTAGCCTGTGTATTGGTAGTCTGGTTAAGGAAGGACACATCCCTGGTGAGTAGAGGACTGAACTGCAAACTTGAAGATACTTCCATTGTGTAACGATGACTCACTTTAATTGTAAATGCCACTGATTGCAGGAAAACTTAATGATCTGTTTTGTCTGCTAGTTCTGAAGACAACTGATCATATATAATGCTAAAGGAAACTCAGTTGAGTCATTTTTCACTTTCAGCCTAGTCACAGTGTTTCCTTTGAAGACATTGCATGCAAATCGAAATGTGTCTTAAGTAGCTAGTATGTTTATAATAAGTACTTCATTCTTTTTATCAGATAAAGTTACTTAACTTTGAACATAAACCAGATGTTAACAGTGTTTAATGAAAATCTCACTTTGGCTTCCAGCTAGGATGAGGGATATTTATCCATTGAGTGAATTAATCTTAATACCATGTTGAGTTGAACACATGCTTTATTTTGTTTGTGTTGTTTTTCTTGTTTCTCTTGCTGTGTTTGGGTTTGCATATTACAAAGAGTTCCATGGGGAAGATAAAATAATCTTATTTTTTGGTCCTGCTGCATATTCTACAGTAGATGTTAAAGCTCTTTGGTAGGTGATAATATCTGTCAGGAACATCAGCTGGCTTTTTATTAATCATGAGATTGTAATTTAAGGAAAGAAATGAACAGTAGGGGCAGGTAAGATCCTATGCAACAAAACAAAAGCAAGACATAGCAGAAAAGAAAGAACGAGAAGGCACGTAAAATACTAAAATGCACAGAAATGGAGCTGAGTCAGTTGAGTGTTGTCAAACTTAGGAGTGTGTGCCTGTGCCACTACCTACAGGCGTGATTATTTTAAGTTGCCATGGTTATTCAGTATGCCTTTAAAAGCCCAGGTGACTTAAAGTACATTTTTAATAAAAATGGTAGATTTTGCCTAAGTATAAATAATTTAAGTCTTGTCTTTCCGTGAAAAGTAGAATCACAAATATTAGAGGATTATCTGTGTGTGAGCTAAGGTTTTGTTGGTTTTTTTTTTTTAAAACAAAACAAAAACACCTTTACTTATTCTTTTCCAGTAAGGATGGCGATGATAAGAAAAGACCAGTGATTATTCACAGAGCTATTTTGGGATCTGTGGAGAGAATGATAGCTATTCTAGCAGAAAATTACGGAGGAAAATGGTATGTGGCACAAATGCAGTTCTGAAATGTTTAACAACATAAAGAATACAGATCCTCCTTAATGTCCCATATATTTTAATGCAAAATAATATTACTGGAATTTTCTCAAAAATTACATATAGGTAATATTACAGAAAAAGGAGTCTAATTTTATGGTTTGAGTTTTATGATATGCTTTTATTAAGTTCATTATTAGAAATGAGGTTTCAGGGAAAATCATTCAATAAAGCATAAATAAGAATTGTAATTGAATGTATATGTTCGTATATACATATATATGTATACATATGTGTATATGTTCTTGTTCCTCTTTTCTTAAAAATCATGCTTTTGTACTGAGAAGATGTTAGATGTATGTAAAACAATTATTTATATAGGCATGAATTAGTTCTAGTATGTGAAATACTGTTTGAGCTTGTAGGATGTATTGTTTCATCTTGAATAAGCTCTGAAGATATTTCTTCATTAATGTATTTAAAGCATTAAGGAAGAGTTGATTCTTACTTTCAGCCACCTATCTGTCTGACTGTCCACCTTCTGCTATAAAATTATAAATAAAACTGGAAAATAGACAAAAGAATAAAATTCTGTTTAATATTGTGAAGTCAGCTAGGAAGTGAACAAGATCAAAATTCAACATATGTCGTTTTACTGGAATTAATCTGTTGTTATTTTATGTGAACTTGAAAAGAAGGTGGTAATATATTATCCAACATTAACAAATATTTTTATAAAGTAAATTATCATTGGGGAACATGACTATGGATATAAATGCAAATGTAAAATGCACTCTCATTTCGTATTTTTTTTGTTGTCCTGCTTGCCAGGCCATTCTGGCTGTCTCCACGGCAGGTCATGGTTGTGCCTGTGGGACCTACTTCTGAAGAGTATGCCCAGCAGGTGAGAGTAGGGCCTTCCTTTTTATAGTAGCAAGCATTTTTAATAGCTCCTTGTGTACTTGTCCTAGAACAAAGAATGAGTGCTTTAGTAATTTTGGAGACCTATTGCAGAAGGTGTTTTTTCTTTTTCCATATAGTCTAAAATATGTATAAGCCTGAAAAAGGAATATGTAACCTTAAATATTTTGGGTTCTGTTGTTATGTATGTACTCAGTAGAAGAAACAAACCTTATATACTAATTAATGTTCCATTACAGAATTAATCTGCTTAAAGTAGGGGCAGAGTCAGTTTCTTTCATTTCACAGCATGTATACTCTTGGCCACATTATATTTGACCATGGTTGGTTTTAGCCCTCTCTTCTGCTTTTCTTCTAATGCAAGCATAAGTCAGCTTCACTGATCTCTTTACAATGATTCACAAGAGCAAAATTATTCACATACATCAGTTAATTATTGGAAGGGATTACCGCATGCACACATTTATGTTGTAGAATATGTACCGTAATATTAAATGAGAGGTTTTTTGGGTTTTTTTAGGTTTGCAGTGAATTTTTTGAAGCAGGATTTATGTCAGATGTGGATCTAGATCAAAGCTGCACATTAAACAAGAAAATCAGAAATGCACAGCTGGCCCAATACAACTTTATCTTAGGTAATTGCAGAATCTTACATTTCTGTATATCATTGGAGTTTTAATGTGCATAGAGCTTGTCTGGATTGATTTTGTAATGGGGTTAGTCAGTTTAATATTGTTTGTGATATTTCTTGCAGTTGTTGGAGAAAAGGAGAAAGCGAACAATGCTGTCAACGTGCGAACAAGAGACAACAAAGTTCATGGAGAGATTTCATTATCTTCTGCTATTGAGAAACTCAGGAAATTTAAGAGTTCACATATTCCAAATGTAGAAGAAGAATTCTGATGATATTGTTAGGAAAAAAAATATTGGCTGCCCCTGTGAAATCTTGCTTCTTTCCTCCCATGCAGCAGTAATGCTCATCTGAGAGAATTTTCAGTTAATGGATACACAAAATAAAGCGAATGTAGCAATGGTGGTAATCCAGGAATAGCATGTGACAGGTGCAACTGCCAACTCCTTTGACAATCCCATGGGATTTCAGTCTGTGCGAGTCACAGAATACTTATTAAAAAAGTCCTATATCTCTGCTAAATTATGTTGGGTTTGCTGTGGAAGTAAATCAGGGCTGCACGAAGTCAAGGAATAGGAGACTGGGAAGTGTACTGGCTGCTTCTGTGAGCGCTGAGCTGCCTCAGTCACACAGCTGCTGTGTAACTGGCGTGATGTGGAATCAAAATCTTGGCAGTTGGTACGTGCATCGGGAGCATTTTGGTGCAGTTTTTTTCTGATTCTAGATTATATCAGTTTGGGGGAGGAGGAATAGCTTGGTGTTCTTTATGGATTTATGTTCACAGGCTACAAATTCATTGGTGGTTTTGGAAATCTTGGTGAAACAAGGCATGGATTGATAATTGGTTACTGTAAAGGTGATTGCCAAGAATGAAGTTGAATTATTCACCATATCTGTGTGTGGAAAGTGTTTTTATTTTTTCCAGTGTTTGCTGTTGATTTGGCTTTTTTTCTAGAATCAACCAACCTTTGAAAAAACTTTGTAATTTATTGTTGTATTTGCCTCGGATACTGAGAACACTGAAAAGGTGCAGATGCCAGTTTTCATTTTAAAAGTGTATGTTGGAATTTAAATTGGCCATGTTTATCTTGTTCGTGCTTATAAATTATTTTAAAATTACTGTTGCAGGCAATTGAGTCAGATTTTTTGAGATTAATTTTTACCACAATTCTTTTTCACGTTTATATTTTTCTTTTTGTTAGAAGACTTAAATAGCATTAAATATGTTACTCAATCATCTAAGCTATACAACTGTAGCTGTGATTTTAGATATCACTGAAATGAAGCAGAAAATACTATTTAGTGCATAAGTCTTCCACAAATACAAAGCTAATGTTTTACTTCTGCCTGATACTTGTGCAGGTTTGGTTTTATATTAGTTTGGGTTTGTGTACCCATTTTTACTGATTATGCCTGGCTTTTAAAAGAAAAGAAAAAGAGGGAATTGAAGAAGTGTTGGGAAAGCTTAGTGTTGACTTTATAGAATTAACATGAGCTGTGGAGGGTGTGTTTTATTTAAATTTATTATTAATACTTTGAAAAATACTAAAGAATCCTATTTTTATGGGGTAGAGCCTATATGATATGGGGAAATGTATTCAGGCCACAGAATTAAAATTGGGGGGCAGGGTTAACTGAATTTCTAGGTTTTGCAAATACAAGACTAGCTTTTTAGGATACATGTACCAGTGCTGTCACCAGCTGACCTGCCGCACTGAGAGGTCACTGAAGGATATGAATTCATAGAAATAATAGAGATCCAACTTTTCTAGAGGGAGGCGTAGGTCGAGAGGACAGGCACCACGGGACCGAGGGCGGAGAGCCCTGCCCGCGCTCGGTAGCCTGCGGGGGCCCCAGCGCGGTGCTGACGGACGGTTCGGCCGCTCCCTCAGGCCAGAAGCTGCCCGGCCGGGCC
>NW_020799112.1:6775149-6780644 GCF_003259725.1 Athene cunicularia
GGTGTGACAGACCGGCCCCCCCCGGCATGGCCCGCTCGTGCTGTGCCGGTGCTGCCCCGGGGCCCAGCCGCAGATCTCTTCGGCGCGGAGCGATGCGCAGCCCCGGCCGTGGGGGCGGCCAGGCCTCCGCTGGCGGCCTCGGTCAGAGCGGGGCTGCCTTGCTCGACTTAACGCTCTCGTTCAGTAGCAAGTACTGAGTAATCCCCGCTTTCGGAGCGCTGGTTCTTAATGCTCCAGAATCAGAAGATAAGGCTGACTTGGAATAAACACGGTTTCCTGTGTAAAAAGAACAATTCTAATGCTCATGTTAATGCTTAATGTAAACATTCTACTATTTATAGAACAAGAAAACAGATTTTTATCATTCTCTTATTCTTATTACGCTTTTCCACTTGTAATTCCATAGCAGTGTGCAGAAATCGAACTGTTTCTGAAGTTGAATTTTATTCTAGAAATATCACTTTCTCCATTTTTATTTTCTTGTAGCAGGATCTTTGATGACCACAAAGCATTCACAGCCACAGTCTACATTTGCAAGAAGTCTAACTTCAACAAGTACAAATACTCCTTATTTTAAAGCACCAGGTACATTCTTACATTTGTCCTGTTGATTTTCTTCTGTGAGCCTTTTTCCTCAGTCTTGAGTTTAACAGTGAAGTTCTTGAGTTGTCATAGAAACCTGTATGTGCTTTCACAGTGGTAAAAGACATTATAGTATAACGCATTATGAATTACTTCTCAGTGACCTTAACAATTAGTTTGGATTATATAATTAGAAAATTGGTCCATATAGGATCTTACAACTAGAAAATGACCATTTAAACAGCCATTGTGGTTCCTGCCTTTTAATACTCTCTCAGGATGGTGCAAGTTCTTGAAAGACTACAGCACTCTGCAAGAACTTGTTCCTTGTTGAACATAAATGCAGGTTTTGTAGCTCACAGGGGTACATCGGGATTTGGGCTGAAACACTGTTCTTGCTAGTAATTTAAGAGGTGATTCTGAACACAATCAAACAGCAAATGCCTGAGCTAGCTGTAAACTTAATGAGACCTGAACTAAAAGTAGGTTATGTGTGAGCCTGCTTCTATACTTAAACTGATTACTTCCGCTGAGAACTGCTGGCTGAGGCGGGACTAATCCATGATAAGCTCTGTTCTGGTGTTGTACTGAATTGTGTTGCTGTGCTGTCCTGTCCTGTGCAGAACTCACCTGTGTGACCCTTGCAAGGGTACCCTGCCGTGTTGTGCCTCTCACCTGGGGAACACAGTGGTTCCCACAACACAAACCTGTGGCGCTGTTCAGTGCGTAATAAGGAAAGCCCTTTATACAGTATCGTGTGTGTGGGGGTATATATATGTATAAAAGAAAACATATGTATATATATACTTCAGATTATTATAGCTTTTTCATTCGCTTTCTTAATTTTATTCACGTATTTCACCTTTCAGAAAGTACAGAAATTCCATCTTATGTGACTAAATGTCCTAGCAACGGGCTTTGCAGTAGATTGCCACCAGACTGTATGACATGTAACACAAACTATTCCTGTATATATGGGAAGCCGGCCACTTTTGATTGCAAAGTCAAGCCACATGTTCATTGTGTTGTAAGTAACCTGTTACTTTTAAATGGAAATTAAAGTCATTTAATTAAATTGTGGCATTTTGTCATAAAATATAAAAAAAATGATTGCCAGGTTCTTACATAGGCAGGTTTGCAGTTCTGTGATAGATGTAATCATTCAACTGTAGGCTGTTGGTGAAGAGGCAGACCAACCCTTATCTGTTTTGTCCTCCTTGCATTGGATCTTTTTCTTATACAGCCATGCAGTTGAGTTAAATCAATTTGTTGACCCATCAAAACTGAACTGTTTTGAGAGTGGGAAGGTTTAGTATCTGTCAGAGGTACAAAGTGATCTTACAGGTGAGACTGAACAAGTGTCCTCTGTTTGTCAGTAGCCTTGGACTGGGAGAAGCAGTAACATTAAACTGCCCTTTAATAATTTTGTCCGTTTCCTAATGTTAATTTTTTCAGTTTTACTTGTCTACATGGAGGTAGCAAAGAGGGTGCTTGTTATTTTGCAACCAGATGTCTACTCAGGAAATGTAATTTGATACTGCACACTGTGAATTCGGTTATTACTAGTGAAGTAATAATGCTGTCCTTTTATAGGACCAGAACAACCACGAGCAGGAGAACTTTACAATTAACATGACATGCCAGTTTTGCTGGCAGCTTGCAACAACTGATTATGTATGTACTAATTCTACAAACTGCATGACAGTTTCTTGTCCACGACAACGATACAATGCCACTTGTACAGTACGGGATCATATCCATTGCCTAGGTAAGGCAGGCTAAAACAGATTCTGTAAAGAAGCTTTTTTCCTAAAGAATTTCTTAACGTTTTTCGTAATGGCTCAATACAGTGATTGTTTATGTCTGTTGCAGAAACAGCCTGCTCCTTGATTAATCTATTGAATTTTTTTATGGTTACATTTTCAGTTTTAAGCATAATAGTGATACCTAACTGTAAACATTGAGTTTTAATACTGTTGTGTACCTTCACATGAGAGAAAACAGTTCTGATTAATTTTGGTCAACCTCTCTGAATTAAACTGATTTGGACATCAGTAACAAAATCAGTACCAAACATCTCAGTAGGATAATTTAAAAAATTCATGCTAGTTTCACTCAACTAGTTTAATTTTCCCTCTTTGTTCAGTGACCTTGCATGTTTTCTTATGTGGGATGAAGATTGATGGAACAGAGGACTGTAGAGTACATATGAGCTGTTGTGTTGACAGTATATTTGTTTCGTTTAGTGTCAACTCTTTTAGGCTCTTGTTAGAGAAATAACAGTATCTTCTTGCTTATTTTCCTCCCATTGTGTAGTCATTGTTACATTAATGTTTTAATGTTTTCTAATGTTTAGGTAATCGTGTCTTTCCTAAGATGCTCTATTGCAACTGGACTGGAGGTTATAAGTGGTCTACTGCCTTGGCGCTAAGGTACACAAGAACTATTAGATAACATCAAGCTAAAATAGATAATATTATTTGAAATGGATTGTCTGTAAAAATCTTCTGTCTGTGTGGGTTTTCTGCTTGGTATTTTTGAGTGGTGTACTGAATAACCAATATTTCATATAGTCTACCTTAGAATTTGGAGGCATAGGATGCCTGAAGATTGTATATGCAATACTGCTGTTTTCGGTAAATAGAGCTTGAGAGAAATGTCTGCATGGAATGTACATTCTTCAGAGTAAATGCCAATGATTCTTAGGCTTCACAGAGTGATCAATTTTCTGAGTAGAGAGGACGTGTTGGCTTTTACTCTGTACAGTGTCGAATGAGGTACAAATGCTCAAAAAAATCTGCAGATTTATGGGTTTTTTTCTCCCAGTTTTTTATATATTTTAAACAATTAAGGCTGAAAATTGTCCAAATTACTTCTTGGCATCTGAAATGGATGCAGCCATTTCTGAATTTGATAGATGTGACTGTACTGGCTATAGTTGGTGTACATTTGTTATGGCTTCCTTCCCAGCTGTAATAGCTAGAAATGCCTTATGATGAAGTTTCTTGTGTTTTAAATTATTAGGGAAGAGGCCAGTGCAGTGGTATTGAAAGAAACTATTTAGATTATTTTTGGAACATTAAGCCATGAGAGCACCGCAGTAGTGATTTGAAAGTAACTGAAGTTCTTTGGGTGGTAAGACCTTTTTCATTGTATTTGCGTATTTCGAAGGTGGTTAACATGATCAGTTAGGTAGTGAGACTCTCTGCTCCTGGAACCAAAGATACAATAAGACTGTGATTAAGAAAATTATTTAATACACTTTCTATTCTAGCAAGAACTGTTCTCTCTGCCACCAGCTGGAGAAACTTGCTGTTGCCTGACTGCTGCGTGGTGCTGAATTTAACGATTGGGTCTGTTTCTCTAGCTGGTTTGTTGGGGTCTTTTTAGCTTCTACTAGCTTAGAAACATCAAGACACATTTATGAATTTGAGAGCTTTGGTTTTTATTGCTTGTTATGAACAAAAAACTGTCAGGTAAATTTCTGGATAGTGTTAGTTAGCTAAGAAATAGTGCTATTTAATCAAAATCTTTCTCATTTAGTAACAGCTCTTTTTGCACAAAAAAATGTATAGTTTCTCGAATGATGTAGAGCAAAATTATCATCGACTTGTAGGTGTGTCAGAAAGAAGTGTGTATGGATACCTGAACTGAGTTCCTGTAAAAATAATAATAATAACGAATCATGTTTTTATTCTTATAGCATCACCCTTGGTGGATTTGGTGCCGATCGTTTCTATTTGGGCCAGTGGCGGGAAGGTCTGGGAAAACTCTTCAGCTTTGGTGGACTTGGAATATGGACACTAATTGATGTGCTACTAATAGGTGTTGGCTATGTGGGGCCTGCAGATGGTTCTCTTTATATTTAAATGTGGGTGTAACGTGTTTCAGGGAGGAGTGATTACTTGGAAGGGGCTCTAAATAAAAGAATGTAGAGATTTGGGCCTTTCAGGTAGAATGAAGAACCACTGTTCTTTCTGTGTGCATACATTTTAATGTACAGTATCTGTACTTAGTTTGCCTTTAACTAAGGTAAAATAAAAGAGTGGATCACTGAGTAGGTTGAAATTCATTTCCTTTCTTCTGTAGACATGCTCTTTTTCTATGAAAAAAGTTGAACAGCTAACCAAATTCTGCACTGTGCTTGAACCTGGATGATCTGTTGAGCACCAAGAGAGATGCAAACTGACTTGAATATTGAGTTGTTTACTTCATATTTGTATGCTTAAATTTAACTTTATAGCTAACTTCCCTAAATATGTCAGGTTTTTTTTTATATTTTATTTTTGGGAGGATAATTTATTTGCCCGCATTACTCTAGCAGTATGTAGATCACCATGTTTTATGATGTTAATTACATTTATCTCTGTTTTGGGATCTAGCAAGAGCTAATATTTGCTTAATGACTTGTCGACCTAAAATTGTGGAGTTTTTAGAACTAGATTGCAGTAACACTAAAAGCTAAATATGAAATAATTGAAATAGATTTTAGGATTGTTCCATAATATCTTTATTTTGGTTGGTTTTGATCTGTGTATCAGTCAGAGGTACAATGTGTATTCCTGCACTTACCAAGCTTTCGAGGTTCACTTACAAAAAGGGTTGGGGATATAATCGATGCGTTTATCCACTTAAGATGCTGTAAAAAGATAATGTAGAAACTAGTGCCATTACAGAGGAATAACTTAGTTTAGATCAGGTCAGTAGCGCAGGGTGGCTGCCTGCTTCCCGGCTGGCACCCGCTGGCCGTGCCCTTCCCCTTACACTGGGCTTGAACTGTCGCTTGTGTAGTGCTAAGGCGCAGCAGCTCTAGAAATCGTTATCACTTGAATAAACTTGAAGCTCTGCTGGAACTAAATCCTGCGAGTGGTTTCTGCGGCCTCGGCCCGGGCCGTGCTGCCCCTGTGCCTGCC
>NW_020799112.1:6780694-6800335 GCF_003259725.1 Athene cunicularia
GGCTGAGGCGGGCGGCGGCGGCCCAGCCGCTCTGCTGAGGTCCTTTATCCCACGGGGGAAGGCGGGAGGTGTTGGCCTGTGCAGCTGGCTTGCAGTTCTTAGTGTCTAATCTTCTTCCAATTAAATCAGTTGAGCGTGATCTTTATTTTCTTCCTTGGCCCCGCTTCCCCCCGGCTAGCCCAAGCAGTCTGTCTCAGATAACGCTTATTTTTCCCACGTCCCGAAGGGTGTGCCTTCCTTGTAGCGGATCTGGGCTATCGCTGGGGACGTGTTACTGCGGTTTTATCGGTGTTCCCGTTCTGGCCGCGAAGCAGCGAGCGGCACGTACTCCCGCGGAGTGCTCACCCAGGGGATGCGCAGCGGCACAGCCCAAACCACGTCACGTTACACCACCCGTGTGTTCTCGTGCTCCTTTTCAATAAGATGTTTTTCAGCGTTTATGTCGAGTGTCTAACTGAATTCTATGAGGTATTTCACTTGTAAGACTATGAAAAAATTAATTTAGTGCCAGTAGCATGTCTGGCTTGGTTTCCAGCAGCAGCCATAGCTCCTGGCGTTCAGTTGGAGTTGTGCACCCTTACAGTTTCAGGTAATCTGACTCCTTTTCCTCTGCCTGTGAATTTAATACTTTAAAATAGGAGTCTGAAATAGAATACTTCTTCAAGATTTAATTAGTTTAATTTTGTGGAGTTACAGTTTCAACATGGTTTCCACTCAAAACCTTGAAGAAATATTTCTTCAGTTTTTCTTCTCCCAGTGAGAAGGGATGTGTTCCCCGGGGGCGAGAGGGCAAGTAACAAAGCAGATGCTTTGTGGATACATTGTGAATGAGTTAAGAGAGCACTAGGGACCTGTTCCATATGTCAGGAGCCAATAGATCTTAATAAGGAGCAAAGGTGAAGTGAGGAGTGGAGCTGAAGATCATGGATTTGGACCCCAAAGGCAAGTTGTCAAGAGAAAGCCAGGCAGAAAGCAGTCTTGGACAAAGGAGGGCAGTGATCCCAGTTGCCATTAATGGGTAGAAGGTTGTGTCTTGCTGGATATCTGTTGTGAGTTAAAACTACAAGGTATGAAAAAAGGAAAGGTGCGTGGATATACAGGTGTTGCTGGTTTCAAACAATGTACACATACATTTATCTTGCAGTGGATGTGGAAGGAGTTCTCAAATCCTTATTATACTTTTCTTAATACTGAGGCAGCTGTTTGCTTCCTCCTCACCTCGAAGTGCAGTGCTCCAGCAATCAACTGGAGAGCTCCTTCCCGGGCCGCTGCGCTCCCACTGAGATCAGCTCTAACAGCAGCCCAAGGGGGAAGAAACAAATAGGACAGGCTCAGGTGCACTGGTGCATGCAAAATCATGAGGAAACAATTATTAGCCAAACACAGAAATAACTTGTTTTATTTTCAAATTCAGAGTGAAACAGTAATGTAGGATACAAGAACAGTAATACAAACAAGATGTAGAAGCCATCCTTTTCACTGCACACAAATCCATAGGATTTTTTTTTCCTCTAGGAGCTTCATGCTCATTTGAATGGCTGTATCAGTTCTGCCACTATGAAGAAACTTATGGCCCAGAAGCCGTACCTTCAGATCCAGAATGGGATGACTGTGATTGACAAAGGAAAAAAAAGAACCTTAGATGAGTGAGTATATGTGTGTGTGTGTGTGAACATTTACCGAGTGTCTCTTAATTATGTTAAAACCAAAAATGTATGGCCTTATACACTGCAGAATATACATACTCAAGTTGTAATTACAATACATTCTGCTAGATTTTTTGATGCTTGTATCTATAAAATAACTTCTATAGAATAACTTCTTAGATGTTTGCAAACTAAATGGAAATCTTGTATCAGTTCCCTTTTTAAAGGATTGAAAACTTTCACATAACGTGCTCTTCAGAGAAAATTGACATGTATAGTTTCCTTTTTTGGAACAAAAGTTTTCCTTTGTGCTTCAGAAAGCTTTGTGGTGGTAATAATTTCTCTTGCAAATGTATTGTTAGCATCTAAAATCAGAAATCATCATTCAGATGGTCTTTGTGATTTAAGCTACAGGCTGGTTATTGAACATAGTACATGTTTTCAAAATGTAGATTTTTTTTTTTTAATACTCATTTTACCATTTGTCGTTTGCTCAATTTTTTACCTTTTTATTTTAGATGTTTTCAGATGTTTCAGATCATCTATCAGATCACCACTAGGACTGAAGATATTTTACTGGTAAGTCAATTAAAAGTTTGCTTAAAACAAGCAAGCAGTGCACACAGAGTTAGTTGGACTAACACCATTGGATTCCCAGTAACAATATCAACAATGGTCTCTTCAATTGCAGGTCAGAATTATTATTGTAAAACACATCAATTTGGAAACACGGAATTTTACATAACTTTCAGTTTTTGTGAAAGCAGTGAGCTTCCAATATGGTGGTCATTACCACCACTTGGATGCTTGGACTGGTAATGTCTGAAAAATGTGGAGTCTGTTTATTGTTACAAAAGCTTTGATTTACTGCAGTCTGCTGCTTCTTTGGTGCATTACGTAGCAAAACTACAGAAATAGAATTGCCGTTTGTTCACTGTAAGTTACAAAACTGTCAAGGAGAATTGTTGTGTGATCAAAATAGGAAGCAGAAAGTGGTGTAGTGTCCTCTTCTTTCCACCTGTAAAGGGCTTTTAGGCAGCCTGTTAAACTTACAGAAGGGTACAGTAGCTGTGAAAGGGGTTATGACTGCACCAGTTGAAGGGTATTCTTTGTTCAGACAAGGAAATTCTCTTTTGCCTGAACTCTCTTTAGTACCACTGAGGGAGCTGAAGGTACCCTCTGTGGGGTAGTATTCCCAGAGATGGAGAGCACTAAAAACATGTAGGGCCTGAGAATTTTGCGTTTCACACCAAAAAGTAATTGGGTCTTTTAGTTGTAAAGGAAAATATATCAAATTATAAGCATTACTTTCATGATGATGAATACGCTGTTTCTTAATCAGATAACTAAAGATGTTATTAAAGAATTTGCTGCTGATGGTGTCAAGTATCTGGAACTGAGGAGCACTCCTAGAGAAGAAAAGTCTACAGGTACAGTCTGTTCTGGGTTTTAATTTGTAAGTCTGATGTATTATCAAACTTAGCTAAGACTATGTTAATAACAAGTAAAGTCAGATTTAGTAGGTTCAATAAAACTATACTTTAAATATAAAAGCAAAGATTTAACGATGCAAAAGCATGTCACTTTGCTATTAGACTTTTGAGCACAAAAATGTGTTGGTTATAACTCTACTACCCAAGAATTTGGGTTATTTGCTTTAGTTTGACATCTGAGTCTGCTAATATTTTTAATAGCTGATATATTTTATTTTTGTTACTTTTTTTATTTTAGATGTGGTTTAATAGAAACACATGAGAGAAGTCCTGTTACTACTCTCTGGTTCACACTGTTATTTTCTTTCTTCTAGATGCTTAGGAGGAGGCTTAATTCAAATGTATGCTTCAAAGCAAAGCTATGTTTATAAACAGAATTAGAACTATATAGAAGACTGTGGACTAAAATCAAAGGTGTAAAGTGAAACTTATGAGGCTGGAGAGCTGACTCTGCAACATAATACATTAATTCAAATATGTTTATTCCAAATGTATGCATGTGTTTGTAGGTATGACCAAAAGGATGTATGTTGAAACTGTACTTGAGGGTATAAAGCAGTGTAAAGAAGAAGGCTTGGATATAGACGTAAGGTAAATAAAGTACATGGAGTTCCTCTGTTTCAAGGTTTTGTGTAGTCTCGTGCTCAGTCATTTGCAGAGGGGTTTACAAACCATCCATGTAGGAGACAAAATGATGTTTAGACTAGATTACATGGAATGGAAACAGGTAATTCATATGGAAACCTGGATTTTTATCTTCCTTTTTACTGACAAAGAATAAAACTGGGTAAAGCTTTTCAGCTCTAAGACTGTCCATTCTCTGCAGCATTTTCAGGAAAAGCAGTGCTTTTGGCTGCAATTGCATTCAAGACTCGTTTTTCACAGCCTAGATTCATTGTGAAGATTTTGCTTGATTAGCTGTAGAAGCAACAGGAGGTTGTTCAACAGCTGTAGAAGGAGAGGTAGTCCCACCAGGCAGAAAAGTTTCAGGTGTCAGTGGTTGCCTGGAGGCCCTCAATTTGCCTGTCTTTTATACTCTCAGTAGCAACCTGTGTGAGATTTTGTGGAAGCTGAAGAATTCTCATTCTTCATGTGTGCACCTCGGACAGGTTGCTTGCCTGATAGTGCAGGCAGCAAATGAGCAGCGTGTTGTTCCCTGCCAGCCCCCTCACTGGGGCTACTGCATTTCACAGGCCAACCACCTATTCATCTCATTTGTGTCCCTCTGCACTTTGGTACCTTCCTTCCTTGAACAGTTGCCTATACAAATACTCTTTATACTCAGCTGTGAAGGATATGAAGTGCCATTTTTGTTGGTATCAGATTTACTGGTCTCCTGTATTACAGCTTGTATTTAACTTAATACGTACATTTCCATCCTAGATTGTTAATAGCAATAAACAGAAGAAGTGGCCCAGCAGTTGCTAAGCAGACTGTTAAACTTGCTGAAGAGTTCCTTCTTTCCACTGATGGGGTTGTAGTAGGACTTGACCTCAGTGGTGATCCCACCGTAAGTTTTTGTTTTATTTTGGTCTGTTCTTGAAGATAGACATCAAATGTTGGGTAACAGCAAGCAGTTCTGATCATACTTTGTTCTTATAAGTTTTTGTTTGATGTTTGTGGCTAGTTTGAATGGATTGCTCATAATCCGTTAATCCCTATTGCTGTAAAAGACAGATACTCTTAACAAAGAATCAACAGATTAATACATGACACTGAAAACAGAGCTGCTGAAAAATAGTGTTTATTTGGGAGATGTCTGTTACTGAATTGTCCCAGTCAGATTGACTGGGTTGAGGCATGTTAAATAATACTGCAAGTTGATGCTAGTTTAAATATTGTTTAGATGCACCAAATTAAGAAAGAAAAAATGTTTGAGGATAGCTGTCAAGTTGAAACCAAATAGTTCTAGGTGATAGTTGTAGAAAGGATATAAAAATTGAGCCAGTTGGCTTGTCTGTGTTGGGCACTGTCTGCACTACTGACCTTTGACCAATTTGTCTAAATTGTGCCCATACTGCAGAACGTTATGTGACTTGCTGCATTTAAAACTGAATGGGAAAGGAAAAATAATTCAGTGTAACTGTATTTGAATTAAGTATTTTGATATTGCTTAGTTATTGTTATAAGAGGAGTTCTGTAAAACAAGCTGTAGAATGGTGATGTGTTTCTGTCTTCAAGGCAGGACATGGTCAAGATTTTTTGGAACCACTCTCAGAAGCAAAGAAAGCAGGTCTGAAGCTGGCATTGCACCTTTCAGAGGTTAAAGTTTTCTTTATTTTGGTCCTTCTCTGTACATCCCATTTTATAAAAATCTTGATGAAACTGATTAACTTCTGTGTGTCTTGAACTTCAGGCTGAAGTAGTAATGGTTTGGGGCATTTTGATGAGAGAAGAAAACAAGGAGATATCTTCAACAATCTCTTTTGAATCAGAACTGTTCAGATATTTCATACTGTACTGTATCGGGGGGTTAGGTGTGAAATTGAAAATTAGTAATATTCTAAGAGATCCACTGTTTTCTTCCTGGTATTTTGTCAGAGGTCATGTATAGCAAAATTGGCACATTTTCATGAGGAGTTCTGTTATATCAGTAGAAAGGGCTGGGCTTCTCCATGCAGTCTGTTGAAGTGGCTGATGTTTACTTGTGACAAGTCTGATAAATACTGAAAGTATTTTTATTTCTTTGGGAAATTAAGCATCATAAATGATGTCACAGGCCTATTTGTACTTGAGTTTTATTTCATTAAGGAGGCTTTTGCAGGATACTCTTGCATGCTTCTCTGAAAATTTATTTCTTAATGTCTCAGTGGTCTTTTGGCTTTGTTTTATTTTTCTGTTTCTTTGGTTTTGGCCTCTTGCAGTTTAAGTTCTTCATGCACCTTTTTTTTTTTTTTTAACCCCTGCATCAAACAGGCATTGAAGGCCTTCCTGGCAGGGTGGTTTTGAAACTGAAGCATACAGAGCTGATTTGAGGCCTCCAACTGGAAGTACTTTGGAACTGCAAATAGCAAACAATCATCTTTATGTACTAGTTAAGGATTATGGCTTCTTTGGTTTGTAATTGCAAGTTGAGTCACTTTCAGGGACTACTTCTTTCTTTACAGGGTACAAATGCAGATATTTAGTCTCACTAACACTTTCTTTTGGATAAGATACGCTATGAAACTAGAACTTGAAGTCCGTTGTGATTATTTCATGTACTGTTTTATGCTGCCTTGATAGAATGTAAAATATATCCTCTCTAGATTCCAAATCAAGAAGAGGAGACCAAAATTCTGCTGGGCCTGCCTCCTGACAGAATTGGACATGGAACGTTTCTCAACTCTGCAACAGCAGGTTCAGAAGAGTTAGTGCCACTTGTTCGACAGAATCATATACCTATTGGTATGAAAAATGTTGAGAAAATTACTTGGTGATGTTTAGATTTCAGAATATCATACATACTGCTGATCCTAGGAACTCTGGTTTGTCTTTGACCAGAGGTGACTTGGAAAATCATGGCAGGGGAAGAATTGCCTGTAACAGTACACTGGTAACGCTTTTGTGGGTTTTGACATATTTATGGCAGCAGACCACAACCGATGTCTTGGATGAAAACAAAACTAGATCAAACAAAACTAACTTTTAGTTACTGTACAAGGCTGTGTGGTGTTTCTGTATCTGCTTTGCAAGCTCCCTAAATTTTATACCCAGCCAGTAGTTGAGGAGAAATTGATTACCAAACTTTCCTTAGAAGATACTACCAGATATTTGACGCATAGAAAATCGAGGAAACAACACTAGCCAATTTTAATTTTCATTCAGGAACAGAAATAAGTCAATGCGTCAAAAACATGTCTTGATACATAGCCTTATTTCTTCTTTATTTTCCCTTAGAACTTTGCATGACATCAAACATCAAAACTCAGACAGTGCCTTCCTGTGACAAACACCATTTTGGATACTGGTACAACATGGGCCACCCTGCAGTGCTTTGTGTGAGTTTTTTGATTTTAACCATGTATTTAGACAAAGAGCCAAACTAATGTGAAATTGGAGAAGTATATCTCATTCTATGGATCAGAGCTGACTTACAGTTTCTGACCTTGCGGCAAATCATCTGCTTATAGGAAATCGGTGCTGGTTTTGGCTGGGATAAGAGTTCATTTGCTTCATAATGTTCTATTTGAGAAATGCTTGCAATACAAATGGGAATTTTTACTATTTCTCTTGGGTTTATTGTAAAGCAAGCCCTTTTCTTCTGTAGAGACAATCAGCTATACGTGCAATGATCTTAACTGTTTGCATACTGACAGATTTTTTTGTAAACATACTGGTCCAATGTAAGCTCATGCTTACCTGGGGATTTATGGTGTATGATGAGAGTTCTTGAGTTCTCTTGACAGCTAATTAAGGTCCTGAAATGTTGAAGTGCCAAGTACTTTTGCTGGCATTGGCAAGATTTTACTATCATCCTGTTAAACCCCTATAATTTGTAGCCCTGTCTGAGGGTGTGTATATCTAAGAGCATTGTGCTTGTTACTCAACTAAGCCTTGAGCCTTTATTGTGTAAATTACTGAGTTTGAACTCTGTATTAGGTGAAAAATAACTCATGGCTAGAGTTTATTTCTGAGATTTTTCAATTGTGACAAGTCTATAACCAATGAAGTCACGTAAGAAAGCAGCTTACCCATAAAGGCCTATAAAACCAGATACTGCAGTGTCTTAAATTCAAGAGGATGTAGTTAGTGTTCTTCTCTGTGGGGACATGTGGGCTCTGAGTTGCAGATGGATAATCTCATTAACCCTGCAATAATCCTAACTCACTCCTCTTAGATGAATAAACTTTAGATGGCTTTTGAACATACTTTTTTGATGCCAGCCTAGTATCAAGAGATGCCGTCAGTATCAAGAGATCGTTCTAGTTGACACGAAGTGTGGAGGGTGAGAGAGTTTCTTCCCCAAAGGTGTAGGAATACAGAGTATGCTCTAGTTCCCAGAGCTGAGCAAAGGGAGAAGAGGAATAAGGAGACCTGCACATACCGACATAACTTGAATGTATGCATCATTTGATAGCCGTCTTTCTAGAAATTTTAATAGGAAATCCTAGTTCCTTGATAAATTGTGACATCACTTTTTCTTGTATGTTTGAATAACTAATTTTGAGTGAAAATAGGGCAAATAAGGTATGAAATAATTACCAACAGATGAAAGAACCAGGGAATAAAATGTGAAACAGCAAGATAAAACTGGTTTGTAATGTGTAGAAAAAACTCTTTTTGATGTAGAAGAATTAATTTAAACTTTTTTTTTTTTTTCAATTTAACTCCAGACTGATGATAAAGGCGTCTTTGCAACAGATCTGTCGCAAGAATATGAGCTGGTTGCAAAAACATTTAATCTGACTCGATCACAGATGTGGGATCTTTCTTATGAATCGATCAACTATATCTTTGCTTCAAGTGTAGTAAAATCAAATCTGAGGGAACAGTGGTGTAAACTGAAGCCAACTCTGTTTGATTAATCACACTGTTGTTCTAAACAGCTTGGCTGTATTAGCTTTGTTAATAAGCATTTTTTACCAAAGTCTCTGGCTTTTTTCAGACTTTAGGTTTATAAACCCAGCCCATAAACTGTGCCACTGCAAAACGAAGATGAGTGGAATGAGCCCCACTAATAAAGGACACAACTAAACGTTCTTTTGTGATTGAGAAAGGTGCTCAACCAGTGACTAAAATTCCAAATGTGCCATCATGTGGTTTCTCTCCAGCTGATAGGACGTTTGAAAAAAATATTTAGTTGAAATATATCATCACACTGCAAACATTTGAGAATTGGAACAAAATAAAGGCACAGCTGTTAGGGGCTGAAATGCCTCTGTTAGCACCATTACACCAAGCAGTCTGTATGGTGTGTGTATATTTGGGCTTTGTAGTTTTTAAACAGAAGCTTTGAGCGATTGATTGAAGGCAAACTCAGGGAGAAATAAATATTTGTCCCAAAGGAATTAAAGATTGCATCTGTTTTTATCGGTGCCCGGCTTCGGCAGAAGCCTGCTGTGGATTGTGTGATGTGTGTGGCGGTGCCTGTCCATGCTCTCGGCACTGCTGCTGTTTTAGACAAAGTTAAGAATCTTGAATGCCAGCATAAACTCTGCGCTACTTCGGGGAAATGGTCTAATTCTTAAAATGCTTTCTAGGATGTTTGGTTTTTGTTAAAAAAAAAAAAAAAAAGAAAAAAATGAAAAGCAATAAAAATAGCTTCAACCTCTGTGTTTTTGAAATCGCTACTTCAAGGGGGGTGTGAGCAGCATGTCTGCCCTGCTGCGGGCGGGTCCCTGGCGGCCCTCCCTGTGCTCCCACAGCCCCCGGGGTGCGGACGCAGTTTGCTCCGCGGGTCTCTGCGCCTCCGGCCTCTTGACACGGAGGTACCGACATCCATAGCAACATGGGCCTGCAACACGCTTTGCTGCTAGATACTGCTGCCGAGGGCAGGAAGCACCCAGAGAGGTGTTTTGCACCTAGAATGTTTTTACATTGATTAATCAAACAAACAAACGTTCTGAGCTCATCAAGGAATGCTGAACATCAGCACAACGACACAAAAGCTGTTCATGACTTCTATTTTGGTCTTTTTGAATAAAATCAGCAGGAAATAGTTGTTCTGGCCCCAAAATGGCAGTAAGAAATGAAAGAGGGGGGGAGAAAAAGGAAGGGGGAAGGGTAGCAAAGTTGGTATGTCTGTGTGGCTACCCAAGGTTTCCACAGAACATTTTCCAAGCAGAAAAGATCCTTCTTAGAGATAGGAGGAAAATTAGGTGAAACAAAACTGATTTTATATATTCTTAATCTGAACTCAGAATAAGACCTCATGATGGCTTTTTATTTATAAGCAGTATTTTAAATTACTTTCCAAATAGTTTCGCTGATCCCATTCTCTTGTGTTGTTTGGTCAAGTTGCATTATCACTGTAACATACAGTTCTCAATATTTCCACTTAATTGACTTCTGTGTGTCTTCAAATTACTGCCTTGCATCAGCTGTAGTACTGCCCCCCTGTACTTGATGACACGTGGCTGCTGCATAGTTTTGTAATTAAGAAAACCCACTTCCCTGGTTATTGGTGAAGTGTACTACTGTTATAAGGAGTCTAGAGTTACAGCACCACTCCTCTGAAGACTGTGTCGTTACCCTGTCACTTAAGATACTTGCAGATATGCTGCCGATTCAAAAAACCCCACTGCTTCATGTTTCACAGTCTTAATGGCGTCTCAGCTGGTATTGGAAGTCAGGAGGTGATTTGGAGGACTCCATTTGTGTGAAGTAAAAGAACCAGGCATATATTTGGGTGGCTACAGAACGATAACGCAAACTGGGGAATTTCTGCACATTGTTTTCTAACTGCACTTATTTACACCACAGAAGTGTTACCTTAGAGCAGAAATGAAAGCTGGAAATGATGTGGAGAAGCCCTGGAATGCAGACTCATCATCTGATTAGAACTCTGTCAATGTACAGTTCCCAAGTTGTACATTAGAGGCTGAAACCTCACTACTTTTTTTCAGGAGGATAACTTTTATAAGTAAAACTGCAGAAGTTCCTTCTTTGGATTCAGGTAGGATTATAGTTAAGTGCTTCTTGCTGACTTTGCTTGTTAAATTCAGAGTCAGCAGTGAGAAAACCATTGTTCAGTTTATATATATATAAAACCACCTCTGACATGGTGTTGGAGTGAAGCATCACCACAGCATCAGTAATGGGGCAGAGGACGTTTTTTCCCCTGAACATGGTTGAAATTTCAAGTAACTATTTCTAGAATTTCATATTTATGATTTAAGTGGATTAAGTATCTATTCAGTTGCAGCCTAACATTTCTGAAGTAAACAAATCTAGACTGAGTTAATACTTTTATTTCCATCTGATTATATGAGAGAACACATACAGAACAGTCTCCAATGCTCAGAATCTGTTCACATTACATGAAAATATACACTTTGGTTCGACTAAATGTTTTCTTTGGAGATGTATGCAAGCAGAGAGCAACTGCTAACTGTAGCATAAGTTTCTCAATGTACTTTTTGAGACAAACACAAGAAAGCTTCAAAACCTCTCTGCCCTGCAATTAGGCTGGTCACATATCACACCCTGTCATAATACAACCACAACTGTAGGTATTTACACACTGCTCTTCAGGAGCGTAGCTTTGAAAAATAACGTAGTTGCACAAACGGTTTATATACCTGTTTCTATATTTAGACATTTGTCCTGGTTTCAGCTGGGACAGAGCTAACATTTTCTTCTTAGTAACAAGAATAGTGCTGTGTTTTGGATTCAGTAGGGGGTTTGGTATGAGAAGAATGTTGATAATAAACTGATGTTTTCAGTTGCTAAGAAATCAAGGACTTATCAACTTCCCCTGTCCTGCTAGTGTGCAGGTGCACAAGCAGCTGGGATGGAGCACAGCCAGAGCAACAGACCCACACTGGCCCGTGGAATATTCCAGATCACACAACGTCATGATAAGCACAGAGATTAAAGTCAGCTGGGAAGCTCGCTCACTCTCCTGGGATTGTGGTTTCAGGATTCTCTCTTCTCGGGGATCACTAGCTGGGAATGGGCAGGTGGTGAGCAAGTGCACTGTGCATTACTCATTTGGTATTTTCTATTATAATAGTTATTTAAAACTTACTTTATTTCAGTTATTAAAATTGGTTTTTTTCTCAACCTGTGAGTCTCCTTCCCTTCACCTCTCTAATTCTTTGCCCCCTTCCCCAGGGTGGGAGAAGGTGAGCCAGAAGCCGTGTGGTGTTTGGCTGTCGGCCAGGTTTAAACCACAACAGCATTTCAAACTAATACATTTTTAAAAATAACAGTGCAGATAAGGGCATTGCATTAGATGATACGTGCATAAAATGATTCAGAAACTGTAGCATCTCTCATATGAGAGGCCTAGAGAGCTGGGGCTGACTGGAGAAGAGAACGCTCAGGGTGGGAATCTCATCAATGTTTTTAAATATCTGATGGGAAGGGGTAAAGAAGATAGATCTAGGCTCTTCTCAGCAACAGCCAGTAACAGAAGGGGCACAAACTGAAACACAGGAAATGCCACCTGAACACAAGGAAGCACTTCTTGCTGTGCAGGTGGTTGGATGTGGTAACACGTTGCCCAGACAGGGCTGGGGAGTCTCTATCCCCACAGCTATTCCAAACCCAAAGTGACCTGCTGTAGTGGACCCTGCCTGAGCAAAGGAGGTGGACCAGACAATCTCCAGAGACGCCTTCCAACCTCAACTGTTCTGTGCTTCTGTGGAGAATATACAAATGATAAAGTCTCTATATGAATACAAAATCTTTTAAATACTGACTTAGCTCAGTCACTCTAGTGATTAATTTTTCACCAGGCTTGACTGAAAGCAGTTGACTGACTTGTGAGCTTGTTTTTAAAGAACAGTTTATTCACTCTTCTTTCACATCCACTGTGGAATCCTTTAGTGCCATCGGGACCTTTAGGCAGCCGCAGCACCCCTATAGGCAGACCATCTGCATTTTGTATTTTCCGAGCCAACATGGGGCTACTGACAGGAGTTTCCTCTTGGGTAACAGTTTTATCTTTTCTCCTCTGTACCCAGGGGCTACCAGAAGGAGTGATACTGCTATCCGAGGAATAATCTGTACATTTCCTTGGAATTTCAGGGCTAGTGCTTGGGTTAAGCTTGCTGTCTTCAGCCAGCGGAGACCTTTTGGTTACTTTTCTTAGTGAAGATGGGCTGTTCCAAGGACTTGATCTGGGTGACACATTAGGACTCAAATGGTTGTTTGGGTGTATGACGGGACTCAAATTACTTGTAGTATTTTTTGCAGTACTTTTGCGTCCTGACAGTGGTGATGTAGGATTACTCTCTGGGTCAGAAGAGCTATTTGCTGAAGATTCATCACCAACAAACTGAAGTTCCTCAACTCTTTTATTAAGGGATTTAGTCTTCTTAAGACTTTTGCTGGTATCTTCATCACGGGTTTTGTCTTTAGGAACTTTTTTCTTTGGAGGTTTCATGCCTATTAGTACAACTTTCATGCCGCTCTCTTTCTTTTCAGCACACATGAAGTCATGAGCATGTATGGCAGCATCTACTTCTTCAAATTCTATAACTGCGCATTCCTGAGTTCCCAGCTGGGTGTACTGATTGCTGACCCTCCTGATATCAAGTGGTAGATCCCTACCAGGCTTGAGAATACGAACTGATGAAATTGCACCAAAAGTTGCAAAGGCTTTGAGGAGATGCTCCATTATCCTTTCTTGTGTGCATCCATTTTCTTGTTGATTGTTAAGAACCTGTAGCTCAGAAATCATGTGGATGTCATACACCAGTAACATCCTGGTAGGGAGGTTTTCACTTGGAAACACTGGAACTGGAGTATTTCTTCTAACTTTTCTGTTATCATCATTGAGATCAAGAATGTCCGAGTACTTCAGTGCATAGGCTGTGGTTCTCCAGTCACGGGTAAGGTGTTTCACCTTGAAGACAGACACAGGTCAAACCCACTCAAACTCATTACAGAAAGTGCAAGGCAGATGCAGGCTCTAGTCTACAAACAGAAACCTGGATTTAAGTTTCCTGGAGCAGACTTGAGTGAAAAAGTAAACAGTTTTCCTGCTATAATGGGCATCAGTGAGCTCCTGTTCGGCTGAATCTACTGAAAATAGGAACTGACACTGAATCTCAAACTGAAAGTCATTACTTTATTTTAAAGCCTCCTCAAGTGATTATTTGGTCATTCCATATTTAGGTCTGAACCATGACCAAAATGCATGTTCTGTGGATTTTGTTACATTTGCCAAATGAGTAGTTTTTCCAAGTTTAAGACTTCATTTCATTGAACTGGTATTTGCTCCCTCAGAAATCTCAGTTAAAAAAAACCCAGACTTTTCCATTTCCAAGGAGCGTTTTTAAGAATTTATCTGTTATTGGCATAATCTGTCTGAAGAAACTGGGAGTGCCTTAACTTCTAGACTGAATAGCTCTGCAAAACTGTCAGATTTAAAATCTTGACAAAGTGTTTCTAATGTAGGTTTAGAAATCAGTTACATACAGTTATGTACATACGAGTTTCTAATGTAAAAAAAAAAAAAAAAAAATCAAAAAAACCAAACCACCACACCACCTCACTTTTAAGTGACTTCAGTTATCAGATACCTTCCACTAAATTTTTGGATCTCCATATATTTTGCAAAGGTCAGATTCACCATCCTTTCTCAGAAACAGGAAAGTAACTTTACCAGGATTACTTAGCTACTCATGAATCTAGAAATTAATTTTTATCGAATGTCCCATTTCCTATGCTCTACTCTCTCCCATAATGATAATTTAGAAGCTTAGTTGCTTAAAAGCCCATGATTTCCCTAGCCAATCATGAACAAGTTCAGCAATTAAAGTTCTGAATGAGAACAAACCTAACCATCACATCAAAACTGAATCAACCCCTGAGAAAGGCAGATAAATTGGAAGACTGTAAACTACCTCTATAAAGTAAGTTATTTTCATCTCATCTCTCCTGATGCTTTTAGATTCATCAAGCTTGCACAGGCATTTCAAGTCTTAAAAAGTTAGCTTACCTTCTTAAAAGAAGTAAGGAGTTTAACACTGACATAGCCCATCTTATTTCTTCTCACATGCTTTAGAAGGAAGGCATCTTTCTCAAGGTTCTCGTCTGAGAAGTAATATTCAATCTGTGCTACTAACTTCTGGATCAGGTCATTTTCTGGTGGTTTCCAGTTCTGGTCAGAGTCGTCATCGTTTTCCCCACCACTGGAAAACAGTTATATCATTTTATTAACAGATCTTCATCTTATATCGGTGGATTCAAATAGTCTTTCAAACTGAAAAACAGTAACTGTAACATTGATTCCAACTTACTTTATAGGTGGGCACTGAACAGGTATCACCCTATCCATCTGAGGCAGGAGGCCAGCTCAGAGGATGAAGCTTCCCAGTCAGCATAGGGAGTCAAGTTCCTGAGCTCATTCCATAAAGCTGGTCTCAGTGCAGAACAATGAGACATATACAGTACATCTTGGAAACACTCTGCCAACTCAAATCCTACACCAAAACATGAAATGCAGATGCACAAGCACATGGTGCTGTACAAAGTTCGTGAGAATACAAGGAAAGATTGGCAAGGAGGATTGTAAACATGCTCAAGTGACTTGCAGCTGGGGTGCCAAAACCCACATGTCACACTTAGTTGTTTAGCTTTGTGTGCCTGACGGGTAGAATGACTGCACTTAATAACATAGGCCTTTGAGAAACTCAGAGGCACCTCATCCTTGGGATTCCTGCCCTACTGTGGGAAAGATCAAAGCACAGTGGAAAAGTACACCTGCAAAACCCCTGACATACACGAGCGACAGCAGCAGGTTCAAGATCTTTTCCTGCTTCACCTCTTTCTGGCTAGCAAGGACTGAGCTCCGGTGGTGCCAGTGTGCCCATTGCATGTGTCTGCCCAGGTGCTGCTGCAGAGACCCCCTGGACCTCAAGGGAAGAATAAATTTACTCTGCATTTCATCCATGGCTTTGTGGTTGTTCCTGCATCCTGCCTGTGCCAGCTCATATAAAGTTTCTCCAGTGACAGTGTTTTATTTTTCAGTAGGAAGCTATTAAACATGGGCTTGACATCTACGTGCCTCACAAGCAGTGTCACATACCAGTGAATAAATATTCCAGCCTGAGGTAACCATTATTTCTCAAGCCTCATCACTGCATGAACGCAGGAGCCAGTATCCAGGGAGTAAGACAGACTGACAGGACTACTGCACTTTTTACAGGTCCCTTCCAGAGTAACAGAGTAACAACTAACTGTTTACCAAGGGGCTTAAACTGTATGTACATTTCAGATTAAGGACTTTGGTGCAGTAGCAGCCCATGCATCTCAGGCAGAGCTGTATTGCTCACATCTGCAGGTTGCTAAGAAGTCATTCTCATTTCTTCTCTCCCCCTCTCATCATGTTGTGTAGGTACTTGTGCAAAACAGAGCATTGCTGAGCATCTTATCCCAAAAAAAGATACTGCAACCATGGATTTGAGATAAACTTCTTGCCACATGCAGTTACAGCAACACCTTTGTTGCTGATATACAAACTACCATTTGAGGCAAATAGTTCACCTACAGACTACAGCCATAGATGTTGCTGCAAGAACTGTAATGCACAAGCCTATCTTAAGCCAGAGCCATTTATTTTAAAGCTGTTAGCAGTCTGGTTTTGCTGCGGGACCATCATGAAAGTTTCTGTTAAAAAATAAAAATTAATCATCCACTAAACTCTCTAGACCCTATAAATCATGTATTACTTTGATCTCATGTGTACCTCAGCAATAAAAAAAAAGGAGGAACCACACATTTTCCCAAAATTGTCTTAAATTGCTTTTAATTGCTTTTGCAGAGCTCATGAAATCATTAAGCAAAGGAGAAGGCATCACACTTGAGTCCTCTGAGGGCAATCTGGCAGGGAGGACGCAGGCTGCTGAATCACCTTGCCTTGTGCCAGTTTTGTCCCCGAGACAAACTGGACACTGATCTCAACGTGGAGGGAGATGCTGCCGGTGCCCGGGCGCAGGCAGAAGCGCTGCCTAGGCAGGCTCTTGCTGTACAGCTGAAGGCACTGTTCAGGTCAGAGGGTTCTGAGCAGGGAACCAGCTCCCTCGTGTGACAAGTTACAGCAGTTCTCCAGGACCTGGCTTTTTGAAGCTAACAATTTATTTACCTATTACGGTTCTTCCAATGATAGGGCAGCACATCAGATATACACGGATACTCACTCGCACAATCCTTGAAGTCTCCTTGTCAAAATCTCCCTAGCCCTTAATGGTGTACAGTTCCAAGGAATGACAAGAGTGAGGGAGCAAGAAAAAGAATGTAAGTTATTTGACAATGCCAGAAGTGGAGGATAACAGATGATGATTAATATAGTAAAAAATGTTTAATGGCCAGCTGTGAGTGCTAGCTTCAGAAGGAAGAAAAACCGAGGTTAAGTGTTTAGGTTTCATTCATGATATTCCCTTACCCCACTACTTCTCATTTTTCATTAACTACTTATTCAGAACTAGTGTGGGCACCAGAAATTTAGAACATTTCAGCATTTTTACATATCCACACCCTGCTAAGAAAAGCTTACCTTCAATTCAGGGTGGAGCTCACAGGGGTTTTACGATAATTTATTAGTACAGATATTTGCAGGTATTTGGAAGGTTTGGAAAGAAAATGGAGCATTATGCTTGTGAAAAAATATTAAAATGAAGTGCATGTTTGCAAAGGTCAGTACATCCTTACAGTGTTAACACACTGAATCAGAATGAAACGGGTATCATTTCACCTCTCAATTAAATATTGGCCACAGTCTGAACCATACATCAAGACTGTTCAGCTTTTACAAAAACTTTAGAGCTCTTACAACAGCCCTCACCAAGCACTGTATGGAAATTCCACCTACAGAAAATGCAGAAATTTATAACTAGCTCCGTATTAATCCATTGTAACGATCAACCTCTAGGGTATCAACTCTACTACAAAAGTAGTTGATAAATCAACGTCAATCAACATTGACCACAAACAAACAAACAAACAAAAAAGCGCGTCTGATAGTTATTCACAACTTTCATTTACTTATTTCTCTATTCAGAGCTTTGTGATGGATACGCTTGTCAAAACAGTTAGGACAGACTGAAAACCAACCTTTTAACATGGTGACTCACTGACCATTAGTCACACAAGAAACTAAACACGTATCTCCATAGAGAATAGACTTTGGGTTTTAAATATCAGAACTCACAAACAATATATTAAATTGCCTGCATAGAGTCTAACCTTATGACAAGTTTCTGCTGAGTCTTAAAAAGAATAAGGTATTATATTAATAAGCACTATGTGGCAGTAAAATTTACAGCATGAAGTTGATGTTCTAACAGCACAACCACTCAAGGCAGTGACGGTCTGTTAACAAAAACTAGTGGATACAATATTGGGTGCTTACCAATGTACACATGGCTGCAGCAATCATTAAATTTTAATTTCTATTGTGAAACACTGTATTTTAGACTAACAACATCATGAAAAGTGTCACCTTTCAAGCTCAGATTCTTCCTGTGTCTGTCTGCATCCAAAATAAACTTGGGCGAGAATAGCTTTACTTTACACATAGGAGAACCACCTGTTTGTTATCAACACTCTGAAAATTTTCTGGCTGAGGACTGAATGTCACAAATACTCAAAGATCTCCTGAAGAACTGTGGTGTCTTGTCCATGGGGAAATGGTTTTCCTAAGTTATAAAAACTAGAAATTGAGAGAAAAAAAATCTAAATTGTCTGCCAGCTTAGCTGGAGAATGAAATGACTCATTGTCAGCGGTTTTAGACCATCACTGAAAATTTTTCAAACATTTGGGTAAATAATTTCCTATCAGATGTTGCATTCCCAAAAATATATCCTTAGCTAAGATAACATGTAAATGCCAAAAGCACACATGAAATCCACTCACCTAATTTTGATGCAGAGCCTTTACAGTTTTCTCCATGGAAATACCTCTGGCCTTCCCTGGATCAGGAAGAGGCCGTTTACAAAAAAGCAACCTCCACAAGAACCGAGTATACAGCAGCACTGTCAGCAAACATTTCTGAGGATAGAACCTACTATAGAGGATTCAATAAGCAGCACTTAAGAGTTAGCTATTTTGTGTTACAAAGCTTGAAAAAAATAACCACCTTTTTTCTAGTCTAGACCAGGGCTAGAAGCTTTTACACAAGTAACAGTCAAGAAAAACAAATGTAAAAAATACTCTGCATTTAAGAAATC
Organism: Athene cunicularia; assembly: GCF_003259725.1. Lineage (NCBI taxonomy): Eukaryota > Metazoa > Chordata > Aves > Strigiformes > Strigidae > Athene > Athene cunicularia. The sequence goes on from NW_020799112.1 coordinate 6,799,656, forward strand.
AGTAACTGGAATGCAACACTGTAGACTTTTGTACACATCTGATTTATAAAAATACATCAGTCACATATAAATGTGGAAAGACTAAGCAGACTTAGTTTAAACATTTGACTTGTGTCTCACTATGCTCACCTCCTGTTTCTGCAGGCACAGACGACAACTTACGCAGCTGCAGAAAATTTCCCCCTCCCCAACTACCTCTCCGCAATTTAAAATAACGCATTGCAGTTCAGTCTCAGTCAGTACTATGAAATGAAATTGGAGAATCGATTAGAAACAACTGATCTTGGAACAGAACACTGAATTTCATGCTGCACCTAAATATTTATGTGAGTTCAATTGTTGCTGCATCTGCAGCTTTAGTACAAAACACAAGATGAACTACAACTAGTCAGCTTTGGCTCTCTGCAGTTTTCTGGCACAAAAATCCTGGATGTTCCTTCTACAAGTAAAAGACTTGATGTCTGGTCAACTTAATTCCAAAACCATAGAACAGGTCTGCTTGTCCATATCGTAATTCCGCCGAAGAAAATCTCTACAGTCCGATGCCCGCACCAAACGGCAAAACCCAAACCAAACGCAACCCCAAAAAACAACCAACCGCAACCCCCTTTCTGGGCAGTGCAGTGAGATGGCGGGGGCACCGCAGCCCGGCGCTTCTGCCGGGGGGAAGCCACGTCCCG
>NW_020799112.1:6802418-6805255 GCF_003259725.1 Athene cunicularia
GTGCGGTGCGGTGCGGGGACCCGCGGGAAGGGCTGCGGGGCCGCAGGACGGCCGCAGCGTTTATGTCACCAGGAAACGACCGGCCCCGCACCGAAGAGCCACGTCCCGGCTTCTCCGTGTAGAGCCTTGGGGCTGCGCGGCTGCGGCCTGACTACAGCCTTCAGCCTGAGAAATCCAAAAGGTTACGCTGGGGTAAGCCTGGTTCTAAGTGCCGAGGATAAAACTGGGAAATAAAACCGAGTGAACAAGGACATGGTTTGCTATATGTTGTTTTGGTATAGCACCACTCTGTAATTCTGCACAGTACTTAGAGACAAAACATTTCCCCACAAGAACTTATTGCAATAAAGGCCCCTTTCTGAAACCCTTATGATGCATTTTGAACTTAAGACTATTTCACTGTATCTCGGTGGACTGTTTCAGCTATTAAAGTGAAATTAACATTCATGTTTTCAGGATTAGAATCTGAAGTATTTCAATTTATCATGTAATTCATTCTTCAGTCAGGGAAGAGCTTTAAATACTATCTGAACCCAAACTGCTAAACGCAGGTTGGATCTTTGAGTCACTGCTTCCTTTGTGGCATCCTTGGTTTAGTCTGTATGATTAATCTGAACCATACTCCACGGTATTGCTTTGGTGTCTTCTTAAAAATTTGGATGGACAAAATGTAAGTCTGCACTTGGGCCAGTTGTTCCCATCACTGAAGGTCCTGAGTCAGACGTGCTGGCACAAACACATAGTGGGAGTACTGCTCTGCCTCAGTGGGTTTGGCTCAGGTTTTAATGTGCCTTAAGCTATGAAATATTTTGTTTATGAAATATGTTTACACACATCACTAACCAAATCTCTAGTTCTCTGCTAATGGAACAGCATTTTGTAGTAAGTGCTAGGTAGGGCATCACTTAGCTATTGATTTCCATGGGAGCAGACAGGCAAGTCCAAAATACACATTCTAGGAGAGAGTACATCCAGGGACTGCGGGTCTGATTTTGTATTTGTGTTCATAGGACTTGCTTGCCTCCCTGGGGAGGAACAAGGTCAGGACCAGTATAAGCAAAGAACTATAGTGTGCCACAGCTAACCTAAATGATGTTTGAAAGAGATATTTCACTATGTCTCATGACCCCTGTCAAGAGTAAGTGAACTTGATTTTATAGAGGAGGACTCTAGATCTGGTTTGTTGCTTTACCAGTGGTCACTGCACAGAATTGGCCTTTGGCCTTGTCACCTTTTAGCTCATTTCTTTGAAGAGTCCTACTATCATTGTCATCTAGTCTGCTACAAATATGTTAATAATGTTGAGAGAATTAGTGTAGATGAAGACTGATGTAATTCCAAACTGTTTTGATTAGATCTTTGTTGCAGGATGAGGTTGTGAGACAAGACACACACCAATACGGTTAACAGTCAAGCTCCGAAGTTTATTAGAAAAACAAGTCTATATATTCTTGCACATTCTAAAAATAACACCAAATCCGTGTGTTGCTCTAGCACATGCTCATTTCAAAAACTAGTTCCTCTCAGCACTTTCGATAAGGACTACTAACTGCACACCCCCAGTAGATAAGTTTCTGCTTTGTTATTTTAAGGAATCCTTTCTTATCTGTTTCTTCCCTAACAAGCACAAATTCTTTTGCTTTTAGCCATCGTGCGTTAGTCTTCTAACACAAGTGCATCATTAATTTAGATGTTGTTAATCTTCTAACCCAAATGCTGATGATACTTTTACATTGTCAGTGACGCAGAAGGTTCACAACCAGGCATACGCACCCACAGTTCCCACCTTTTCTTTTTATTAAGGTCTCTAGGCTATTTACTACACAAGATAGACAACATTTCAACAGAAGAAAAAGACAGCATTCCAATAATCCCACTATGCATAGTCTTGCAATTACTCATACCGCCTAAATATAAATTGAGAGTGATTAGAAAGATTTATACAGCATAAACTTAATAAAGCACTAACACTCAGATCCACAATCGCTGGGGAACCCTGGGTGCAGCAAGAATTTAGAGTACCCTTCCTTGCAAATCGGAAATCCTACGTGATGTGTCCATCCGTAGGTGAGGCATCCAAAGTCACTGCAAACAGGTCCAGCCTCTAAATCAACAGGTCAAAATAACTGGCAATTTTCTTTGAGCAGGAACATCTGACTTCATCCTCCTGTTGGGTTCCACCCAGAGCCTGGCCAGCACTCAGGGGGGAAAACCAAGGGAGTTTCTAATAAGGTTAAACACTGGAGTTCTTAATATTGCTAAGCAAAGGAATATATATTCTTATAACATTTCATCCTTATTGATAACTACATTCTGTCTAACCTACAGATCGTCATTGAAATTTCCAGGCCAATGTTTTGTTTTGTTAGTTTTTTTTTTTTAATATAGCAATGTTCTATAATGCTTAACTACTAGCAGAGATTAAGCAGCATTTTTAACTGTGGGAGAACTTTAAACGAATAATGTGGAAATGTCCCTTAGATGGGAACCCATATCCCATACCTTCCGATACCCAGTTAGGATTATAATCCCATGAACCTCAACTGGGCGGTACCGGAGAGCTCCGAGCCCGACTCTCGCCTTCTGTGCCTTTTCACGGGTTTTCATGCATAATCACTTGCATTTAGAATTCAGAAAAGCACAACCGTAACAGTGTCTTCTTACTACCGGGGAGCGGACAGACACGCGGTTGCGAGACCCCTCCGGCGCCTCCCCCCCTGCCCCGGCCGCCTACCTGAGGCCGCCTCGCCGGGCAGCAGGTGCCGAGCGTCGCTCCCGGGGCGGGCAGCGAGGAGGGCACAGCGGCCCTGCGGCGCCACACGGCCACTCGCCTCCCC
>NW_020799112.1:6805305-6826033 GCF_003259725.1 Athene cunicularia
CTTGACAGGGGTCATGAGACATAGTGAAATATCTCTTTCAAACATCATTTAGGTTAGCTGTGGCACACTATAGTTCTTTGCTTATACTGGTCCTGACCTTGTTCCTCCCCAGGGAGGCAAGCAAGTCCTATGAACACAAATACAAAATCAGACCCGCAGTCCCTGGATGTACTCTCTCCTAGAATGTGTATTTTGGACTTGCCTGTCTGCTCCCATGGAAATCAATAGCTAAGTGATGCCCTACCTAGCACTTACTACAAAATGCTGTTCCATTAGCAGAGAACTAGAGATTTGGTTAGTGATGTGTGTAAACATATTTCATAAACAAAATATTTCATAGCTTAAGGCACATTAAAACCTGAGCCAAACCCACTGAGGCAGAGCAGTACTCCCACTATGTGTTTGTGCCAGCACGTCTGACTCAGGACCTTCAGTGATGGGAACAACTGGCCCAAGTGCAGACTTACATTTTGTCCATCCAAATTTTTAAGAAGACACCAAAGCAATACCGTGGAGTATGGTTCAGATTAATCATACAGACTAAACCAAGGATGCCACAAAGGAAGCAGTGACTCAAAGATCCAACCTGCGTTTAGCAGTTTGGGTTCAGATAGTATTTAAAGCTCTTCCCTGACTGAAGAATGAATTACATGATAAATTGAAATACTTCAGATTCTAATCCTGAAAACATGAATGTTAATTTCACTTTAATAGCTGAAACAGTCCACCGAGATACAGTGAAATAGTCTTAAGTTCAAAATGCATCATAAGGGTTTCAGAAAGGGGCCTTTATTGCAATAAGTTCTTGTGGGGAAATGTTTTGTCTCTAAGTACTGTGCAGAATTACAGAGTGGTGCTATACCAAAACAACATATAGCAAACCATGTCCTTGTTCACTCGGTTTTATTTCCCAGTTTTATCCTCGGCACTTAGAACCAGGCTTACCCCAGCGTAACCTTTTGGATTTCTCAGGCTGAAGGCTGTAGTCAGGCCGCAGCCGCGCAGCCCCAAGGCTCTACACGGAGAAGCCGGGACGTGGCTCTTCGGTGCGGGGCCAGTCGTTTCCTGGTGACATAAACGCTGCGGCCGTCCTGCGGCCCCGCCGCGGCTCGAGGGGAGCTCGGTCCTCCCCGGGCCGCGAGGAACCTTCCCCGGCCGTACCGGGGTGCCTCCCGTTTGCGGCCAGGTGGAGATACAAGCCCTTCGCTTAGATACTTGTGTTAAACGTTCCGGTTATCTAGCGGGTAGGTGCTTTGTCTTGTCACATAAATACAATTAAAAAAATCAGCACATTTTGCCTTTAAACAAAAATAAAATCTCTTATTTAAATGTAAACAATTATTTTCCTCATAATGAGGATAAAGTCGTGCTTTCAGCATATTTTAAAAGCTAAGAATAGTGGGTTTTTTTAAAAACTAATTTAATGTTGCTCAGTGCTGTGATGTATTCTTCATGATTGTTTTGCAAAATAGTTCCTTTCTTGGCAGATTTTGCTGTTGCAAATACCTTTATTGTTTTAAAAAAAGTTACCTTCAACTTTTTGTATTGATACATGGTTTTGAAAACTGTAATGTTGTATTTCTTTTTCTTCCAACTTCCAGGTTAATAATTGTGGTCTTCAGCTCGTTATCCAGACCTCATCAATAACAGATAAAAGCAAACCAGTAATTATTACCTTTTATAGTTATATTAATTAACGTGGTTGTATGGTACAGCCCAATTTGTATCCTTTCAGATAGGAATTGCCTTTCAGTAGTAGTTTGTTGACTTAATATATGGACTTTTAATATAATATCTGATAATCTCTTGATAATTTATTTCATTCTATTCAAGATACATAAAGTAAAAACATGGGAAAGTACTACAGCCTGCCATAAACTATATATATAAATATATATATAATTTATTATGCTTCCATCTGTACCTCTCTTCCTCCTGTAATTGCAGTACTCCTTATAGGGTGGGATTTTTTTTTTTTTTTCATTTGGTCAACTGCAGATGAATGTGCTGGTAGCTTCAATATTTTCATTTCAATTTCTAACTGAAACTTTTCAATTATAGTATCTTAATAGAAATAGTCTCTTTATTGGAGGAATTACTTTTTTTTAAAAGCATTTGCAGAGTTTCTGGAGAACTGTAGTTGTAACTAACGTTGTGTTTGTCTGTGTAAAGATGTTACTTGCATTTAAAACTTGTAACATTTGTCTTAAATATTGTGTTACAGTTTGAATTCAGGATCAATAAAGAACAGTCATCTTTCCACAACAGACTTCTGCAGCATGATCTGGAAAAAAACTATTCAGGACGGCAAGGTGATATTCAATAAGCTTTGGTTTGTTTGTCATTTGTATCTCCTTCTATTAACTGAACAGTAAAGAAATAAAATATGAAGTAATGTATATGTAAGAGTGACCTCCTTTCCTAACTGGCTACAGTAATTCAATATAATTACCATTGAATCATGTCCTGAACCCACCATCCTTTTACTGCCTAGTGCAGATGGCTTTTTTCATTGCTTTTTGCCCCTCATTCTGTCCATGGAAGAACATCCTTATGCCTGTGAAGCCACAGTCTATCAAGTGCCCTACTAAATATTCATCCACAAGCTACTCAGCTGTCTGTTGTAACATTTTATTGGATGTTTGGAACTTTAATGTATTTGGACAAAATTAATTTCTGATTCAGAACCCTGATATGGAGAGAGAGTTTTCCTGTTGTGCTTCTGTGCTCTTGGCTTTGAAAAGCAAGATAATTGGTGATCCCACTGCTATCTGTGGTGAAGTCTGGAAGAGCCTTGAAACACAACACTTCTTGTCACACTGCTGCTGCTTTCCTGTCATATTAAAACAGTGATTGATTATGATAGCAGATCAATTTAATTATTATGGCAATTCTTTACTCATTCTGGTAAAAAATAATGACCAACAGTTGTTCAGAAGAGGTTTATTTTTTAGGGATATTATGCAACTTATTATGGAGTAAATTTAAGTCTGCAGTTTGGTTTTGTTCCCTGCACAGGAGACCAAAAAGTATTAAGTCCTTTGGTGCGTAATAAGCAGATATATCTTCCAGTACCGTCTAGTCTGACAGAACTTTCTGGTTTGGAGTTGAAGCAGAATACAGGTTCTTTATCAGGATTTGGCGAGACTTCTATTCACACACCCACAAAATCCAGATCCCGACAAAGCAGCCACGGTATTAGTTCACATGCTTCAGGTAACAGTGAAAAATACTCTTGTTTGTCTCTGTTGGTTTTTTTTTTTACTGGATGTCTTAGTGAAAAGTTGTGGCCTGTAAGATGTCCTTCTTCTGGCTGTCAGAATGTATGACTGAATAGCAAGGGTTGCCTACTGTTCCCTTTGTGTATTGAGAGGTTAATAGATCATTGTCAGGAAATATGAATAGAAATAATAGAAATATTTTCTCAAATATAATACAAGCATTTAAATACAGGCTTTTTATCGACCCTTCTTCAACAATAGAGGGTAATAGGGATCTTTCACTCATGTTTTTAGGAGGATGACATTAGAAGAAAAAAGTCACTGTACTGCCATCACATCATGTTTCAGATTGATTTTTAAGTCTCTGGTCTTACGTTTATTGGTTTAAAAATCTGAGACACAACTAATCTAAGACTTCTGCCACAATGTTAATTGATAGGTTTTGGTCTCAATGATTTTTTTTTTTCTTTCACAGTTTTTTTTTCACTTTGAAGGATACATTGAGAATGTTGGTTGTTGTACTGGTTTGTTAGAGTACCTAGTAATAAAATGATAGAGTAGCATTGAAAAGGTTCTAAATTGAACAACAAATTGTTTTACTTATGCCACTAGAAGAGATACCTATATATTTTAGACAACAATGAACTCTCTATAGTAGAAAACAGTTATCTTTATTGAAGAATTAATGGTTTTCTGATTAACATACTTGATTTATTTTGAAAAGAGGGAAAAAAAAAAAGGGGGCAAACACATAGAAATTGAGCCTATACTCTCGTGGTTGTATGCATGCACAATGATTATTTTTGACCAATATTTTTCAGTGGATCATTTCCAAATAAGCCAAAGCTCCCAGAACACATTTGTTGATTTATTTTGCAGATATTTTTAGTCATCTTCCCACTTTCCCTTTATATTAACAAAATGGATAAAGATGGATAGCTTTTTGTAAATATGTTTTAAAGGGCTGTCTGTTTCTTCCTTGATAACAGAATAAAATACAGTACTAATGATTACTAGATACTGCATGCACTTACCTTTAAAAGACTTTGTTTTTTTGAGGCTCGGTGGGACTGTTTCAGTGTATTAGTGCTTTAGTTTTTAGTTCTTTCAGCATCTACTTGATCTGTGTCTATAAGTTCATCTAAAGTTAGATAATGTCTTTAAGTTCAGATACTGAAATTGTGAAACAATTGTACTAATACCTTACAGCATCACTGGGTAATTCTAATCAAAACAAAAGCATCTACAAAATATCTGCTTACAACAAATTGTTGATAAAAATCTCTCAGAAATTAAACAAAAGGATTTACTCTGGAAGGGGGTTGTAGAGGGATGTAGCTGTAAACAAAAAATGGTAGGAAAGAAAACTGGTAGCTCAATGTATACTGAGCGGAGGCAAAAAGCGCTTTCATGTACTGTGTAACTTTTAATAAGAAAGAAAATTCTGCTTTTATTATCGGTAGTTAATGAAATGATAAATCATATAATTTTTGTATTATTTTTCTGATAGATAACACAAATTTTGGGAGCAGTTCATCAATATCATTTCCTGTATTGCAACGTACTGCCGAAGAAAAAATACTGAGCTCTGATAGACTTACCCTGGAAAGGTGAGAAGGATATGTAGCACATGCGCCATAGCTTGCAACTCTTGTGTCTGATGATCTAAAGTGATGAGTATCCCAGTAATGCCTGTGCTCAGTGGGATGAGTGATGGGTTTGGTTTTGTTGGGATTTGTGTGTGTGTGTGTGTGTGTTTGAGAGAAGAACTGTGTCCCATAGAGAAATTTTGAATGAGTGTCCTTGTGATTAATATATCTGTACAGCAGTCATCTAAGGCTGTTAGGGCTTTTCACTGTAAACTAAGGAGCTTGCTTAAGAGTCAAATACAAGGTTATGCATGTAATCTTTAGGGAGGGGCTGTGTCTCCATTAGTTATAACCTGATGCATTAACTGCAGAACAGCCTTTTAGGTTTTTTCTTAACCAGGACACAAAAATATTTTATCTGAAAGATATTTAATTGTAACTTTTGTGGGGTTTTTTTTGGCGAGGGTAAATCCAAATGTAGTCCAAAAAAGTTTAGTCAGGTCAGTAGGAATCCTGGAATAATGAGAATAACCATTTTCAGCATAATTTCCTATATCTTTTACTTTTCACATTAACACTTACTATCTCATGTATTTACATATCAAATAAACTAAAGAAAAATTGCATAGGCATAGAACACTTTGAATTCTGACCTAACCAGGCTGCTTATGTGGTATCTGATGAAAAAATTGGTAGGCTGCATCTGTTGAAATTTTAATGTGGTCACATGAAACTTCCATGTGGTTTCCATGTAACGAGCAAATCTCTGATTAACAGGACAAGCTTTCAGAGAATTTTAGAAGCACCTCAGCTATATTTTCATGCTATTTATTTTTAATAGTAAGGAGTTAGTGCTCATTTACAGAGTTTAATTAGCAAACTTGATTACCTTGATCAGGATAATATACTTTCCTCAGTTCAGTCAGAGTGGGTGAGTAGAAGGTAGATTACCATTTTGTTACTTACATGTGGGTTTTGTTTTGTTTCTTTTTTCTTCCAGGCAAAAACTGACAGTGTGCCCAGTTATTGATGGGGAAGATCATCTTCGCCTTTTGAATTTCCAACATAACTTTATAACCCGGATCCAAAATATTTCTAATCTGCAACATCTGGTTTTCCTAGATTTATATGATAATCAGATAGAGGAAATAAGTGGGGTTTCAACACTGAGATCCCTAAGAGTTCTTCTGTTGGGAAAGAACAGGTAAAAATAATAAAACTAACTTAAAGCACCCTACTTTTTTCATGGTGTAACAGTGGTGATCTGTCACTGTTTGTTACTGACAGTTTTCAGATTGTGCTGTTGGCTATGAAACCAGTGAGCTGGTCCCTAACATTAGCTAAGTGTTAGGGATCCCGCTGAGGAAACACACAGTTTTTGCTCATAATGTTCTTCAGAAACTTCCTTTCTTTTCTGAATGTTAGCAACATTTCTGAAGTATCTTACCTGTTTCCATCTAATAATCTGTTCTGGTTGACTAAATACGTGTTCTTAGATTTGTGTGATAGGTGGAATATCTTTTTGCATCACAGAAAGTATTTATTGATTCTTTATAACCTATAAAAACTATTTCTGCCTGATGGATTTAGCTGGGGGAAAAAAATCAGATATGAATCATGGATTTTGTTGCTTATTTGTTGTATCTCCTGACAGAATAGAATCAACTTGCTAGTTGTATTACTTGCTAAAAATACAGTTCAAATCCCTGTAGCTTTAATACTAATAATTTGATAGAAGTATCTGTGGAATATCAGGGCATAGGAATGATAATTTTAAGGTGCTTTAAGGAATTATTTTCTAAATTGTAACTACATTGAGTGCTGTATAGTTTGTTTTTGCAGAAGTATGGTTTGGAGGTAGTTAGGACAAGACATGCTCATAAATGATTACAAGTCAGACACATTTGCTAGCAGCTTGGATTCAGTGTGATCTTCGATTATTCTCGAAGCAAACGCATAATCCCTGTGATGTTTAATATCATCAGCCAGTAGATGATGCTGTGGAGTATACAATAACATAGGTTTGGAATCTGAGGACAGGATATAAAAGTTTTAAGACAGTGAAGTTGTACAGGGAGAGAAGTACTGCCAAATCTAGAGATCTATATTGTCAAGAAAGGGCCAGTGACTTTCAGGATTTTCTTTTTTTTCTTTTTTTTTTTTATTCTGTGTTCTTCTAACAAACTCTCAAAAGCCTGTGTCACTACAGTCTTTCTTTAAACTGGCTTGGAATTAGCTCTTTGACATAAATAATTAAAATAACATTAAGGTATCTGCATAGGTTGGTTGTTGACTTTGTTTTCTAGTGGTACAAGTATTCCTTCCCTTTTCATCTTCTTAGAAGATCCACATACATACTCCAGCTATTGCATTATTGAAAGGAAGGTGATAGTCTAAGGCATGCTCATTCATTTTTTTTTTTTTTTACATGGTTCAGAACTTCGTTATTCTTCTGTACTCTTGGTAGGTGGGAACAAATGGTTAAGTTTTGTATTAGCTGGAAAATGAAAGATACTTTTTATCTAATAGGAAAAATAATTTGTGTCATAATTGAAATCTTGCAGAATAAAGAAGATCTCAAATCTGGAGAACCTAAAAAATCTTGATGTTTTAGATCTTCATGGAAATCAGGTACAATATAACAACTTCATTATTTACATCTCTTGTGTAGTCATCATGCATTTCCTGTGTCTTTTACCAAACTGCTGCTTTTTGAAAGGGAACCAGTAGCAAATTTCGCAACTCTTGAGGTCATAGAAATCAATAAATTAATAAAAGGTGGTGTGATCTTATTTTGAATCTTGGTATCAAGTCTCTTGTACTTTCAGCATTGTACTTCTGGAAAGTTGCACTAATTAAAATGCTGCGTCAACCGAGTATAGTACCACTCACACCTACAGAATAGTTATCTAGCATAAGTAGTTGTGGTGTAGTTAAAGTAACACAGTCTTAGAAGTCACAGAAGAATTTAAGAACCCATTGATTTCTGTGTTGTTTCTACTGTTGGTGATCTTACAAAAGAATATCCCATTACATATCTGTAGAAGACTGAAATTTGTACAGGAAAAAGCAGAATGGGTCCAAGTTCTTGACTGATTCATGCTTCTGAATGGCCTTAAGTCACTTAGTGTCTATTCAGTTTCCCCAATATGAGACAAAACAGTCATTTCTGTTTCAAGTGGTGCATAAAGTTTTAGCTGTTGTATGTCTAAGAGAAAGATTCTTGTTTAATGGGTATGTCAGAAGCAGCATGGAGTATTAAGGGCAGGCCAGATACAGTATTTATTTGTAAAATAGATTTAAAACACGTGTGATAGAAAATGTTCCTTAATTGAGCTGTTTAAAACAACATATGGTTATTGTGGCTATACCAGACCAATGTGTGAATTTTCTGGGTCCCTATTCTGACAGTTTTGACATCTTATTGCTTTCTGTGTATGTGCTTTATTATATAATTGCTTGACAGAGAGGAATGGGAATGCTTTTTTAAAAAAAATAGAAAAAGGAAGATAGAAGCTGGCACTATGAGATGCTGATATATGTGATGTGAAAAGTTTGTGGCTTCTTTGAATAACATTTGTCCAATAATTTGCAGGTTGTACAGTGGCACAGGCCGTAATAGGACCAGATAATGACATTGTTCTTGGAGTCTAGAGTGGCAGAATTTTTGGAGATGGCTAAGTGTTTGTGTAGTTATAATCCTTTTCTTATTGCTGTTGTAATTTTGGAGTGGGTTTTTTATGGTTTTGGTAAAAATACTTGCAGACTAGACGTGCTATAAATGTGCTGACTGGCACAGCTACAAGTGGAGGAATTGCTAATGGAAATAAAACATAGGTTGTGCATGACTCTTACAAATGATCTTGAAGTAGATCTGATTTTTTTTTTATTATTTTTTTTTTTCCTTCAAGTGTCTGTACTTGTAATGCCCTTGACATTAATTAGAAATTTATTAGGAGTTTTGGGCATAGTGCCCAACTGGCAACTGCTAGATCAACTTCATAATAATAGGCCTATTCTGATCAAGAGAAAATAACAAATTATCCTGTATCAGGAGTTAAATGTTAAAACCTGAAGCATAATAAGTGCTTTTGTTTTTCAGAAAGTTTTAATCATAAATGTATGTGTGAAGGGCACAAATATTAAAAAATAGAATTAATTATTTTCTGCAAATTTTTTTGTAGGTTAAAGTGTATTTTTCATGAAAGGACCAAATAAAGACTATAAACTTATTTTCCATTAATAATCTTTCTGTTTCTTTCCAATTTTAATATTTGCAAGTTTTCATATTAACATTTTTTTTCCCTGTCTTTGAGGAATTCAAAATTTAAAACACCAATCTGCCCTACGTATTATTAGTGAATTTTGAAGGCATAAGGGAAGAAATGCTGAGCTTGTGAAGTACCAGATTAGTGTACTCATGTCTTATTTTGAACTCTGGGGTGGCGTTGTTGTTGTTGTTGGCTAATTTAATAATGTATGGGGAATTCTATTTAGATTTGTGGCATCTTTTAGGGCAGCCTTCTAGTCTATCTTAAAGGATATTTCTTCCACGTTATTTCTCAAGAATTTCTCAAGAACAGACTTCAACCACAGAATTGGGTTTGAGAACTTCAAAATATGTATTCCAGTGTTCCAGAACAGAGCAACTTAAACAGATCAGCAGAATTAAAAATTAAGTGTTGGTATATAGTTCAAAATAGTGGATTCTGATCACTGTTCTGTTGATACAATGTCCTGTCTTTAACATATGTGATTTATTTTTTTTTTTTCTTAACTTGGAGATCAATTAGAATCAAGAATGCAGAAACAGAATATCCCACTTATCAGTCATAATGAAAACCAGTAGATAATAGGATTTGCTTTACCTTAATGTTGATACATCTGCTTCCTTAGATTGTTTGTGGCATTATCTTGCACCTAGTTCTCACAGTAAAGTCAAAAAATCTACAATAAATCTACTCCAATTTTAAAATTTGGAAGCAGTGATGGGCAGCAATTTTCCTTTATCAGGATAGTTCTTAATCAAAAGGTGTAATGGCACAGTGGTGTGCATCACTTACATCTTTTTTTCTTACAGCTATGAAAAAATTTCACATTTGGTAAAGTGTTATTGGCTGCCAGTGTAGTGTGAGTATCTTTATGCGCTGTGCAAATATGAGATTTCCTCTGGACATCATTTTCTGTTGCTCACTTCCAGTGACTGTGAAACACACTATATGTTACTTAATATTACTGTACTCTTTCTTATGCTTACAGATATTTTTATGGTACTTTTGTTTTCATTTTACATTCAAAGCTGTGTTTCTTACTGTCCTGGTTTAAACCTGGCTGACAGCCAAACACCACACGGCTTCTGGCTCACCCTCTCCCACCCTGGGGAAGGGGGCAGAGAATTAGAGAGGTGAAGGGGACTCACAGGTTGATGAAAAAAACAATTTTAATAACTGAAATAACTATTATAATAGAAAATACCAAATGAGTAATGCTCACCACCTGCCCATTCCCAGCTAGTGATCCCCAAGAAGAGAGAATCCTGAAACCACAATCCTGGGAGAGCGAGCGAGCTTCCCAGCTGACTTTAATCTCTGTGCTGAGCATGATGTTGTGTGATCTGGAATATTCCACGGGCCAGTGTGGGTCTGTTGCTCTGGCTGTGCTCCATCCCAGCTGCTTGTGCACCTGCGCACTAGCAGGACAGGGGAAGTTGATAAGTCCTTGATTTCTTAGCAACTGAAAACATCAGTTTATTATCAACATTCTTCTCATACCAAACCCCCTACTGAATCCAAAACACAGCACTATTCTTGTTACTAAGAAGAAAATGTTAGCTCTGTCCCAGCTGAAACCAGGACAGTATCCACCCGTTACTCCATACCATTTTTATTACACTGAGGTTCCATGTTTTCCAATACATTCAAATTAATATCACCATCACTTTTTCCTGTTTTGTTACATACACACAGATATCATTCCCTTAGTCTGTGGGCCATCCCTGCAAAATGTGTAGTGAGTGGGTGTAGTCCATAACTTTGGATTCCGTATGTCATGACAGTCTTTTGAGGCAGGAGGGATCAGGCAGAGTTTACTCAGTCAGTGGAGAGGGGTGTCACTGGACACAACAGGAGGAGGGCCTGTAGTCTTTCATATGCTACAGTTAGAGCTCAGCTGGTGTATCTGGCATGGTCCATGGTTACAGGCTTGAAGATGTTGAGCTCAAGGAAGTTGCTGGGGACAGTTGTTGAAATTAGTCCTGACTTCAAAGTTCCTTTTTTGTTAACCTGAGTGATTCTTAATATGATGCCATTAGTATAACGTATATTAACCATAAGGATGATAATATGCAGTAACAGCGTTATTGAGCAATTAACATCATACACTTCAATTCATTGGCTATTTTCACGCAGCATCAAATCCCTTTGTGACACACTTCGGGCTTCTCTGTCCTTCTGCATCACCCACCAAGTGCATCCAGGCACCTTGAGCAAAAGGAATCCCCCAGATGGGTTTACCTTTACCTGGAGCAGCCTTCCCCAGCATATTTTTAATGTACGCTACAGGGACTTTATCATGATCTGCAGTACTTACAAGGTTTGACTGGGCAGGGCCAGCCTAGTTGGCAGATCCTCTAGTCTTGACTAACCAGGTGACTTTTGCTAAGTGTGTATCCCAGTGTTTGAAAGTTCCACCACCCATTGCTCTTAATGTATTTTTTAGCAACCCATTGTACTGCTTAGTTTTCCCAGAAGCTGGTGCATGATGGGATGCGATATACCCATGTTGTTTGGTCCAAGTGTCTATGACATTATTTTGGAAGTGGGTCCTGTTATCTGACTCAGTCTTTTCTGGGGTACCATGTCACCATACAACTTGATTTTCAAGGCCTGGGATGATGTACTGGGTGGTGGCACAGGGCATGGCATATGTTTCCAGCCATCCAATGGTTGCTTCCACCATTGTGAGCATGCAGTGTTTGCCATGCCAGGTTTGTGGAAGTGTGATATAATCAATCTGCCAGGCCTCCCCGTATTTATATATTAACCATCATCCTCCATACCAAAGAGGTTTTAACCATTTGGCTTGCTTGATTGCAACACATTTCACATTGATTGATAACTTGTGCAATGTGTCCATGATTGATTCCACCCCTCAGTCATGAAACCATCTATATGTTGCATCCCTTCACTGATGGCCTGAGGAACTGCAAGCCCAGTGAGCCATAAATTTTTCACCCTTACTTTGCCAGCCCAGATCTACTTGAGCCACATTAATCTCAGCAGCTTGGCTATTTCGGTGTTGTTCAGTGGCCTGACTGTTGGGTACCTGAGCATCTATGTGACATACTTTCACAACCAGTTTCTCTACCCAAGCAGAAATATCTTGCCATAATTCAGCACTGCAGGTGGGTTTACCACTGTGCTGCCAGCTGCTCTGTTTCCATTGCTGTAACCACCCCCACAGTGCATTTGCCACCATCCGAGCCAGTGTAGAGATAGAGCACTGGCCTCTTTTTTTTTGCTCAGCAATATTTAAGGCCAGTTGGATGGTTCATCTCTGCAAACTGACTCAATTCACTTTGCCCCTCTTCTTTGGGCTAATTACAATAGTGTTTAAGAATTTTGAAAATTCTGAATATCCTTGGAATGTTGAAACTAAGATGGTCCTATTGCTGGGAACCAGCATGTCCTTGAATGCAGTCTGGGTTTTGTTCGGGGTCAAGCAACTATTTAAGATAATCACTCAGAGATCTACCCCAAGGCTGGAGAGTTATGAGTGGCAGGGTGTGTGGGATAGCATGGGAAAATGCCTAGGATGGTGGACACCTCCAGTGTTTTGAAATTTTACTTTTGAATGAGTGCAGAATCCTGAAAGACTAGTAGAATATTTAGAAAAAGTATGCTGTCACCATGACAACTCCAGTGAGACACAAGTCACTGCAATGTGCTGGGGTCTGGCCCATCTCTACTGTTCAACACTACTCAGTACCCACAAGGGGAAGAGAAGATCTCCTGAATCTGACAATAAATTGGCAGGTACTTTCTTGATTCAGCACAAAACTAAGGCTATTTACTAGAAAAGACAGCTCTGTGGTATCATCTGTATCTTGTTGCGAGGAATATTTTCAGGGTTTTCTTAATGTCATATTCTTGGGCCAAAATGCAAAATTCATACTGTTAAAAGCACTACTCAGACTTGCACACTTGGTTTTGATTATTTTTAATTGTATTAATTTAAAAAGATCTTTTTGTGTTTTTGAAGAACATGTTTGTAATTTTAACTCCAATTACATGTTTTGTAGTAAGTTATCAGAAGGGGTTTTGATACCAAACTCTCCAGGAAGAAATAATAGATTCTTTCAAGAAAGCCATCGATAAGCGAAAACTTGGATGTAAGTTTTGCCTGAATGCTGTCTGTTCCATGAGCAAATTGTTGTGTAGACTGTAATTGGCCTAAAACACGGATGACATATAAATGAGTATATGTCAGGTGCTATGAAACAAGACAGCTTCACATCAAACCCTGGGAAAGTGATGGAACACATAGTCCCTAAAACCATTTCCAAACATAGTACAGCAAGAAGGCAACCTGGAGTAGTCACCATGAATTTATGTG
The DNA here is from genome assembly GCF_003259725.1 of Athene cunicularia. NCBI lineage: Eukaryota > Metazoa > Chordata > Aves > Strigiformes > Strigidae > Athene > Athene cunicularia. The sequence goes on from NW_020799112.1 coordinate 6,818,729, forward strand.
GGAAATAGTATTTTACAACAAAATGACAAGTGCAGTGGATGAGTGCAGTGGATGTTTTTTATCTTGAATTTAGGAAGGTATTTGACCCTGTCTCCTATTACATCTTTATAGACAAATTAAATTAGGACTAGATAGGTGGACAGTGAGGCGAAATTAAAACTGTCTGGACTGCCAGGCTCGAAGGGTTGTGATCCATGACACAAAGACTAGCTAGAGGCCAGTCACTATTGTCTGTACCCCAGAGGCTGATACTAGATCAATAGCCTTCATTGATGATCTGCATTATTAACAATGCAGAAAATTTTAAGGAGAGCTTTATATGTGAGATGGTTGTGCTGCCATTCTGTGGGACCTTGGCAGGTGGAGAAATGGGCTGAGAGAAATCTCATGAAATTCAAGAAAGGGAAATGTCAAGCCCTGCACTTATCAATGAGTGATCCCCTGCACCAGTATGGTGCTCAGCAGCTCACCAGCTGGGTGCTCAGCAGCTGAAAAGCAGCTTTGTAGTAAAGGGCGTGGGGGCTGTGGTGGACAGTAGCCTGGCTGTGTGCCAGCGGTGTGCCCGTACGGCAAAAGCAGCCAAGAGCATCCTGGGCTGTGTTAGGAAGAGTGTTGCCAGCAGGCTGCGGGAGGTGATCCTGCGGGCTCCCCAGGGCAGAACAGACATGAACTTATGGGAGTGAGTCCAGCAAAGAGGCACAAAGGTGATGAAGGGACTGGAGCATCTCTCATATGAGGAGAGGCTGAGAGCTGATTTGCTTTCCCTGGAGAAGAGACCCCTCAGGGAGTTTGTATTGATGTGTGTATAAATAGCTGATGGGTCTAAATAAGATGGAGCCAGACTTATCTCAGTGGTGTCTAGCAAAAGGACAAGAATCATTGAGCATAAACTGAAATACAGGCAACTTGTTCAAACTTAAGTAAAACGTTATTGTCAGGGCGGCTGAACGCTGGAGAAGGTTGCTCAGACAGGCAGTGGAATCTCCATCCCCAGAAGCAGTCTGAGCCTAACTGGACATGGTCCTGGGCAGCTTGCTGTAGCTGACCCCGCTCTGAGCAGGGAGGTTGGAAGGGACAATCTCCAGAGGTCTCATCTGACCTATCGGGTGCTCTGATTCTGTGGCTAGGGTTACTTTAGATTGTTCACTATCCTGTCTTTTCATATTCTCCATTTTTAGTGGTAGGTGAAATAGAAGAACAATAGTAGAGAAGAATTATTTAGAGGATACTAGTAAAGGGACAGTTCTTTACTGCAAAAATCTCCCCTGTAAAGCCATGAAAAACCTCTTTATTGGATGTGGCAGTTCAGTTTGCTGCAGTGTACTGAATCAACATCCTACTACAGTGCTCATTGAATGGCACTCTGTATTTGCGGTTAGGACAGGAGTGTTCCTGTGGTTTTGATGTTCGTAAGTCCAACACATTTGATTAAATTATGCACTGAATCTGTTGGACTTTAGAACATTTTCCTGCAGTTTGCACTGATTGCTTTTATTAATCAGTTTTGTAACAGCTTGAGAGTAAAGGTTGATTGCAGGTGACTTCATAGAGTATTTTGGAGATTTTGTTGTTGAGAAATAAGGCAGTTGAATTTTCTTCAAACTTGTTATCTGCTTATTTTGACAGAGTCATCCTCTGTGGTTCATATTTATATATGTATTAGAACAGTAAACTATTTTACAGCTTTTTAGTCTTTGTATTAATGTATATAGCAGCTCTGTTTTGACTGGGGGTTTTGCTTTTTGAAGTTGCCATGTCTTAGAAGAAGATGAGGACACATCATTTCTGTAGTACGGACAGTTCTATTAAAGGGAGAATATCTGGTGAGCAGTTTTCATCACAGTAGAAAATTAATTAGCTGAATATTTGCCGCTTGCAGTATACATGAGGTATGAATTAACTTGCATTCAGTGATTCTGTTATCACCAGCTTTCCTCTGTTTTCAGACAGACAATTCCAGAAGGTGGTTTAACGTGTTAGCTAGACTCCAGTAGATGAGAAGAGTCATATAGGTAAACTGCTACCATTTAAATGTTATTGCCTGGCAACAATAATATTATTACTACAATATATATGGAATATAAATTGCTATGGTAGTGTAACTACTTCCGAGTTATGATACAGAACAGGGTTTTTCCATAGCCTTTGTTTTCATGGTTTGGCTTCTCTGATGTCATTAAATAAAGCCCATAAAATTCATTGTAGCCGGTTATAGCAAAATCCAGTAAATCCTCCTAATGCCTTTTGGCAAGTTACTTTACCAGACTGACTATTCACTGAATGTGTCATTACACAGTTCTTTCTGAGGATACTGAAGGTGCTCACATATCTGGCAAGAAAAAAGTATTATTCTTTTAACTACCATTTTCTCCCCTTTATGGTTTGTATATGTTATAGGACATATATACAATAAAATACTAAAATATCTTATGTGTAATATCCATTACATAATATCTGACCAAATAGTTTTCATTCTTACTTTAGTAATATAGTTCACTACATGAATATTCTAAGGTGCTTGCAATATTTTTTTTTTAGGTGTTCAAAGCTATAGTTAATCATATACAATATCTCTTACATGTTACCTGCAATCCCAGGTGATCATTGAACAACTAAATCTTAAGTACAAGTTATATTAAAGATATTTAAAATGCATTAGACTAGCAAAAAATATTAACTCATTATAGACAGTAGTTCTGTATAAGGTAAGAAATCTTAGTGGTCACTCTCGATAGATGCAGAACATAAATACTCAAATAGGATGTGGCCAGAATATGAATATTATTAATCTTATTTATCAAAAATAGTGCTAGAGCCTATCTAGAAATGATCTATTTTTGTTAATGTTTGTGGAATAGTAGCAGTGGAAACTAGATTCCTCTTTCAGTCCTAGTCCCTCTCTTCCTCTCTCTTGGGGTGTAAATCAGTCCTGTAGATGGAATGCAGATTGTGAAACTTCTAAGACTGGAATGTTTCCAAAAGTTTGGAAGTAAGGGAAAACAGAAGGAGGAAAATGTCATTTTTGTTCACTTTGGGGATAGTATTTTGATTTATTTGGGTGCTGGGTTTTTTAGATAATATGGTTTGGTCTGAACTTCGAGACTTCTTGTGCCTAAGTGAGAAATGTACTGGGAACTGCATGTGCTTTAAAACATAGACGTATAGTATTCCATAATGCTTAATGGTAAATTTTTTTTTTTTTTTTTTTTTTTTTTTTTTTTTTTTCAAAGCAAGCTTTTACATGCATTACTACTTAAAGAAAATCCCTTTGTATAATCGGTATCCAAGAGAAGGTTAAAAAAAGTCAGTGTAATACCTAATGAAATATTGCACTTAATGTCCATGCTTTACAGAAAGGGCAAAATGTGAATTCCCTTGTCATATTACTCTTTGACTGTTTTCCTACATGATTTATTAAGGCCCTTGATTTTAAGATGGCTCAGTAAAAATTTGTAAGAAAATACAGCATCTTAATAGCACTTAATCAAATTTTTATGTAGATACTCTTTCTGTGGTTATTAACACACTAATATAGATACAAAATACTATATCATTCAGAAACCCTGCACATGACTGTGTGCATGTTATATTAATGCACTACAACTTACTTTTGAACTAAACATTTAATTTTTAAATAGTGTGCTTCCAAGCACTCTGAATAGTCTATGGAGGGAACACTTATTGTTGGCTTGATCTTTGCTGTCAAGGTAAATAGTTCTATATAAATCTCTTTAAAACCTTTTTATTTTAGGTAGGTTTAAAGTAAGCTTTACTCTGTCTGCCAGATAAGTAATGCATTAAAGTTGAGTCAAGTTGAATTTAATTCTAGTTTTATTTAGAATTAAATTTATTCTATAATGCTTTACATTTTAAAAAGTCATTAGAGTTATTGTTTGTGTTCCATTTAATTCCGTGAATTGTTTTCTTTGCCAAAAGTTCAAAGATATAAGGAAAAGGAAAAAAAATGCAAATTGATTTTTCAGGCTTGAACTTTTCAATAAGCTCAGAAATGTGTGTTAAAGGATGCAACTTCCATGCAGTTTAGTTATTGAAGAGGGATTATGTGGTCTCTAATCCACACATAATAGTACCTATTAAAAGCTGGTATATGTGTGCATGCATAATTCAAACAGAGAAAACTTAGTAGAGTTAATCTTAAAACGTAGCAAAGTGATAGAGACCATCTTTATACGTGGCTGATGAAATCGTTAAATTTGCGATAGCAGTAAAATGCCAAGATTAATATTCTACATTCTGGCATGCTGTAATTCTAGCTAAGAAGACATCTGCAGAGGTCTGTGCTCTTTATGCTAACCATCTGCTCTTGGCTTTGCTTTCTGTCTAAATATATTGTTCTAAATGGTGGTATTTTCGGTTCCTTTTGCTGTAATGTTTTTCTGTCCTGTTAATTGTTATTTTCTACATATAATGCACATAAATGAATGATGCATAATAGTTTAATTAGCAGTTGAATCAAAAGTTGGTTTAAGATGTTATTTAATTTTGGATTTGCTATCTACTTTTATACGCTTTTTAATGGAAAAATTGCTGAAATACTTATAGCAGCATATTTAAGTCATATGTCATAGACATACATATATATGAGTACATACATGTGTTATATATATGAAAATTGCCAACAACATTATGCATTCTCAAACTGTTAGATAACAGCTACCTTACCTCTTCTGCCATTCCAGGAGCTGCTAGACACTTTCTGGAAACTGGTATGGCCAGACTTGTACTGGTCTAAAGCATGAGATAATTCATTATCCCTGGGAAGTTGTGTGACACCAGTCGGTATCTTGCTTGTCTGCATCAAAGTGCTGTTGGCAGTAATAGCGTGCAAATAGTGTGCTGGAGTTCAGGGTGTTGAAGGGAGCTTGCAGTGGTCCAGCAGATGATCATTCTAACTGAAAGGGAATTCATTATAGCTGTTAATAGCTTTGTGTGCTGTATCCTTGGATGCACTGCCACACATTGTGGAAGGCCAAAGTCTTTTCCACAGGAAAACGCACTGCCTTCTTTCTGCCATATAACATGAGTTTCAGTAAGAATATAATAGGAATATCCCACTATGCTTCATCTTCTCCATGATACGTTACTGTATGCAAGTCCTACATAAATGTCTGGATAGATGCTGGAGGACAGATCCCAGATCACAATGAGAAATGTCTGGATAGAGATCCTTGAGTGGATCACTCTGAGAAATGAACCCAGCTTGTGTCAACATAGCAGTAGCAGTAATTAATGTCTTTGTAAAACACGGTTGCATTCCTAGAAGTCAAAAATAAAATTAGGGGGCAGTAGATATTATTACTCTTTTGATGATTTTTTTCTTTTTTTTGGTCAATATCACCTGAATCTTTAAAATAAGGCCTTAAGTATAAAAGCAAACCCAGGCAGCTGCCTATTTACTGTAGTTGAGTTGTTTTGTTTGATCCCTCCATTTTCTAATCACAGGAAGCCGTGAGTTGCTGGGGTTTGTCAAGCAAACATGCTATATATTCAAACTAAAGATGCTGCTGCTTTCTTTTCTAACTTTTGAGTATGTCTTTCTGATTCCAGCTATTACCTGCTCATAAAACTTCCTTACAAGTTCCAATTTCAGAATAATTGCTTTCTTCTCCATAGGGTCGTGGCTGCTTCTTGACCCTGACTCACAGCAGGTTCCTGTCCTCATGACCTGCTGGCAAGTCTGTCTGTCTGAGCTCCTGTAGATAGAAGTGTGAATGCTGCTACTGGCATTTTAAGAGGCATAAAGGGAAATTGATGCAGAGCTCTGTGATGGTAGGAAGATACGATGCTGCATATTTTGGTAGCATAGGTACTAGGAGATTCGGATGTGTGTTTGGGTGCCTTTGCAGACAAACTAAGGATCAGCCATACACAAAATTTCCCCATGCTGGCATGCCATGATATCATCAGTGTTGTCAGTATTATGGTGTCTCCAAGGTTGCTGCTACAGAATAGCACAGCTGAAGTAACCTAATTTCTGATGGTAAGGAAGCAAGTGTTGACTGATTTTACTGCACTATGACTAGTAAGATATTAGTGAATACTCTAGTAGACTGTAGCTTGTTTTCAGCAATTTGTGACATTATCATGGTTTAGAAAAATACATAAGCATACCATTGTATTAATTTGATTGTTCATGTATACTTGTTTTAAAAAATATGTGCTACACTTATCTGTTGTATATCTGTATAAACCACAGTATGCACGTTTATAATTATACCTCTTTCACAGATTACTAAAATAGAAAACATCGGTCATTTGAGTGAACTGAGAGTGTTAAACCTTGCCAGAAACCTACTAACGATTGTAGAAAATCTTAATGGACTGGATTCACTTACAGAGCTCAACCTTCGTCATAATCAAGTCTCTGCTATAGTAAGGAAGAAAACTCTTTGTCTTTTTATCTTTGACTTTTTTTCTTTGTTTTCAACAAAATGCAGTGTTACTGTAACTTGTTTAGACCATATCAACTTTTCAGATTTGTCAAATCTTGTATTTTCCCCTATTGTGTTGCTTATGTTGTTCTGCTGCAATACTTCTACAACATAAAGGTGAAACAAACAGCAATTTATTTTTGGTGTTCTTTTGATTAAATGTGATAAGTGGGGTTGGACTGGATGACCTTTAAAGGTCCCTTCCAACCCAAACTGTTCTGTGATTCTGTGATGACTTGTAGTAATTAAAATCTTGATAGCTCATGATGGTTCTCCAGGGGGAGAAAAAAGATTCTGAAGCATTGTGGTTCTAACATACAAATTTAGTTACTTTCTTCCATACAAGTTTGTTTCCTAGAAACAAACCCTCTCTTAATTTCTGTAGCTTGGCTAAGCAGTCAGACCATCTTAAATTTCATCTCCTTATGAATATTTCTGGGGCAAATGCAGAGAAAACAGGTATTGATCTTAAAAGCAGAATTTCCTAATTAAAGCTTTAACCTAACATTGTAATTCTTTATGTTTTATAAAGTAAAGTTTTTAACTTTGTTATTTATGAGTTGTAGTTCAGGTATGGCAAATCGATTATTTGAAGAAGTGCTTTTTAATATAATACAGTAAGTCTACTTAAATAGCTATATTTTTTCTGGTCCTCATAATTTCTTTAGTTCATGGTCTTCTATTGCTGCTGAGCCTTTCCTTTCTTGAATTTCTTCTACTTGCCATATATGAATTGTTATTACACTTCAAGAATAAGAAATTTCCAGTCATTGCTGATTCTGTTACTGTACCTTCCCCCTGCATCATGTTGCCTAGAATTCTCTTCCTTGATTGTAGCTTCTGCTTTTTAATT
>NW_020799112.1:6826083-6837550 GCF_003259725.1 Athene cunicularia
TTTTGTCACCTGCAGCTTGGTCTTCGACTTGAAGGAGGTCTGGTCCAGGTGTTGACCATCTTTTCATAAAAGACCTCTTGCCCTGTATGTTCACTGTCCTAGATGACTTTGTATCAAAACTGAAGTAGCTTAAGGTTTTTTTTTTTTTTTTTTTTTTTTCTTCTGTTAATGTTATTGAATGTGTTTGCTGTCACACCTGTGAGACTTGCAACATATTTTACAGGACAGCCACATATTGTGCTAGTTATTGAAATTTGTCTTCAGGGGAAATTATGTTGTGTTCTCCAATGCAAAATTCTCTGATTAGTTCAAATCATTGCAGCTTAAGAATTGCTGTGCACAACCCTATAATGCCTGTCTTCATGTGTATATCCACCTGTATCATGCACACCCACCCCTTTAAGTATCAACACCGAGTAGCCTTAGGGACAGAGGGGACGTGCTGATATAAATCTGTTGTGAACCCAATCTTTCCATGGTCTAGTCTGGGAGAATTCAGAACAGCTCTGAACCAGGAGTTTTGCAACTGCAGACCTGAGCTAATTGTATACAGAGGTATGACTCTCAGCAATGCTTGTTAGCTCACATTCAGTGTTTCATTGATAGCAGCTACACAGTTTGTTTAGAGCTGCCTGGTGTTCACCTGTTTGGGTAGAATGAACTATTTGTGTTTCTGGAGTGCTATGTAGACATGTCACAAATCAGATGGAGAGAGGAAGCGCTATAGATTCGATTTTGTGGTAAAATCAAGGTAGTGAGCCCTGTGACACTTCCCTGTGCTCTAAGTAAGAGTTTTGTGTTCACTGGTTGCAAGTTGGAGTATGGTCCTTAGTAGGGTAAGGAGAATGCAGCCTTAGAACTGAGGGATTAGGTGTGCAGTCTGAGTGGTGTATGAATCACTGCAGACTGTGCTGTCTGGCCATTATGGAATTATACTTCATAAATGAAGTGTGATCTTACTTGATAAGTTTCATCTTACTAATATTTGAGCTATTTGCTATTTAGAGATTTTCTGCAAAGGTCGTTAGTGGCATATATTAAATTCACAATTACTCATTCTGGAAACTCATTCCTTCTTATAAATTAACTGTAAAGGTGACAGAGTCCTTCAGATCATTCTGTGGCAGAAGGGTCACTGCTGCTTGGTAGTGCTAATTGCACTGCTGTATTGCACTTCAAAAACCTTATTTCTATATGGTCACAAAATAAACTTTTTTCTTTTTTTTTTAAACAGTGTGTTTATACTGCAGCTTAAATGCTGAGGCAGCACCTTGGCTTATTTCCCAAAAGCCTGTTCAGAAACCAGCAGAAGCCTTATCCTCTTTTCTTTAACATCATTTGCTTTGCAAGTGATGCAGCTTGTTCTGCAGAGTGGATATCTGCACTGAAACACTCCCTTGCAGTCTGCACTAGGGAGAAATGGAGCTGCACATTCAAAAGAAATCAATGTTGCAGCAAGGTTATAGCATATAGAAAGGATTGTATTACATCAGACAAAGTAGAGAGGTTCAAAAGCTACTTTCAGCTACTGAATTTATGCCTCTATCTTTCCTTCTAGAAAGATGTGGATACTTTGCCCCGTCTCCAACGTCTCTTCCTCAGCTTCAACAATATATCTAGGTAAGGGAAATAGCAGTTTGCTTCCTATCAGTAATTTGAAGTATCCTGTATGGAGCTGTATTTCATTAAAATTTAAATTCAAAATCTATGAGTGCAGATACTTTTTTTTTTTTTTTTTTTTCCCCTAACATATCAGATAGCATAATCAAACCATTGTGTATTTTCTACTTTAAATATAAAAATTCTTGAAACCCTTTATATTTAAATGTAGTTGCACTATGAGTATTCTACAAAGAAACTTATATTTTCAATTTAAAAATTATCATACTGTTTACAATGATGATCAAAATTAAAAATACTTGTGTAAACATGTTTTACTGCTAAACTAGATATCTGTTAAAGCAACATTACACAAGGTACATATTATATATAACATACCATTACTGTATTCATGGAGTTACATAAACTGCTGAGTCAGACTCTTACAATGATTAGATTATTTATTTCATGCTTGTATTTTACTTGTCCATACATTAATAAACTCTGAAAGGTATATTCATGGTTATTTCCATTTCAAACCAGATGACAGAAGCAGAAGAGCTCAACTTTCAAAGCAGGGCTTCTATAGTTTCAAGTAACTAAGTGCATTTTGTTATAAATGGATAGAAATGTTTGTCTTGTATGCTTTTTCATATTCATGCATTTTTGGAGTCTGCATTTATACTAGTGTCGATATTTTAAAAAAACAAAACAAAACTGCTTGCATTATCTTCAGTTTGGTATGTCCTTTATTTTTTTATCCCTTAATCACCACCAGCTTTAGAATCAAATAATTTAATGAGGGATAGGGGAAAGATGCTTCGTGTTCTAATTACTGAAATACCACTGTTCTTGTGGTATCTGCTTTCTCTGTAAAATGTTATACTTAGTATGAGCTTTTATTGTAACAGCTACTTGTACATTTTAAGTTGACCTGCATTATGTTTTTTGCAGACAGCTCCAACCTACTTGTGTTCCCTAGGTTCTTGAAGTACAAATGCAGTAGATCTCCTTACATACTCATGGGTATTAAGCATTTTTTAAAAAATCAGAAATGAACTGCAGGAATCTCGAATATGCTCTTCCCTTAATTAATCTGATAGTATTTTTATTTTATGTTTTTAATTGGCATAATAAAGAGAGAGGGTTAGCGTTTTCTTGAATAGTTTCCAGAATTGAAACATGCCTTTTGTTTCTGTTCTTCTAAAAAATGTCTTAGCCTGGCAAGAACAATGAGGGGACTGCAGTAGCTGGCTCCCTTGCCATCAGGGAGCATCACTGCAGTCAGTGGAATTTCTGTACCTTTTTATATACTTGGTATATTTTGTGTAGCTTTCTAACTCCTTTCTCACCTTGTTTTATGCAAATTCATGTTATTTTTACATTGTTCAAAGAAGGAGAAGTGTTTTGTTTTTTCTGTGAGGTTTTCAAAGTAGATTTCTCAAACTTTATGTAATCAGTAGCTTGCTTCTAGGTACTTTATCAATTTATTCATTGGGGCTTCAGTTGAACTATTGATAGATCTAGTCCTAGTTTTCATGTAAGCTAGAAATACTTATTTAGAACATTTGTGCAAATATATAATTTGGTTTTAATTTGTAGCTGGAATAGGTATAAAAATAAAATCTTAATGACAAACAAAAACATTGCTCTTCTGTAAATTTTGTATACATATGTGGGTATATAGATGGATGGATGGATGGATCAGTTTAACTCTTTATTTACTAGTCATTTTTTTAAAAAATGAAAAATTTCTTTTGATTTTCATATTTAGCTTGGGTTTTTGAAATAATAATCTGCTGTTGCATAAAGCAGTTTTGAAGGCTAAAAACCCCATTAGTTTCTGATTTTGAGTTTTGTAGTAGATATGTCTTCTAACAGGAAAATAATTAAATAAAAGTATAGTCTTGACCATCTGTGTTCTAATACTTGGCTTGATACTGTTTGAACTGACTGAAGGATTTATATGCAACCATAATACTAGTGCATTGCTGTGCTACATCTGAACATTCCTACAACCCTTTTAAATGATCGTGTGTGATTTTATGAGTCACTTAACCTGGGTTTACTGTATGCCATATGGTAATTTTAAAAACTATTTTTCCTAGAAACAGCTGTGTCTATACAGCTCACTTCTTTCAGACAGTCAAATTGATACACAGATATTCTGTCAGTGCATAGAGGAAACCTGCAAATGGAAACAAACAGCAAAGTATATTGCCAAAACATACATATATTTATGTTACGGGTTCATTATAATATTTGTTTTATTAGTGATGATTATTTTTATTAGTGATCATTAAAAAAAGTAGTGTTTTTGAGGCAGTGCTCCCATGGAAAGTTTTGCTGCTTCTTATTTTTGTATGTCAGCAAGAATCCTTGAGTCTTGAATCGATACATAGTGATATATATTAAGTAATATTTCAGTAAAAGATTCAGGAATGCCTTTTAAAAATTGTCACTATTTAGGGCATGGGAATCTGTCATGGGTTTTGTCACTGACATTCTTTTTCCCTTATGCTTTAGAGGAGGCCTCAGAATGCTTCTGCTTCCTGCAGAGCTTTTAGTAAAAAAGGATGTTTGGGCAAGATAATGTAAGTTAAAACTGAATGCTGCAGAAGTTGATGCTGATCTGAAACAAAAGAAGTCCTGCTCCTGGTTTCAGCCCCCAAAAATTTAGCAGTTACAAACTAAAGATGTTCATACCTGATGGCCAAAGGCAATATATATTCTCTAGAACTAGTTATAAAGAAGGGGGAGAAATCCCATTTTGAATTTGTCATGTGGTAGTGGAAAGATATTACAGAAACTTTTCTTCAGGAAGATGTGCCACTGAGATTCAGAAAGAGGGTTATTGCTCATATTTCAAAATGGGAAACCAGAGAAGATCATTTTTTAATCTTGGAAACAAAGTATATATTTTCACTGTTACATTACTGTCCAGGTCAGCACTGTGTTGGCTTTTTCATTTAGTAAGGCATGTTGTCTAGCCATGTGGAAAAAGTTGGATACAAGCTGAAAGGACATGTAATTGTTTCTCTTCATTTGGTTGCTGAATTGGAAACCTGAGAGAAGGAATGTTCTAATAAAACCAAGAAAGTACCTTTTTTTCTAGCAGATTGAAAATTTAGAAATGAATTGTTAAATACTTGAACAAAAGCAGTACAAGGGGAATGAAAGGTTGACTGGTAACATCTGTTTCCATCAGTAGTGTGGTGGTTAGGAACCTGGGAAAACCCAAGTTTTCTTCTTTGAATATTTTTTGAACATACAGTTCCCTCTCGGGTGTTCTGTCAGACTACAGTGAGTATGTTGCCTTCCTTCTGTTTTCCAGAGCTTTTCCTCTTTATGCAACATGTTGTTTGTTTTTTTTTTAAAAAAAACCCATATTGGTGCAAATGTATAGAGAAGGAACAACTGTCTTCCTAAGCATGGAGGCTGTAACAGAGGACAAGTGTTCCTGTGGCTTGTTCTTGCCTACTGAATGTGTAAATGTGAACGTATGTCACTGGTGGAGCTTGAGCTTATGCCACACCAGAATACTCTGCTGCTCAGTAGTTGTCATGTTCTCATATGAGGCAGAACTGGGTTTGCATCGTCTCTGGCAGAGGGGAGAATTGAATGCAGGACAGAGCATGCACACAAGATGCAAAAGTGATCTGTTCTGAAAAGATTTCCAGAAACACATTTTGCTTATTTATCCCAAATTCACAACTTGTTTCTGTGTTGCTGAAACTACTATTTTAGCAAAGATTAATTCATCTAGGAAGAAAGAAAAGCAGGGAATGAGAGGCAGTTACTGTAGTTTGGTGGGACTCCTGCCGGAGAAGGTCTTTTGGAAAGAGATCCAGAGATTCCACTCAAGATTGACAGAGGCAGTCTGAAACATCATCATACACAGCTGCTTTGTATTGCATGAACAGGTTAAAGACTCCTTTGTGGTGAACAGAGGCTAGAGAGAGCATTGAGACATGGCCTCTGATTCCCATAGGGTGGTCACCCCTTGGCTCTGTCACAGCAGTGTGCGTGCTGGGAAGCAGACAGAAGCTTGGTTGTAAAGTATGCAGTCTGTTTGGTAAGTATATTGCATTAAAGCTTTGCTTGGCTTAGGATTGGGATGCCCGTGTGACATGTACAGTATATTAAGGCTTCCACATTGAATTTCTACAGCTCTGTTTTTCATATGTGTATACAAATATGTGAAAACGTAGCTATTTACTGTTTTGCTCTAAAATTGAGCTGCCGTTAGGGCAGCCAAAAGCAGGATAAAGCAAGCACATCTGTTTTAGCTCCAGAATGAGTGTTCTGGTATGCTAAAGCACTGAGAATTTCAAAGCACAGCAGTATGTATTAGTGGAAGGTCTTGAAAACACTAGCGAACTTTCAACTTTTCTGTCATTTCCTGAAGAGATTGGTTTTATTAAAAATCTGTAAATCATATGTAATAGCAGAAGTACTCTTCGGTTAAATGTTTAGTGGGAAGTGTGTGTAGTATGTATAGTTAATGCTTTTAGTAAATATATTTACGTTACTTGAAACTAATTTTGAAGACCAAAAATTTTTCATATTTGTCAAGTAAAATCTATTCTGGCCCAATGGAAATTCAGTTCTCTTTTCATATTCTAACATGCTTACAAGTTTCTTTACTAACTTCAGTGTCATTTGGGGAGATTATCTGTTAACTTCAGGACATATTGTGTATGTATTTTAAGTAATATGTCAGCCTGATCTTCAAAAACTGTGGTTATGCAAGCTGTTTTAGCAGAAAATTGTAATCAAACTTGTCATCTTAAACACATATACAAATCTCCCAGTTCTTCAGATAAGTACCTTCACTACTTCCATTGGAATCTGTACATAGTTCATTTTCCATTAGTTCATAAGTTGTTTTAATACACTAACCAGAAAGGTAGTAGTATCTTCCACTTCAATCTGTCATGTTTCTGCTGCTCTGCTAGGTGTATCATGTAGAATTGCATTGGGTTTTTTGAGATTTGTATTGGGTGATTTCTTTTCTTTACTCCTGCTAGCTTATGTTGGTATCCAGGCCTTTATTCTGCTGGTTGAGACTGATTGCAGTTGGTGGTATTATTTTTATTTTTATCTGTAGTTCTTTTTGTTGCTGTTGCAGGAATTGTTTTATCTAGTACCTAGAATCTTTCACGGATATCTCACTTTAAAATCTGACATTCCAATAGATCTGAAGCCCTTTGCAGCTGAATGTTAGTCCTCAGGAGATTATTGAATGTATTTTTGAAAATTGAGTGATACCAATGATAAAGGCAGTTGCCACCTTATTCAGTGATAGTCAATATGAATTGAATATGAATACAATTCAATGTGAACATCTTTACTGCATACAATTTCTAATCCCTAAATTCAGGGCATACTTAAGGTTTGTTATCCTTCGTAGTATTACTGGAGGAATACTTTTTCTGCCACCAAGAGTGAGAAGAACTATAACCAATTGATGCAATCAGTAAGATTGTCAGGATATTAAAATAATGGCAGTAATTCTGTGTTTTCCACTTCAGAAATGATCTCTTACTTCATAATGTCATTTAGTGTTTGTTTTTCTGGTAAAGTGATCTTCTGTTTACATTTTTATGTGATCTTCATTGATTCTTTTGTATTTTTCAGATTTTTTTTTTTAAAAACTTAATTCTCAAAAGCACCAAGTCAAATTATTTCATTCTTTTCACATGAACTTACTTAACTTCATAACACAGGCTCGACTTTTGAAGGCCAAAGTGCATAAGGGTTGGTGCACAGTTGTACATTTGTACACTGTAATCAATTTCTTAAAAGGAGTCTTTTGGGGAGACATTTTGGGGAGACTGTAAACGGGGAGACATTTACTTCTATAACTGTTCAGGTTTTTTTGAAATCAGGTTAAATAGTTCTCTGATTTAAAATACTGTTTATCTGAGTCAGCTTCTTTCTTTACACATTCCGTCTTGAATAGAAGGAACATGATACAGGCTGTACATCTCTAAATACATTTTACACAGGCCAGTTATTTTTGTCCAGAAACCAAATCAGATGTCTAAAAGCCAACTTGTTAGTGTTTGTATACTGAACTCTGAACAATAGGACAGATCTTTGAAGATAATATGATGCTTTTGTAATTGTTTTTTTTCTGATATATGATGATGTTGCAAACAACCAGGATCATTCTGTGGTATTTGTGGTTCACTGTTTTTCTTGTATTTTCCATGGTTTTCCTGCTTATTTTGATGGAAAATACACCTTGTATTATTTTTCGGAATATGTTGATATGTATCCTATTTTAGGGGGGGGGGGTTAGGTGAAACTATACTCCCATAGTTAACAAGTTCTCCTTATTCTGCATCTCTTTACCTGTATGTGAAGAGGTTAAAAAGTTTTAACAGCAGCAGCTGTTTGTATTTCAAAATACTTACAATTTGATTTATCATACACAATATTGATGGATGGGGTTTTTTTCAGTACAGGTAAATATTAATGTTCTATCCTTAAGAAATAAAATCTTCCATCTCAAATTTATTCCTACTCTATGACATTAAAACTTTAAACTTTTTTGGTTACAGTTTTGAGGATATTCTGTGCCTTGCTGATTCCTCATCTTTGTCAGATATCACCCTTGATGGCAATCCAATAGCTCAGGAGACATGGTACAAACACACTGTTCTCCATCATATGATGCAGCTCCGACAGCTAGATATGAAGAGAATCACAGTAAGAAATTTCTGTTTTCATCAAACTTACTAGATCCTTAAATTCAGAAGTAAAATGTAGGGTTTTCTGTGTATACTTGTGTATTAAAAACACCACCATTTTTTCTTGATTTGATATGGAATTGAATGGTGTGTAGGCATTATAATATTTAAAACTTTAACCTTTTTTTCTTTTGTTCACTGTTATGTAAGGGTGTGCTTTTTTACTTCATTTTAACATGTTTATTTTAAAATGCTTAAACTCTTCATTAGTTAATACTGTGTGATCATTTGCCATGTCACATGAGAGAATCTGCAAAGGTTTTTGTTAGAACTTTCCCAACACAGTCTTTACTGGTTTGCCATATAGGTGAAAAGGAACTGCATATTTTTTCCGAAGGAGTAGTCTGTTTATCCTAAAATTGGTGTTATTGGTATCTTCTTTCATTTTAAAATGTTGTTGGTTTCTTTAGTCTGCCTCCCTAAGGAAACCTGATGATCACAGAGTTTCTGTGTGTCAGTCTGTATTTCTTCCTTCCTTACCTAACCTACTCTCCCCATTCATTTCTGTTTCTGCTGTTCAGGTTCAAGTATCCCTGATAAGGAAGAGTACCAAATAGAGCCCATTACGATGTAAAATATACCTTATGTGGAAAACATTACTTTTAAAAATAAAGTGCTTTGGGACGTGAGAGTTTACACCCAGCATTGAAAATAATAAATACTTGTTTGTTTACAGGTATTCTATGGGTTGTAGATTTTTTTTTCATTTTCTGAATTTATACTGACTTAACTGAATATTTGCTAATTACTTTGCTATTAAAAAGATTGTTTCCTCAGTATTATTTCAGAAACTTGAGTCACATAAAGAAAATGTCTCTCCCTCTGTTTCTCTCCCTCCCACTTTCTCGAGAGGAGATGGTACCTGGTAGAACTCTCAGTTCTGTAGAAAGAGCTCAAACTCTTTTTTTAGACTCTATGAGATCTGTAAGGGGAAGAAGCTATTGGAAATCCACAGCCATGGGAAAAATTTAATTTGGATTTGCACCTTGTTAAACATCAGAGAATCAATCACAAAACAAAAAAACATAGAAAACCAGGCTGCATCGGTTGTTCTGCTCATAAATCTACTTGTAAAAAGAATATGTTTTGCATTCTTGTAAAAAGAATGTGTATTTGCCTTCTGGTTTTTGAGCCTTGAGAACTTTTTTTACTTTTTCTCCATGTAGAGGGTGCTATGTGTTTTCTCCAATAAAAACTGTGTTACCCAGATAATTGTAGGACTTAAACTGGGATTTTAAGAAAAATAACAAGTATCATGAGACCTGTGATAAAATTAGAGACTTGGCAATGCCAAATCCAGCTATTCTGCTTAGTAATGCACGATGCTGTTGCCATCAGCAAATGTATCTCAGTGGGGAAATTGAAGTACAGTATTGGATATCTGTTTTTTCTCACTTGATTAGTATACCTAAACTCTAATTACATTTATAGGATCTTTTCTTCATTAGTCCTAAAGACCATCCAGACAATTTTGAACTTAAGTGTTGCTTTGTCTTGTAAAGAACTGAGTTGGACTGGGATATTGCTTTTTTCTGGTAGGAATTCTTCACTTCAGAAGCTCTTCTGCTCAAGAACTGAGTTTTACACAATTGTTAATTCTGTTTTAGCTTCTCTTTTACTTTCTGGCTTCACTGGGACAAGAAAATTATTCCAAGAAAAAATAAAAGCTGAAGGAAATTTTCAGAAGTTTGTAAGAGACTTTGAAGCTTTATTCATATTGGTTTTCAAGAAGACATAGGCGCTTTGGTGCTGGGCCTTTTCTGTAGGATTCTCTGGAGAAAGGGAACCTTTCTCTGGAGAAAGGGAACCACCAGGAGAAAAAGCCTGGTGGTAGCTACCTCTGCCTTAGGGAACTATTCAGAAACGTACAGCTGCCATGAATATCAAATACTCTGCACTTGGAATAAAACATATTGTATTGCAATTGTTCTAAAATTTCTTAAATTGGGACAGATTTGCCTTTATTCAAGGGATTGCATCATATTATGACAACTTTATGCCCTGACCCATGAGGAAGTTGGTGTTTTCTTAGACCATCTCATTCCTGTGCCATTTTTGAATCTAAGATTTAAGCTCTTAAACCACTGAGGCATGGACCCAGTGATGGTGAAATCAGTGGAGGTTAGTCACCTGTGATGCGTTTCACTGTAAGATTGTAAACACTCATTGCCCACGTTAGAAGATGATTTTCAGCTGAAACACCTGTCCACTTTGTATTGTGTGTCTAAAACAAACTCCAGTAAAAGCAAACCTTTTTCTTTCTCAAACTTTGATGGGTCAATCTAGAGGCTTAAAGAGTGGGGAGGAGGCTGAATTACTGCGGTTGGACAAATTACTGTGTCACCGTAATTCTCTGTATATGTTATACCTTTAGTTCACTTTAGTTGTGAGGTAATGTGACTTGATTTATGGCTCGATGAAATAGTCCTGTGTGCAACTGAAATGCATTATGGTCAAAGCAGGCTCAGGCTGCATGTATAGTCATTTGCATCGTTTGGTTAACATACTATAATGGTGTTTTTTCTGGGCATTGAAGCTTTTTGAATATGTTTTGTAGTTTTAACTCTTGAAAAAGTGGACTTATCCAGTGATGCTTTCAGTTTAGCTATGACCTATCTTTTTTCCTCCAGTCTTTCATAACAGTAAGCAGATATTGGCTGCAGACATGTAATAAAATATGAATGAAATGTGCACATATTCCTTACTGAGAAATTATTTAAACAGCAACACTTGCTATCTATCACTTCAATTACACTGTCTCGAGAATTTAATAAGGGTGTATATGTATGTGTGTGTGTCTATATAACATGTAGTGTATATGTGTGTGTGTTCCCAAATCGAAAGGCAAGCTGCAGCTTTTAACACTAAAACTTTGCTTCTTTTCACTGAGGTTTTATAGCTTTTTGGATGGTTAAAGAAAGAGAGCTGTGTTTGATTTTGATTATTTGCTTAGACATTTCTCTGCTGATCAGGGAGTAGGTTCTGATGCTTTATCCAGAATAGAATTCATTATGGGTCAGCACTGTGGAGTGTTCTGTTTTTTTAGGGAAGGTTCCCTAATTTATTTTTTTTTTCCCACTTGAAAATAAGATACTTCAGGAAGTTCTAGA
>NW_020799112.1:6837600-6852232 GCF_003259725.1 Athene cunicularia
AATGATACCATTTGTTGAAAAAGAACCTGTTTGAATAATAGTAAAGCAGTAGTGAGGGAGAATACATACATTCCACTGTTGTCTCTTTAGGATCTTTCTCAGGTGTTGCTGGATGTTACATCTGGAAAGACTGATACTGTGATAGGTTTGGCCGACTCTGCGGTGTTACAGTTACAGTAGTGCTCATGTAGCAGCAGGGGGAGCTACCAGCATGCCACAGAGCTACAGATACAGTTCTGTTACAGCTCTAATGGAAAGTTTTTGTAAGGCTGGTAGTAGCTTTAAGGTGTCCTGTTCCTGTGTTTTGTCGTTACTGGTGCTTCACACTGAGAATGTGAACCTGCAGCCTCAAAATTGCATTGCAGAAAGTGAGAATTCTGCTTCTTCAGAAAGTCCCTTTTTTTTTTTTTTTTTTTTTGTGAAGATTGCTTCATAGCCATTTAGTAAGTTTTTAGATGGGAAGTGGAGAAGTAATAAATGGAGGAGATTGCAATATAAAAGTGCTTTTGTAATGACCCACTGGAAAAGCATCCTGTCCAGCAAGGTTTGGTTTAAAACAAAATTATGAACAATAGCAGCAGAATAATGAGGGGAAACAAAGAAAAAAAGGAAATAAAATGAATTTCAAAAGAGATGGAGCTAAAAGAGAAAAAGGGCTGATAGTAAAAATGAATAGTGACAACGTTATTAAGGGCTTTGGTTTATAACTCTGTGGGTTTTCTGGGGTTGTTTTATGGATCTGAGGGGATGTATTTTATAAGATTAATTTCATGTGTTGTATAAGATTAATCAAGAAATTTATAGGGATTTGGTTTCCATAAAAAGTAGATTTGGCCCATGGTCTTTATTCAGATGTTTTCACCATCATTCTGCCTTTACAAATGCTCAGTAAAAATAAAATATATTTTCTTTTTAGGCTGAGCTAATAGTATGATTAACTCCTGATCAAGGAAAAAAGTCTTAGTTAATAAAAGACTCTTGATAGAGTATAATTGCATTAGTTCATTTCATTCTTTGTATTGAGACTGTCTTGGCAGTGAAAGTACTGAACTGACTTGAGTGAGGGCAGTAGACCCTCATGGAAGGAAGACAGTGTCATGAAGTATTCACTTGAACTGGATTGAGGGAAGGCTTTGAGGAAGATAGAGTAAGAGGAGATATTTTTGGAAGCTAGGAGAAAACTGAATTAGGGAACTTTCTGCATGTTTGCCTTAAAGCTTGTGGGGGAAAAAAGTTGTTTCAAAAGGAATAAAAATAGTGATGGCTAATTTCCTATAGATTAGTGTCATTTTGTTCTCTAATTCTCACCTTCCCCAGTGTGAAATACAACAATACCTCAGTTAGTTTGGAGCTGAGTCTATGATGACTGGCCAGCTGTTTTCTGCCAAACAGAATGGATAATTTCTGCTTCCTCTTCCTTGGTGGGAAAACTAGTTTACATTTCTTTCTACATACCAATTTTATATAATCAAACCTCTGAGGAACAAAAGAACCCTTAATTTGAGACTTCTAAACACACTTTAAGTTATTTAACATGTTCAGTGTGTTGAAAAGTCATTTGAGAAGATTAAGACACTGAAATTGTAAAAAGCTTGTTTCTTTAGGAAGCCAAGTTACAAAGTATAAATGCAAGGTCAAATGAAGATATTTAATTAGAAAATAAATAAAAACAAAAAAACACTAACAAAAACAAACAAACCTCAAAAAACAGCTCTAACCCACTTTCTGTAGAAAGATATCACTAGTGTAATTTGCTAATGTTTATATTTTATTTTAAGACTTCAGGTTTTTTTAAGTAAACACAAACTTAGTACACTGTAGCATGTAATTCAGGTAAACAGCTGTTTTGAGAATTATGTTTGTAGTTCTTAACATTTTGAATCATATTTTGAACAATAGTGCATTTTTATTTTGCATTATTAATTACATATAATAATATAATAAAAATATTGTAAGTAATATAATAAAATAATATTTGTGGCATATTATGTGCATGGGGTTTATTTCATGATTCTGATAGCCTCACCCTGAACTCTACTGTTCAAGTATTGGTTTTCATTGTGTGGTATTTTGTTATATTGAATCTCGAAGGCCTTTTATATCTGTGTGTGGGGTTATTTATTTATTTATTTGTCACTGATCCTCCTTTAACATGGACTAGTGACCTCTTGAGGTACCTTTAACCTGGATTATTCTATGACACCAAGCCCTTAGTAATACCCTGTTCAGGAAGAACTGAAAAGCCCAGTAGCAGAGGAGGCTGCCAACAAAACTTCACCCTCAAAAGGCCAGGAGTTTCTTTCAGAAAAAAAACCAACAACCAACCAACCACAAATCACAAAACAAAACAAAAAAACCCCAACAAAATAAAAGTTAGGCTTTCCAATTAGTGTTCCAGAGAAATTCTTACATAGGATTGAGTTAGAGAACCTTACTCTGTCTGGAGCCTCATGCCTTAATCTGCATTAAGGTATTCCTCTTGTTTAATATATGAATATTAGGTTAAAGTCATAGAGCAACAATTTGGAAGTTTGTTGTTTAATCACCTTTCAGATTGATGTCAAAATCCATGGTATGTCAATGGATTGCAGGGGAGCTGTACACAGATAAAAGTTTGCTATGTGAACCTAATTTGTTATGCTTTGCAAATTATTTTCTTAAAAATGTAATACTGATGGTAAGTGTAAAGTTCCTATTTTATTTTATCTTCCAGTAAGCATTCACCCATGTGCTTAGGGATTCTTACAGTGCCCTAAACATAGCATGTTTTATTTATATACAAAGTTTGATGCATCAATATGTCTTCATGGTTGATGATGTTTTCTGTTTGTTTTTGTTTGTTAATTTTCTTAACATGTAACTTTCTGGAAAGTGAAAGTGAAAAGGTTAGGACAAGAGCTTTCTATTTTGAGGGAAATCAAAACACTTTCCTTATGTTCTGGGAAGATACTTTAATAGAAACACCCAAATGACATGTGAAGTAAATCAAAATAAGTTAAAATATGCTTCCCAAATATTTGTGTTGGAAGGACTCTACACTTTTTACTTCATAGTGAACATTTCTTTTGTTACTTGGAAAATGTATGTTCTAAAAATAAGTGAGAATATTTAGACTTGTGTAAACAGGGAGCATTCAACCCAATATGGGTGTATTGCAGTATTAAACTGCTTTACCAGGAAAATTAAGCATCTTCACTTACATGGCTTTAGGAATCAATGGCTTTCTTCTTGAATAGATGATGAGAAATAATGTTAATGTAATTAACTTTGAAAATATTCTTTTCTTCTCAAGTCCTGTTGCTGATTGAGAAAAGTAAACCCTTGGAAACAGTTTATGATGATAAAAATCAATCTTGGATCAGGTTTTGAGCATAAATAGAATTCAGCTCATTCACTCTGGGTCTTACAAAAAATCCTACTAAGTGCAAACACCACTACAAAGATACAATGCACTGTTATATTTTAACATGGCCTTTTTCACAGTCATATTCAGCATACGCTTTATGCTTTTTCAAAGATCTTTACAAATACTAGTCTTACATAACTCTATTTTCGGTATTTTGTATCTGAGTAGGTACCTGTTTCTTCTCTAATTCTTGATTTATTTATAATTAACTATTTTGTTTTAATAGCATTTAAATGTTTCTAAATATTAAAAAGTCCTAAAATTGTATTAAAATTAAACTTTACACTCCGAATACCAAGACAAAATTATATTGATAATTTATCAGTAATACTTTTCAGAACCTGATGAATTCCTCCTTTTATGAAGTTGTTCTTTTTTTCATTCAGGAAGAAGAAAGACGTATGGCATCTGTTGCAGCAAGGAAAGAGGAGGAAAGGAAGCGTGAAAGCCATAAACAGACCTTGCTTAAGGTATTTTCTATGGCTGTTTTAAGCCTACTGTAAACCACTTTATAGCAATAATCTATACCCTAGTAATTTTTGCTGTAGTTCTTACATATCCCAATATACTTCTGTCTCTTTAAACTTCTTTTTTACAGCTTAAACAGTGCACTCCACAACTGAAACCCTCTTCAGTCAACTATGCAAGTTATACTTTAGCAAAAAACCCCAGTTGAATACCTGAGTGTGACATATGAAAATGAAGTTTGACATCCTTTTACATAAATCCTGAGATAAAGTAAATCCAGAGTAAAGTAAAAGATTTTTCAGTGATTTCAAATTCCTTGAACTTGGTCTCCCCCATTTCAGGTGAGTGCTCTAACTGTTGCCATGCAGGGTGTTCTGAAGTAGTTTTTCCTTCCTTCTTTCCTGTTGTAGTTGTTCCTTTTTGTAGAAAGAGTTTATCAGTCATCAGAGCAGCAGCTAGATTCCAGCTGTTGTCTTTTCAGAAGAATGCTTATCTACCAGATCACCTGGCCTGGTTAATGCTTATATACATGAGATGGAATAGCTCGAACAGGGGAGACTGAGGTGCACTCCAGAATACTCTTATGGGACTGGTGACTAAATGACCTGCGATCCTAATAGGAGACCAAAGTTCAAGGATCTGAGAGCATCTGCATTCCATTTGTTGTGTGAATATCACCATTTGTCTCCAAATCATTTTTCTTTGGAGAAAAAAAAGGTGCCTAAAACTTTTTATCATCCAGTAATTGGTAGTCAGACAAGAAAAAAAATGTTCATGTATCCATAATGTTGTTGCCTAGGTAAGATCATATTCCATGAAGGGGATTAGACTGAAAGTAGTTGCAGGAGGCTGTAAGAAGTGTATCAAATGTATATAATTCTGAAAAATAAAAAGACACAAATAGAATGTTACCAATATACTACAAGATTTCTTAAGTATTTAAAAAAAAACCCAAGAACCTAAATATATGAATGGGGGGGAAAAAAAAATCCACGTCTAGTGCCTAAGAATTTATTTTGATTTCCTGTATATTTGTATCCATGTATATTTTAATTTTCTGTTTAAAAAAAAAAATCAATATAGCACAGAAGTCTTATGTACATACTTTTTTTTTAAGCAGTGTTGTGGTTTGTTTCTTTTTTTTCTTGTAAGGTACTGATGTATTTAAAGTCTCTTCAGGTTTGAAGTTTTGATGCCAGCTCTTAGTAACATAAAGAAATGGGAAATTAGTAAATAATATTCATGCATGGTGTTATTTTATGTTATTGAAAAGCTGTGTGTCTGGACTGGAAAAAAAGTAGGTGTTTATTTACAGTTTGTGTTCTTAACCACTGGTGTAATGTCTGCTTGTAGCAGAGGGATTGTTTGTCTTGATGGCGTAGATTTCTCAGCTTATTTTGCTAGTGGCAACTTCCCTGAGAAGAAAAAAAAAATATTTTTAATGTACAATAGCATTACTACTTAGGTTTCAACATTAAATTGTAGGTTTTGTAATTTGATCAAGGTTTCTTTCTTATATTCATGCATAAGAGCCAAATACCAGTATCGTTTGCATGATTTGGTGATTTTGTATATCTTTCCTTTGTAAATATGTTCTTGTGTGTTATAATTCTGGTTTCTTTTTTTCCCGTTTCACACATTTGAATTGAAAGGAACAAATCTGCTCATAGATACAGTGTCCAGTGGAAACAGTTGCCAACTATAGGATTTTCTTCATAGTTAAATCTGAAGAAAATATTTAGAGAATTATGTTCTGCAATTTTTGTTGTTGTCACTTTCCTCCAAACCTTCTTAAGCTATATGCAGTGTAAATGAAATTATAAGCACTCATTCAGTAGCAAACAATTGCTGTTTTCCTGTATTCACTGCATCAAAAAGGTTCGTTTCAGCATTGTCATCTCTTCTTTTTCCGTTGCTAATACTTGTCCACCCTAACAGTGGAGTTTCTTCATCTCCCTTTTTCCAGACTATTTTTTAATTGCTTAAAACCCATTCCTCTGGGGAAGCTTGAGATGTACTTTAAAATGTACAGAGGATGCAATTCCTTTCCAACAGAGGCTGAATTTAATATTTACTGGAACAAGAAATAGTATTGCCAGCAGAATCTTCACAGTTATAAAATTTGCTTTTTGTAAAATGTGTTCTTGGAAGTTTTCAAAGCTCTATAGGAATCCAGCAGCCCACAGCTGAGGGCTAACAAAGCAGTAGAGCTGTATGGTGGTTGAAGTTATGAGGAGACCCTCACCCTCAGAATAAACAGAATTTTCTAAATGTGATTGAAAGAAAATGCTGACTATTTCAACTTCACCTACTTTCTGTGACATGGAGCCCAGTCATCGCTGAGTTTGTTGGGTGCTTGGTGTTCTCTAACCAGATAACATCATAACACTTGGGCAAATTGAATGTGAAATAGAGTTTTGAGGTCTTTAAAGTGGACAAACTTTCAGAGTAAAATTTTTAAAGTAGTTTCCATGTACTTTCAGTGTCAGTTATAGACAATTATGGACATAATTTTTATCAGTGTTTATTGTCTAGTAGATCTATCTCTGCATTGTCAGTCATTGAAATAGATCATGGTGTTTAATAGCTGTGCTGTGATGGATTTGCATGTAGGTATTAAATGTTTTACTGTGAAACACTTACATGCAGTTGTTCTTTATTCTTAAGAAAATACCTAAGGCTCCAGAAATTAGCCGTCACAGATGATAAAATGCTTTTTTTGTTGGTCTACTATTTTCAGTTTTTCAAAGAAATACTCATTTATAGTGTTTTACTCTTCACATCTCCAACACTGAGTACTTAGTGAACTACATTGCAGTGATGTCCACAACTCACCCACTTGTGAAAGGAATTATGTAAAAACATGATGGTAACAGTCAGATGTTACTTTTATAGATTAAACAGAGGAGCGTAGTCAGTACAGGTCGAGCTCAGTGTATCAAAAGTGTTAATTTCAAATTGTAAAATTATATCTACCCTGGTACCCTGCTTTTCTCCATAAGCATGTCAAATAAATTATCTTTCTTTTTTTTTTTTTTTTCCTGTTTGAAAAAAAGGGGCTATAAAAAAACTTTGTGGTTTGTGTTGATTTTTTTTTTTTTTTCCCAAGCCATGTCTTAGAACAGAAATGTAAATGTTCAATTTTAAAACAAATACATCCTTTCTAGCCTTCAGGATTTTGGGTACAGCTTTCTAAATCCTGTCCAGTATTCTGTTGTTTCCTTGTATATTAATCAGCTTAACAGAATATTCTAAAGGAGACAAGAAAGAGTGTCATGATATTTAAAATTATTATAATCGACAGACTTTTAACACTTTTAAGAAATTGATAAAAGTAATTAGTTTATGCTGTAAGGAAATAATTGTGAACAGGGATTTACCTTGCCTGAGATCCTTTTAGACCAAATTTGAGATCATTGCAACTTGAAGCTAACAAGTACTTGCTGTTTCAATCCCAGACTTCATTGCATTGAAGTAGAATATACACGAGTACATCCAAAGAGTATGCATCTTTTATCCTTCCCCTGTTTATGGGTAAAATTAGTGACAAACACAGGCTGCCTATGAACTGCTGTTTATACTACATACAGGGCAAATTCAGGTTTGTCTCCCTACACACACACACACATTCCAGAATATTAGGTTGGTTGGCTGTTTGCACTCCAGTTCCAATAGTGATGTTCTGGAATGTATGAGAGAAATTAAAGGATTATTAGAATATTGTATTTTAGTACTTTCTAAGAGCAAGAAGCTTTAAATTAGGGTTGTTACTTTGTATAGACTTGAAAGCTACATTTTAATAGCAAAATGAATTTAGAGTATGATACTATAAACCAAGAAATCATTGGCTTTGACTAATACTCTGTTTTCACCATGTTTTGTAGATGTATATTTATTTTATGCTAAGCTCCTCTATAATATTTTTCTCTTGGAAATTCTAAAGTCACTGTTGGAGTTCCACTGAGTAGTTTAACTATACATCAGTGAGATGGCTGACTCAAAGAGAATTAGATCTGGTTCAGAAAAAACAAATTAAGTGAAACTAACAATGAATTTGCCCGTAGATATTATTTATGTTGTGCAGTTTTCATTTGATGAGAGTCAGTTGCCAGTCCATGAGGTCTTACAAAGCATCTTGTTCTTTAACCTTTTAAAATATGCTAAACTGGCTATATTACATCATATATATCTGTATGATACAATGGAATAGTAAACTATATGTAGAATCATAGGTAGTTGACATGATTTGCATGACTATACAAGAACAAGTACTTGATAGACTTTTGAAATACCGAATCATTGACAAGACCTGTCTGGAATTTAAAAAACTATTACAAAACATTTGAACTTAGATCTGTTGTAGTCCTTGTGTCTGTTACAAAGATAATTTCATTTCCTGTTTTTATAAAATTGACTTCTTCCATTTTTTAGAAGATAACTTTTTTTTCCCCCCACACAGAGTATGTTGCAATTACAGCTAAGACAACAGTTGCGGAACTGTCTTAGCTTCAGCACTAGGGTCACTCCAGCGGCATGGAGGAAAGTACAGTCTGCCCTGTTTTGTGGGAGGAATGTTACGAGCAGCTCCAGACTGTCAAAACAAGACTTCTGTTGTTATCCAAACTAAATAGTTTAATTTGTTCTTGCACAAGTTGTGGATTTATTATGTTACTTTTCTTGTTTCTGTTACTGCAAATTTTGTGAATTGTTTGCTGGCAGTTATGTAAAATGGCACTAGAATGATGTCTTGATTTTAATGCATAACCACCAAACAGTACTATTGTTTTTTTTCAATTGAAAATGTTTAAAATGTTTGATTAAGCAGCACATTTCTTTCAGAAAAAACAAATATGTTGATACTGCACTCGTATAAACTTATGATTTTTGAATCATTACAGGAAAAGAAACGTTTAACTATTTGTAATATTGCTCGTCAGTGGGAGATACAGCAGAATCGAATAGCTCTTGTGGCTTCTTTAAACCAAGATAAAGATAACGAGCCCTGTCAAATCAATGGCAGTGATTCGTATGTATTTCCTGAAGAAAGCAGGTATTGTGAAATATTTATTCTTGTTCATGTCTTATATTCCAGGTTACTGCTCACTTGAGATCTCACTGTATTTTATTATCAAAAGTAACATTTCCAAATCAATCCTGAAAGGATGTTTTACTTTGTGATTAAACTTTGTGGCCCTTAGTAATAGGGACTATAAGTTAAATAAGTAATATAACAGCAGTTCATTGACTAAAGAAGTGCAAGCTACATTATTATGTGATTTTGCCAAATAAGGGAGGACTTCATGTTTGCAAGAAATCTTAAATATGAATTCTTGAGCCTTCTCAAGGGTGTTAATTTCTTTGACAGCTTAGATTGTTGCCTTTATTTGAAATGAACAAAATGAGGACATACCAGCATTTCAAACACTGGTAACCTCTGTGTGTCAAGAGGTTTCATAAACTGGCTGTTGAATTCATGTTCTTAATTTGAACAGCATCATCTCTTATGGACCCTTTTCCTACCCATGCTATTTTAACAATAGCAGTTCTTCGACTTAGTTTTATTCCTAAGATAGTTTTTGTATTGTTGGTTTAAAATGTGGTTATATTATTTTTGTGATACACTTTGTGGCTTGCTTATTCATCTAAAAGATGGCTATCTGGCATTCTATATAATTTAAAAAACAAATACAGAATTTAATGAACAGTGTGACCCTTGGATTGGCTTAAGCAAAAGTAGCACACTTTCAACCTGTCTAGCTCAGGCAAAACCATGACAAAATAGTCTGTGCAAATTCAGTAGCAAGTACATCTTTCTATTGTGCCTGATCAACCCTGGAAATGTCAGGTATGGCCAGGAAGTCTTTGCCTCTCACAAACAGAACCCATCTGAATTTCAGTCCAGTATTTGCTACACCTGTTTTTTATCTCCAGTTGAGTGCTGCATCTTTTGAAACATTTTATTTTCTTAGCATTTTTTGTATTGCTATAGTTCTTTCTCGTGCTTCCAAAACTTTCCCCTGAACATATATTTAGCCACTGCTTTTTTGCCCTCTTGGTTTCTTCACGATTTAATTCAGTGTTAGTAATCATCCTTGTGACCAAGTCAATATAATTATGGTAGCTTGAGTGTTGTTCTGTTAATGAACAGATTCTCATTCCTTGAGAAATCATGCTCTTAAGTAACATATCAAGACTTTTTCTATGGAGCTCTAGGAAAGATCTTGGTGTAATACTATCTCAGTTTATGCTGGATACAGTGACAAAAGTTGGTTTATTCCTTGTAGTTCCCTGACCACGAATGTTAGGAATGTTTTGACAGATCTACAGTAATAAAATATGAGGCATAAAATCTGTTTCGATGTTCTTGTGAGAGTTTTTGTAGTTTAAGATTTGTAGAATGTGTTTAGAAATCAAGTAGTTACTTTAGTGAAATATCCAATTTCAACCACCTCGAGATGTTAATAAAATAAGCCTTGTGCTTTATTTGCATATATTATAATTATCTTATGCAAATTATAGTGCATTTAGTTTTCTAAGTTTGGAATTTTTCTCTTTTCATGCCTAGTTAGAGAAATGAAAGTGTGATAATGATCTTTATCAACAAATTATATTAGTTTAAATAGATTAATGAAGATTTGGCAATGTGTGTTAGAATTCAGAAGCTGTAGATAACACTGCCATTCTTTGCCTTGAAGCCTTATTGCTCTCTAACCCTCTCTCAAGTTAAAATTGACATTGATCTACAAATATGTTTTATGATAGTGGAGAATTTCAGACTATATTTTCAAGGTGAGTGACTAAGTAACAAAATGGAAGGTGAAATTCAGAATAGATAAGTACTTACAGCTTCACATATGAAGTGATGGGTTCTCAACATTTCCAGTCAGGAGTGAAATCTTGGAGTTCTGGTTGGTTTTGTCAAGAAAACATCAGTCAAGCGATCATTAGTAGTCAAAAAAGCAAAATACATAAAAAATACCAGGAAGGTAGTAAAGAATAAAATAGTAATAATCATTATGCAACTTCTTAAACCTGTGATTTGTGCTCATGTTGATTTCTCAATATTTCAGGTCCCATCAGCTGAGTGTATCATGTTGGAAGTAAGACACAAAGAGATGAGAGTTGAGAATACCCAGGCTTACTGCTTAATTTTAAAATCGCTCTCGTGAACTGGAAACTTCATGTTATTTTAAAGAAATGCTTATTCATCCCTATTCATTAAGGATTAAACAAGGATAATTAGCCATAGGACTATTCTCATCCCGAAGCGGGATAATGAATCTGATATCCTCATCAGATAATGTAACATATGGGTTTGAGGAAGGAGTGGTACACTTGTTCAAGAATAAAAAGACCCATTAAGTACTGTGGGCAACATTGTCCTGGATTGGTTTTTAACAACTGTCTGTTCTTAAAGCAATTACTTATAACTTATAGCAAACAGAATATGAAGGTGACTTTGCTTGAATAAATACATCATCTGAAGTTGGTTTAGGTATCTAAAGCAACATGAAATGTATTAAGTTAGCATTCTGAGTTAAAATTTTTAAGCAGATTATTAAATATTAGTTTATTCTTTATTTATTTATTTAATTCATTAGCATCCACCCCCTAGCTCAAATACACCCAGAGCCTTTCTACCAAAGAAATAGAACAGTTGTGGTGTTACTTGATGGAAATAGGATTTTCAAGCCCTTAAAGTTTTTGAACCGGATTGGATAGTGCAAATAAATGAATGCTGCGAAATGCAGTCGTATTTGACAATTGGGTCTTGGTAAATGAAATGGGTGCCATTCAGTAGAATGATCTTACTATCTTAAAATAATCTCCATTCATATCACTGCATTTTTATTTCCTCTACAGGTCTCTCAATACAATATTAAGCAGTGCAGTACAAGGCTTGTCTGTTCTTGAGTCTCATTTAGTGGAAGTGGAAGGAGACACTCTTTGCTTGTATGGTGCTGGAGCGCTGGAGTGCCTGGATCGAAACTGGAGTGTTCAAACAGCAGGAATTATTGTCACAGTCTCCTTTACATTCATAGAATTTGATGAAATTGTTCAAGTGCTAACAAAGTTGAAGACAAAATTTCCTAACTCTGTGGTAAGAATGCCTCAGATTTCAGCTCTGTGAACAGCTGTAGAATATGTATTCTCTAACAGAACCTTAATTTGACATAGTTGTCCTTTACATAAATATATATGTTTGTGAATTACATATTTGCTTGGTGTTATCCTATAACACTAACTTTAACTTGATACTTCTTAAAAATCAAGACTTTAAATTAGATTCTCACAGAAGATGGTGTTTTCTTATCAGACTGGTTATTGTTTTTCTTAATTACTTTGACCTAGCTGATTATTTCTAAGCTGCAAAAACTATGTATAAATACAGTATTGCTATTCTACATTATTATTATGGATCCGTAGTATCAGGAGCCCTTCATTTGTGTTGTGAGTTCAAAGATCATATAGCTGGCTGGTTAAAAAGAGAGATAAAATCCAAAGGGAATAGCTAGCTAAACAAGTACAGCTTTTGGAATTCTTCAGTTCTTGATGAGGCAAAACAACATAAATGAGGCATCCCTTTACTTCTTTTTTTTTTTTCTTTTTTTCTTGTATCTTTAAATCAGTCATTTTGACGCAAATGGTAAAATAGTGATAACATGCTTAAAGCAACTTGTTAATCAGATGATATGCCTCTCAAGCTTCCTGCTTCTTTTTAAGGTTTTGAGTATAACAGAACCTAATGATTTAATTGAGATAGATGAATTTGTGGGGAACTTAAGACAAATTTATCTATCTCAGTTATTGTGGGGGATAGCAGAACCTCAACTAAATTTTTATCTTCACTGTCAATTTTTCCTCCTTCCCTCAGTAACGGTGCTATGTAGCCAAGGATACCATCCTCACAGGAGATCTAGCATAGGGCATGGTTCAAAGAAACATCAGGATATGACTTTAATGCCAGTCTGCTGTGGCCAAAAAAAGCAGAATATTTAAAGACATATATTGTACTAATTTTTATGTGTGGATGTTGCAAGTTGCTTTACTTGCAGAATTAAAATAAACATTGCTCAAGTAGTATCACTGCTTCTTGTAACATTGAAAATATTTGTGCTGTTACTAAAGGGTTTATAAATTGCTTAAGGGGCTTCTAATGTTGACTTTTTAAAATATATGTAATACACCAATTGGTTGATACATTGATATGTTTTGCCACAAAGACCTCAAATGAAGTGAGCTCAGTTGCTTCATCAAACCTAAAGACTGTTTATTTGAGTTTGAAAATCATATGAGTGACACAGAATAGGAATCATTGTGTTCATTCTTTATTGTTTCCTTATTTAATTTATTGTGATTTGACTTTTTTTTTTTTTTTTAAGCACCTGAAGTTTAAGGAGACAAATCTCGTGACGCTGCAGCAATTCAATGCGTTAGGCCAGATGCATCGCATTGAGCAGTTGACAGTTGATCCTCAGGGAAATCCAGTTGTCAGCTTTACTTTGTGGAAATACTATGTTCTGTTTAGACTGAACCATTTCAATCTACAGAAGATAAATGGAGTAAAGGTAGGACAGTGTTGCTTTCTTCTTACTGTTGGTCTTACAAGAAAAATTAGCATTATTATTAAAAAAGCAGATGAATTGCTAATAAAATGAGCAGAACCCTCTCAGTGTCTGTACTGTTTTTTCAATGGAGGGGGGGGGGAATTTTAAGTAGGCTTCACCATGTAATTTCTTGTGCTGTGCATTTGTTAAGTTCAGCTACACTGCGTTACAATTAGCAAAGTTGGTAAGATTCTTAGTTGCCTTAAAAATGCTTTTTTGTCTCAAATGTTTGCAACTACAGAGGACAGTCCAAATCTATACCTGAATGGCTGGGATTTACCTGAAGGGAAGACATTTTATCATTATTATTTTTTGCATGTGTTTCTAGAAAAAATAAAAACATTTTAAAAAAATAAAGAACTTCACACTTTTATTTGATTTTAAGAAACACTTCTTTATTATGTTCAAAATGATCACAGTGCTGACATTGAATACTTGTGCAAAAATGGGTTTTACAGACTACTTAGTAGTTTACAGTATATGATTATTTATATTTACCCGTGCTACAAAGCATAGCTCAAATCATATTTTCTTAAACCTATCACAGGAAAAAGTCTGTGATATAGATTTTTTTTTTTTTTTGCTTGCTATGTATGGGATCATTTGTGTCTGTTTTTTGTTGGGTGTGTGTTTTATGTTTAAATACATAGAAAGTTAAGACTAATATTGCTATTCTTTGTACCTTGTATTCCCCTTTACATCAATTGAAAGTAAATTTATGCAAGCATATAAAATGATTATTTTATACTTGGGCTTTGATCATAAATGGAGTGAGAATAGTTACAATGAAATGCAATGTTTGAATGTGCATTCAATTTTAAATGCTAAGTAAGTTTAAGTGCTGTTATGGAAGTTAATTAGAGCAAAAATAATACATAGTTTTAGTGTTTAGGTCTGGTACTTTAATTTGGTCATTATTATCATCATATGTTTTGGATTAAAGATTTTACTTGTTATCTGATACAGCCATACCCTGAATGTTGTGATTTACTTGCTTTTACTTTTGTAAAACGTGCATCAGTTACACAGAAGAGCAGGAGTGGGTTAAAGAGCCTGCCTGAATTAACTATTGGAGAAAGGATGAGAAAAGGTGAAGAATGAAGGCAAATATGACTCACTGCAACAGCACAGTGTCTTGAAAGGGGGGGGG
>NW_020799112.1:6852282-7029978 GCF_003259725.1 Athene cunicularia
AAAAAAAAAAAAAAAAAAAAAAAAAAAAAAAAAAAAAAAAAAGGGGAGGGGGAGGTTCAGTGTGGGTTTAAAGTTTATTTCTTTTTTACTGCATCATATTTTCAACATCAACACTAGTGACTCACGTTAAAAGAAAATAGAAGATAAAAAATAGAAGATAAATTGTACCTGTTTGGTCTTCATGGAGAAAGAAAGGAAAAAAAGAAAATAACATAACTATTTAAGTAGACTTTTTGTTAGAAAGTCAGAAAGTTAGAAAGTCAGAAATTCACTCCTTGCATTTAATAGTGCTTGGGGATGAATTTAGTAAATGGATTTACATGTAGCACGGCATGCTTTTTATGTAGGATGTATATCAAACTTTGAATATGTGTGACTGAAGAACATTTTTGTTCTCAACAAGCATTTTCAGCCAGACCACACTATATGAAGATGTGCACACAGAAATTTTTTCCTAGTATCATTAATCATTTGAAAAGTCTCATAGATGAACAGAAGAGGGAGATGAACTCTGATCACTGTTTTTCATTAGTCTACAGTAGAAGTCATGGCATGCAGCTTTGCAGATGTATATTACTTTTTATTTTAAAATCAATAATAGAGAACCCTGTTACAGTGTAAAGAATACAGATCCCTGAAGCGTGCTCTCAGATCTTAGATCAGCCCCAAATAATCATTTCAGATGACAAAGGAAAATGTGCATATTCTGATTATCATTTGTGTGCAATGCTTGTGAAGACTATTGTGTTGCCTGCTCTGAGGTACGTATAGTTGAGGAATAAAGCTGTATTACTAACTAAATTACCTAAATAAGTTGCATAACTCCAGCACTTCTGAACTTAAAAAAAAAAAAAAAAAAAGTATAGGGAGGCTTTTCTTTTTTCCATTCCAGGCTATGTTCCAGGCTAGAAGCTAAGTGTTAGTCTCCCCCAGCATGTTTACTGACTGTCAAAGCAAATTCTTCTCATTGAGATATGCCATTTGAAGTTTTTCCCAGGGATAGTAATCTCAGATTAATTAAGAGTTGTCAAGGTCTGAAGTGACTAAACTCTACAAAATGCTTTACACCAAGTGGTATGACATATAATATAACAGAAGCATCCCATTTACTGAATTGGTGCCTGTTTTCTATACTTGGCAGGAAGCAGGCATAATAGACTTACATTTATGTGATATTACCATTATAATCTTTTTGTGATTAATGGAGCAAACAATGTGCTGGAGTAGGAGAGAGAACATGAGTTTCTGTGAACTAGAAAGTGTATTCAGCAGTGCTGTCTCTGTTGAGCTGGTCCTTATGCTTCTTTTAACACAAATAAATAAATTAAAATCACTTACTTCTGCAGCAGGCATTTGTGCTTGCAATGGTCTTTGTTTCCCTAGCTGCCTTCTGCACTCTTTGTTTTAGACCTTGCTTCTGTTAACAGACTGTTTAGCAAAGTCATCTACTCTTAGGCTTACTAAGTAAGACTTACTTAGTTTAAGTGAAAATGAGCAAATCTAAACATTGTGAAAATTGGATTGACTTTGCATCTCTGATTTCATGACCTATGTTTTTTCTGGTGAATTTCTCCCTGCATTATACTGTTGCTGTATACATTAAGCAAGGCTAGATTGTATAGTCTATAAACATTAAACAGGAATATAATAAAATTACATTAATTTGGATCAAAATTCCATTTTACTCACATACTTGAATAATATAGACCACAAAAATTGTCTGGAAGTACTTAGTAAATACTGTGCGTATTGAAGTTTATTTACTAATGGGTTGCTTTCCAAAAGTATGTTCTAAGATGAACGGAAATTAAATTTGATCCAGAAGTTGAGAAGTCACTGAGTGAGTTTCATTGTCCTGTGTTATCCAGGTCAGATTTAGATGATCATAAAGATTTCTTCTGCGCTCACTGGAAAGCCAGGAGTCTAGAAACTGTGCCAACAAACTTTTGGCAGTTGAAGTCAGTTCATACTCTGGCCATCAGGGCAGGAGAAATATAGGCCATGGTCTCTGGAGGTTACAAGCCAAGACAAACGAAAAACAATAACAACAACCACCAAAAAATAAACCCTTCCACCTTCTTTTATACAAAACTGAAAGGTGTAAAATGAATCCTGAAAATTTTCCAACCATTGGAAATTAGTTTAAAGAGATATCTGTAACTTAATATTGAGACAACAGTATGGATGATATTTAGAGAAATATAATGGAGGAACACTTATTTTTTGAGATTGAAAAATACTTTTTTCTCTTTTTTTTTTTTTTTTTTCCCCTCTAAAGCCTCTTTCTATAAAGCCTTTCTATGATGCTGCCAAAATAAGAGAGACCATAACTTATCTTTTCACATGTGGGTGCCCAGAATCTTTTCATTTCTCCAGCATAACTTGATCAGATATTTTCCAGTAGACCTTCTGTAAGTGCATGCAGTGTGGAGCAGAATTAATGTGTCTGGCCTTGAGATACTCAATATAAGAAACTGTTATAAAATTCCTCATTTCATGAAGACTGTCATGCAGCACAGGGTAGCATGTGTATACATTAAAGTTTCCAGAATTACAGGAAATAAAACAAGCACCAGTACCTCATTTGGTTTCTTTTAAAGTATATTTAAAGTGCCAGTAAAAGCAAATCTACATTTTGAAGATATGCCTGGAACAGATCTGTATGCAGTGTTCTGTATAACAAATTTCAGTTAATTCTCATTGTACATATGTAATGAAATATGAATGTGCCAATTTAGAAACTTAACATTATTTTCTTTTTTCTTCCCCTTCTCCCCTTTCCCTTACAGGTTACTGAAAATGATATTGTAATGGCAGAAAGGCTCTTTGGCATTCTGGCATATGTAGCATCTTCTGAGTTGCCACATTATCGCATGCTTTCATTATTTGGAGAATCTAGGTAAAATGCAATGAACGGAACTGGAATTTGTCCAGAACGTATTGTTTAATACTTTTGCACACTGTTGTGATAAATTCCTTCTAGGTAAAAAGATAAAAGTTTCACAAATAACATCTTAGGAAGTTACGTTCTCTGCTTATTGCAGAACTATTAGCATCTGCTGATTTATGTAGCCAGAAGTTTTTACAGAAGCTGTATGAAGTCTGATGAGTAAGATTAAAAGGCAAATGCACACAAATGTACTGCTTGTTTAATTCTCCAGTTGTACTGCTATTGGTGAAGATTTATGGACTTTCAGAATTTTTTTAGTGGGTATTTTATAGTGGGTGACTACAACAGTTAACAGATTTAAGAGTTGGTGCTGTAAGAAAAAAGGGGCTTAAAAAAACTGGTTTTAGTCTTCTGTAGATACATACTTAATAAAAGTTTAAGCTGCAAGACTTCCTAGTTAGGAGATATGTTGTGATATATGTCAAAAAGTCAATTGTATAGAAGCAAATTAATGGAGGAATATCTAGAGTCATGTATTTTGAGTAACTTGAGGATGCAATAAACTTGAAAGCTCATAAAGTACATGTTCAAAGGGAGAAAAGAAAAAAACTCACAATCACTAGAAACATCTGTGCTTAAAAAAAAAAATAGTTTCCAGTAATTAAAACTGTAAATCTCTTTATTATCTTTTCACAGGAGGAAGCAATTCCATTATCTGCTGGAGGGAAAGGGAAAGAAATCTGGGATTGGGAGTGAGGAAAGTAGTGATAACAGAAGAAATGGAGGGGAAAGCACAACTCGAGCAACGCTGAGTTACACAACAAAGGACTTTCATATGGAAAAGCTTGAGGTAAGTATATCATTATGAAATACTTCCATCCTCTATTATATAACCTTAGACGACTACTACTGGAATTTGTCTGTATATCATGTTTCATTTGTGCTATTGAGAATGGTGGTTTTAAAATATCACTGCTTACCATATTTACATGTATGATCAAACATTTCACTGGTAATGGTCAGTTTCTGTATTTAGTGAAGTGGTTCCTAAACAGTGCCACGGTCTCAGAAATACATCCTCAATTACAAGCCTTATGTTCATAAAAAAATGTACCTGCATTCATAAAATATAAAAAGTGTGCAGGTTTTTTTGTAAAGAAGAACATACAGTGCATGTGTTAGCATTTTCTAATGGAATTAGAAAGTCAGAAAGTATATCCCAAAATTATTTGGTTAAGAACACCTTCAGACAAGATTTGAGATAATGCAGGCCATAGTAATAAAGAACTTCTTCCTAGCTTTTAAATGAGCTACAGAAAAATAGATACATGGGAAATTAATTAGGTTTAATTATTAATAAAATTGCAAGCTGGCTTGTTTCAGACAAGTGCATCAGTCACGCTTGTTTTAGTTTGCATTTCTGATCTGCTAACTCTTTTACTTGGGCAGAGGGAAATTGTTCCCAGGGAGAACATGCTTCTTTCAGCCACCATCTCCTTTCTAAGCAATCATCATGAGTTCTGGCTGTATGCACCCTGCTTCCCACATTTGTTTCATTATTTGCTTTTTGATTATGTGGAAATATATAAATCCTCTAGTGCAAGGAATTAAATCAGGTTTGGTAAACACTGAATTCAGTTATTGTATTGTGGTGTTGTTATCCCAGATCCATAGCATAAAAAAAGAGACAGTTACTGCATGTGTGAAGAGATTAAATTAAGAAAACATTTTCATTTTAAAAGCTGTGATAGTAGCTCGTAAAACTCTGAATGGCAGAGTAAGACAGTGAGTCATTCCTCTTGTCCCTTACTGTGGAAGAAGCAATATAATAAAATAGGCTTGGTATTTGTACAGTCCATATGTGTAGTTTTCTCCTCCCAGTGCAGCAATTGGTACCTTGTCCTTTGGTAAACATAGTGTCATGTTTATGTCTTTATATGTTATGGCAGCAGATATTACAGGATGTCTCAAGAGAAGAGTAGGATAAAGAGCCCAATTCTACTTCCCCATCAGCAGTAAACTAACATAATAAATGTGATTGAATAAGTTTATTGCAAAAGATGACAGTCTGAGTCCTTGATTAATAATAAGGTTTATTAGATTAAACAGCTGGAAAGTATTTTCTCTGCTTTATCATTTATTTTAGAAAACTTCTCTTTTGATGGCCTGAAGCATGACCTAACATTTTTAACAATGCCATCAATCAAACTAGTTAGATATTTAGCACCAATATAACTTATTGTTCAAAGCCTATTGTGGCATTTTATAGAAACTTTGCAGAAATAGGGAGTAATACAGTTTGAGTGACCAAAATGCAGAGCTAGTAGTTGCACAAAGTGCAGTTATTTTTTTATTAGTATTTTTTTTTTAAAGGTTCAGGTTACTTCAGCATCTAATGTAGTACATGTTAGGAACCATGCCTTTGCCAGAGTCCATCAGGAAACCTGTGGAAAGGATGCATACTGGCATATTTTTCTGTGACAGTATGCTTAGTTCTTGTTATGGCAGAGAGATAAACATATACTTTCCAACTGTTGTACTGTAACCATGAAAAGCTGTGAAGGGAAGGGAGAGAAGGAGGGAAAGTAGTCTGGTGCTTAATACTTTCTGTAAATATTCACTGCTATGCCAGAAGTCAACAAAAATCATAATGCTGTTAAAAGCTACTTACATGACTACTCAAAGTGGATATCAGATAAACTACTTAATGAATATAATATGAATATTATGAATACAGTAATGTTCTGTGGCCACACTCATAAAAGCTTGATGTAGACCCTGAACCATGCAGCTTAAAACTAACAGAAAAAAGTGTGCAATGGCCTCTGCCTGCTAATTGCTATGTTCTTTAATTAATCAAGTTTTTCTGGCTGTTTTTTAGGGTTTGCTCTTCTTTGAACTTTTTTTTCCTTTGTCTTATACAATGTGTAATGGTTCTCCCATGCAGGAAATCAAGGAAAGAAAAACATTTTGCCAGACATACGTCGAGAACTTAGTGAAAGAAGCAGCTGACATCAATATGAAAAATGAGTCGTTGCAGAAGCTCTGGCCTCAAATGTTCATTGAGCTTGTCAGAGATGCAGTGATAGAAATACGCAATAAAAATTCCTACATGAAACTTTGCTTACAGCGGATCACTGATCAAAAACAGTAGAGTCAAGGCTTGTTGGTTTCAGTATTCTACAATGGTTTACAAACTTAAAACAATAGAATATAAAATTACCATCACTATGGTATACTTCACCCACCCCCCCCAAAGGGATGCCTTTAAATCTTGATAGTTTTGAAATAAAACTTCACTTGCATACTGCTTTAACAATGCTTCTTTGCCTAAAGTGATGAGATAGCATAGAAGTAACTTGGTGATTGTCATGTTTACTAAGTTTTTCTTTATTTCTGCTACCCTTGGTTCTGTACAGCTACAACATCCATTTTTAAAGAACAAATTTACACTCTGCTTGCCTTATTTTTTTTATTGAATATTTTTCAGTTGTCACCTTTTCAACTGTTTGCTGCTGTCTAAAAAAAATCAGGAATAGTAGCTAATTTTTTTTTTTATGAGCAAAAGCTAATAAATTATTTTTACACCCTGAACTTGATGAGGACATTATTATTGTTGTTCAATTTGTGAGATTATAGAACTTTCACGTCAGTGCCATCACAGTGCTCAGTATATCAGCATTTAATGAGCCTAATTCGCAACTGGTCAAATTGCCCAAACTTGATTTCAAGTGTTTTTTATTAATTTCATTTGTATTAGTTTGTGTGAATTACTATAGGTAAAATAAGAATTTGAGGTATATTCGCTTAAGCTTTATTTTTGTTCTGTTAAAATATATTAATACTATAATTTCTTCTGTTTCTTAATTACTAAATTATTTATTTTTGAGGTTTGCCAAAGTCAAATGAGCTAAAATGCATGCATTACATTTGGTGGGGAAGCTAATGACTACTGTTAAGTTGTAATTAATTTCTGTGACTGTGTGAACAAATTGATATTTGTTATCAATAAAAATAAATTCTTTTGCCCTTCACAGATACTGTAAAGAATACTGTGTGCAAAGAAAAGACTCAATGCTACATGAAGAGTTGGGACACAACTTTTGCCCCCAAATCAACTGTGAATGGGTAGAAAAAACACATTCCATAGTACAGTAACTTCCACTGTAAACACCTTGCCAGCTTCTGCCCAGAAATTGAATTTAGGAACTGTTAGCAAGTCCAGCTGATTTCCATGGCTAGTGTTCATAGACAGGTAGAAAGTTGTGCCATTTAAACTTAATTTTATAGTTCATTGTATCTTAACTAAAACAGTGCAGAACCTTTGTTCATTCTTTTACTGAATTCAAAGTGATCTTATTTTACTTAAGCTCATTTATAAAAAAGAAATGTTGATAGTCAAAGAAAATTCCTGCAAGGGTTTCTATGGCTCAAAACTAAATTTATTTTTAAGCTACCTGGACAAGACTCTCTGGCAAAACAGAGATGCCAATACAGTTTTGTAAGTTTCTGTGCTTTGAATATAGTCTTGAATGAGTAGCAGGAGTCAGGTGGTAATAGGTATTTTGGAATATATAGACTACTTGCATTTACATCAGGCTGATGCATCTCACTTGTCAGAATCCACTGTCAGAGCATGTTACAGGTTAGCAATTGCATGCATTCTGTTAAACATAATTTTCAATTTGATTTATGTTATATGGTAGTTGCTTTTTGGTCTATAGAATTTAATGGAGGTTAAGTCACTTAAATTCTAAGGAAATGTTAAAAGTCATGAAGAAACTGCTCCAGCAGTGGGTAGAATTTAATAGAAACAATCACCTCTACAGGCTTTTTGAACTGCTTCCTGGAATTTATAGTAAGATTAGCGTATTTGATAGGATTCTTTTGTTCTTTCCATTGGAAAATTGCACTGTCAAGTTTTATGGTGCATTTTATTAAGGGAACAAATTAAGAACCCACAAAATGTAAGAGAGGGAGAGTTTACATTATAGAAATAGTATAGAAATGATCATGCAGAAGTTCTTTGTATCCATCAGTTCATTTACATCATTTCTGAGCAAAGGGGGTGGGTGGGGCAATTCCAGCTTCTGCATGGAGACAGAAACCTCAGCAGCTGTGTGAAAGTGCAGAACTCTCCTGATGATGTAGCTGGAGCAGATGGGCCCCTTTTGAATCACATTCAGCAGTAGTAAAAGACTGGAAAAAAATGTCTTGAGAAGGGTGGATTGGTCTAGAGGAACAGGAAGTTCTCCATGAGAAAATCCATAGAAAAACCAGAATTTCTGATACTGAGGCTTTAGAAGCATAATCCTGATTGGAGGCTTTAAGGTAGGGTCTTAAAAAAACTAAGTGAAATGAATTAGAGGGTATTGACTGTGAGTTGTTGAAACATCACCTTAAAATGCTTTCTATTCCCAGTGGTCTGTAAGTGCTGCCAGTTTGGACTTTTTTCACTAATAGCAGCTGTTTGGTAACAGGATTGCTAAATGACTGAAGCGAGGGTAGCTAGGCAGCTATTGTAAGTGAAGAAAAGGTTAATGTTGGGCAGCATACATTTTCTTCACATAAAACCAGTGGGAACAAAAAGCCTTACATTTTACTAATTCTTTTTAGGAAACAATTGAATGATGGACTAAAGAGATGTTAGACTTAAGAGTACATAGAATTTTAAGCAGCCAGGTGATCCTAAAATTGTTAGCCTGCTATATGCTGTCTATGTGTTTATCAAAATTATTTGTCAATTCATACAGACTTGTGAGTTACATTACTGTAGTTACTTACTAAGGTTGTTCTGAGTAGCTAAAAATTTGAAGATGGTATAAGCAACAAATTCTTAGATGTTCTGAAACTTAAGTACCACATATATAAACTTTTTATGGGATAAATTGAGGAGTTAAAATAACCACTGATTTTGAAGCTGGGACCTTTTAAGAGAACCTTCCAGACTGAATGTAGTTATTTTTTCTGCTTTAAAAGCCTTTACATGCTGCATAAAACTGAATTTTGATATTGCTAATATTTCTTTGATATCCCATCCAAAATGGATTGTTGTGATCCTCTCATGTAGCCTGACTTTCTTTACAGAACAGGATCTATTACTGTAAAAATTCCGTATGTTAACTAGAAATCATCTTAAGGGTTAAAAAGATACTGGTTTAACTTTTAAGTCTTTTGAAAACTTTTTTTCCTTTTTTTTTTTTTTTGAATCTTTATACAGTTTCCTTATTTTCTGAGACAAATTTCTTCAGTGTCCAGACAAGGCCAGATAATGATGTATCTTATTTTATTTCAATGTCAGTTTATCATGCATGAAGGCCCCATTATGTCATGCAAAGTCACTGTTTATTACGCAACCAAAAATTGATCTTGAGTAAGGAGACTGATGAAGAGCTGCATCTCATACACTCCTTTTGATATAGGATCTGAAAAAGTAATAGAGCTGCAAATATGTCGCCACAGTGAAACAAAGGGAGAAATTATTCACTTGATGTAAACCAAAAGCTGATCCTGTCAGTTTTGAGGAAAAAAAGATACTGGGAAGAGGTTTTAACTAGGCATTGTAAAGTAAGTACTGCCTGGGACCAAGTGTTAGATCTCATTCTGGAAATAGGTGAAAACTCTGTTTTCTGGTCTGTGTAGATTGGTGATACAAAAGTGAAATAACTTGTTCAATGCTACAGACAGTCATACTTTTATTATGTAAACTATTTATAATAATAATGATAATAACAATAATAATAAAGGTTAACCTATTAAAACACTGTCCATCTGCAGATTGTTAGGCCATTGCACAGACAGTAGTGAGTCCACAATCTACAGACACATTCTGCAAACTCAGGGCAAGTAACTACTTTTTGTTTTGTCAGAGCTGTAGACTATAAAATTGACACTGATGCTTTCAGTTGCTACTTTTTTATCATAGTGACACATCATGATGAACTCCTTTTTTGTTAGATGGTTTATTTAAAGCAGAGGCAAATACTCGCTATTTCATATTATTAAGCAACATTCACAAAGATGTGATTTAGATTGGGAGGTCAGTGTGCATATTCAAAATCACAATAACAGCTATTTGTTTTGATAGGGAAAACAGACTACTTGACTGTGTTTCTGTTCCCACATCACAAACTCTGCTTCATCCAGTTTCAGTGAAATTATTTTTTTCTTCAGTTTATGTTGGATGCATCAGTCTTTTGGGGATTTGTAAGACTTGTTTTGTTACACATGTGTAGGACTAGGAGAGGGAAAAGAGGATACTAGCTATCACTTTGTTCTATGGTGTAATAAAGTTGCTTTTATTCAAAAAGTTAATATAAACTGCTCTTTTGCATGCTAAAAAGTAGAGAATGTAGGCTACACAGACTAAACAATCTTACTAATTGGTATCTGCATACACACATCACCTCAGAGCTGGATTTTCCTGAGCGTGAGCTAAAATAAATTGAATCTAAGGGGCTGTTTATACAACCCAAGTATCTAATTTTGTTGGCTAGCTTTGCTAGGCTTCTGCCCTCGGGGGAAAAAAGATAAGCTCATCTGGAGGAACTCTTGATTCTGTTTACTGTGGTGAAAACAGCATTTCTTTACAAGCTTTGTATTGGACCTCATATGCCATACTTCTGTACAGATGGGGTGGACAGATGCTTCTGCTTATTGTATCAAATGTCAGAAAGCCCTGGCGAAAAATCAAGGCGACTTAATGGGTGAAAAACAGTTTCTTCAAGGTCTGAGTTACTTGGTTTTGGTGAGTTTTTTTCGTTATAGATAGAAGTATTGC
This sequence comes from Athene cunicularia, assembly GCF_003259725.1. Lineage (NCBI taxonomy): Eukaryota > Metazoa > Chordata > Aves > Strigiformes > Strigidae > Athene > Athene cunicularia. Next base: position 6,862,953 of record NW_020799112.1, read on the forward strand.
AAGGAGAAACATACTTGACTGATAGAAGTACACTGAGTGAAAAAAAAAAAAAAATAGAAAACTGCAGGTTATAGTATTTATACCAAATCCAGCGTTAGAAGTATCCAGCATCCCCAAGAAATGTGTTTGTACAAGACAAGCCTATATTCCTTACTCATGACAACGTTGACTTGAGGAGGCCTTTATATGTAACTTTTATCCATTTTTTTGAAAATACAAACTGATGGCTTCATGGTTGCTCTGGACTTTGTATTGCTACAGTATAATATCATATAAGCAAGACAGCAGGATCGGTTTTAACACTAAGACACCATTACAAAATAATGTCATCAAGACACCAAGATTGGGATTTCTTGGTGCTGTAATCTGTTCGCTAACAGGATGACAATGCTTAATCCCACCTTCTGTGGCAGTCTTCCTAATTAGGCAGCTACTTCTGTATTAAGGGAAATCTTGAGAGTGATCTTTCTTACGACATAGTACGTGACATCTAGTATATTGCTGCATCTGTAACCAGGATGCTTTCTAGTTTCAGACAAACTGTTCCTTTCACTTTTGTTTAACTAATTTAACTAATACCAAAGGTTAAATGCTGCTATTAGCAGTGCTTCGTGTTACACCTAACAAATCTGGAACTTTACATGAACACCGAGTAGATCTTAAACAAGCTCATTCTTTCTGGAACACTAGACATGTATAACATAAACAGCACTAACCTTTTCAAAGCAGTGAGAATGATACATTTCAAGAATCAAGGTAAGGTAAGTCCTTTCTGCATCTATTATTGAGCACTTCACACTTAAGCACAGGAGGAAATAGCCTGGAATGACATACGGTTTCCATGTATTTATAATATATCATTAGACAAGAGATTGTGAAGTTAATTCAAACTACAGTGGTGAAGAAATTGTGAATGTGTTTGTATTACATCCTCACGTAGTCTAGATGTCTTGGTTATGCAAGTAATGGTGGTATTAATGTAATTCACACTCAGTGAAAGAAATCATAGGGGTATGTAGAGAACCTGTGACTTTCACAGCAATGAAAAATGCTGAGTTCATTGATTAGCTATTATATTACACTTAGAAATTATGCTATGAGACAGTATGTACTGTGATTTGTGTTCTGTGTGGATGTGTAGCACATTTGCTTGCCTGTTAACATTAGGCGTCAATGATCCATGTTTTCTAATAAAATTAGTAATTCTGAAGATTGATGAAAGAAACCAAGAGCACAGAGTACATCTTGCTTTCAGTTTCTACCTCAGAACGGACAATAGAATATATTAAGCTTCATGCAGCTGTCATCCTGGGTCAAGTATGTATGTTAAAGCTCCATTTGACTACAAAGTCAGTTGACTACAGAGCTTTTGCATAAGTATGCAAACACAATCCTCTAGGGAAATGTTACTTAGATTCTAAAGAGATGTTAGTAACTGTAATAAAATGTAAACATTTAGCTTTTTGTAATCCAGAAAATGTGAACTGGCTTGTCAGTTTGGAGAAGAACTGGGTAAATCTTAAAGGGAAGGATACAGAGTGAATAGTGAAGAGAACATTTATTACAGTGATTTTGCATTCTTCTGGAGACTGCATGTGAATGCATGGAAACTGGAATATATAAACCCAGAGCAAAAGACCTGATCACTCCCTAAAAGACATGAGTATGAAGACATGAGCATGAAAACCTCTCTCGGATCATGTAGCAGTTACAACTTGTGTTGCTTTGGTTTTGTTTGTTTTTAAACCACCAACTCACAAACACTAACGCTTTTATGGCAATGCAATGAACAACCAAGAGGCTATATCTGAATTTTCAGCATATCTTTAGAGGTTTTATTTCTTCTGCCTTCAGTATTGATCTAATTGACAGCTGCATAAGTAGAATCATTACACTGTACATTCAACAGTTATAACAATGCTACTTGCTTTGTTACATCTGAGGCCTTCATTGTTCTGAGGATCTGTGTCTAGGTTAAGAAGTAAACAGCAAAGCAAAATATTTTTTCTTTTGCTTTTTAAATCAGGATACCAGTCATTCTTTCCTGTTGTGAATAAATGTGGGATTCTATAGCCAATGGCATTTTTCTACATGAATTGCCACCACTTCTAGATATAACTGTAGACATTGAGCTCCATCTGTTGCATATTACCATTATTCAGCAAAATAATTAAGCACGTGCTTACTTTTAATCACACATTTGCATTTTTCCATGATTTTTTAGGATTTTCCAAAACTAGGACTCATTATAGCAAAAAAAAGTTTTTGCTTTTTTGACCTAAAACAGGAGACGTAGGGTTAAAGGCAGCATATTAATTAAGTACATTCATTACTTGAAGAGTTTGGATAATGTCCTTTTTTGGCATAAAGTCTGTCACTGTAGGTTTAATTGGAATTACTATCTTATCCAAGACAAGTCTTGATATAATCACAGTCATGTGTAGATTATTCCAAGGATTATGAACATTTAAAGACATTGATCCGTTATTTTTACTTATTAATGTAAACTATGAACTGTTCTTAACATGAGGAATTTAATTTACTACAATAATGAATGTCTCCCCAACATACTGTTGAATCTTTGATGATGGAATGCAAAGTAAATTGCTTTATAAGAATGTTTCTAGCCTTTTGTAAACATCTGAAATCACAGACATGGGAAGCAAAGCTGTCACTAAAAATGGAAATGGAGAGCTTCTCTCATGAAACTGTAGATGCTGGGGTTTGGGGTTGGTTTGTTTTTCCTAAGTAAAAAGTGAGTGATGTAGGTCTCCACCCCCTTCCACCCCATTGCCTCCCCAGTGTAACTTACTGTAGGCTACACTTTGTATTAAAGATGCTGTAGAACTAAGTCTAAACTCTACTCATTTTGTTTGTAGATTGAATTTGTAGATGATTAACAGTTCACATGATCCACAGGATTGTTTATGAAGTTTTATTTATGTTGCATTATTTCAATGTTGTTATACCTTTCCTCTGCAGATGTAATAATGCAAGATTTAAATGCATGTCAACATGCTGCTGAAGATTCTGAAAGGTATTTGCATTGATTTACGCTCTTTATTAGGATGTATAGTCAAAAAACAAAATCTAAACTAGGTGACCTATTGGAGCTAAAACCATGGTGCTATTGAAGTTCCTGCAAGATTCCCAGTGGTTTGTGTGACTGGGATTTCACGTGTGTCCTATGTACAAGGTGACAACTACCCATATCTCTGGTGATGACATCTGTGCCTCAGGTAGTGTGCCATCTGTGCTGGCTCTAGGAAAAATAGACACTTCTACAGTGTGAAATATCTGATTTGTTTTAGATGTCCAACTTTTCAGTGCAGTGGAATTGCTTTATCTTTTCTTGCCTCCCCTATTAGGGTAATGTAGGCAGTCATCCAGATGTTGACATCTGCAAAAGTTTGAATCTGTACAGACAAGTTCCATCTTTCCCACCTGTTGTCTGTTTCCCTCTCATGCATTAAAACCAGTATTTTCTTCCATGCCAGTCAGAACCCAGGGAAGTATCCCACTTTATGGTGAACAAGCATGAACCCCACTTAGATTTGGGGTGAAATTGAAGTGTCCTCGACTTCCAAAACGAGAGATACATACCCCAAGTCATGCTAGGCTTCAGTGAAATCTAGATCAGTAGGTGCTTTTGACACATTTGAAAGGGCCTTGAGGTCTGGCACACCGGTTCTCTCCTCTGCTATTTTGAGTACATATATTGCCAAAGGAGGAGAGTGACACGGTCACACGGGCAGAGTGGGAGACTTTGAGTAGACATTGTTAGTAGATAGCTGCTTCTTTGCTCAGGTCCTTAGAATAGTATATGCATGTAAATAGTAAAGTGTGTTGCAAAATATGTTAAATGTGCTTTGTGACAAACTAGAAATACACATTATATTTGTTATTTTGACATAAGTTTATCTCAGTTCAGTTAGACATAGCCATTTCTCTGGTGATGAGCTGACTGGTTTCAAGGCAGTTGCTGTCATACACAGTGATTATTAAGTGCTGAGCAACTACAAAGAAAGCAGGTCATTTGCAGGTAGTATAGGTATTCAAGTTGTTGGACAGATTCTTCATATATTCTGCAGAGTACCATTTGCAATATTTTCAGTTTCATTTAAAAGAAAAAATAAGTGGTCTGCATCTTTAGAGTGAGTTACATTGGTTAAAAATTACTTTAGAGATGTGAATGACCCTTTAACTTTGTTGCTACTATTTTTTTAATTGCATGAATCTTGATCTCATTGCTGCTTGGAGAAGAAACCAGAAAAGGAACCACGGGTGGTCTGACAAAGTGGTGTTGATTATTTGCTCTTTCGTCTTTGTTGGTACTGAACTTTTGCCCTTGCTTGATGACACTAGCTATAAGCTTACTCTCAGGGATTAACCAGAGGCTGTGTCAGGAAAGTATTTTAATAAATCTAGGTGTGCTCAGGGCAGTTTCCAAATTTGATCAATTTGATCAAGATTAGTCATTTATTTTCACATCATCCATTAATGCTTCTCTTCAACAAGATTTGTCACATTGCAGGGACAAAGTAGCATTTCAATGACATGTGTCTCAGTATGTGATCTGTGAATGTGTTTGAGGTCTTTCAGCATAACAGATAAGCATCAGTTGTAAAGATTCTCATATTAAACAATATTTAGTTAAGACATCTGTGCAGCCTCACTGTTGACTGGGCCTCATTTTTTATTCCAGAGACACCTTCTTATAAAATACACTTGTCAAACTCATCCAAAATGGTGTTCAAAGGAGGCTATAGGATAAAATGCATGCCTAGGAGAGGATTGTTCCCTGATGGCCTACATTTTAACAGCAGCAAAAGTAAAATAAAAACACTTGGTTGCATTAGATATCTGGTAATGAGCTGACAAAGGTGTTAAGGTAGCCAGGTGCTGTATAACTCATCTGTAGTGTATGTAAAGTGTTAGGCAGCTACAGAGTGAGGCAGCCTTATATTTTTAGAGGTGTGAGAACTGTTGTGGGAAGCCAAATCGTCCCATATTTCTCCTCCCCTACTCCCCTTAGGAGGCTCTCACTTTCCCCACCCTTTGTTTCCAAGCTCCAGTGAATTCTGTTATTATTTAAGGAAAATATTGTCAGCACTGCTTGTAACTTCAGTGCCTGGTCCAACAGAAGGCAGGCACAGGCAACTTTTTTCTTTTCCCCATCTCTACAGTGGGGAACAGTTACTGAGAGGCTGTTGCTTAATTACTGTTACTGGTCTAAAGCTAAGTGGCGTAGCTGTGTTCTATGGAGAGGCGAAGAATACTAGGGGTAGGGGCACCTGTCAGTGTGGAGCAAAATAGTTCTAGCACATGTAGTGCTAGATTCAGTGGGATTTATTTTTTTTCCTGGCGCTTCTTAAAAATTTTTTTATTGCTTTCATTTCAATTGAATCAGCAGATGAGAGAATCCATTACTTGGCTGCCGCTAACACAGACTTCATTAACTAGCACTTTCACCTGTAACAGTCACAGGTCAAGTATTGCCTGGATTTTTTACTTTTGTTTTTTAAACTAGTCTGGCTTATGTTCTAGGGAGAAATCATGCCACTGTTTTTTTTGGGGGGGTGGGGTTATTGCTCATTGCACCTGCAGAATGAGTGGCATTAAAATGCACTGAGAGTAGGTATTTCTATGTGAGCGTATTTAACATCTCTTTGAAATATTTACTGATTTAGAGAAGTCTTCCACTGTGGGTTCTTTCATAACATTTTTTTCAAACATTTGTTTCAGAATCCAATCAGTTCAGTGATTGCTAATCAGAAGCATTTGGAAATCTAGAACAGGATTGCCAAGTTCTTCGCTTTTGGTCTTGCAGTATTTTATTTTTTTTTTTTATGGCAATTTATGATACAGCTAAAAATCTTGTAAAACTTTAAGTAGGTTCCTGGAAATTGCCTTTAGCAGCTCAATTAAAAACCATTTCAAAATCTTGGCTGAAATATTTTCACCTATTTTAGACAAAGCTTTAAAAAGACATCTTTTCTTAATCATTCAAAAGATAGTTTTGTGATGTGCTCAAGACTGCTTCTTTCATAAGGTATATTTTTTTCAGAAGGATTTACAGAATGTTCTAGAGATTAACTTGCTGAGTATAACTGTTTCTCTTATTTTACTTCTGGACTAAAGTAGTATGATGCCAGATAATGTTTGGCTTTCCTTCATTCTATAATAGCATTGTGTGATATCAGTCTTCACATCCGAGAGAATCAGAGCTTGAAGGTACAACATATTCTTGGCCGGAATTAAGATATGGGGATCAGGTTTTAGGCTAGAGTAAACTCCAGAGTGATCTCCTGGAAATGAAGAATACCAATTACATGTACACAGTGAAACCAAGCAGTTATGTGTGGCTTGTTTACTGTGGGCCAATAAAGGGTTTTGTTGTTGGTTTTGGTTTTTTGTTGTTTTTGTTTGTGGTTTTTTTTTTTTGTTTTGTTTTTTGTGTTTTTTTTTTTTTAATTACTGAGATTCTTGGACAGTTTGCATCTACTTTCAGATCTGAGAAATGAGTGCCTGCATTAGTAGTAAATGATATCATTCCTTTCCTGGGAGGAACTTGGAAAGGTCATGGATTCTTGCAGCTGCATCTAGAAGTCTAGGCTCACTTCTAATCATACATAGGTGAAGGAACTGCTTATTTTTGTGGCTGGAATGGAGATCAGGAGCAAAACAGCTCAAAATCTGTTATTTAGGTCTTTCTATTCTCACCTCTCTGAGTCTGTGTTGAGAGGGGAGAGTAGATGGGTGGCAGAAGTGGAGGAGTGCGGGCTATGAGATAGGGAAGGACTATAATGCTAATCTGAAGGTGGGAAATATGCCTTTTAGAAGGGCTTCTTCTAGAGCATGGGGAATTGGGCAAACCAGTTGCCCCTAGTGCATAGTGCTGTGGGGCGGAGGAAGGCCCGTGGCACTGCAGCTGAGTGAAATAGAGGGCTACGCACAAGAAAGAGTGAGCTGGGAGTCAGAGTTGCAACTTTGGATTTCAGACCTGTTCAGCTTGGCAGGTCTCTGTAATTTTCAGAGAGAAATATGTGCACCCCAACCTCAATGAACGTTTGTCTTCTTCTCATAACATTCTTTAACTGTTCTCTTTGGTTGCTCTCCCAATTCATTCCAGAAGGCGGCTTTCTGCAGACTGTGTGTTAAAACAGGATGCCTCTGTCATGTGTCAGGTCAGTGATTTAGCTCACTATTGGGTATTTTCTACTACTTTATTTACTCTAGGAACTCCTAGTGATCACATTATCAAATTAGAAAGAATAGCTGTGTCGTATGAATACCTACCTCAATTTAGAAGGGGCAGGCCCTTTACAGATGCTTTATGAGCAGTGATAATCCTTACTGCATGATGTGTCTTTCCTGGTACTCTGCCAGAGACATTCCCAGGCAGCATTATGTCTTATGAAAACCAGTAACTGTGCAAACTTTCATGCAAATCTGTGGCACCAGTCATCTTCATGTTTTCTAGAGAGAGCATTATTCACTCACTGCTATTAAAGGGTTAATAAAATTCTTGAAAAGCATTTTCATCGTTCTGTTCTATGTTAGAGCAGATAAACTCAAGAGAAATTCGAGCTAGATGAATTGTTCTGTTGGAGCAGCAGTTTGTTCCCATCTGCTGCCTTTGCTGGGAAGTTGGCAAATCATTCCTGCAGAGATAGGATAAAGTACCTTGAGTCCGAATTAGAAAAGCACTGCAAGTGGATGAGAAGTGGTGGCTGACAGCAGCTGGCTATCCACAGACATCTTTCCTTGGTACTATTCAGACATGAGCAGAAAACATTCTACGGGCAATTGTCATGCACGTGTAAACTTACTGTACTGCTCCCTTTCCAGACATGCGGTAGGGAAGGGTCTAGCCCAGACACCTATTCCTCTTTGCTGAGGGGTTTATAGTTTGAGCTGGCTCATGTTAACGTTTAAGGACAGAATAGGGCCACTCATCTTTTAATGTTGTTTGGGAGATCGTTTGCTAACCTGCCAGCAGTCCAGTGCTCAGTGTCTTCCTCATACATGGGATTTAAGAGAAGTCTTCTGTTTCAGGATTCATTCAGAGATTATGTTGCTGACCTTCAGCAAGACATGCTTGCAGAACCTGTGCAAATCAGAGGCCTCTGAACTGAGAAGGCTCTTGAATGATTTGGTGGCTTGGAAAATCAGAAACAAACATGCACAGAATCTTCAAACTGGCCTAAAATGTCTCTTAAACAGACGATTCACTTTACAGAAAATGGTGCTGTTACTCCATTATGTCTCTCCCAGATATTTTTTTTTAAAAAGTATTTTTTCTGGCAGGTTCTGAGCTTTAGGCTATAGATCAAACAGGTTTATACATTTTTCTGGCCTTTCTGGTGGGAGGCATAGCATTTTGATGGCTCAAGCTAGTGGCATTTGGAAGTTGCTTCTTGTTCGAGTTAAGAAGTCAAGCTTTGCCGGGATGGGAACCAAGGAGCAGGGCTGATAGGTTTTTGGCAGCTCTGAGGTGTAGTTTATCCTGTCAGTAGAAATCCTATCACCCTTCATCTACATTCCTACTCTCACTGTCATTAAACAGGAAATCATTAAAACACTTCCAAGACTGAAACGAGACACTCCTTCCTGAAGTCCTGAATGCTTCCTGGTGGTTGGTTTGTTTGGGTTATTTTACCCTGGTGCCTATCACCTTCTTCGGTCCTTTTTCCTTTAACAAACTCTGTTTTGAACCTGGTCAAAGGGACTATGCATACCAATCTGTGGATATGGGAGATGAGGAAGGTGAAAACAAGGTTCTTTTTGAAGGAAAAATTAAAACATCCATATCACCTTGATTGGGTCCAGTGCTACAGTTGATTCTTTAGTTTCATTGACTTAATGACTCACTGGATGACTCGCTGCAATTGTTCAGTTTTTTGCAGTATGCAGTTCTTCTACATTGCAACAGTTCTTTCCTCTTGGTATTATTCCTTAAAAAAACCAAACCAAACCAGGCATTTAGCATGTTAGGGACACACTGTGTTGTATGCACACATCAGGTACGTGTTTTCTCCATAAAGCTGCTTACCCAAAGCAGAGTTTAAAGCTCATTGAGAGATTTTAACTACAATGGGGATTAGTACTTTCTTAAAACTTGGCCAATACAATAGTTAGTGTTTTATTATGAGGAGCACAAAACCATCATTCTATTACAAGCATTAAAAAAATGAAACGCGATTCTCTAAAAGTCAACCGTAGTGTTTTGGATAATACTATTTTGCCAGTGTTAGGAATCCTAACTGTTCTAAAGATGCTCACAAATTAAGCCCAGCAAGTACTTAATTCCACATTTCCCTAAAATTGCTTTTTCTATATTCTGCAGAATTACATGGAACTTCATATAATTGCCAAAAATATTAAGTCCTATGCTGTATACACGACTTACCATGCTAAAGCTGTTCCTGCCCATAGAATAGTCTATGGTTAATATTCATAGCTGTGCAAACTACTTACCTCCTCGTATTTGTGCACTTTTTGTGTGTTTTATTCTTCTAGAAGCAAGTATGTTAAAGAGCATAAACCTATTTCCCTGAATCTCATCCTCTGTTTTATTAAGTGTTTCATTTTGTGCACACAGTTTTGTCCACTCCACCCACCTTTCTCAGTTTATAACATTTATCAGAAGCCTACCAAGCTAAAAAATCTGAAAGAAAGCGTTTAGCCTGTCTTATCTGCTGCACCAACTGCTGCTATGCTTTGAACATATAAATAAAGAGGGGACTACCTGCATGCTTGCAGCAGCTTTATTATTTGATGAATGCAGTCAGTTTGAAGTCACCTTTGCATCAGTCCCACATTCAGACTTGTCTAAGAATAAGACCTGCTCTGTTGTGGGAACCATAAAACAGTCCATACCCCCAAAATTTTTAAGTGAAATATCATATTTCATAATGGTAGAAATTTAGGCCAGGTGTTTAAAACAAACAAACAAAATGCAAATACAACCCCCTGAAGTGTCACTGAGTCAAGACCCTGCTAGTGATAGTAGTAGCAATCTAATCTTCTCCCTCAGAGAGATTATGGTTGCATTCTCCAACCCTTTCAGGTAGAGGGGGGATACGGAATTCTTCTCTAGTCCTTTTCAAATTTGAAACCACAAGAGTGAGAACGTTCTCTTCTTTGGTGGTGTTGGAGTGCAGTTCATTTCCTTAAATTTATTGACAGTGCTTGAGAAAAGATTGCTTTGTTTTATTTTGTTTAGAACCAGGGGCCAAGCAATTGCAGAGTTTAATAACCCAAGGCAGTTATTAAACAGACATATGAAAGGCCTTTTAGGACAATGGAACAAACTTAGAAAACCAGACCATCTGGTGAAAGAAAGAGGAAAACTTATTTTGCCATGGGACATGAGACAACACAATAGAAAACTGGCTGTAACTTGCCACTTTGAAGCCATTACAATTTTCTTGCAGGCAAGTATGAGGACTTTAATGTGTAGACTTCCACCATTCTACAGTTCTTTCTTGGATTGGATTACAAATCCTTGTTTACCATCTCTTTTTACTTCATTGTGATTTGTCAATCTCTTATTTTAAAAAGTATCACCAAATTTGAAGCAGCATCTTCCCTGAAACAACTAATGAGGACAGGAATTTTGGAGACAAATAAGTCTATACATTTAAGCATCACAGTTGTCAGTCAACAGTGTTTTGAGCCTGGCAACTGAGTGAAAAAGGCAGGACCTTGCACCTTTTGTCTTGAGGATGATTTGCTTAGCAGGGTCTCCCTCAGTTTGCCATTGACTTTTCAGCTATTTCCAAATTCTTCATTCCAGAGCTTCTACCTGAAAAGTTCCAAGCAATGCTTCAAGAAGTGTTACATAAGTATATATGGCTTTCCAGGATGCTTCAGAAAATGAATGAGATTGATTTAGTGTCCATTTGGACAACTAGTAAATGAGTAATTTGTACCAGTTCCTGGAGATTAGGAAAAGGTATAGTAGCAGCACAGTACCTGTAATCTTCATAAGGACCCTGTCGCAACAGTAGAAGACTAAATCTGTCTTTGCAAAGAATGTAAGACTGGATATTCAAAGTGAGAAGAAAAAAAAGTAAAAATAAGTAAAAAAAAAAAAAGGTAAAAAAAAATTCTGATGTCAGTTTCACAGATTTTAAAATAATTCATCTTCATCTCCTGAGTTTTCTGAAGTTTTCTTTTTATCTGCAATAGAAAGTTTCAGGTAAGTCCTGTTGCATTTTTGCCCCTTTATAGGATGTGAAATTTACTGTACTAGATAAAATTATTTATTTGATTATTCTCTTCCCCTTTCAGAAATTGCTCATCTGTTTGCTGTCACTTACAAAGAACAAAGATTCACTTCCCCATCCAAATACATACCTTGCAGGGTTTGGAGAAAATGTATGTTCTGTTTGCTTACTTTCTGCCTCAGGGAACCTTCAGAAGGTTCTCTGGGTTTTTTTTTTTTTTTTTTTTTTAATGAAGTGAATAAAGAAGAAAAGAAGGGATGAAGGAAGAAAAGTGGGAGGTAGAGGAATCTTGTAAGAAATGCAATTTGATTGATTCTAAGGAGTTAGAAATGTTTTCCCTTTAGCTCTTAAAGTATTAACTTTTCTCTTTAAAAGCATAAATACATGTGCACAGACACTGTGCTGTGTTTAATACTATAATAGTAATGTCTTTTCCATGTCTTTCCATAAATTCTGCTATCTTATAAAACTTGAGATTTTTTACAGGGGAGGGGACTTAGAAACTGAGTCAAAAGCATGCTAGATGATAGCGCGCTTTTTTTTGCCTCTTTTTTTTTTTTTTTTAACCTTTGGAACGTTTTGTTCAACAGCATGCACGTCTGTGTGATTTCACTGACTGCTGCCTAGGCAATGTCAGGTTCTCAGAAAATCTTGATTCTGTTCAGGAGGAAGCTGTCCAAGAGCACTGGGAGCAGAGCTAAAGGCAGCGTATGAGCACGTAGGACCAAAACATCAGAAAGCTTTTGGAATTCTTCCTTGGAAGGTCTTGCATGCTCCAAATGCTAGACTTGGGGATGAAATATGACTCAGAGCACTGATCTCAGTAAGAACCGAGGAAATGGAAAATAAATTATGTAGGATACTAATGTGTAATTAAAAATTTAGTGGTAACTTTTCTTTTTTCAACAAAACATTGTTCTGCTCAGAGACAAGCAATAGCTCAGGTAACAGCTAAGGATTTACAGAATATTTTTCTTAGCACTGGGCAATAAATTATTATTGTTATTCTCAGGTATACTGACAGTTGTTCACAACACCAAGAGTCGTTTTGCAACTACTACTCTTGTTGCTTGAGACAGGACAAAGATTGGACAAGCATTTGAGAAGACATGGAGAGAGACAAAAGCAATTGTTTAACTCTGGCATTCCCCTGAAAGAGATACTCAAGAAGGTAAAGAATTATTTTCTTGTATTTCGACTAATTTAGAGATTAGGAGCTGAATCCTGTCATGCATAATGGTGGAATTTGTACTTTAAATATCTGTAATACTCCTGACAGTCTCATAGTAGTTTTAAAGGAATAACTATGAAGTGAACATGTGGAGACTGTAAGTCAAGAGTAAGCTGCTATGAACATACCAATGTTCTTGAATGTCGCAGGTATTAGTATGAAGTATTCCAGAAGTTATATCCATGAAGTATTTGTGTCTTGACTGTGAGGCAACATCGGCTGTCCTTTCTTCTCCTATAATGCCAGTTGTCCCACACCTGAAGTTTCACATTATTTAGACTTTCAATTCCAAAATCAGTGCATTACTCTTAAATACTTGAATATCTTGTTCAAGATCACACACTAATTACATGGCCAAGATGGGAGGAGAGGCAAGTATTTTGGCTCATTATCTCACACTCTAACATTTACACTGCACTTGCTGCTTCTATTAGTAATTATCAAATCTTCATTTTTGTCAGAGCAGGCAGTTCCTCAAATAGACTTATACTTGCAATATTTGGTACTGCTGGTACATTTCCCAAGGATGCGATAATACTTAGTTGAACTAAGATAATAATTTTATATTATTTTCTGAAAAAAAAAAAAAAAATCCTCATACTTTTAATCTGGATCAGCTAGACAATAGTACTTTTCCCATTCTGTGGAAGCAGTAGTTCAAGTGTGATAGTAAAACTGGAAAGAACTTCCTTGAACTAGGCTCACTCCCAGGACTCACTTGAATGATGTAATTTCACTGGTAGGTACTGGTTTGTTTTTTTCTGTCGACTTGGGAACAAGTCCCTGAGCAACCTGACCCAGTGCCAGTCAGCTGTGCTTTGAACAGATGTCGAACCAGATGAACTCCCAAGAGCTGTTATTCTGTGTTGTCAGTAGGAGCAGAATTCCCAGTTGTATTGTCTTGTCTTATAGTGCCTCTTATTAGTCCTCTTAAACAAACAATTACTTTCAAGATTTAAACTGATACTAAAAAAATGGTTAAGCAATTCTAAGCTAAATTTTTTAGTCTTGCAATAAACATTATTTTTGTGTGTGTTTTCCCTGAAATAACATTTACTTATCTCTTACTAATGGATTTTAAAATGTATGAGTAATCATTAACTCAATTTCATTATTTTCACCATGACTTTTTTTATTATTATTATGATTACTGTAGTTGAAAATAGCCAAGCAGCTGTGGCAAATTTGGGTAAGGAAATTAACTCGACATTCCTTCATTCTCCATGTGTGTTCTAGCAGTGTTGTAATGTGTGCTGATTTTTAAATTTTTTTTTTTAATCTGTCATGGGAGGCTTGCTTCATACAATGCTGTGTACTGAAGAAAGAAAGCTTTATAAGAAGAGAACATCCAGATCAAGCTCAAAGCTTGACAGGCTTCAGGTTTTCTGGCTACTACATACAGGCCTTCTGCTGTTAACTCAGGATCGTTCATAGGTTTCAGGCTGGTGCAAAACAGTGATTTCATTTCTTGCAAACTGCCAGTCAGTGTTTTCACTGAGCTAAAATATCAGAGGAGGACAGGTCTAACTTCCTGTCCAATAAAAACACTTTGTGGAAGTTTTGGGACACAGCAGCATATTAATTGCAGGTGCAAACTACAACCTTATCTTCACATGAGATCGCTTGATTCTGTTAAAGCAATCACCACTGCAGTTCTGTGAACCTAAGAAGCGAGGGTCTTAGTTCAGTAGCTATTTTCGAAGCGCCCTTTAGACCTGTTCAGATTCTGTTAGGAGAGGAGATGTGGAATTAATAATTAGTCATAGGATCCTTGTCTACAGTGGTGATTTCAGTTTTGCTTATAGAGTCACAGCACCAGTCTTACAAATGTATGAGATTTCTTAGAAAGTTTCTGCAGTGGAGAGCATCTAATCACAGAGCAGAAACTCAGAGTGCATTAACAGGAAATCTAAGGCTCTAAGGAACTGTGGTGTGAACACTTCTGCAAATCCTCCACTATAAAACTACAAGGGGGAAAAAACACCTTGTCCAAATTGTAAAAGTTGAAAATTGTGACTTAAGAGTAGGTTTTGTTTCTAACTCCAGTATAATTCATAAAAAGGTTTTTTGTCAGGCTAGTAATTTGAAATCCGCTTCTTAATACCTCGCAAAGAGGTCAAGTATTGATGAAATTCAGAGAGGAATAAAGGAGAAGACAGCTGCAAATGTTCATTCAGAAGATGCTTGCTTAATCCAGACAATGGATGTTGTAACCAACATACTCTGAAGCAGTGCTTTTCTTGGCTAAGACAACTATGCCCTTTCTACCTTCCCTTTGACCCCTTTTACCCAGGGTAATGCAGCTGCTGGGCCAACTGACTTCATTTCAGCACGTGTTAGCAGCTTTGACCTCCACAACCCTCACATCTATTTCTTCTGGGAAGAAGATATCTACCCAGGTAGCATCCGGCAGCTGCCCTCCTTGAAAGTGATTTTGTCATGGTAGGATAAAGGAAGGTGCAACATCTTGCACTGCAAGTATATTTGTCTTTTTTTCCAGCACAGCTGAATCTAGTCCCATTCATGTATGGGTGTCTAGAGGAGGACCTGGAAGACACATGCCAAGATGGATTTGGAGCCAGTTAGTAGGATTATTGTTTTCTCAGGTTATTATGCAGAGTATGGTATGTGAAACGCTACCTAAATGCTGCAGTGTTTGGGCTGCAGTTTCAGCGATGGTTAGGCTAGACTGCAGTACAAGAATGGGAGGGCTTTGCTGTACTACTTTAATGTTCCCTGGACTGTAGCAGGTTGTCCTGGAACAAATTAAAAAGAAAATCATAGAATGATTTCTTCAGTTTAGTTTAGCAAAAACTATGCGAGAAGGATGATGTTTGGTTATGCTGCTAATTAAGGGCGCTCAAGTTCACTTCCCAGAGACCTAGGCAGGCTGCTTGGTTGGTCTCTGTGCCATGTTTCCCTAGCCTTAAACTGAGTAAGAATATCCTGTCTGTGGTTCATCTTACTTTTGCTTAGCTGTCGGCTCTTAGGGATGGTGATTTTTCACTTATTCGTACTGGTCTGGCATGGGGGGTCTTGGTGATCTTTCTCAGCACTCTTAAAAGCTACCATTACACTCCTGAAACTTCTAATTTTTTATAAGACCTCCAAAAACTTAAATTAACGTGGAAAACACAGTTGTGTAGCTGTTTTCTGATTTCTTACTGGTCAGTAACATCTGAAGAAAATGTTTGGTAATTGCAGTCCAGTTGTTAGTGAACAGATGTCTCTCTCTTGGAAAGTCTGTCTCTGCAACTGGACTCTTTCCCTGGCAGTTTCATCTACTAAGTGAGATACAAGCATCCTCCTCCTGGTTACATACTTGAGGAAAAATTGCATTTGACCTCTTACTAGCAGAGTGAAACTTTGGAAAAGGACAGTATAACTTCTAAAGATTAATACAACAGAGACACCCTCTATTCTGAGAAATGTAGTTGTGCATTCTGGACATATACTCCAGCAGGATATTAAGTCTCCATAAAATATCATGTGTCCTTGATCTGACAGCTGACAGGAAAAAAAAAAAAAAGAAAGAAAGAAAGAAAGAAAGAAAGAAAGAAAGAAAGAAAGAAAGAAAGAAAGAAAGACTGACTGATACAATCCTCCAGTTCTTCAGGATGTGGAGAACTCTGAGTGTGTTGTGCGTTGGTGTGCTAAAAATAATGAACCTGTAATATGCTGTTACACCTTTTGGATAAGCTCAATGAATGCCCATGGACGACAACTGAAGCTGTTGGAATCAAAACTGTATAAGGATGAATTAAAAAGGTTTTCAATACTTGGTACTGAATGCTTATCTTTGCTTGGTCACCTACTTGTTTGTTGGACATGTTTTCTTCAAACTGTGGCGATCTTCTACAATATCATACATTGCAATTTACAGTGTCAGTCTTTATGTGAAGATCTGAGGTTCCTTTGGATTTTTGCTGAAGATGCTGTAGGGCCTTTTAGGTGGGTTTTTGCTAATCTCTCCAGGTAGCCAAAAGAGGTCTTCCTAAAACTGGATTGCTTGGGTACAGAGTCCTTATGCATATGTTGATCTTTGAAAATTTATAAAGGATCTATATGCAGATCTCTGTTCAGTCACAGACAGACAGGTGAATGACAAGTTGGAAGGCAAGCCAAACGTAATATTGTAGACAAGGAAAGAAAACAGAAATGGAAATGTGGGGCTTTCCTATATCTCTGTTTTCTACTCAGGACAGCTGAAAAATAACCATAAGTAAGGCATGGAAAAAATACTGAAAGGAATATAGTGATGTTAGCTTTATCTCCCTGAAACCAGAAAGGTGCATTTGATTAAGTATAACTAGCATTTGAAGTGGTTTCGACTGCTGCTTCTGCCAGATGACTGCCAGCTATTGGGCCCTGGCTTGCTGGATGTGGGGTGCACATCATAACTAACCGAATTTAGTTTAGGAGCAGAGTCTGGTTATTGCACTGTTGGTTAATATTTGTTGTAATCACACCCAGCGCAACAGTCAGAACTCATGCCAAACAGCGTTCAGTGTAAAAACGATCTTTGTCTTGCATTGTTTCTGGTCTACAATTCATGCCCTCTAAATGAGAGGGGCAGAGCTAGCAGAAACCTCCATCAAGCTGGGTTTTGAAAGTTAGCAGGCAACTTACAGCAGCCTTTGGTTGTGAACACAACTTGGCTCTTGCACCCAGATACACGTTTTCAGAAGTTTTGTGTGCTCATGGGGCTTTGACTTCTAATCCAAAGGGAGTTTCCTATGTTAGCATGAAGATGTCCAAAGCATATTACATTAATGAAAGCACGGGAAAAAATGTGAATTTAAAATGTGCTCCATGCTCTTGTATTGGCCTTACTGGCACCAAGAACAGAAATGCAGAGATTTAGACCGTTCAGAAATCCAGCCTTCTATTTCATTGACTTCTCTTCAAACCTTCCAACAGTGAGAGGCAAAACGAGTTCAAGTAGAAATTATTCCCAAGGGTTCTATGGCAAAGGAACTGTGCCTAGTATTTATGAATGACACAAGTTGATATCTGGCAAGAAAAAACACATGTCTGTACTAGGGAAATTATTTCTTGCTGATATTAAATGTCAGCAGTGTTGCAGCAGAATCACAGATGAATGTGGGTTTGCTGCCAGCATACACAAGGACAAAGTCTGTTCAGAACCATTTCAAGAACTGGTGTTAATCGGACATACTCTTCACTTAGCTTGCAGTTGTGTCCTCTTCTGCATTCAGACCCAGCAATAAGTAATTTCCCTAGTGTAAACAAGGATAAAGGGACCAATCAGAAAATGCCATGAAGATGAAAATAATCTGAAGTCATGGAGTAAAGCAGGACAACTGTTGATACAGAGAACTTCATAGTCCAGTTGCCTAACAGGAAACCAGAGAGCAGCTGCTGGGAGGGAGTGATTGCCCTCACAGCAGCTTTCTGAAAGTCTGCAAATGCCATTACACATTCTGAAGAAACCCAGCAAACAAAAGATTACTAAATGTAGTTTACTAAGGTGTTAAAATAGTCACATTGAGACTTCTTTTCAATTTTGAAGTTGTCAGGAATTGTTATATATTTTGCGAATCTGAAGGCAAATCTCAGCACAACATGTTATATCTTACATAAATGCTGTGTAGTGTGAGAAATAAAGTTAAGATCTTCTAGGCTACAGGATGCAGAGAGCTGGCAGTGACACTGGTGTTTAAAGGAATATCTCAGGATTATCCTTGATGGCTGTTGCGAACTTGAACTTTTGAAGAAATTGATGGAAGAAAATTGACCAGGTAGAGGGCTGACATTTGGCACAGAAGTCTTAAAAATGCTTTGGGAAATACACAGCAGTAGAGAAAACTGCAAAAGACTTTGGTATACAAAGTGAAGTCACAGGCTCAGGCACCATGATGGCAGGTGGAACAATTGTCAAACACTCAGTAATATGCAGTAGAAGAAATAATTTTAGCCAGTCATACATAAGCTAGCTGCAAAGCTCAGGAAAAAGACGAGATATCGTTGTAAATGACTCAATGGAATGATCTGCTTGATATGAAGCAGCAATCAGAGAAGCAAACAAGCTGTGCAGATGTTTAAAGAAAGGGACAAAGTAATACTGAGCTTGTTAAAATGTTTTGAGAGTGAAGTGTCCTGTGGCTACACCCCCCCGTATTACTAGGAAATGGAAATGGAAGGGGAACAAAGTGATCTCAAGTCCCAGGAAGACCTATGTGAGAGGAAAGTAGGACTGTTACAGTGGACTAGATGAGAGAAGACCTGACTGAAGACCATAGACAAGAACATTCAAACAGATTGGAAAGCAATATTTTTATAGTTGGTGGGGTTTTTTTCCTCCTTTTTGTGCATGAACAATAAACCAATGAACAATAACACTTGTTGCAACTGGATGTCAGTGCGGCCAAAAGAACTGCTGAATTCTTGGGCACTACCATTAGTCACTGTAGGAGGAAAAAACAATAGCAGATTTGACTGGACTACTAGCCCAATTTACAATAGTAGTTCCTATATTTCAAAATCCCCTTTGAAGTGCAAGACAATAAGGGTATGTATTTGTCATCATTCACTCATGTATGTTCAGTTTCAACTGCAAAATGTGCAAATACAATTATGTACCTGTACTGTGCCCAGACAGCTGGGGTTTGTGCTCTGATGGACAGCACAAAGTTCTCTGATATCCATGATTGCTCTGTCCTGCTCCTTACGTTGGTCAGAATAAAAAAGGATAGGAGGTAAGTGAAAGAAGACATAGTTGCAGCTCTTAGGTGTTACAGCTGCTCCTCAGAGACCCCGCAGTGCCATCATACAATATGCTTTTCTAGCTTGTGCCAGAAGACCTGTGCATGAGTAACCCAAAATAAGAACATCCTAGAAGTTATTAATTTCTCAGTTACATAGAAGGAAAAAGGTCAGTGAGTCACTTGTGAAATCCTGGTGTGGTCGAGATCAGTTATGTCATTCGTACTTGGTCACTACTCAATACTTAGTGTAGAAACAGCTGTCTCAAATATGCTGGGAAATAAACCAATATTTTGGAGCTCCCAGAAGGTCTAAATGTTTCTTTCATCTTCCAGTAGTGATGGTGTTTTCTCAAAAAGCTAAATTCTCTGAGAGAACAAAACTTTCCTCCTTTAATGCCTTCAAACACCTAGAAAACTACTGCAAAATAGAATGAATAATGTGTTTTCAAGTTTTGATAGGAAAAAAAATAAAGGACTTGAATTGCAGTAAGATAAATTCTGCTTAGTTTTGGCTAATGCTTAGTTAGGAATAACGTACTACTCTTTCTTTGGGAGACTGTAAAATTTCTATCACTTGGGTTTTTAAGAACAGCTCAAACAGGAAACTGTCAGGCAGACCTGACCCTGCTGTGGGGCAGAGAAGTCCCTGAAGTCCCTGCCATTAACATTTTCTATGATTCTGTGATCACAAGATTCATAGCCTCTGTGGGTTTGGTTATGCAACCTATCTTTGAACTAGAATTATTGGGCAATTTAATTACATAGAACAAATGAAGACACTAGAGACAAAGAGTCATAAATTTAAAGAGATTAAGAAAATTATAGATATTTTGATTAAATATAAGAAATACGGTGAGATTGAAAGGACAGTATAGAAGTAGTTTAGTCTGTGTTTAGGTGCCAGAATGTCTGCACATAAGCTTTGTGGAGTTATTTCTTTTTGCTGTCCATAGCTGATGCTTACTAAGTCCAGCTGTGACAAAATTCTCTCCTTAGATTAATGACATCTAGACAAATTCCAGGGAGGAGGTGAATTTGAATGTGAATTTAGTATCTATGGAAGACAAAGAAAGGAATTAGACAGTCTAAAATGCAGGGTAGTTTTACAGGCAAAATTAAAATGTTGCTTCTGTTCCTTGAAACTTAAAAACTAAAATGGACTAACAATATGTAGCATAGGAACAATTTGGGTGGGCAGAAAAATCTCCATCAGTGTTTTCTGTCAGTGACTTTTATTATGTGCCTGAGTAGGGCATAATGCTGCACAGTTTACGATGGTACTGAAATGCTGACTTGATGACTTAAGCTCCTGTAGTATATCGTTCTTCAGGGATATTGCAAAATATATATCAAATTTCTCAAGTCACATTTCAGGGTGTAGTTTATAATATACCAACCTTCAACTGATACTTGGGATCATTTTTGTACTACAGGCCTTGAGAAATAACTTGTCTTGAACATAAAGTCTATGCTCCTTTTGATCAACTTTATCTTCACACATAACTCTGATAAATCAGACTACAGGAAAAATGGGTAAGATGCATCCTGTGCCAGTGCTGAGCAGGGGTTTGCTTTTGAAAACCTTTTTAGAACTGTATGGCTTGACAGCAAGCTCCATATCTCCTATTGCCTGGCAGTTGTGAGGAGGGGATAAGTGATGCTGTTTCTCCCTTGATTGCTGAACTTTTCTGTTGCCCTTCATTAGGGGTGAATGAGCACATTATTGACAGTGCACTGGCATTAAAACCAGCCTGTTCAGAGGTAGAAATAAACCTGTTGAAATGTATGTACTGACAACAGCAGTGGGTTTCTTTTTTTTTTTTTTCTTTGAAAACAAAAAAACCAACAAAGCTATAAAAGACCAAGAATTACAGCCTCAGAAGTTTTTATGTTTATGGTCCTATCACAGTGAGGACCCACAATCATGGAAGAACAAGGAGGGTAAAGCAATGACGACTGGAGTAAATACTGAGGAGGGAGCGTGAGCAAGCCATGGCTGGCACTCATATCTGCCTGGTGGGCCAGCACTGGCAATGTGCCACAGTAGGTGAAACTGTTGCAACAATTTATCATATAAACAACAAGTCAGGCAACATTTGTCTAATGAGCTTTTTGTGATTAAAATATGTCCAAGCTCCTTTTTCCAAAACTAAAAAGGTTGCAGCAATGGCAAGATTAGGAGTAGACTCTGTGTGTGTATATATGTACAGATGTATATATCTATCTATTTTGCTTTTCTTTAAGTATTTGCCTTTATGAGAGAGTAGACAGTAAAAAAACAATAAAGAAGCATAGAGTAAGAAGTGGGGACTACTTCAACAAGAGTTGGCAGTTAATGTTGGCACTCTGGAAAACTTTCAACAACTAGAAACTTTTTTTTTTTTTTTTTTTTTTTTTTTTTTCTCCTGTTTCAAGCAGAGTGGTGGTTGTTCAAGATGAGTTGCCAGAAACTTTCTAGACAGCATCATACCTTGGATGAAAACCTGTCCATGGGAAATTAAGTAGTGGAGGAAGATGATATAGTTTCCTTCTGTCACTTACTTTTGATTAACTTGCTGTTTAATTAATCCTTCAGCACCCAGGGGACTGCAGTTCTCATCTGCTTCTTGGGGCTCTGGTTTCTCTCTCGAGGTGTGTGATTATCAGTGATACATATCTGGATCATTACTCACCTTGTTGTGTTACAGCTGGGCTTTGTAAGTGCTCCTCTTTCCCATGACACACTTCTATACACCATGAGCCAAGCAAAATGGTGTAGGCAGGTGTGAATGTCTATAATAGAATGGACACATTTGAAGTTTTCTGTATTTTGAAAGGGAATAGAAGAATCTTTTCTGTGTTATTTAGTCTAGTGAAGATTTTTTCCTTCTTGCTGCATCTCCTGTCACTTTCAGCCTTACCATCTTCCTCAGCAGAAAAAAAAAAAAAAAAAAAAAAAAAGAAAAAAAGAAAAAGAAAAAAAAGTGCTCTGTTACTCCTAGCCTTGGTATCCTGTCATGAAGAAAAGCGTGAGAATACTGAGTGGCAATGTAAGATTCTCACAACCCTGTGCATTGCTAGAAGAATTTAAAAAGTTGGATGTTGTGTTTATAAATGTTACTGATTGTGTCTTGAATGTAAGAGGTCTTAGTGCTACTTTTCAGAAGTCCGTGGAAAAGTTCTCTGGATTTCCTTTGAGCTAAGGGGCCTTTCATAGTGATTCTGATGGCTCTACAGGCCAGGCCCCCAGGAGAAGCAAAACAGAAGAAAGATCTAGAATGCTTCTGGATTCTCTGGAGGGAAATATTTCCAACAAAAAATTAAAAAAAACCCCAACCCTGAAGAAGTAAATCTGATTAAGTGATATGCTGAGTTTCTATTTTGTGTTGCTTTTGTGTCATGGGCCATGAAGTTCTCCTATCTCACAGAAGACTTGAAAGTGCAGAATTATGATATCCTCCAATGATATTATCTCACTTCCTAGAGTTCATTCATAACTGAGCCATCCTTGGACAGCCCAGCCGAGCTGGGTTTGGGATCACTTGAAGAGAGGGCTCTAGGAAGGAATGCTTCTTCCACCTGGTTAAAAATTCCACTGAAGTGCGAGATCCTTTGATTTCTGTGGTGGTTATAAAGGTGTTCATAGATGCACGAGAGGTTTTGGTGTTTGTTACATGTTCCCCTATTTTCTGCAGTGAAATGGCATTATTTCCTGAAACATACTTAATGGTCTTAAGGCTTAATTCTTTATTTTAGGTTCTCCCTATCAGTTATTCTCATCAAAGAGTATTACTATCTTTCAAAGTTTATGAGCATCTTCAACCAATAGCCATTCTCTTTGTAAAAAGAGACACAAATGTATTTTCCTCTTTTTATTATAAAGGTGTTTTTGTCTAAGTAATGCACATTCCAAATCTTGTCTGATAAAACATGGGACAGTAAATATGGCAAGATTTGGTATTTTGTAAGCTGTGCTAGGTTACTTAGAGAAGGTGTATGCTGTTGAAGGGTCTGTTATAGCAGGTTGAGTTCCATGTTCCATGTATTTTTTATCTAGCAACAATATCTCAGGAAGATACACATGACCATAATCCTACTCGTGGGCAGATGGTCTTCTCTGCATTATCCTGTAACTTTACGATGAAGCAAATGAGGCATCAGTAGCTTTCTTGGTAAGTGAAGAACATTGAACTCTTTATACGTTATGCTTTAGAATCTGTGCAACTGGCTTCTACATCATATATACACTATTACTTGTATAGGTGGGCTTCTAATTTATTACCCTACTTGAGCAATGACCTTTCTCCCAGGTGATGTTACTATGGTGGCAACTAATGAGGTACAAAATCATAGAGGTGTTGTGATTCATGTTCTTTGTTTTTTGCTACCCATAGCTGTATGATTCAAAGAGACATCTTTCTGGACAAGAACTTAGTACAGTAGGAAAGCAGGAGGAGAGCAGGCAGAAGGTCTTTGAGAACCTGCACTCCACTGGCAGACGGTGTCCTGTGGAACTTGATGAATAAAAACTGAGTTTGCCTGTACAGTTGCTTTCTGCTACTACCCACTTCTGAACAATGTGTATACACCACACATTCAAGATAAATGTCTTTGAAATACTAGGCTGTTATATTTGCTGTCTATAAAGATGCTCTCAACAGAACAATCGTGGCTGAGGTAAAGGATTTAATTTAATTTTAACCAATTTTGAACAGTGCAAAGGACACTAATGTGTCCTTTTATTACCTAGATCAGTAACCCTTACTTTCATGTCTTGATCTCTCAACAGCAGAAGGTGTACAGAACTTCATTTACCACCAGGTAAAAAAGACCTCATCTTACATATTTGGAAAAATTTTTTCTATCCACTGAAACACCTAATTTTGGAAGATACTAGGAAATTTTCTGTTGGAAGATATTGAACCTGTTTAGCTATTGAAGTTCAATAATCTCACTTTTCAACACTAGTGATTCTAGCACTTGTTATGATTGAGCTTTCCAGGGTTGATGTTTCTGTCCAAGCCCAAAGTAGTACCTACTATGAAACTGTCTGCATCTGACTTCATTTATTTGTCCCACTTTTTATTTCCCACCTCTTTTTTACATAAGTAAAAATTGCAGAGCAATTTTTCAACTTTCTTCAAGCAATAAATGATGTCAGTCAGGGTCTTTGGTATGGGTCTAAAAGACTGTGCAGGGCATCCTAGTAGACATGCCCCCGAAAAAGCTTCAGTGTCTTTCAAAAACAATTTTTGACACAAATTCTGTTTAATTCTTTTGTTTCAGGTTTTATAATTCCGGAATATTGTACTCCCATTTCTTTTTCATTACTTGAAGTTCTAATCCCTTATGACACTATGGTATTTTCTGCCTCAGTCTACTGTGATTATAGAGCTGAAGTGTTTCTAAATCATGTGTGTTTATGTTCTGTTTGGGTTTGGGTTTTTTTCTTTTTTCCCCAAATATTTCCACCTGGTGTCAGCAAAGTTCAAAAGGCCTTGTTTTTTTGTGTTATCAAAAGTTTATGATAACTTTTCTTCTGCCTGCTGCTAAAGAAGTTCTTTTGGAGCTTGGTTTTACCTTGTACTAACAGTAATCTTGGAATTCCAAAACCTCTGTAATTATTTGCATTTCACGACTTTGATGGATTGTGCTTTGCAGTTTGAATCTTGACACTCTTCTGGGTTACATTTGGGTTATCTTAGCAGTTAGATAAAAGCTGTTTTAGCACTTACACATTTTCTTACTAATCTCCATATTTTCTCCTATTAAGAAACAGTTTTTATTAAATACATGAAAGCTAGTGAGGGGGAGGATCACTTTCTGTCTCTCTTCTTTCCTCAACCTCCTTTCCCCCCAACTCCTTTCTTTCTAGAGGAAATTGTAGGACAAAAGTGAGAAAACCAGAGAAGTATAGGAAAAAAAAATAGGAAACTTATCAGTTTTCACTGTAACTTAAACTTCTTTGGAAAACCCATCATCTCAAAGCTATCAACTTTCCCCTAGGGATTAAAAAAACGCAGCTTTTCTATCCAGCTCCAGGCAGACATTGTGAGGGAATAAAGTTTGCCTTCCTACTGAATTGGGCCCAGGGCTGGATCTCTGGCCAACTAATTATTTCATAATCTGTCAGGAAATTCTCTAGATCTCAAAGTATGCAGAGGATTGTCCCATCCAAAAAAGAATGCCCTAGCTGAACAGCTTCTTATGCTCCATTGCACATACCCAGGAACTGTGAGTTTGTGCAGGTAGAAAAACAAACATTGTAGTTGACTCAGAATTACTTCTGCAGAGTGTTTCTGTGGATGTGTCAAAAACCTCAGCTGTGCAGATCCAGGGTTCTCTGGCTGCACTTCCACTCCAGCCAGCTACACCCCCCTGTAACCTGGAATCCCCATGTCCTGGGAAGATGGGAAGCAGAGCGTAGTGCTAGTCAAGATTGAAGATCTCTGAACTTCTGACAGATTTCTGGACTTCGTAATGGATTTTCTATTCCTTTCATCTAGTCCACACCTTAAAGTGGAGGTTATGATTTGGCTCTAGGTACTTGTGTTGACAAGCTGTGCTTAGGCTCTGACTCACTGTGCAGACAGTATGAATAATATATAGAGAGATACAGGTTTCTCTCTAACTTTCTCAAAGTTGAAATTACATCCATAATTTAATAGAAAATGCTAAACTTTCAAAAGGAAGGCTGTTGAAGAACATTAAATGGAACTATACTGGATTTTATAGATGAACATTGAACCCTGGAAAAACATGACATAAGGTAGGCAAGATGTACAGATACTTCAGTGGTGCAGTATGGAATTTAGGGAGTTGGTCCAGTTGTCTCTGGCTCTGAGCTACAAAATGTTCCAAAAGATGTAGTGGTTGCTAAAGAAATAGTGGAAGTAAATTATATAATAATATGGAAAGTAATAACCAAGTGACTTGGAGCAACTTTAATAGCCCATAAAAAGTCTGTTTTGCCGCAACCTACTTGGTAGTTATGTAAGTAAGTACCAAAAATACTGTGTATTATCTGAGATGCTAGACTGGAGAACTGTTACTTTGTAGAAACAGATTGTTAGCAGAGACAGATTCTCTTACTGGCTGTTGTGTCATTTTAGAATATGGTAGTGTCCTATGGATCAAGGGAATTGCAGCATCTTATCAGAGAATGATTTATCAAAAAAAAAATCTTCAAAATTTAAATAATACTTATGTTTTCTTGATGACATGAAAAATTGATTCGCCTTCAGCTAAAAGTATCTAAAAATCTGTTATGCAAAGAGCTGCTTTTATGTTATGATAATTTTTTTCCATTCTTTTACACACTGCCTGCCTTTTAAACTGCACAGCTCACGTGCGCACCAATGCTCTTTCAGTGAAGATGTTTTACTCTGTTCTGCGTCTACCGCAGCACAGTGATGAGCCATGAATGTAGGTTTGAAACTCTTACACTCATGGATGCAGCTCAAGCTTGACAAACGAGACTAGAACAGGCAAAATTCACTGTAGCTCTTTGCATCTGTTTGTTGAAGATTTGTGTATGGAGAACTAGGCAGTTTCTTCTTTCTTGGCCAAAAGTAGATGTGCCTTCTCTATTGGTATGATTGATTCTCTTAACTCAGTGGTGGAGTTGGCCTAAAACATTCAGTTCATCTTACAGCTCTCCAAGTCCTAAGGCAGGGACTAAAGTAATTTCATTCAGATTAAATAAATTTCATTCAGAGCTAATTAGTGCTGTTCTGTATTCTACCTGTTGCAAGTGGTACCTGAGAAGAATAAAATGCCTGGTTCCATCCAAAGGAGTAACATTTAGTAACCAAAAGGAATGACTTTGACAGGTGGAGATGCCACAACTAGGAAACAAACTGTGCTCTTCAGAGCCCTGACGAATATGAGTTTATAAGCAATCATGGGTCCATCTTTCAGTATAAAATGATTTCTTATAAGTTGAATGTAAACTGTTTCTTGCTTGTAGTTTAAGGGTGTGACCCAGTTGACTGAAATCCACATGGTATTTCTTCATTGATTTAATTACATTTTGGATCATCTCATATATTGGAAGATCATATGTTGAGGGTAAATATAATCTAGATTGATTTATTTGATTGTATTGATTGTTCTCATGTCAGTATGTGACTGGTACGTATGACTTACAAAGGCTACTTAATTCCCATCAAGCCTCAGAGTAGAAGTTTCTGAAACATCTGTCTACAGTATAAGGACTGGAGATTTTTTGGCTTTTACATCAATGAAATGTCATGTAAACTGTGTTACTTTTTTTTCTTTCATTTGTGAAAAGTATGCTGAAACCACATATGTACGCATGCATACATACAAACAAAATTCAAGAAAAGAACCAGCTACCAAAACTGGAATGCAGAGTGATTGCTCTGGTTGAAGTGCAGGCTTTCCACAGATGTTTGATTGTACACATGGGGCAGGCTTCATTCGAGATGAATAGACAGTACATAAAACGCACACTTTCCCTCCCCCGTTCCTCTTGTTCATCTGATTTTGTAGAAGGATTTTAATTAACCCCACAGAACTGCAGTAAACTACAGAAACTCTAAAGTTAACATCCAGAAACACTACAAACAAAAAACTTGCTACAAAGCTGTAAGGTTATGTTTTTCTTCTTTTATGCCTGTAATGTATCTGTTCAAAGCTATATGTAAACTTATTTTCTTTCTCTGCAGCTGAAATGCATAAGGAAATGTTTTTTTCTGAAAAAGTTTAGAAGTGCCTACTTCAAGGAATTTGGGAATTAGAGATATTTAGATAGTGAGGAGTACTGCACTCACTCTCTAAACATCTCTAAGTTGTTCTTCCTACGTGATAAAAGTGCCTTCCACGATAGTACTTCTGTTTACATTATTATAGAATGTGAGAATCTGATCTGAGGCTCTGTGTGTGTAAGTGTGCACATATATATATATCTCTAAAAAATATACTTACATGTATAATTGCCCTGCTGAACAGATGTTGAGATTATGTAGATTAGGTTTTATGGGAAGGTAGATCAGTGAAGCAGAGTTTGGGTGTTATGCGGCATGTAGTGCATAACAGCCCTAAGAATATGCCTACACTGACATGTTCCAAGAATGCTGGTCCTCCTCATCCTCTTGTGCTTGCCTGTGCTTGTCCCTTGTTGCAAGTGCTTGGAGTCTATAGATCATCTACTTGAAATGAACTGTCAACATTATGCACAAAGACAGACAATACATGAAGTCTAGTTTATTAAATTTTCTTCATGTTAATCTTTAAATTCAATAGAATATTTTCCCTCTCCTTCCCACCCCCTTTGTTTCTACTTTTATTCCACTATAGCAGATAAATTTGATTCAGGTTTCCGAAGCAACAGCTTTTTTGAGAGGCCAGATCGTGTGTTACTTCCGAGGGCAGGCAGAGAACAGGCAGCTAATGAGCTGCTGCACAAGCGCTGGTTGGGAGGGATTGTCATCGGGGCTCAGCCTTGGGCTGTGTGGAGTCCGGCTCCGTTTGGGTCAGGCGTCATTGCTGACAGCTCATCCTTGTGCCGTGCCTGGCCAGGGAGCAAGCTGGAGATGGATGGGGCTCTGCACAGCTAGATGAAAGAAACACAATAAGGCTGGATGGGCTGTGCCACCTGAGAGTCTTATGTAGCTCAACTATGCTGTATCATCCCAGGGAATAAGATTCTTCCTTCCATGAAATATCTGTGATTTGTGTGAAGTGTTTGGAGGAAGGCAGGAATAAGTCTATACTGGCAACCTATTTTACATCTCTGTGTAGGGATAAATGAAGAGGAAAGAAAAAGCAGGGTTTTAGCAATTTGCTAGAGCCTAATGCTTCTAAAGAGATCAAACTAAAATAAGAGTCTGTGTTTTATACAATAAGTTTTTGGCACTTGTTAATCAGACTGAATTAAACTGTGGCATATTAGGCAGTTAAAAATTGTGCGTCCTGTAGTTGCTAGGTTATGTATTGCTAAATTTATGGTCTGAATCTCTAGCATAGAAAATATATTCAAGTATGTTAGGACTTCTGGTTACTCTGCTGGTAAACTTTTCAAGAATAAACCCTAGGGTGGGCTTATTAGATGAGGGAGTTGGTATTCATGAGTTACATGGAACATGTCTTGGTTTCTTGCCCCAAAATGACTCCCTCTTTCTGCAGAGGACAGAGTAAAATCTTGTTCACATTATGCTCCTAGGGATTTGGCTGTAAAGATGACTTTTCACAGTGTAGTTAAGTGTGTTACAAAGCAGCTGGATAGTCTTGGCTGTGACCATTTATGTAAAAGGATAACTCATGCATACCCTCCCTGAACTGCTGCGTGCATATGCCTCATCCTAAAAACCCCTTCTTCTCAAAAAGGAAAATTGAGCACACATCCATTTTCCACTGTCGTGACTTTTTCTTTCTTTAATAACCAATAATTCAGTCAGTACGCAGTGTTCAATTGCACTTTTATTCTGCTCAGTGTAGAATGGAAAGCTTGACTGTATGAGGGCTAACACCCTCCAGTGAGAGTAAAAGATGATGCAGACCTATTAGTGCTCAGGAGGTACAGGGGAGGGGGCACCCACAGTGTTTTCTTTCATGCTGTTCCTCATGCACTGGAAATGTTTTGAGGAGAGACCAATGTTTTGACATAAGATTTGCCTGTGGATCAGTACACAGGTTGCCTGTGATCCAACTGTTTTTCATGAATCAGGGGGAAAACATCTAGGCATGTCCACTGTATGGGGAGTCAAGCCCCATAGCTCAGCACTTACATCATCCATAAGCCTTTTATTTATTTTTGGTAAACAACTCTCTTCTGCTTCAAATTAATATCCTGATTGAGTTGCTGATACAAATGTTCAGCTATTTAGCATCAAGTTGCCAGCAGACAGCATGACAAGAAATGATGATAGGAGTGTTCCTGCCAATGACTTGCATTCAAGTATCTGATCAGAGCCATATCACATCAGCTGGATCTCTGGATGTTGTTCTCCAGGTTAAACATTCAGTGAGTGCTTCAGTATGGATTCTAAAATTTTTCACAGTGTCGATAGCTTTCAAATAATTTTAAATTCAGCCAAGAATCAGTAAATGAGGAAAGCTGGTAATGTTGAAGAGAAAAACTGCCTGAAAACAGCTGCTATTCCAAGCTAGATGTGTGAGTTCGGTCTGGGGGAGTGTGTGTGTGCCTGATATAGGTGCAGGGATGCGTACTGAAGTGCAGGGTCAAGAACTAATGAGTACATATTAAATATTAATACTCGACTGTTGCATTCCTGAAAATATTGCTGGACCCTACCAAGCTACCTTTGCCCTCACCAAGGGAGAGCATGGCTAAGTGCCTTATGTTGTCTTTAATCTCCTGTCTTCTCAGATGTAGTTATTGTCTGTCCTCATTCTGGTCTTGGTTCTTCTCTCAACCTGTTCTGTTGAGAATAAAAGACTAGAAATGTGGGCTCAATTCAGCAAAACACATAAGCATGATTAATTCAGCAAAACACATAAGCATGATAAAGTGCTTTGCAGGGGAAGAGGTGTCTGTTTTTCTCTCCAAAGCAGGGAAACAGTCAGTTCCTCAGTGTACTTGTCTTTGCTGTGACCTCCTGACACTTTTGCACTGGATCAGGGCTTTCCTGTGCATAACACTGGAAGAATGGTGTGCTGGTGTTGACTGGGTGACAGTTGTGACTGCTAACTAGTATAGTAGTGCACTAAGACAATTACAGTCATGTCGCAGAATGAAAAATGATACTTTTCTAAAGTATATTAGACCTAATTGTAATGAAATGCATATGTATAATTTCACTGAAGTAAATTATGTTGCTTTAATTTCGATATTGCTGCAAATGAGAAAAGAATGAGGCCCAGCATGTGGCTAGTTGAAGCTTAAAAGATTTCTGGAAAAAAAAAAAAAAAAGATTAATGGGTAAAATTGCATTGCTTCTACAGAGGGAAAAAGAAAAAGGGGAAACTGGTAAGTGTAACATTCAAAAAAGACTTTAAAACATTATTTCAGCCCATAATCAAATGTGTTGGCAGGAATAGCACTGAGGTGAGAAAGAATCCAGAGTAAATCAAAGAAACAGCATGAACTCCAACTATCAATCAAAATCCAGTCTTTTTTCATTTCATGACCAAGCAATTGCATCACCATTCAAAGGGCTTATTCTTGTGTCATGTATGTTGCCTTAGGCAAATTAGATCTGGGGACCCACTTGGGAGGAAAAAGAAAAAAAAACCCACAACAGAATTTTGTCAGAAGATTTATCCAAAGTCAATATTTATGAAGTCATAACAGCCCGGGAGGAATCCATGCTGTTCCAGTACCACAAGCAGTGCCATTGCTTCCACAGTGTTTCTTAGATTTTCACACCTCTGAATCAGCAAATAACTTCACAAAGGCAGCTAATGTGCCAGGGACTTGTCCAGACCATGTGTCTCATATTCACCGCCTGGAAGGGTCAAAGCTCATGCTCAAGAACAATTTCCTCAGTGTCATCCTGTTATTCTCACACAGCTTAGAAGCCTCAATTGTAGAGCTCCAGCACGGGGAGAAAAGCACACATTTGTGATGAGCAAGGAGGTGCAGAGCAAAGAGAACCAGTGTGTGGATTCTCCCTCACCATCTTTGTGGTACTTAATGGAGGTGGTTATATTAGCTGCAGAGCTTCTCTACTGCAAGCTTCTAGCCACATGCTGCCCATTGTGGCAAGCAGTACTACTTGTTTGCACTAGAAGTACTGCTATTTATGCTTTCCCACTGACAAACCTCTGATTTAGGAGTATCTTGAGGGAGCTGGCTGTTTATAACTACTCTTCTACTGAGCATTTCCTATCCTTTGTCTTATAGCTGCCTTTCAGCTAGAATACAGGAAATCTTGAGTCTTTTTTATTAGGTCTTTGTAACTATCCCTTTGCATCTAGAGGAAATAAAGATGTCTTGGGCAAAGATTGTTGGTGACTGGGCATCTGCAGTTTCTAACCTGTGAAAGATGCTAAAGTCCATGAAAATTTTTAAGGTCCAAGAGCTGAGTTCTTATCTCTTTTCCATGGCAGTATTAAGCACTAATAGGCTTGCTGCCTAGCACAGTGGCTTGCTTCCTAGTTGCTTGTTTCTGAACAACTTGGGCACACTTTGCTCCCACTTATCACGGGATAGCTAGTTGCTCACTAAAAGGTTTCTAACCAGTGTTTTGGTCTAAATCTCCAGTTATTTAACAGTTGTCAGTAGACCTACAGCTGTGCATGGCTATTTTTGGAGGGAGTTAAGTTTTAAACAAACATTCAGATCTCCCAGCTCTTGAGGCGGGCAGGCCCATTTGGTGAATGCCTCTCCGATGGCAGACAGACTGCACCCAATATTGTGCCAAGTCACTCGCCATTTGTAAATATTAGAATGTGTTGTAGTTACAGATATAGTAAAAGAAAGAAGGTTTAAATTACACAGCTGAGAAACAACAAAGGAAAATAAATGTAAAACAGCACATGCTGTGTGTGCTGTAGGTCTACAGTCTTGCTATTAGATAGTAAAGATAAGAAACACAAGCTGAAAAGGCCACTCAGTCAAATGAGCTCTCATGTTTTCCTAAATGCATATTTTTGCTTCACCTAAATCTATATAGTCTTCTGCTTATCTTTCATTTGTATTTCCTGCTGTGAAGAAGGTATTTAAAAGGAAGGCTTAAGAAGGAAACATGTGTAGACAGGTTATTTGACACAAACTTTGTAATACTAGCTCTAAGGAACTAAAGATGGTGTATAGCAAAAGGCAATGGAAAAAAGTTCTGAGTATGTCACATAAAAAACCTACTGAGGTGTTCATATGTAGCACAGTAGTAAAAGCAAGAGATGTCTTCTCTGGTGTTGTACGTGATCTGGCTGGTGCCTATCCAGAATACGGAGAAGTCCTCCAGTGTGACCAAAGAGAAGTATTTGTTATGGAGGAGGAAGGGGAAGGTCCTTTTTAGTCTGGCTAGAAAGTAAGCTTGCCCTGCTGTGCTGTTGTGGAGTTTTCCTTAAGAGTGAGGCAGCAGTACCACAGCCCAGAACGGCTTCAGGTCCCAGGAAAGTGCCATTCCTGGGACTCGCTCTCACATCCAAAGTGGAATAAGCATGAAACAGGCATGTGCTCCCACTTCTGTGATGTGACATAGTAACTGAAAAACTTTCTGTCTTCTATGCATCTCTGCTGTTTGCAGGCAAGGATCTGACAGGGACAACTGACCCAGCACTGGGGAAAGGCATAGACAGTAGACATAAAATGGAGGCTTTTCTGAACACGGTTTCTGGGTGTGAACCACGAACACTACTGTTGTTTAGGATAGCTAAGCTGCAACTGAGCTAGCTACTATTCTTTTCCTTTGGTGTCACGTATTCTTTCTGCTAAGTACTCCTGCATGAAGAGTAACAGATCTAGGGGTAAAAAGAAAACTTGTAAGACTGCACTGTCTTTCTTCCAGGCCAGCAAGCTAACTCATGTCTTCATTTAAATTTTTTTTTGTGTGTGTTTGTTTTTGGGTTTTGTGATAGTGGTTTTTTTCCCCCAGATCTTGAAATCTAATGCTTGCATAAAAGGCACTTTCCAAGGCTTAACTGTACCACTGACCTGTGCTGGACATGTTGCAAATCTGACATTGTCTTCCATATACTAGGCAGCAGATTTCTAACTCTTTGCAATGTTGACGCCTGCTCTCACAAAGAGAAGGAAATGAAGCAGAAAGATCCCACTGCGACAATTAGTGGCTCACAGAGAAGTATTGAAACAAATAATAAGTGGCTGAAACAATTCAAGGGAGGGAAACTCTAGCTTCTACTCTATCACAATCTGATCTTCTTTCTCAGATTCTTTCCTTCCTTATCCCAATGGGGATTTTCACACACTTTCATTCCCACTGTTAGTGCGAGATGATTCCTCATGACTAGCAAGCAGCAGTTCAGTCCTGCAGGGCAGACCCCTGTTCTACCCTGTTATCTGTTTGACAGTCTTATCATTTTATGCTGTAATCTAGTCTGAATTTTCAAAGTAGCACTAATGTCTTGTTCCCAGGCTGCTGTAACCCAAAGAATTTTAATGAAACTAACTGAAATAGATTCCTATTCTTTCGTTGAGGCAGCTGGCCAAAGAGCTGGCTCATGGGCAGGGAAGTCTTTCAGGTTTGGAAGTAAAAATGCCCCGCTTCCCTTTGCATCTCAAACCTGAGTCTTTGAAACTTGCTGGGTGAGTGGTGCTGGTGGCTATCTCTGTCCTCACAGGAGAAGACAAGGTGTGGCTGGGTCACCATGTGCTGAATAAATGTCCAAGTACATTGATTCCTGCCCTCACCCAGATCTTTCTTTCTTCGGTGAGCTGATACATCCCTCAAATGCATTTTCTACTGCATCTTCTGGGAGAAATGAAAACTTTAAACAAAGCATTTCCTATGTGGATTACTGCAAGAAAAAATACATCTAAACTGCTAGAGAATACTGTTTTCTGTCAAGCATTTATGTTTTGCTCTCTATTTAAAATAATGATGCCATTTCACAATCCCCTTCATGTCCATCTCTTAGAAAAGAGCAGCCGATAGCCTGAGTATATTGGTTTTTTTTTTTTCTTAGCCACATTTCTTATGTGAGATCATTAAAGACTTCAGATAACATTACAATATAATGAGAAGGGGAGACTCGTAGCTCTGCAGTTCTTCAGAACAAATTGAGTGTCAGCTGCTCCGATACACAGTTAAGGTGTGGGAAGGGTTCCTCTTCTCCCCCTCAGCAGCATGACAACAGCTTCCTCTTGCACTGCTGGGAAAACACGATGCAGGCTGTTCATCAGCAAGGGGAGGAGGAGGTGGAGGGATGAGAGATAGGACTCTGCATTAGCCCTTGGGAGGGAGCAATCGTTCCAAAAGTCAAATAGAAAACAAGAAAGATATTAGGGAAATTAAAGGCAGCAAAAGAGACAGAAAGGGAAAACAGTGACAAGTGTACATTTCTTGGCTTTTCAAAAGGCCTCTTTGTGGTCTCTATCTTAATGTACCAAGGCTCCAACTTTTCTGATGCTATTAGTGCCCGTCTGAATCTGCCTTTGGGACCTCCAGGGTGGAGACTAGTGTTGTTCAGCTTCCCTTAATGTAGAAGCAAGTTTTCCTCCTCCTGAGGGCTCATAGAGTTTGGTAGCTAATCTTCAGACTGGTACAGGTTCGGTAGTCTTTCCCTGATATCAGGAGTTAGGAACTGTCTCAAGCAGAGCAATCCCACCATGTTGGTTAAGTATGTTAATTAATTTATTAATACCTAAGTACTTAGGTCTTTGCTTTTGAAAGTCTGTAGTCCATCTGGCCACAGCTGTGTATCTCCCAGAAGCAGAGAGTAGTTGTATAATTGGCAGAGCAGACAAAGTAGAACACCTACTCTGTAGTAGAGATTAGAATGAAAATACTGTAATCTGCCCAAGCTACTCTTGCACACGTGCTACCTGATTTAGCAATTAGTCACTTCTTGATGTACTTTATTAGATCCTGGCCAGAATAGTGCAGCATTTGCTTCCTGCCAGATTGTCTACCACTGCCAAACAAGCTTCAGTCTAGTTTCTGAAGGACAGACACAGGTCCCAAACCACAGCATAACTCAGGAGGGACTGGAGGAATTATCTTTAGATTAAACCTGTGGTTTCCAAACCCATTTACTTACTACAAGTGAGACCTTGATCTCTTGGAGGAAGCACAGCTACCCTTCTCTCAGAGTTATAATGCAGCCTTTCTTTGCCTGTGAGAAATCTTTAACATACAGCTGTATACAGCTGTCTTTTCACAGCCGAGATCTGCTGTGGTGCCCACAAGGCGTCTGAAACTGCTTGGGAGTGCTATGCTGTAGCAATTGCCCGGTGAACATACAGGAAAAAGCTAGTTTTCTGCAGCAGATCATTTGTTTAGAGCCTGTTGCTATAAGGGGGCTTGGGAATGGAGTGTTTTCTTGGTGCAATGAATAGCACAGTCAACACATCATCTTTTACCGGTGCGGCTGGGTTCAAGTGTAATCGAGCCCAAAATGTTGCCAAGAAAAAACAACCTGTTTTGCTGTGCATTAAAGCAAATCAGTTCACCTGGTTGGGTCAGTTCCAGCACAAGAATAATAGTTTAGGGTGGGTTTTTCTTTAAAAGCATAAAACTAAATGTTGCAATGAACTGTTGCCAGTGTCTATCTGGTTCTAAGGTTTACAGCTCATGCTGGACACTTTATTGCACTGTTCAATAAAAATGCCCTTAGGGATCTTAGGTCCAGTACACTTAATATAAAGTAGGAACAGAGAGCCAAGTCCAGTTTTTTCCTCAGATGCTGACTGAAAAGTTACCAAGGAAAGATCCTCCTCGTATATGCCTGCCTGTGGCTTGCTCTTCACAGCGTCAGTGTATTGCTGTTACTGGCTCGGTTTCAAATCTCAGACTTTTGGGCAAATACTGTCAGGAATCACGCCTTATCTTCTAGTTGTCTTTTTGCTAGAAGCAGACGGGCTTTCATCCGGCCAGGGAGGAGGAAGGTGGCAGTTGTCCCTCTCGTGTTTTCTGTAGTGTCCGAGGGCAGCAGTAAGGGCCGTGCCGGTGCGCTCGCCACAAGCGGCGTGAGGCCGCGGAGGATCGCCGGGGGAGGAGGAGATGCTGTGCTGTAGGTGCTAGAAACGCGCGGAACGGCTCCGCGGGTGGAGGCCGTCCCCTGCCGCCCGGGGCAGCCGGCACCTGTCCGGCCGGGCGAGCTTTGCTCCCCGCACACCCTGCGGATGCCGGGAGTCCCGGGGCGGGCGGACGGGGACACGCAGGCCCACCAGAAGCGGTAACTGCACGTAGCCTGAGCGGAATCCAGCAGTTTGTATGGGAGAGTAGAAGACAGGAATAACTTTCCTCACGGAGAACGCGTGTCGCAATTGTTCTTGTTTTGGGCCAGATCTTTCGGTGTCTCTGAGCGCAGCGTGCAGTGTGTGAACGGGGTTTGGCGTCTGGCGTTTCTCTTCGTGCTCTCCTGCTGCTGCCTTTGTTACGCTCTCTCCTGCGCCGAAACTCCAGCAGCCCTTGAGGTGTTCGTGTCCGGTTGTCAGGCTGCAGGGGCAGTCGCCCTAGCAGAGGGGAATCTCAGAATATCTTTTCTCCCCCAGCTGTAGCTTTACTTCTTTTCAGCTGTCGGTGTGCCCACACTTGTGTGTTTAATAGCCCTCGAGACCCTTGACAGTAATTCGTTCAAATGATTTTTTGGTCCTAGAAGTATGAACGGTTTAGAAAACCTGGCAACAGTGAGTTCCATCGGTTACTGTGTGCAAAAAGTTCCTTTTGCTTCTTTTGAACCTGCTTCCTGATACTGTTCAGCCCTTATAAAATGAATTATACTTGTCTACTCACTGTCTTTGTGCTATTTCAGGACTGTATTCTTCTGTTATCTGTCCACCTCAGCTATCCATTTTTTCAAGGTAAAGAGTTCTTAGCATTTTAGTCACTTCTTGTATGGGAGTTTTTCCATATCTCTTGCCAGCGTCATCACCTTTTTCTGTATTTTTTCAATTTTTAATGTTTTTTTGATCAAGGGATCAGCAAAGCTAAGAGTTATATTCAATATTTCAGTACAATGTGGGTTATGTAGCAGTATGATGACGTCTGCTAGCAGAGATGACCGATTTAAGTCAGTGCATCGATGATGTGAATAGCCAACAAAAGTAATAGAAATATTTGTAATTCACTGTGTGGTCACCTGTTGATGAATCAGTGTGGTTCATTTTTTTTAACCAGAAACCACTGTGTTAAGTAACTAGTTGTTAGTAGCTCAATACAAGGGTATAATGCCATGGATGAAATAGTTGCCTTTAATATGGGCCTTTAATATTCTGTCTGTCTGATGTGCATGTTTCTTTTGTCTTCTGTTACAAGAGCAGGAACTGAAAATAGCCCAAATTTATCTGAATTTAGTGCTGTGTGTAGAACTGCCAATGCAGTCTTACCAACTTGATCTATCAAGCTGTAGTCTGCCAACTCAGACTTTATTCTCATGTAAAATTAGTAGTAATCTACTGGCTGATGTGACTTCCACCCCTTCAGTATCATCAGGTGTTTAAAATGAAACTTGATACTGCTGAAATTCATTAGACAGCTGTAATTCTTGATGCTTTCTTCTCCTTCACCTCTCTCCCCAGGAATCTAGTTAAGTAGACTAGGAGAGACTCCTTTCAAGGAGAAAAGTAATGTAAAATAAGAATTTTTATCAAGGTTAGACATAAGAGGTCAGCTGGTTTGGGTTATCATGTAGAGGTCTCCAGAATGAGTGTGGGTAGGAAACATGGACTATTTGTCATAATTGTGCCCTGGACGTATCTTGTCGGGTTTTATTTAGGATCAGGGCTAATCCCAGGTCTTGCTGATGGTGACTCTAATCTGAAACAGCTCCAGTGGAATTGAAGGAACAAATTCTGATTCCTGACTCTTAACAAGCAGTTGGAGGTGCCACATGGTGTAAGATTTCTGTCTTTTTGCACTTCATACAACAGGTTCATTCAGAGTTCCAGCAGATTTAATTGCAAAAAATTAATTAGTTTGCAGATAGGCAGTGATGAGTTTTATGATTGCAATATAAAACCTTTGCCTTTGCTGTAGAACAAACTGAATAACTGTGCTAGGCAAACATGCATTACGCAAAGCCTGAAAGCAAATCAAAAATGAACAGAATCATCTTGAAGATTTAGATTGGCCTGAGTGCATGATTCTGTGCAGCTAATGATGGCAGAAAAGCTGGTTTTCCACATAGTAGTCTCAGTTCCTTGTGATGTGACATCAGATGTATGATATTCAGACCACTCACAGTGGCAGTTGTACTGAAAATGAAGATGCTTAGGAGTGATCATTTCTTTGGATTTTTTTGCGTTTAAAACTCAGGTTTGTCATCTACAGTTTAGTGCGGTCAGTGTAGAGACTGCTATGGGCTTTGAGTTGAAGAAAATTAAGGTTTGATGGTTAGAGCACTTAAACCAGGAAACTCCAAAGTCAATCATGCATAAGCAATTTTAACTGTGTCCCCCGTAGTGTTGTATTATCATAACAAGCTTCAGTTTTAGAAGGCTGCTATTTTTTGGCAAGTAGGAAAAAAGTAAGAGCAGAAAACTTTCTGTATCAGACTAACTTAAATAATTTGGACCTTGATAGTATCTCTTCTACCACTGTAGACAGGCAAAGCATTTTGTAGCTTTTAATTGTGAAATGCTTCTGATGGTCATAGTGTTAGCTGCAGAGTGTGTTCTGTGGAAAGTCTTGTTCCCTTAAGTAGGCGCAGATACAGTTCAGTAATTAGTTCTTTTGTTTTCAGAAAGCAGTTTAACCTGATACGAATGCAGTTTGGAGGATGAATCAGGTAATTGTAAAGCTAATTCTGTTAAGAATATATGTGGCTTAAATATGTGATCAATGGACACGATTGAATTGTAAATCTGTAGTAGGTTAAGTAAAAGTAGATTACTGTGTGTTTTGCATTTAAATATCTTCCCTTGCATTCAGGATAGTACATTACACTAAACAATTCTGCTTATGTATATTAGATTTTTAGGGAGAATGCATGACCTAGTAGTTCATTTAGAAGATTAATTAGGGAGGTGTTAAGGAGATATAAATAAAAAACTGATGAACAGTGTGATCTGATGAGCACTGAATTTGGCATCATATCTTACTCTGTATAAAGGGAGCAGAGCTGAAACTGTGTGCTACAGTGTTGCCTGATTATTTTTTTGTTGTGTTCTTTGTGTTAGTTGGCAATAACAGGTACAAATTCTGTAATTTAAAACAACTCTGTTATCTTCTCCTGGAATATTCTGTCCCACCCTATTTTCTCTTGGGGACTTGTGTCATGTCACACATCAAAGTTGTGTAGCTTCTCCCTGCAGGGTTATGGCATTCCCAGAGATGGGTCAGTGTTCATAATTTTGGTTGCAGTTTGACAATCAGGACTTGTCAACACCATCTAGAGACATCCGTTATGTATTTTTAAAATGGTGGTGCCAAGCATTAAATGTGGGGATTCTTGGAAGGAACTGTTCTTGCACTAGAAATATTTCAGTGTTGATATGATCTCAGTATGATCCTTATGAGAGAAAGTAGCCTTATCTGTTGGTTAGGTGATATATGTGCAAGTTGCTGGAATGTGGGCTTCTGTTTCTAACACTACCGTTGACCTGCTGTGTGCTGCCAATCAAGTCTTACTGCTCAGTTTCCTTCATCTCTGAACAGGTATGATAATTACAGGATATTGGCCAACTGTTAAATTTCCTGAAGACGCTTTACATGCAAAGTGCTTTATGCTTAAAAAAACCCAAAAAAGGCACTGGAATAAATATATCTATTGTATATGAACAAAAACAAATTATGTAGCACGTGCCTTATTACTGTGTTTCTTGAAGTCACATCTTAAGGACTTGCTTGTTGGCTATTTCACATCAGTTCTGTGCTGCTGCTACTTGGCATCCCACTTCAGTATTTATTTTGGTCCTGGTTTTGGAATTTCCCTTCACAGGAAGATTCCATACTCCTTATATGGAAAAATTTATTTGAAAAAATGACTTTTTTTCTATCAGTTCTGTAGACTCTTTTCTTGGTAAGTGCAAGAGCCACTATCTCTTTTCTTTAAAGCTCTGATCTAAGGGCCAATAAAGTCAAGGAAAAGGTTATCAGTAACTTCAGTGGCTTTTGGATCAAGGCATTACCATGTGCTCTGCTCTTGTCATTAGAAAGAATGACCACTGGTTTCAGCTATGAAATCTTAGTGGCATTTTAAACCATCATTTCAGTATTTCTTTAAAGCATATCTGTTGATATGCTTGCATTCACGTGTAAGGAGCTACTTCCATGTATCTCCTGGTTTTACAAGCAGGCAGTGCTTTTTATTTCCCCAATGGGACTAGTGCTGTGTCTGAACTGCGGTAAAAGCTCATTCTCTGCTGGTAGAATGACTTGATGGAACACATGAATGCAACTGTTCTCAGGTATTGGCTCATATTCCTCATTTGCATTAATCAGTTGGTGTTAAACATAAAAATTTTTAAGTGTTGATAAGACTGCAGTCTTGGAGTTTAGCCCTGCCTAAAGTGTGGAGCCCTCCTTTCCTCAAACATTTTTCCATATCATCACTTCAGTACAACTGTCTGTGAAAGAGAAATCAAAATGAAATTCTGTTTCACTGGGAACAGGGAATGCCCTACAACATAAGAATTGCAAATTTTGATGAATACCGAATCAAATTGACAAGTTATAATGTATTTATAAAAGGAGCAGGGAGGGAGGCTTTATCAGCAGAAATACATTTAACGTCTTCATCTGATTTGTGGAAAGAAATGGCTGAGCTTCAGAGGTCTGGAAATAAATTTTACTGATGAGGTGGTGACATTTAGCAGGGTCACAGGAGCTGTATTTGTGGTCCAATGGCAGTTTGTTAGCATGCAGTACTACCTCGTGGGAGGTGGGTCTGCTCTAGAATCATTACATTGGCTTACAAATCCTGCAGTGATAAATGCATATATCTGAGCATGTTTTTGGGGCCCTTAGAGTTCGCAGCCTTTCCTTTGACAGTACAAGGGCTAGTAAGTTGTTCTTTTAACAGGAGGTATGCTTGTCATATAACTGGTTCCTGGAACTGGAACCTTTGGGAGACTCTCTGGGTACCAAAAAAAATTATGTTTAAATTACAAGACTTGGTAGGTAAAATTCAACTCTTCGCAGAGATCCACTTGTTCATAACTGTGATCCTGTATTCCCCTTCCTTTAAGACTGCTATAAACTCACAAGTTATACATAGCTATATGTGATTAAGTATAGAGAGAAATACAGTTCTTCAGAAAGCTACCTTTTTTTACTTCATTTTTGTTGATCTCACTTTGCTTATTTAATTATGCTTTTTTCCTAACCCCAAACTTCTTAAAATATTACAATAAATAGGATAGAATAATACAATAAATACCCCATTTT
The DNA here is from genome assembly GCF_003259725.1 of Athene cunicularia. Lineage (NCBI taxonomy): Eukaryota > Metazoa > Chordata > Aves > Strigiformes > Strigidae > Athene > Athene cunicularia. The sequence goes on from NW_020799112.1 coordinate 6,905,065, forward strand.
TGTTAAATTCAAGGCATAACTGTTGTGACAACAGAAGTTTCAACTTCTGAAACTTCTTTATCTGTGTCTGATGGTTGTATTGACCCCATCTTGCATAGGCATAGAGTGTGGCAGAGAAACCTGGTAGTGAGCAGAATCTTTCCAAATTTGTCTCTGTCAATATAGAAACAGGGCTGATGGGACACCTTGGACCTTGCTCGACCAGGAGGTGGGGCAAGGTCTGTCCTTTGTTACTGCATGGCCTAGTGAGATAAAAGAACAGGAGGAGAAGGCTGCCCAAAGTTTAATGTTTGTTGTGAGCTTAAGGATACTGTCCATAATGTTGAATGGTTTCCTGCTCGTTGCCTTCTATGTGAGTCGTCATACCCAGGTTGGAATGTGTTTTCCCTGCTTTTGTTTTGGGAAGATGATGGATAAATAAGCACTTTTTAAAACCCCTCTTCATGAAAGCTTTTGGGTAGGGAGGCTCTATAGAGAGACCCGGACAGGCTGGAGCGATGGGCTGAGGCCAGCTGGAGGAGTTTCAATAAGGCCAAATGCCGGGGGCTGCCCTTGGGCCACAACAACCCCCAGCAGCGCTACAGGCTTGGGGAGGAGTGGCTGGAGAGCTGCCAGTCAGAGAGGGACCTGGGGGGGTGATTGACAGCCGGCTGAACAGGAGCCAGCAGTGTGCCCAGGGGGCCAAGAAGGCCAAAGGCATCCTGGCTTGTGTCAGCAATAGCGTGGCCAGCAGGGACAGGGAAGGGATCTGACCCCTGTACTCGGCACTGGTGAGGCCGCACCTCGATGACTGTGTTCAGTTTTGGGCCCCTCACTACAAAAAGGTCATTGAATGACTCGAGTGTGTCCAGAGAAGGGCAACGGAGCTGGTGCAGAGTCTGGAGCACAGGTCTGCTGGGGAGAGGCTGAGGGAACTGGGGGGGTTTAGTCTGGAGAAGAGGAGGCTGAGGGGAGACCTCATGGCCCTCTACAGCTCCCTGAAAGGAGGGTGCAGAGAGGGGGGATGAGCCTCTTGAACCAAGTAACAAGCGATAAGACAAGAGGGAATGTTCTCAAGTTGTGCCAGGGAAGGTTTAGACTGGATATTAGGAAGCATTTCTTTCCAGAAGGGGCTGTTGGGTGTTGGAATGGGCTGCTCAGGGACATGGTGGAGTCCCCATACCTGGAGGTGTTTTAAGAGTTGCATCGACATATGAGTGATATGGTGGAGCTGGGAAATGTTAATGTGAGGTTAATGGTTGGACTGGATGATCTTTAAGGTCTTTTCCAACCTTGATGATTCTGTGATTCTGTGAAAGCTACTTCTTGGTAAAAAACATTTGTTGTGCCTGGCCTTGCTGGATCAGCACTTGGATGTGTGTGAGTATGGAATACTACTCCCCCAGGAGAAAAACGTCACTTGGATACTTGAATATGCTATGACAAAAATCTGTAATCCTGAATCAAGTGGATTCCCCTGATACTCCATTTGGATTAGCTAGAGAGAAGTGCATGGAAGGACAAACCTATCTCTAAACGGCAAATTCAGCGAAACTGTTGACAATAATCTGAGTAAATGTTGACTTGGAAAGTTTTCAGATGTCTGGGATTTTTTTTCCATGGCGAAGGTGATTGCTGTAGTCCTGGCTTGGTAACATCAGGCTGCTATTAGTTGGCCGTATATTATACTTGTATTTTTGTTTTGTCATTTTTATCTAAAACATGTAGTTTCTACGAAAGTAAAAAGAAGAAATTATTTTGCTTATCAGATTGGCAAAGAGAAGCAAGAGCCTGTCCAATCCCGCCCTGCATAATTACAATGAAATGACATCCCATGACACAAGCTGCCCAAAAGGATGATAAATTATATGGAATGGATGCAATTACTTAATCTGTCAGCAATGAAAGCTCTGTCTCATTTTCCTGTAGTTCCGTGGAGCTACATTCACTGGGGAAGTGAGTGTGGAACAGGGGGCAAACCTCTTGTAGATCTTCAGGGTCTGTATGTGGAATTCAAGAACAGCATAAGAATAAGAATTTAAAAGAATAGAGTGTGTTAACCATTAACTGTTAGTATTGTTCAGCTTTGATGGCCCAGGAAATACTGTTCATGTGTTGAAACATAGGGGTTAAGGCAGGATGTCAGTTTTGAATTTTTTTTTTTTTTTTGGTAGTGATAAGCAGCCATTAAAAATATAATTTCCTATGTTCCCTTACTACTTCAGACATTTCTTGTTAATACATACTGCACATCAAAAAGACTGTTCTCCTTCCTTTTTCTTTGGTCACAGTCAGTGATTTTCTCACGATGGCATTAAGGAGTTTGGAGTACTTTTGTTGCTTCTCACAGGAATGTTTACAATTTTGCAAGATCAGGTTCTGATTTATCGCTTAGGCACTGACAAAGTTGTCATAAAGCTGTCCCTTCTACCTGTGTTTGTTGCTGGCCAAATTCATCACACCAGGGCTAAATGAAGGGTGATAGTGTGTGAGCATGTTTAAAATTTAAATAATAATAATTAATATTTATTTTAAAAAAAGAAAAAAAATCCCTATGCAGTTGGGAATTATGAGGGCATGAAAGGACTAAAATGTCTTTGCTGTTTTCGTACTGTTAGAATTGGACAGAAACCGATCTGAGTTCTTTTGAACCATGCTGCTTGTGATTAAATTGTGATTGTTTCTACTGCTTTGAAATTGAAGAGGAGGTGAAACTGTTTCCAAATGTATTTTGCTGGCAATTGCTGATTCAGAAAGGTAGGGCTTGTTTGTTACTGCTTCTTGTTTTGCTGTTTTCCTAAAGTTAAAAGGGCTCTTCAAAACTGGGGGCTTTTCAAAATTCCTGTTTACTCAGACCGTACAGATTTTGTGCTTAACCAGGAAACACAGTGTCAAGCAGGGCCCAAAGAGTGATTACAGTCGAGTTGCATTCCTTTCAGCAAGTCTTCACCTATCTCTAACAGTGAGTACTCAAGTAGAAGATTGCGAGTTACTGTAGAAACCCCTGCTTTTCTGACTTCAAGCAGTATGCACAACAGCAGTAGACTCCAGTTCAAAAAAGCCAAACCCAAACATAAAAAAGTTGGTTACGATTATTTAAAGATCACCACTGATGTTTCGCTCTCTGCCTGTGGCATAGGGACTATTAAAGCAGCAGCTGAAGTCCACAGTGTTGGAGGAGCTACTCAAGTTTTCTTTGCCAGCACTTTGTAATTGGCTGGTCTTGTGTCTTGCAAATTCAAGAAGTCTGTCATTCACATATTAAGTCCCCATTTTTCAGTTTGTAGATGCGTGGATATTTTGCCTGAAGCATTAAGTGATGTCAGGTGAAGGTCAGTGCACTGTAATAACCTGCCCTCAACCACAAATAAGTTCAGGCTCTACTACCAAGAGATGACCTTTGATTTCTTTTTACCTGATGCAATAAGGACTCTATTCAGAATTCTTTGCTCTTGCTTTACTTAGGCAAAGTCCCAGCCACTTGAACAGGTTTGCTTGAGCAAGACTGGTTACAAAAGTTCCCTAAGCATGGTGTGATGATGGCAGACGTTTCAGCATTGTAGATTAGTTTGATAAACTGAATTAGATTCAGCATTTATTGTGGTCAGAAAAGAGCAGTGAAAGGTGAGAGTGGATTTTGTTGTGACTTGCATGGCTGCCAACTCTGAAACTACTACTACTAAGTACTGTTTCTAAGCTACATCTGGTCAACAGAGATCAAAAATGCTTCCATGTTATAACATTTGTTATACAAAGGCAGAAAACAATACTTTAATCTGAAGTAATTATTGATTTAGATACAGCCCGGTGGCTGTATATGCTGTCAGTGAGTAGACTTTTATTGTGGTAGTCATGCTTTCCTGCTCTTGGTATCCTTCTAATCCAGGTACACCATTGAGCTGTGAGATGCAGGGTCCCTTAAAACTAAGTGTAATAATTTTGCCCAAACTGCTGTGTTGCAAGATGGGATTGTGACTAGGCTAGTTTATCCAGAATTAAAGGAGTGTATGGCTGAGTGGGAAGGCAGGATACAGTCACCTTTTTTACTGTACTGTGACTAACTGTAGTGCTGGTTTCCACTGTGTGGTTGAAAAGGGGATTTCCATTAACCTGCCTTTTTTGCAAGCCCATGCAGGAGTTGTAGAGAAGTATCGTATTTTTTTTACTGTTTTTTTTTTTTTCTCTTCACCCCTTCTGTCTTTTGCAGATAGGAGAGCGGGTACTTGTATGCATCAGTTCCAGTGAATGACTTTGCAAGTAGCGAATAAATTTGATTGTTTCAAAGTCAGATTATACAGTCAAGTCTTAGACCTCCTGTCAGGCAAACCTCTCCTGAAAGCAGTAGCAGATTTACTTATAGGCCGAGAAGAACTCAAGAATAGAACCTGACCTGGAAAGGATGACTGGAAGCCAAACGGAATACAGTCTTCCTGAATCAATAGTTTAGTTTTTTGCATAACGCTGTTAGCAAGGGTGACGCGGGTGGTTGGTGATTCTGTGAGGTTCGTATCTTTTATCTGTCAACCATAAACTCATTCTTCACAGGCCACTGGATGGCATCTGCCAAACAATATATTTCCTAATAGGGAGATTTTAATCTGCAGTGAGTGAAACGTTTCAACTTTGCTGCTCCAGATTGATAGCCTGAGGTTCCTTGAATGTATGATTATCTTCATGTCTTTGTGTCAAGGACTGATATCTCACGTAGGAGTGTAACAGTTTATGCAGTTTACATTAAATGGACTGAAATACTGTCATCTAGACCACCAGAGCAATATGAGGCATAGCAGCAAGACAAGATTTGTAGGATGTCTAAAATCCCTTTCAAACTGACAGGATAAGAATAAATAGCTCCCACACCACATTCTTAAAGAATCTTGTAGTTCAGTTTTGAAATGCAGGGGGCCGAAGGCTTTGCCATATGGAGATGTGACTGATAACAAGCGTTAGGATGTTTCTGGAAGTCTGAACCGAACCTGAACTGAAAAGGAACTCAGGAAAATTCAGTGGCTTCAGTCTCAAGGGGTAGAACTGAAAACAGAAATTGTTTCTGGTTTTCTGAACATATCAAAGTTATGTTTCTTCGCTAATCACACTGAGCTTTCTTAAAAAGACACAATGATATTGTTGTTTGTCATACTAACTAATTAAAGCTGTGTAACTTAGCATTTTCATTTTTATCCCCATTAACATCATCTTCCCATAAAGAAGAGATACAGAGGTACCCCTTTAAATGGTAAAGGCCTACCAGCACAATTGGCATCTTGTTTGCCTATCCAGTTTTGTAACCGTGAACTTTTTGTAAGATTATGTATATATGAAGCCCAGAGGAAGAGGATATTCATTGTCTGTGTTGTGCTGGAGCCCTCATCTAAATTTTACTGTGCATGAAAGCTAAACAGAACTCTATGAAACAGTCCTTCAGTGTGTTCTCTGAGCTATACCTGTATGTATTTGCATGCAGAATTTAATATTTGCAAAAGATTTATAAGATGACTTATTGTCATTCTTGCAGTTGGCTGTCAGAGATCCATTGATAGTTTATTGTTTCATGGTGGGTTTAAATTCCTTGGTATTCTGTTTCAAAATTATGAAAGAAATACTTAATTTCATAGTGCTCTTTTAAGACCTTTCATTAGACCTATTATTCTTCATTATGTAGGAACATAAAAGAAAATAAATCTTCAAATTCCATTGTTGCTTTACCATACTAGTATGTGGGCAGCCTTTCATCAGGGAGAATTTTAATGAGAAATAAGCTAGTATCTCATCTTTCCTGTATTATTTATAACAAAGTAGTTTAAACAATATTTTTTAACTAGTTAATTTCAAGGTGTTTCAGGAGTGTAGAGTCTGAAATCTGTAATGAAAGATGCCAAAGCTACATGGTGAGCAGTGTTTCTGGACACAATCAAGCAGTTTTTTTCTGTAGTGCCTCTGAAAAATAAAGAACCCAAGTCTTGCTATTAGGTACATGAAGTTTCCTTCAGACCAGACCTGAGCAGTTGATGTGTTATGTTTTACTCAGCAAAGGCATGTTTAGGATTTACCTGAATGCCATAGTATCACAGCACTATTTGTTTTGGACATAGGTCACTTATTTTTCAGTGGTCCCCAAAACATAACCCCATGTGGGTTCCTGAGAAGTTTCTACATCCTTGCATCTGTTGGAACCCTATCTTGCTTTCATATACTGCATGTATTTAGAAGGTGTTTAGTGCACAAATTCTCCCAAATGTTAGAGGATACTCTATTGTTCGAATCTTTGAGCTTTTAAGAAGATGATGCACCTCTGCCCCCTCCGTGCCCCAGTACAGCCAGTGGCTTAAAGTCATTGCCCACTTCTTTTATGGCAACTGGGTTCCAGCACTAATGTTACCTGAGCAGTGCTGTCACTTTTAAGTGGTGCTCAGTTCAGGTGGCAATGGCATGAAGGAAAAAAGAAATCTATTCTTTTTGCCAAAACAAAGCAGTTGGGTTTGCTGACTGCAGGAGAGGACTGAAAGGAAAAGGACTTTAATCATATTTAATATTTGTTATGAAAGCCCTGGTCACTTTTTGGGGATATTGGTTAGTACAAAATGTACGTCAGTAGATGGTTGCTGCTGTTTTTTTTCATCCAGTTATGGCAGTATTGAAATGTATGTTAAAACACTTGTCCTTGAAACTTGTGTAGAAAAGGATGTGATAAGTTATTTTGGGATGCATGCCCACATCAATCCCCACGAGAGAGAGTACAGGAAGCTCAGCGTTGCGTTGAGTCACAGCGGTATAGTCGTTGGACTACCAAGACCTTCTTCCTTTGCTATCAGAATGCATGGGAGAGAGGTACTTGTATGGCTGTGACCTGGCATATCCATTTATAAAAGTTTTTTCTTTGTAAGTAGATGGGATAATAAACTGTCACTGAATTGCCTTGCTTTTACCTGTACCAACAAATCAGTTTGGGTGTTGGGTTTTTTGTTTTTTTTTTAATCGTTCTTCTCTGTCAAAGTTCCATTCAAGCCTTGAGGCAATGCCAGCCTTTCATTAGAATGCTTAACCCAAACCAGAGAAATATGTAACAGGCAGAGAAATCTCTGCAGTTCCCTGGGAATGATTTTTATCCCATTTATAGTTCTGTATGCAAAGGATAATGCTGCAGAAGCCCTTGGAGTCACTGTAGCCAAAGTGTGGAATTGAGCCTCAAGGTTCTTAATGGTAATTTCAATGGATGTCTGTGTGGTATTTATAGAGATACACGTTTCAGTTATTATCTGTTCCAGTACGTAGGGTATTACTTGAGAAAATTATGCATCTCTGGCAATAGTGGATATAAATAGCTACACAGAAGAGAAATATTTAGTCAGTCTTGACAAGACTGTATTCCTCTGGTAACGTGGATGATCTAGTAGTGATCTCTTACAAGGACTAAGAAGGCTTCTATTAGAGGTAGGCTAACAAGTTTTAGAGTGGTTTGGTTTGACTTTTGGAGTGTCCTTTTACAGATACAGCCTGATTACTTGTCTGCTCTGAAACAATGTATGAGTATTCCCAGAAAGCATTGTTATTTGAAGGTATTACTGATTCAGGGAGATGTTTCCTCCACTGTTACTCCAAAGAAAATATTTTGCTTCTGAATAAGGAAGCAAAGATTTCAAGTCCCCATTATATACTTTCCTCCCTGTTGTGTTTTAACACTGGTACCCTGGGCATCTCAGAAATCTTACAAGCAGAACAGAAGGAACTTTGTGGAAGGTAATACTTTGAGATTGCATGTGTTCAGGTAGTAGTACCTTGACAGGGTCACCAATTTTTTTTTTTTTTTTTTTTTTGTGAGGACAGTAGTAGATTTAAGCATTCATCTACTATTTAATTTCTTCCTTAGAAAATAACAGCTGTGTAGTTAAGGATTTTTATATTGTTAGAAATGTTTCTGTGAGTTCACAGAGCATTGCTGGCTCTTTATAGTATTGTTAGTGTGAATCAGCCCTAATTTAGAGAATGGGCAGTTTTGCATCAGGTTTTTGAATTGTGTTGGAGCCATGCAGAGAGTTAGTTGTGGTTGGCTAATGATACACACATCTAATTACCAGTAAATGAAATACTTAATTTGAATGGTACCTTGTCACCAGCAACACTTGATCTTCACCTGGTTATGTTGTTGAATCTTGCCTAGTATTCAGGCCAGAAAAATTTTGTGAAGCACAGCCTCCTATGTTTTGTTCCTTTTTTTAATATGTGGAGAATATTGATGCTTGGGCATGTATTTACAATGTTTATTAAACAGTGCGAAAGTTAATTCTCATGGCTTAAAAAAATGAAAAAAAAAGACATGTTCTGCGGAGAGAGGTTCTCATTAAACAGACGGCTGAAAAACAATGTTTCCTATTTGCAAAAGGTATATTCTAACTGCACAATAATTATGTAATAGATGTGATTTTTACTTGATGAGGGGTGTCTCCCAACTATGTTACTAAAAAATAGCTGATTATACTGCTCAAATATGCTGTGTGTTACTTTCCTTGTACATATGCCTTCAATTAGCTTTGCAGAAATATTTGTTTTCTGTGACCTTTTCAAATAGGATGTGTTCTAACTCCTTGAGTGAGGCTGGTGGGTTCTTGGTTTTCATGCAAAAGACAATAGGTCCTCAGAACATTCATCTGCCTCTTGATGTAAACTCCAAGTAAATGCATTTACAAGCTTATGTTTTGAAGAAACTCAGGCTAAGGTAGGTTGAAAGAAGCTTTTCTTTGATTTCAGAGATATACCTCATATACTTCATTAAGAAAGTCATAAAAGGAGAGTAAGAAAAGCTCATTTGCTTTGACTTATTTACAGGTAAAGAAATTAGTATGGCTAAAAGAGCCTCTAATAAATTACTGGTATTCCTAGTTGCTCTGAAATGCAGTTACATGCTTTGCAATATTGGTATTGTTAAGGCTTTTACTAAATAAATAGATTTGGAGACTGACATTTTTTATGTTCTACTTATCTCAGTTAAATATTTCTAGCCAGGGCATTTGGACTACCAATCCCAGCAGACAGTTTTACCTGAGTCTCCCCAACATTGAGGGGATCTCAAAACAGTATATGAACTGAATCTAAACCATCACTCTAATTACTTATCCTTGGTAGAAAAGTATCTAGAACAGTAACTTGTTGAAAATAAATTCGTCCTCTTACTGGTTATTTTGTAGGCAAGGCTGTAGTTGTTTAATCATAGCAGAGTTCACACAAGTCTGTTTCTCTTTCTTGTTGTAACAATGAAGGATTCATCTGTATTTGGAATCCGTGCTTCTAGAGATGTTAGGTATTTCCCCTTGACTTTTTAGGCTGTTAACTATTCCTTTTTTGGTATCTTTCAATATCGATAATCAGATTATTGTTGATTAGGATTATGGAAAGGTTAAGAAAGATTGTTTTATGAAGAGGGTCTTCAACAAGTAATCTCCCCCTCTTACATGTGTAGTCCCTTCTACATCTTTGGTTTGCAATGCTCAGGTTGTAGCAAACCTCTTTAAAAGGAGAGCAAAATCTCTTCAAATATATGGAATGTGTTTTGTTAGAACAGGTGATGGTTTCTAATATGAATTGCTTAAGTAGCTATAAGGTGCTATAAGTAGCACCTTTCGTAGTTTTCAAATGCTGAAACTGCCAGACCTAGTTCTCTGGGCTGATTAAGTGTGGAGCAGTCTGTGTGATTATTGTGGATCTGTGAACAAAACCACGTGGATCTGAGCCACTTTGCATGACACAAGTAGAATATACTAGTTGAAAATTGAGTAAGTACTTTCAGATGGGAACAGAGTTGCTCAGGTCCTTACATACTCATCTTATATAAGGTCTGTGCAGTTTTTTCTGCACTAGTGATACAGAACAGCGATGGCAGGAGTTGGAATTCCTCAAATCGGTGAACGGTGACAAGCTGATATCAAGATTTCTACAGTAGCCTCTAGAGAGAGAAAGGAAGGTTAAGAAAAAGTTAGCTTAGCTTTATTAGTTGTGTGCTGGACTTCTTTTTATATACCAATGGATGCATGAGTGCATATTTTGTATTCATCCCCTAAGCAATAATACCAATTAACTTGTATAACATAGAATGCTAAATACATGCTCCAACCAGTTGGTCTGTCCTCTGTTTATTGGAGGTGTTTTCTGGTTTTCTTTCACTCTGCCAACAAAGGCTTTTACAGAGTTGAGGGATCTTTTCAGTGAAATATAGTATCTGGCTTTACCTTTATTACTTCACAGAAAACTGGAAAATGTAACCCTGATTTTAGATTGTCCTTAGAAAATAACACAATAGAGTCAGGGAAAGGTCAATGACCTGATGATAGGTACATTATTTGGATCGTAACATTTTCTAAACTGGCTGCTGTAGAAGACAATGTAGATTCTAGAACTGAAAGATGCATTTTGGGCAGTGATTTCTTGGCAAAACATTGTTCAGTTAGAAATGAGGTTGTCTATCTACAGTATCATCATAAGAAATAATTCTTCTAAAAATTGTAGTTACTGAGCACAGTTTTAAAAATAATCCCAGGGATTAGGCCAAAATCTAGAGGAAAAAATAAAGAAACAAATCCTACTAGTCACATGACTGCAGCTCACAACCTATAAACAAGCACTTTCTTGCTTTTCCCCTTTACTTACAAGATGTCACAACCCTTGTTAGATCTTTAGTTAAATTATATGTACTTCAACAAAGACTGAAGAAAAATTGTTTGAATGGTGGCACCCTCCAGCATAACAGTATTTTTACAAACCAAAATTTGCATTTTGTGAATTAGTATTTTGGTATGGTTACTGTTAGATTTCACCAACTTTGAGTTAGTCTCCTAGATTTTCAGAGGACAGTTAAATGTTATAGAATTGAATGCCAAATAATTAGGTACATGTTTTCTGCTGAATTCCAAAGAAACGATCTGAAATTGTTCTTTAAGAAGTGAAGTGTTTGCTGAATTAAGAAACAGCTCTAGAAATGGGACCAAAATTTCAAACTACTCCGGGATGGACCTCAACCTCAAGATTATTGCTTTATTTAGGGTCTTTGGTGTTTCTGTAGAAGCACAACTTTATAGAACCGTTGGCACTTTCACCTAGATTAGTCTGTATGGCAGTGGATAAGGTTCTGCCCTGAGGCACCAGGGCGTGCCTCTCCACTTTGTGCAGAGGCTCTTGAGTCAGGGCTGCCTATCACAGGGGCATGAGTCACCAACCTGTTATGCAAAAGCAGATGATTCTAGAGGCTATGTTTAAAAGACAGTGGCACCTGTGAGTGTAAGAGGCTAGATCATGCCTCTGTGCATGTTGTTGTTTGTAGAGTATACTTTACTGAACTGTGGGGTTTTTCTGTGAGATTTTAGGCAGAGAAATGAAAACTTCTGGATCTTGATCAAGCTTAGATTGGAGACAGGCACTGAGCTTTCTTGGACTGCAGTAGTTCTGGACACACCCAGAAGGAGAACTTTATAAAGTTTTCAAAGCATTTAAAGTAAAACAGGGAGGCACCTTCAGGGTTAGGTGGAGTAACTTGCAATTTTTATTTTAATGAAAGTGTTTGCTTCATGTAAGCATCAGAACTTTTAATCAGATCTAATACTAGATTTCTCTGTTATGCAGCTTCTGGAGACAAGTGTATGTTTTAATGTAGTTAATGAGTATTTGAAGAGATTAAAACTCTGGTGGCAGTTGTCAACAGCTGCAGTCCAAGATGTTGGATGTGTGCATGAATTATGTAACTAGATCAACCTGCTGCACTGTGAGGTGCTTTGTCAAAGTCTTGTGAATGTAGTGAATTTAGGATGCAATCCAAAGGACTTGCATTGAACATCATTTAATAGGTGTGAACAACTAAACTAATATGTACACTATACCAATGTGCAAGACAACAGATGCAAGGGCAATCTTAAAGGGTATAATATCTTTTTAAGTATTTCTAAATTTATTTTTTCCTAAATAATACAAAAAGAGAGCTTTGTACATCAGTGGAAACATGACTTCAGAATGATGCTCAAGTTTCACAGCTACTTTAAGTTGCCATTGTCAGTAGCTGGCAAGATGCATAGTCTAACCAGAAAGATAAATATTGAAGGAAATTTAAGTTGGCTTGCTATATATTTAAGTCAACAAGATAAAATAGGCTGAAAGCTCAAAGCAATTCTGAACTTAGTTGAATTAGCATATGTTTGTACATGATGTATCTCACATGCTTGTGAGTAAAAATAGAGGGTCTTGGATTGTTTCAGTTGGTACTGTGCATGTGTTAAATTTCTGTTAAAGTTAGTACACAGATGCATAGGGTTATATGTGAGTCAAAAGGCCTTATAAGAAGTATAGGTTTAATGCTAAAAATACACGAATTAATGGAAGTGTAATACCTTCCACTCACAGTACACAAAGGGTACACATGAAAAATTGCATGTGAGTGGTCCCGTAATATTTAAGAGGTTAGGATAACAAATTCATTGGCTTTCTGCAAATTTTCAAACCACTTTGTAGGAAGACATTTCTTTAAGTTAATTAGCTAAGGAGGAGATCTCACTGTTGACTTCCCAGTAAACTTTCTTCCTCTTAACTTTCTGTAGAATGTCTGTGGTGTCTGTCCTTTAATTCTGTGTATTGCATCACTTAACTCTTTGAGAAATTTTATTGTGTCCATTTCAGCAAATTTATGGGATTGCCTGTGAGCCTAATAGATTATTTTTTTCTGAGTTACCACCATTATCCATCTCTGCCCCTTCTTGAAGTGTCCATTACAAATTAGAATTTTTGTTTTCTGATTTCACTTAGACATTCATCTAAGCCCTGCTTACAAAGGGCTGCAGTGTCTGACTTCAAGTGGGTTGCTAAGCTGAGATGATTAAGGAGACTCTGAAGGTAATGGCGAGAATGAGTGTCAGAGTAAATTCCAGTTAATATAAATAAAAAAAGGATGGTTATGATTATTAGCTCATAGCTTGGTAGTATAACTGCTGAGACTGGCAGCAGCCGTTTGAGGGTGTTAGGATCACTCGCAGTGTGAAAGTGGAGGAGCCTTTAATAAGGGTCTTTTTATCCAGTCTCATTTTCTGTGACCTGATGCACATTTTATTATATGCAGTGAAACACCTCTCCCTTTGATTGTCATGCCATGGTGGTTCTGGAGAAGAGGTTGGAATGGGCTGCCCAGGGAGGTGGTGGAGTCCCCATCCCTGGAGGTGTTTAAGAATAGAGCTGACATAGCGCTGAGGGATCTAGTGTAGTTGGGAACTGTCAGTGTTAGGTTAATGGTTGGACTGGATGATCTTCAAGGTCTTTTCCAACCTAGCTGATTTTGTGATTCTGTGAATTCTGTTCCATCCTGTGCGGTGGGTGTGTTGGTCGCTTTGTTTTGTTTGTTTGGGTTTTTTTCTGGTGTGTGCATGTGTTTTTCTCCCTACCCAGTTTCACAGATTTTGTTTTCAACCCACTTGGAGGTGAAATGGGCAAGATTGCTGAAATGTTAAATATTTTAATGCAGTAGAGAAAGTCTTGTGAACTTGAAGTACAGAAGTGTGGGTTGTTCCAGCTGAGCTATTAACATCTATTCTGCTGTAAGTAGGGTTACTAGAAAGTCTTTTGCTAGATAGGTCTGTAGTGCTTTTAAGGCCCCTTGTGGGAAGGTAGTTTGACTTTCACATTTGCAAGACCTATTGTGGTGACTAGCACATAGTACACCTCATCAGGCTTTTGAAAGTTTCCATGCCAAAATTCATGTTATTTAATCCTAGTGTTAACTGTCTAGACATTTCAGGTATTCGTTTTGCCCTGGATCTTCTAGAGGGAAAATAATTGCACATTTGCCCATTTTCATATCAAAACCACCGCTGCAAAAATGACATTTCTTTCAATAGGTTGTAAGCACCTAAGCACTTAAATAATTTTGAAAACAAGCTCTTAAGTCACTTAGATACTTAACAGTTTTTACACTATGTGCTACAAATGGTATTTCCAAAGAGATGCATCTATGTGTTGCAGTGAGAAGTATTTTGAAAAAGGCTGTTGAAAGTTAAGTTTGTAATGCAACCTACCATTGACAGTGAAGATACAGATGAACTGAAAAAATTGAAAACATATGCATGGACTTGAAGCACTCTTTTTAAGAACAATATCCAGAAACACCAGAGGATACTCCCTTGCTTCTTTGCAAAACTAGATCTATAACAGTATCTTTTCTGCTTTTCAAATGAGGTGCAGTTTACAAAGTGGATTAGGGGAGTGCACATTTCTTTTTCTGTGAGTTTGTATCCTGTAACCATGTTCTGCTGAGATTGTGTCCCTCCATACAAGGATGTTGGATAAAAAGATTATTGTGGAGTGGAAAAAAACAGAATGTTAAGAACTTGAAACCATGTTGGTTACAATCCACGTTACATACATATCCTCCATTTTCAATAAATGATATAAAAGACTATTGCCTCGATATGGCTGGTAATTAAGAGTCAGGTTGCAGGAAATGAGACCTTTGTTTCCTTCACAATTCAAAATGTCTGTTAGTAAATAGTATCCTAGGGGATCTGTCTAAATGCCTTGTGTTAGTGCTGTATATGTGAACTTGCCTAACATTTAAAGTAAGATAGCTTTTTCTGAAACTGTACTAAAAGCTTAGATGGTGTAAAGGGTTGCAGGAGAGCTAGACTAAAAATCTGTTTTCAGAAGTGCTGCCCATCCTTTAAAAACAACTTGTGGTGCGTGGACCCTGGCTAGATGCCAGGTGCCCACCAAAGCTGCTCAGTCACTCTCCTCCTCAGCTGGACAGGGGAAAGAAAATGTAACGAAAGGTTTACAGGTCGAGCGAAGGACAGGGAGATCACTCACCAAGTATCATCACAGGCAAACCAGACTCGACTTGGGGAAGAATTACTTTATTATCAATCAAATCAGAGTAGGATAATGAGAAATAGAACCAAATATTAAAAATCACCTTCTCCCCATCCCTCCCTTATTCACGGCCTCAAATTTACACCTGATTTTCTCTATCTGCTCCTGGTCAGCAGTACAGGGGGACAGGGAATGGGGGTTTCAGTCAGTTCATCACAGTTGTTTCTGTCGCTACCTCCTCCTCCCGGGGAGGACTTCTCACACTTCCCCTGCGCCAGCATGGGATCCCTGCCACGGCAGACTTGACATAACATGAACTTCTCCAACGTGAGTCCTTCCCACAGGCAGTTCTTCACGAGCTGCTCCAGCGTGGGTCCCTCCCACAGGGTGCAGTCCCTCAGGCACAGACTGCGCCAGCGTGGGTCCCCCACGGGGTCACAAGTCCTGCCACCAAACCTGCCTCGGCGTGGGCTCAGTCCACGGGGCCACCGGTCCTGCCAGGAGCCTGCTCCAGCGTGGGCTTCCCGTGGGGTCACAGCTCCTTCGGGCACCCCCTGCTCCGGCGTGGGGTCCCCCACGGGCTGCGGGTGGGTATCGGCTCCACCCTTCACCTCCGTGGGCGCAGGGCACAGCTGCCTCCCCACGGGCAGCACCACGGGCTGCGGGGGAATCTCTGCTCCGGCGCCTGCAGCACCTCCTCCCCTCCTTCTGCTCGGACCTCGGTGTCTGCAGAGTTGTTCCTCTCACGCCTTCTCACTCCTCTCTCCTGGCTGCTGTTGTGCAGCAGCTTTTTCCCCATCTTAAACACGTTCTCCCCGAGGCACCACCGCCGTCACTGCTGGGCTCGGCCTTGGCCAGCGCTGGCTCTGACTTGGAGCCGCCTGGCGTTGGCTCTGTCGGACATGGGGGAAGCTTCTGGCAGCTTCTCACAGAAACCACCCCTGTAGCCCCCCACTACCAAAACCTTGCCACACGAACCCAATACACAACTGTGCAACATTAAGCAGTGAAATTGTTGAATAAGTCTGAGAAAGCCTCTTAGATCTACTGCAAAAAGGAAGGATGAAGTTTAGCTGAGCCCTAGTGCTTTCTTCCTCATGACTAATTCAAACCTGTTACGTGCAGCACTTTTGTCATGATACTTTTCCAAGTACTCCAAATTCAATGCCTTCCATTTATAAAACTAAAAGATCAAACAATAAAAAGAGGATTTTTTTAAAAAAAAAAAGTTAAGTTGTGATTTTTTTCTAAAACAAATTTGTTATTCTTTGATTTTTATTTGGGGAAGAGGGAATATTTAGCTTGGCCAGTTACCTGCAAACAATCCACATTTTCTAGCAGCATGATCTGTGCTTTATTTAACTGCACGTTAGTTTAGTTTGTGTTGTCCATTTCTAGGCAGGCAGATTTTAATTATCTGGCTGGCTGACAGAAATTGAGAGCTCTTTATCTATGAACAGCAATGTTCTCTTGTTTTTGTTCACTCCACTGCATTTCAACATGCAACCACTTGTAAATGGCAAGATACAGACAATGGTTGACCAAGTTCTGAAATGTATGGATTTAGGTTCAGTCCTAACTGATTTATTTCCCCTTATTCTCCCTCCTGTCACCCACCTCACCCCCTCCCCTGCCCCCTTCGATTTATATTGTATTTCCTTACTGCAAGGATCTTTTTTCTGTCTGAGAATTCCAGTGCAGCATTTTTAGCTGTCTGATATATGATTAAAAATTTACCAGAATAAGAGCTCCTCAGGTATCTGAATGTTTAAGAGTATTTCTAAACAAAGGAGAGAGTGCCTAGGTAATACCCCTCTCAAGGGCTGGTAGGGCTTCTATGCATTTGCAGTTGTCATGATGTAATGGTAGTACTTGGAAATAAGGATCAGTTGAATTTGTATTCAGAATGCTGTTTAACCCCAGATTTTCTCCATAACTGTGGGCAAGGCATTTAACTTCATTGTGTCTGAGTTTCCAATCTATAATAGAGAGGGAACAACACTGCTCCTGTCTTCTGCAGGCTGTATGAGCACTCGCAACAGAATCATCCTTGCATTGCTCACAAAATGGAGAGTGTATTAATAATACTACTATACAATAGAAATTGGTAACTCAGTTTCAGTTCTATGAATTCTATTAACACAAGACTTTAAATAAAGCTGTTTGCTTTATTGTCATACAGGTGACATACCAGGAATGCGAGATAAAAAGGCAAATAAGTTTAATGTCAGGTTTGCATCCTTGGAAATAAAATCAAGATTTTACATCCTATGGCCTTTCAACAAAGCACTTTGGCACTGTTGAAATTCTGTTGCAAAAAATGGGGTGTGTCCAGTCTATTCATGTAATATAAACTGGATTTCCAGTTTGAATTTCTGTAAAGTCTCAAGAATTGAGGTAGAGATGACTAATGCAGGTCTGTATCCAATTTCATTGACATCCTGGAAAATACTGAATAGGCAGTGTTAAATGTTTTTCTCTTTTCTTTCTGTAGGATTTGTGTGTGATCAGCATTGTGCTGTACCACAGTGAAGAGGTATTTTTCAGTTCAAGACACCTTACATTAAAGGATCATGGTAGACAGTTTGATAGTTTCTTTGAGGTAAGTGATGCAATAAAGCATTTAAAATCTTATTAATATGCTCTTAACACACTGTAGTAAATACCAGTTTGGTTGTCTCTTGCTTTGGTGTTAAAATTGTTTGTATCATAGGAGAATAAATAAACATCTTGTGTAAAGACCAAATAATCAAGTACATGCATACCAGATAATAGCATTCTTTGGTGACAGTAAAAAAAGAAAGAAAGTTCTCAGTGTTTGTTTACACTTAGAGCACCACTGTGGTGGCATATATTATTGACCAGTTCCTTTTTTTTTTTTTTTTTTTTTTTTTTTTTTTTCGGTACAACTAGTCACTGGGCTTAGATTATTGATTTACATGTTTTAGTACCCATGCTGCAATTCCTTCAGGGATTTATATTATGCATTCCTGAAACAGTCTGCCAGTGGGCAAACAGAGGAAAGACCTTCCTGACAAACAAAACATACAACTGTTTCTAAGCTGGTCTGTCCAGTTTTGTAGTTGGGCAAGCAGATTCAGAGAAAACAGGCAGCTGTGATGCTACAAAAACAAAAGTTGACCTCCTGCAAGGAATGACGTCTGCATATTCTTTCACTGATATGGAGATGTATGGAGATACTGTCTTCTTGTGAATTTCAGATGTCAGCCTTTGAATTGCAGTTCTGGAACCCTCGTAGTATACCAGGGCAGATTCCACATCAAAATGGATCTGTCAGATATTATTGACACTGTCTGTGTTATCTTTCCTGTTGAAACTTCTCCCTGCATAGCTCCTCCCAGGCTTTCCCAGACATAGGCTGTTCTACTGACTTTCATTTGGGAGGAAGTTGGGAATGTGAGACAAGAGCCATCACTTGGTTAATCACTTGGTTAAAATACTTTCACTCCTATCTGGACAATCCACAGTTGGCCACAAGAGCCCTTCATAAAATATAACTACTAAGGGACAGCAATCATGCAAGAAAGTGATTTTGCTACCTTCCAGCTTCATGGAGAGCTAATACTCTGCAATGACAGAGGAAGAACTCTGAGAGGTGGTCCTGAATGAGGTGTTAAATAGCTAACTTTTTCCTGCTACTCCTACAATAAAGCTAATACTACTTCATTTTCTCTGCATTTCCACCCCCCCACCCCCTGCCCCTTCTTAAACAGAAATTGGTATTGCTTGCCAGTAAAAGAAAGTGAGCGTGTTTGCTCTTTGCAGCATGGATAGACTGACACTTTAAAGCTTTACTTTGCTTTAAATGAGGTACCTGGCTCCAAATAGTGCTATAATGTTGAAAGCATGGACTGTACTCGCAACAATCACCAATCACTGCAATTGGTACCTGATCTGTTCACGTATACTTGAAAAGTTTTGTTTTATTTTGAGGAGCACTTGTTCTTTTTGGCTTTTCCGCACAGTAAGAATACCTGAAACAAACCCACTGAAATTGGAGAAGCCTATTTTTGTAGCTTGGGAGGCCTAACATTAGTCAAGCATGACAAATAAAAAAGCCTAGTCCAGAGAAGTTAGCCAAAGCAAGCTACTGAGGGAAATAACATTAAGAAAACTAAGATTGCCACACGCTGATTTGAAGCTGGGAGGCTTACCTCAGGATAGCTTAAGTATTCTTGACAGATTTCATTTGTGTTTGAAGTAGTAGGTTGATACCATTGTTTGAGCGATCCAATTGCAGATAATGAACTTAAAAACTATCTTCATTGTCCTTACGCACTTACATACAGATGGTGATTACAGTGCAGCCTCATTAAAGAATGATCAGGAAAAGCTTGGCACGGAGTCGGCATGCATATACTAAAAGTTTGCATTTTAGAACTGAAAACTTTAATCTGCTAAGTAATTTGCTTTGAAGATTACAGTTCTCACTCAGTTCAGAACTCCCAACCTTGTGCATGATTTCAGAGGAATTTACACATGGAAATCTGTAGTCCTTCAGACTGATCAGAAAAATCCTGTCCTGTTGAGGATGAAAGCATTCATTTCACTATGCAAAGTTTGAACTTTCTTTCACATGCACTGAGGGATTATAGGGAGCAGAAGCCATAAGGGATCAGGGAGTGGGTAGGAAGATTCTGAAAAGGAAGTTAAATATGATTTGCAGAGGATGTAGGCTGGGCCTCTCAGACTGTGCTCTGCCTACTTAGAAGTTTGTCATGTTTTGATTGGGAATAGTTAGGAGATCACTTCAGCCCTTGAAAAAGGGATATGCAGGTCAGCTAAAGACAGACTTGATACTGTCATTTTGCAGTCTGGGGGTCTGAGTTCTGTTTCTATTTCTACCTTTGATTTCAAGTGAGATTGGCAAATCATTTTCTTCATTCGTGCCTTTGGCTTTCATCCACCACTGTGTTATTTGGCCTTGCTCTGAACTGAACATTTTGACTTACTGTGGTTTCTTTATAGTGCCTTACACTGGCTCTGATTTTAGCCACCTCCTCTGTATTTTGCTTTATCACAAATCAGAATCACAGAATGGTTTGGGTTGGAAGGGACCTTAAAGCCCATCCAGTCCCACTCCCCTGCCCCGGGCAGGGACACCTTCCACTAGCCCAGGTTGCCCAAAGCCCCGTCCAACCTGGCCTTGAACCCTGCCAGGAAGGGGGCAGCCACAGCTCCTCTGGGCAACCTGTGCTAGAGTCTCAACACCATCACAGTGAAGGTTTTCTTCCTTAGATCTAATCTAAATCTCCCTTCTTTCAGTTTAAAACTGTTACCCCTTGTCCTACCCCTACACCCCCTGATCAAGAGTCCCTCCCCCCTTTCCTGTAGCCCTTTTCAGCCCTGGGAGGCCGCTCTAAGGTCTCCCCAGAGCCTTCTCTTCTCCAGCTGAACCCCCCAACTCTCTCAGCCTTACCTCACAGGAGAGGTGCTCCAGGCCCCTGATTATCTTTGTGGCCTCCTCTGAACCTGCTCAAACAGGTCTATTTCCTTTTTTATGTTGGGGACCCCAGAGCTGGATCCAGTACTGCAAGAGAGTGGAGTAGAGGGGGAGAATCCCCTCCCTGTACCTGCTGGCCACACTGCTCTTGATGCAGCCCAGGATACCGTTGGCTTTCTGGGCTGTGAGCGCACATTGCTGGCTCTCAGTCAGTTTTCCATCCACTGACTCTCCCAAGTCCTTCTTGGCAGGGCTGCTCTCAATCCACTCCTCACCCAGCCTGTATTTGTGCTTGGGATTGCCCTGACCCATGGGCAGGACCTTGCACTTGGCCTTGTTGACCTTCAGGAGGTTTTCATGATCCCACCTCTCCAGCCTGTCCAGGTCCCTGTGGATCACACATCCCTTCCCTCCAGTGTGTCGACTCCACCACACAGCTTTTGGTGAACTCGCTGAGGGTGCCTTGATCCCACTGTCCATGTTCCCAACAAAGATGTTAAACAGTGCCGGTCCCAAGCCCTGAGGAGGGGCACCTGTCACTGCTCTCCACTTGGACATCGAGCTGTTGACTGCGACTCTTTGAGTGAGACCATACAGCCAATTTCTTATCCACTGAGTGCTCCATTTGTCAAATCCACATCTCCAATTTATAGACAAGGATGTCATGTGGGACAGTGTCAGATGTTTTGCATAAATCCAGGTGGATGACATTAGTTGCGCTTCCCTTATTCACCAATTCTGTAACCCAGTTGTAGAAGGCCACCAAATTTGTCAGACGTGATCTGCCCTTAGTGAAACCATGTTGGTTGTCACCAATCACCTCCTTGTTTTCCTTGTGCCCTAGCATAGCTTCCAGAAGGATTTATTCCATGATCTTGACAGGCATAGAGGTGAGACTGACTGGCCTGTAGTTTCCAGGGGCTTCCTTTTTTCCCTTTTTAAAAATGGGTTCCAGTCAGTGGGAACTTCATTGGACTGCCATGGCTTCTCAAATATGAAGGATAGTGGCTTACACACGTTGTCTGCCAGTTCCCTCAGGACCCGTGGATGCATCTCATCAGGCCCCATGGACTTGTGCATGTTGAGGTTCCTTAGATGGTCTCAGACTTAATCTTCTCCTACAGTGTGAGGTTCTCCCTTCTCCCAGTCCCCACCTCTGCCCTCTGTATCTTGGGTGGTATGGCTGGAGCTCTTGCCAGTGATGACTGAGGCAAAAAAGTCATTGGCTACCTCAGCCTTCTCCATATCCTCAGTGACCACATCTGCCTTTTCCTTCCAGAAAGGGCCCACATTTTCCCTAGTCTTCCTTTTATTGTCTATGTACTATAGAAGATATTCTTGTTGTCTTTAGTGTCCCTGGCCAGATTTAACTCTGTCAGGGTTTTGGCCTTCTCAACCTGATCCCTGGCTGCTTGGATAATTTCTCTGTATTCTTCCCAGGCTACCTGTCCATGCTCTCACCCCCTGTAGGCTTCCTTTTTATGTTTGAGCTTGTCCCTGAGCTCCTTGTCCATCCACGCAGGCCTCCTGGTGTTTTTACTTGACTACTTCTTTGTTGGGATGCATCATTCCTGATCTTGGAGGAAGTGATCCTTGAATATTAACCAGCTTTTTTGAGCCCTTCTTCCCTCCAGGGCTTTATCCCATGCTACTCTGCCAAGGAGATCCCTGAAGAGGCCAAAGTGTGCTCTCCTGAAGTCCAGGGTAGTAAGCTCTTTGCTTCTCTAAGGATCTTGAACTCCACTATTTTATGGTCACTGCAGCTAAGGCTGCCCTTGAGCTTTACACTACCTACCAGCCCCTCCTGGTCAATGAGAACAAGGTCCAGCACAGCACCTCTCCTCGCTGGTTCCTCTGTCACTTGAAGGAGGAAGTTAACATCAAGACCTTCCAGGAACCTCCTGGATTGCTTATGCCCTGCAGTGTTGTCCCTCCAGCAGATACCAGGTGGTTGAAGTGCCCCCCGAGGGCCAGGGCTTGGGAACCCGAGGCTGCGCCTGTCTGTCTATAGAGGCCCTTGCCTGCTCGGTGTTCCTGGTCGGGTGGCCTGCAGCAGATTCCCACTATAACGTCTCCTGTCCCTGCCTTCCCTTTAATCCTGACCCGTGAGCTCTCGGTCGGCTCCTCACCCAGCCCCAGGCAGGGCCCCGGGCATTCCGGCTGGTCACTGACATAGAAGGTGACCCGGCACCTCATCTCCCCTGCCTGTCCTTCCTAGAGAGCCTGTTCCCTTCCATTCCAGCACTCCAGTCACAGGAGCCATCCCACCACATCTTCGTGATGCCGGTAAGATCACAGCCCCGCAGGCATGCATGCGTCTCTAACCCCTCTTGTTTATTCCCTGTCCTACGTGCATTTGCACAGAGGCATTTAAACTGGGCCTCTGATAGCTTTGTGAGATATAATACTTCCTTCTAACAGACTTTTGAAGACTTTTCATTGTTTTGTTTTTTTTTTTCTAAATTGATGTCAAAGTAAGGAAGTAATGACTTTTTCTTGCCTTTGGTTTACTGCTTTGAGAGATAAGGGCATAGACTGGTGATGAGGTGATGATAGGCCATGTGCAATCAATACTTACCTAAGGATCCCTAGAAAACTGCAGAAAAACATTCTCCCTAGTAGAAGAAAATTTGTATTGGTGGTAATGAAATAGTAAAATTCTTAGTATAAAAACCCCTTCCTGTTTAGGAGATCTGTCTCTGAAAATACCTGAAAAAAATAGAAATGTTTAAAGGGTTACTGTATAGGGAGCAAAGGAAGGAGCTGTGAGTAAGAAGCACAGCTGGATTTTGTCTGGTCCATTAGTTTGCAGATGGATTTTGTGTCCGAAACTATCGGTTTTACTTCTGCATTGCAACTGAGCAAATCATTAACAGCTTTCCTCTTTATAGATGGTCCGAAGCAAGCTCTTTGCAGACTGAAAAGTCAAACTCCTAGTAGAAATAAAGATGTCTTAATCCTACTTCTCATACCTTTCTGTGCTTTCTGATGAAGAGACTTGCTGGAAGGGGGCAAACCGGTCCCCAGTGCAAAATATAGCAAACAAAAGACCAAGCTAACTGAGCCGAACTTGTAATGGGCTCCTAGGAGTCATTATGGTGGTGAGGCTTGACAGAACAAAGTTTGTTTGGGCTTGGTTCCCATTATGACTCCTTTCAGATTGAAGAAGTGGGGACTGGAGTGATGCTTGGTTGCTTATCCTGAGTCTCTGGTGAGCTGTGTCTGCTACTTTCCATCTTCTGTGCCCATTAAGTTATTCAATTTCTAAAGTGTTAGGCAGTTGGAGAAGAACCTATTTTCTGCAAAATCATGGTGATTCTTTGCATGTTTCCTGTGTGCTGGAGGTGGAGTGTTCATCTGCAAAATGAGGAGCCAGAGCAAGAAGCAGATTTAGCCCACAGATGGGTGAATTCTTATTTACTGCTTTGCAAAGCGTGTGTCAGTTTGACACCAGATGCAGAGGTGTTAAAATATGCACTGCCAAAAATATTTTCATTTAAACATAAAGTTATGTGAAATACTGTCAGTGGATTCTACTTGATGCACTTTTGCTTTAGAGACAGACAGCTATATGTGTGTACCTGGTACTGCCTGCTGTGAAAAGAATGTCATAAGAACGTTTCATACAGTTTAGTGAGTCTGCTTCGGTTAGTAATAGTTTTCAAGTGTCTCAGTAAGTTCTTGCAGTATGAAGCCCTGTAATAGGTTGTAGATGTGTGGTTTCTCTAAGTGTTGATTCTATCTTCTGTTTTACTATTTGCTTTTTCAGACTTCTCAGTTCCCTAGCAGTGCTGGGATTTCAGTTTGTCATCCCACAGCCTTCCATTGAACACAGAAAGGTAAGCACTAGAAATATTCAGATTTTGTATACTTAAATGTAGAAAACAGAGTAAGATGCATAAATCTATTCAATCTAAATAAAGTTCCTCAAATAATGTGGCTTTTCTTTTGTGTGGCATTTTTTGGGGGTGGTTTTATTTATGTAGCTATATACATGGTTTAAAGAGACTTGTTCATCGTGGTTAATTAGCTGAGTAATTGCATGGGGTGTTGTAGGTCACAAATAGGTCTATGTCAGCTTACTCAAGCTTTGGAGCATTTTTGTCATGCAAGACAAAGGGGAAGAAGAGCTCCCATCAGTGGGAGCAGCACTCACGGAAGGAGTCATTAGCAGAAGCATCCAGTTGCTCATAGGTAGCTCTTTCTCTTACAGAGATAGAGATGTCAGAAACTGAAGTTGGACCCAAAGCGCACACTGTTGCTAAATTTAAATTGCTAGAGATTGGAGCCAGAAACGGCTGAACTTTCCTGTTGTGCTCTTGTGAATGGTTCACTCGTCATAGACATTGACATGTCTAAGAAGGCTTGCAGCCTACACACCTTCCCTCCTACTCAGCAGTGGTGAGGACTCAGCTGGAATATTTATGTTAGGTTTTTGCACTGCTGTTTGGAAAAGTAGGGGACAATTTGGAGAGAAATGGAGGGCAGCAGTAATTATTCTCAAGAGGTTTAAAAATCTTACCTCTGTGGGAAGTTTGAATTAATTCAGGTTGTTTACTCTAAAGATTAGAAGACTGGAGCGGGGGGGGGGGCAGGGCCAGATACAATCTCCAAATACTTATGAATGTTAAAGAGAAGGCTATTCTTTCTGTCTGTGGTGGAGTAGATGAGAAAAAATGGATTTTAAACTGGGGCAAGGGGATACTTAGGTTTGATGTTAGAAAAACAGTAAGGATGTAAAGAATAGATCATACTGACTGGATAATGTTTAGAATTTCCATGATGGAAGTCTATGTGAATGTGCTAAACAGCTGCTTGTCAGGAATGGTAAGTAGGTATTGCTGATTCTAATAGGGACCTGAGGGGAGACCCCTCGAGAGCTCTGCTGTCTCTTTATGGTCTGTGACCTTATATCAATGTTGTTCTCATCTCTTAATTAGTATTCAAACATGACCAATTAATTATTAAAGGTATCAAATAATCTATTTGAAAAAAACTTTGCTTTTTACTATAGATTATTAAACAATAATGCAAGATGCATATTTATTTTTAAACTGCACTTTTTAGATGAGATAAAAGGCAAGTTTGCAGAGTTTCCTTTTTTTATGTGATATGCCACTGTCTTTAGGGTAAAAACTTATTTGGACAATAGCTCTGTAGGTATGGACTAGAAACCTGAAGCCATCTGATAGTTATAGCTCCTGAAGGACACAGCTCTCATGTCCAACTCCTAGTGCAGCCTAACTGTATGAGGTCAGTAATGATGCAGTCTGAAACTGGCATGGTCCAGACTGCAGCATTTCTCAAGCTGCCCAAGTGCACTATTCTAAACCTGAGTACAACACTGTATTTTTCCCTATTTTAGATCTCTTCTATTTTGTTGTGAAGTTGAGATGGTCATGCTGCTGCTCTGTTTTCAGTACTCTGTCTAATTAGACATTCTTTTGTAACATTGACAGTGGAGAGATGCTGCAATCCAGCATCCAAACAGCCTTAGGGGAAGAAAAAATGTACTAACTAAAATAGAGTCAGTCAGAGAAACAATTGCTTCTTTCTGTGAAGCTCCGGAATTAATTTTGATAAAATCAGATTCTTTGTTTTCAGTTGAATGAGAAATGCCACGGGTCTTGAGTGTCTTCTGTACTGGTTAAAGGGATTGAAGGCATGGTACCAAGGGGCATGGTAACCACCTTGGAGCTGTTTTTTACTGAAAACAAGAGAGGCAGAACATACAGACTCCAAGGCTGTCTGTCATTCTCAGCTCTTACACTACAGGACAGGACTCTATTCATGCCAAACTGTGTTTAGACTGGAAGTCTGTATTTATTAAACTTTTCAGAAGCCTTCTGACCCACCTGTCAGCTCCAGAGGAGAGGGGATGTTGTTAGTAGCTCTGAAGGCCAAGTCAGACATGTTTCTAACTGAGTGTGAGTTCTCAGCTTTGTAGCTTTGGAAATTGTTCCCATTCTTTTTATGCAGTCACCTGGACGTGTGTTTGCTGGCATATGGTCAGGCAGTGGTGTTTGGTTAACTTCCATATACCTACTCAGAGAGTACAGTATGTGGAAACTGAGTAACTAGAGCTGAATTCTAATAAAACACTAGTTTATACCCCAGTCAAAACACTAGTTTATACCCCAGTCTTTATTGTGTGCTTATTCTGCTGCTTAAAGTTAAGCATGTGTGCACGATTGATGCTTGAACATGCAGTGTTGGAGAGTGTTTCGATTCTGTCTTGTGAATCCTACATAAAGGTTTTTTTTTCTCTGAAAGCTATGGACAGGGAAATAAAATCAGAGAATTTAACTTGGGTGGTTGGATGAGTAATTCTTTAAAATATTTCCACGTAGTCTAGATTTTTTGCTTACACTAGAACCTTTGGGAAGATGAAATAAAACCCAGGACAATCCCCAAAGCAGTTGATGGAAATCCAGTTGTAACTGCCGCTGGACACCCACAGTTCAGCTGAGATCTTGTTTTTTTAGGCCTTGAGAATGCTTAAAAACATCAGGAAATACTATTTTCTGTTTATTTGAAAATCTTGCTAGATTTTAATCTTCTTTTTTTTTGGAATCCATGTTTAAAGTCATACTAGTTTCAGGCTGACATAATGTAGATTTTTCAACAAAAATCAGTTTGTAGTTTTCTAACCTCTAAGAATTTTTATTTAGCTTCAGTATGCTGGAACTACTTAAAGTACCATTTAGCTACTCTTGACTTAGTGGTATATGTTTAGGACTTTAACATGAAGAAAGTAGTTTATGTTATTAAGCAGCAATTGGAAAAAAAATATTTAAGGGAAATTTCATCAACAAAATCTGCAAGAGCAGCGCTCAGCAGGTTGCTTTCCTGAGATGCACACACAGAAATCCATTTCTGGCATGACAGCCTGGGGACTGTTAGTAGAAGAATGAGCCAAATTACTTCCATAGTAGGGAAGTGCAAATAGTGGAATTAAGACTTGGGGGGATAACAGGACTGAATGGGAAAGTGTTTTATTTTTTCTCATTTGCAGTTTATTCTGTAACTCCTGCTTTCAGGAGTGACCCCCATCCTCAGACTTAATACTATTCCATTTCAGTTCCCCTTCTTTTGTTACTCTGGGGAAACTGAAAAT
The DNA here is from genome assembly GCF_003259725.1 of Athene cunicularia. Classification (NCBI taxonomy): domain Eukaryota; kingdom Metazoa; phylum Chordata; class Aves; order Strigiformes; family Strigidae; genus Athene; species Athene cunicularia. The sequence goes on from NW_020799112.1 coordinate 6,932,451, forward strand.
TGGCTATTAAAGGAAAAATGTTTTGAACACTAGTTAGTGAGAAGATACTTACTTTTAGGAAAACATTTGTCTGGACAGTGTTTTCTGCTTTTAGATTTATAATTTTGGAATTAAAGTCTTGAAAAGTTGTCTGTCATACAAAGTCAGCATTGACAAATACAGAATTTCTAGGTTCAGAAATACATGGCTATGTAATTTTTGTATAGAGGTGACTTTGTGCTTACTTTAAACAATGCTGTTTCTCCTGACAGAAGTGCTCAAAACCTGAAAACAAAGAACATCTTTACATCTTCCTACATCTGACCTTATGGTACTGCTCTGTTAATCTTATGTCTGTAAATAGCACATGTTTGAACAGTAATACAAATACATTAAATATGGTATATTCATTAGATAGAAATAAAAATTCCTATGCAAAAGACTTCTGTGGTTTCTTGCTGAAGACAGGGGTTATAGTGTTGGTCAGTAGCTTCCTGGAGGTTGTTTTTTTTATGATCTAATTTACATATTCATAATTCATAGTATATAATGTCTAAATATCAAGTGTACTCCTCCATAAGGCCAAAATACTCATCAGTATTAGCAAAAAAAGGAACAAATGTTATGTGAAATCAAATAATCGCCACATGTTGAAAAAAATAACCAAGCTGTCTGAAACTGGTTAAACTGAAATCTTTCTTAATATTTTAATAATTAACTTTCCTTGACTGTCGGTACTGGACATATGAATAGCCTTCCTGCTGCTCATCATGAAGTCAAGCTCTCTGTTCTACCTCCTTATGCTTGCTTTATTGAATAAATATTATTTAACCTTATCTGATGAGGGTCATGCTGTGAGGAACAGAAGGTTAAACTATGAAACATGACAGTCTTTCTCCCAGACAACCACTGAAGTCTGTATTCCCAGCTTTTCAGAAATCATTCCTGGGTGGATTTTTAATTAATCATACATTGCTGTGTTAAGAAAGTAAACTGAGTTATATTTGTGCCTTGTTTCTTTTAGTAACATGGGTAATGTAAATAGTAATAAAATTTGACCAAATAAAATTTCTGATGTAAATACTGCTTTGTTATAGCGTTAAATAGAAGCATTGGAGCAATGGAGTTCTTTGATTTATGCATATCTTTTTATCACTCAGTTGTAATTTAATATTGACTTAAATGGAGTACATTAGCAAACTAATTTTCAATGTATAGGAGAAATGTCAGGATTTATTTTTACAGTCATTTTGTTGGGGCACTACAATACTGTTGAAGAATTTTGAGCCTGTTTGGGCTTAGCGTTGGCTCTTCATGCTGGCTCTAAATTAAAAGAGAAGTAACTGGGTGTTATCTCTTGCTACCAGACACACAAGATCTCTGTGAAAGCAACTATGTATCAAGGGAATGTGACTATACAACCCACAAAATTTGGAGATGAATATGCTTTCAGATGTGTGGTATTGGTTTTCTTGTGTTTTGGTTTTTTTTTCCCCCCCTCTCTTGTGTAGGATTTGAATGTGCTTGTTGAAGGGTCATTGCTGCTAAATCAGGAGAAATAAAAAATAGGAGCAGGAGCAGAAGCTGGGGGAAAAAGAGAGAAACAGGGAAAGGGGAACGTGGCCAGGATCCCTCATTTGGTCATGGTGAGCTGTTAGAGCAGTTCAGTTCCTGACTGCAGAAATGTAGTCTGAGTACCAACACAATGTGATGGCCGAAACCTATCATTACTCAAATAACAGTTCTGTTCCTAAAAAGGAATTGCTACAATTAACATCCACTTAAGAGTAGCTTTCCTGTCTGTAGTATACCAGTTTTTGGAGAGGATGAGTTTTTCTGGTTTGTTGGAGGTGTGGGGGTTGGTAGTTTTTGTTTCTTTTCAGTAGACACAGAAGTTTTCCTTACCTCTAGAAGGAGCAATTTCTTAGCTACCTCTGTTTTCTGTTTTTCTCCTTAAATCCACCACGTAACAGCAATATGTTGACTGCATTGGCAGAATACATGCAATTAAACCAGAAATGTTTTAGAAGTTCTTTTGGACAAATTAATTTGTCACTGTGGATTGACTGCAAGGATCTATGCACTTTTCATTTGTTTCAGACAAGATGATTAAAAATATAGCATCTTCCTGTTTTGCCAATTATCAGGCCTAGCATCAAGGACACAGCCAGCATAAAGATGAACCAATAACCAAGTTGTATTTGATACAGAAGGGTCAGTACATGGGTGAGCGCTGGGGGTACAAACAAGTCAGATTATACATAATCGACATCAATCCCACTGACCCCAACAACAACACCACACAACCAACAATGAGTGGAATAAATGGTGACATGCAGTCTCCCATAGAAGGGACAGGAGACAACCGAGTCAACAAGCCAAACACATAAGACCAAGGAAGCCACATACTGAATCTCTACACAGCCCGCATTTACAAAAGCCAGACCTGACTGGAGCCCAGTCCCAGGGAGGCAGGAGGTCCTTCCCCAACAGGGAGCTCTGCACAGGGCATCCACCTCACAGACAGACACTGCCCCGCCTGCAAGTGGTCCCAGCTGTTATCCCTCAGTGGGACACCTGACCTTGGGTTACTGAATGCAGACACCTGGGGCTCCTTTACCCCATGGCTCTGTCTGCAAGGCCACCGCACCCTGGAGGGAAGCCTAAAGGCAAACTCACCCCCCCTTTGTGAAGGGCTGTGGGAATCACCCACATGTCAACCTTAATTTGGGGCTTGGGGTTGAAACCCCAGTATTTCACTTTCTCACTTATCCTGAGCCCCTGCCTTTCCCTAGGTTTTGAAATTGCTTAGCATCTACATCTGTTTGCTGTAGTATATACCTTTTTATGGGTTGTCATCTACCTCCCTGAAGTTTCTTCTAGGAATGGAACAGTAAAATGAAATGCTTAAGACTTAAAGAAATTCTGGCATATTCTTGGATTAATTGGACTACCTACTCTGAGGCGCAAAAGCAAGGATACTGCTTTTGGTTTTGCTGTCCTCTGTCTTTGAAAAAATCAAGTAGGCCACTGATTTCTTTTAATCTTTCTGTCTTTCCATCTTTGCTTTCCCTGGCAGTCTTGCTTCCTTGCTCCAGTACACTGTAGTGCCACAAAGGGCTTAAGATGCTAGGAATGATTCCTTCTACTGGGCTGTAGAAGGGGCATGATGGAGATGTAAGTGAAGGTAGAGGGAGAGTGTACTGAGAGGGTGATAACTTTGAGTACTATTTCAAGTGATAAGAATTTGGTTACTAAATCTGACTATGATCTAATTTTTAGGATTCATATAGGAAACTGTGTATAAATGTGATACTGCACCATAATTTATATTGTAATAATGACAATGAATGGCAGTGTTTCTTCATTTCCATTGTTCTTTTACGCTACCACAACCCCTAAAAGTTATAATTCTGTTAACTGAAAAGGATACAGCTGCCTAATATATCTGAACACAGTATAATAGAGTAAAATGTGGATCAGGAAGAAGTCTCCTATATCCTTGAAACATTGCGGGAAATTGGAGTTAGATGAAGTAGTTAATATCTAAGCTTGGCTTTTGGCCAAGATGCCAGGGCTAATGCCCTGGTTCCAAGGAGTACCATGGGATGTCCACCACAGCTGGTCACCACCTTGCTTTTACATATCCTGAGGAGCTGAAGGCTGTGTTCTTCCTTGCAATCCAGGCAGGGTGAAGCTCTGCCCTAGAGTCAGCAGTGACTGAAATCTCTAACTTGTCAGGACTTGCTGAGCTGGAACTCAGCTCTTGCTAACAAGCCTACTACAGGGTTTCTGTGGTTCTGTCCTGCTGGGCTGCATACACTAAACTAAGTTTACTAGAGTAGCTTAGTCACCATGTATCTGCGTACAGCTGCTGTGTATGTGTTCCTTTTAACAAGTGTTTGCAGATGTCACACTTTTTTTTTTTCTTGTAATGTTTTTCTTGTTTATAAGACAACTGCTATTATTGTAGTTTCATACACATCAGTTCCATAAAACACTACCATATTTCTCTTGCAGTTTTTGCACTGGTTGGTATATCTGTTTACCTTCAGCACAGTTGCTTGAGTTTGATTGTATAGGTATACGTGCTGTTGTATTCATTTAAACTTTGGTAAAATAGAGCCTTTCTAGCTAACAACATTGCTATTCTGATTACAGTGATCTATAGGAAACAAGAGAGATGATTTATTCCATGCCAAGACCTTAAAATCAGTCGTTTAATGCCACAGAATATTTAGAACAACAGCTTAAAGAATTTTCTTGATATCTCTGTGTTGTTACTAATTCCCTGTCCTTGATGTTGTGGATTAAAATGGTTAGGAAATAAAATTATTCTTTGTTTGGGGAAAGGAGACAGGATAAAGATACATTATTTTATGTCAATATACTCTTTGAAAAGTCAAAGCCAATGCTTTTGTTACTTTTAACCTGCTTTATCATGGACCTCTGAATTATTGTTTTTTTTTTAAATAAAAAAAAATACTGACTTCTTTAAGCTCAGAGCATGAGGGGCTTAAAGCTTGTTGCGTGTTTCTCTGGAAAAAATGAAAGGATCTTTGTTTCACTTGGATTCCAGAGCAGGTGAACTTACAAGGTCATAGATAAGCTTCTCATCTTCCTTCAGAACACTATTGCAGGCTAGTTCTGTCCCAGGCTTTGGATCACTGCGATGATAAAGATGAGAAGCTTTTTGGCTTCACAGATGAGTTCTTCTGTTAGGGAATGTTGCTTTCTATTTTATGACAGCTTGTTCTCTCTGCTACTGGAGTGATGGGTGGATGTTTCCACCACATGTGGATTCCAAAGAATTTTTCAAAGTGTAGAAATACAATAGAATAGAAAGAAATGCAAAAGAATAGAAATACAATGGCAGCTGAAGATGTCACAGCTGAAGATGATTGATGTGGAGGAGGCCTAGGGTAGTACAAGCTGAGTGATATATGTCAGAAATGATAGTCAGTGATGAGGAAATAGTTTATTAAAATAAAGAAGCCTAATCTGTGATATAGTGAGGGCCTGATGCTTATCATCTTTACCCTACTATAAATCAGAAGCAATCCTACTGCAGGTAAGGGGTGATTATATAGAACTGGTAGAAGTGAGGTCAGGAGTGAGCCAGCTGTTTACTTGGAAGTACTTAAGGGTCTCACAGAAAAATGGAGAAAACCCCTGCCTTAAAAAGTTAGGTTTACAGAGTGCAATGGAGGTGGTCTTAGTGTGAAAAAAATTAGCCAAACTTGGAAGAAGCTTCAAGCTCTGTTGGCACAAAAACTGTTCTGAAATTTTTCAGAACTGTTTACTTTCTAGACTATTTAAATAATGTTAAAGTTTCTTCAGATGTGGTCAAAGTTGGTTGAAGGTGCAGTTAAGCTTTCCAGGCATTGTAACTCCCTTCAGTGATCTGTGAATACAAAGGTCTTCTATTTCCAGGCTTTTTAGCCCTTTAATCTTCACAGGCACAGATGTTCAGACATAGTTTTTATACAACGAACGGAAACCCAAATCATTTAAGCTGGTAATATTTACACTTACCATGTACTGTAAAATTCAAACGGTTTACTACATCTCTGATTAAAGGCTTCCAAAATGCACTGAAGGATTAAAATAGCAGAGCATACTAACCAGGCAGATGTGTACACATTGTGTCACGATGTTTTGTTTGGCCCTCTGCTCCATTTTTCTGCTAGCCTTGAGAGATCTGAGAAGTTGTTATCTGCCATTTTTAGGGCCTTTTTGGTAGATTGGTCTTTATCAAACCACCAGTGTTCCACATGTTTCTTGTAAGAGTCATAAAAAATATGGTTGTTGCAAATGAATGTCCATAAAATGGCCTGTAAAGACTTTCTGCAGGGAAATTGTCATGGCTGTATAGGTATGGCCTTTATTGGAAATCAACTGAGCTAATACTGGAAGAATATTCCTTTAAGATGCTTAGGCTGGTGAAAGAATTAAACCCATTCAATAGATGTGTTTACAACACTGGCAGGGAAATACAATAATGTTACACTTGAACAGGTTCTAAAACTAAACTATAATTTCCTCAGCCCGTTCAAAATTTGGCCTCCTCTGCTCTGAACTGCAGTTCAGTTCTAGTTTCTGTGAGTCTGACTGCTTTTGTGTTTTGCAGTCTTGAAATTTTAAGAGGATGACAATTAGATCTTACTTTCTGGGACTGATCATTGATCAATTATGTAAGATGGTGAATGTTCATGAAGAATGCTGTGTTCATCTCATCCCAAATATGATATACATATTTTTAATAGTAACAGTATACTATTATACTGGCTTTTTGAATACCCGGTCAGGCTGAGCCTGGCTGTGATAAAAGCTGCGTGCACATCTTCTGAGACAGGCTTTACCCTAGCAAAATCTTCAGTCAGAACTATAGAATAAAGGACTTGTGACCCTGAGGTATTGGAATAAATAAGAAGAGGTCATGTTTTCCAAGTGCCTTGACACTCCTTTAGTAATGATGGTGACAGTTTGGTGTCATAGCATGGGTTAGCATGTGTGGCATGAGAAGAACAACCATGGAAGTGACAGTGAAGAAATGCCTAAATCTTAAAGGGTATTGAGGAATATTAGCAGGATTAGGACTCTGGTCTGGGAAGCACAGGACAAATATGATAGCGGTAGTAATTTAAAATTAAAAAAAAAAAAAAAGCATGCTAACCTCTGTTAACTCCACTTTGCATCCAGCACGTGAACATGAGTTTACTGAGTGAATACCATTACTAGCATTTTTCTGTGCAGGTGATAAAATGTTCTCTGGATACAATTTCTTTGCTTTTGGGTGAAAGTAGTATCATTAAGCTTTGCAAAACATACATTCATGCCTGTTACATCTCTTTGATGTATAATTATAAATATGATTTAGTTAATTTCTTTGTGAATGCATTTAAATTCAGGGCATTTAACCAAAAAAAAGAATTGCTGGATAACATGTTAAAGTGAAATCTATGAAATATGACATTAATTGTATGTAAACTGAAATTGAAAAAATCCAGAAATGTCTGGTTTGGTTTAGATATCTCCAGGTTTAAAGCTTGCCATTGTTTTGTATCCTGTTTCAGTTTTCAATTTGGACTGCTATAACATGCTCAGTATCTGCAAAATGCTTAGTAACGTTGGCTGTGGCTATAGCAGATTATTTAATGAAGTAGCTGGTTAAAGGCATGTACTGTCACCAAGCGTCATGATCATTATCACTGTGAAAGTCCGTCATTAATTCACATTTGGAGTACTGTATGCAGCATTGCACACCCCTGTCAAAATGTAGGAGTGGAAAAGGTGCTGAGAATGAGGACAGTCCAAACTCTGCCCTGTTTTCTGTACTAAAGGAGACTGAACAGATTAGGACTGCTGAATTTCAGAGAAGATTCCAGATTTGGATTGTGTTAGTGATTTCAAATCAAACATCACGGTAGAGTGAAGGAGTATAAGAATGATCATTATTCATTTATCATAATGAAAAAATCGGGGACAGTGAAATTGTCAGGCTGTATGTTCAACCAGAGGAAAAGGATGGACTTTTTAAATTTAAATGCACAATCTTTTGGAAGCCAAGATTAGAAATATGCTAAAAAAGGGATTAATTGTATTAATGGAAATTAAGTCCAGTAACAGGTATTAAAACAATTTGAATATGGTGATTAGCTGCAGGAGGCCCATAAATTACTGATTAGCTGGAAGCTGAGGGTCGGTGGATGTTCTGAAAATCATACTGTTCCTTAAACCTTTGGTTCTTCCACACAGTCAGAAACGTAATACTGGGTTAAATGGGCCTCTGATTTATCTGCTTTTTTTCTACTTTTCTGAACAGTTATAGGATGAACTTTCCCACAATATTTTAAATCAGCGTTAGTGCATTGTCAGTCATTGGCTTCATGCACAACTACTTACATCTGAATTATTGGTGGCTTGCAGTTCAAGTGATATTTTTTCTTCAGGGACATTCTGCATAGTATAATTTCAACAACTTCTGGTGAAATCCGGAGATGTGGATCTTATTTCTAAATTCTGATGGAGGTAGTACTAGAAATTTGCATTGTATTTAAGCAGCTTATGCACTCCTAGATTTTGCTGGAATTTTTGATTCAGGATCAGAGTGATTGCTGAATTATATGAATTCAATAGAAACTGTTCTTCTATTTAAAATGCAATCTATTTCCTTGACAAGGAAAATTCAGTATGCATTTCACTTGTTCCCAGGTGCAGGCTGAAACTCTTCCATTAAACAGCACACTCTCTAAAGAGGTAATTTTTAAAGGGAGGGGAGGAGGGACCTAGCATTAGGATTCTCTGAATATGTGATGTTTCTGAAATGTTATGGAATACTTCAGCTGTCTCCTGTAGCTACCTGTAATTTCTTGGCTGTATCCTAGGGCTGTGGTAGAATTCATTACTGGCTACAAAGTAACTTGGAAATCACAGGACAGAAAGATGGGAAGTGACCTCTGAGGCCTCTAGTTCAGCTCCTCTGCCCAGAGGAAGGGTCAGTTAGACTTTAGTTGTTCTTGGTAGAGGTTGGGGATTGGCCTCCATGATGCCAGGATCTCCTCAGGCAATCTGTTCCCCTGCTTTGCCTTTCCACTAAGTAGTTTTTCCTACTAGCTAATTTGGATAACCTCTGATTTAGTTTAAGTCCACTGTTACTTGTGTGTTGGCTATAGACATGGAGAACAATTTGCTTCAAAGAGAAAACGAACAGCTCTTTGTATTTATTTATGTAAACTATTTGTAAGACTCATTACTGCCCCTACGTTTTCCATTCCTTAAGCTACGCAGCTTCAATTTATTCAGTCTTTTGTAGTAGGTTTCACTGAGTAGATTATGCCATTAATCATGTCATCTTCTCTAAAGCTTCGTTTATTAAAAATAAAAGCGCATAACTCGATTTGCTACTAAAAATTTCCATCTCAGAATTTTGTCATATTATAACTAAGTAGTATTGATGAATTTGTACACCAGTATAAGACATTAGATATTGTTATGTTTTGGTTAGTTTTTTTATTATGTTCTTACTTAAATAGCTAGATCAAACCTTCTTGTGCTATCTCTAGAACTCTTACTGTGAAGATGAAGGGGTGTGAAATCACATTGCCTTCAGTCATTTAAACTATCATTTTATCTGAAACAATTCTTGCTGTAATGAATTTTGGCAGCCAGAAAGTTTTCTCTGCAACAGGTCAACACTTGTCACTATTATTTCAGTTTCTATTTCTGCATAATGAAATATTTCTTATGTTGGTGGTGACTTGAGTTGCTTGCAAACAGATTTTAGTTCTTGACTGCGTGAGTGTCTTTGGGTCTTTAAAAAAAAAAGGTGTGCTGAACCATCATAGAAATGGTTAAGAAATAGTCCAGATAAATGGAACCTGACTTGTCTGATAACAAAGAACTATTAGTTTTGTAATAAGAAAATTTTACTGCAAACCGGGATCAGATCAGAAGAGTGTCTCTATGTGTAATTACTATAATTTTATTTCTGTGATAGAGCTACGTTAATGTGTAGTATAAGTATGAACAGTGAATATTCACTGAAAAAAATCACAAACTGAAGCATAGCTTGTTTAGTCAGATTGTGAGCCAGTACTGTTCTGTTATTGGATATGAAAGTAAATGTAACAGCCAGAAACCAAGACCTTGTTTCATGTTATTCATAATTTTGACATTGTGGTATAAGGTTGTACAGGCTATTGGATTTAAAAGGCAAATGCCAAAGGGGATACCCACAGGAAAAAAGAGATATTAAATACAGAGACATCTGCTCCTGTTTTCAAATAACACTGGAGAAATGGGTAACATATCACACTAATGCAGATGCTTTTTATTATTCACAAGTTATAATTAAATGCAGTTTTTTTCTGTGGTTGGTGATGAAAGTGTGAGAGCAACCTCAGAGGGGGGAAATGTTTCAGATTATGTAGACCACAACTGACAATTACACAGCAGCACCACAAACCCTGCACTGGCTTGGCTTTTCATATTGTAATGGGGTATTCAACCCATGTTTGCAAACCACATTCCACCAAAGCCTGCCATGTTTATAGCTAGCTGTTTATAGCTATGCTCACTGGCATGGGTGGTTTGCAGTTCAGTTAGTGACTGTGCATGTTATCTGTGACTAGAGGCGAAATATTTAGATGTTAATCTTTTGCTGTTATACAATAGTTAACGGAAGTTACATGTTTAGGTGGTCATCCTTTGAAGGGGGGAGAAGTGACATACAGACAGACAGGTTGTCTTTCTGAAGCTCGTTTTGAGGTAGCTGCACAGTTGAATAGGGCAGGAGAGGTTTGGTAAGCATTTGGTTTTGGTCAGTGCCTTTTTTGTCTTCTAATTGAATAGATATGCGTGTGTGCTTGTTGGTACACAGGTTATTCAGAATATAAATAAACTATTAAAGGATGCTTATTTAAAAGAATATTCTGCATATTAATAATTGTGAGAATCAGACATTGGAAGCCTGCTTTGAAAAATTGTGATTCAGCCAGTTGGACAAGGGAGGCAACAGAAAACCTATGAGTTTAATGAAAATGGAACTAATTTCTGTATGACAAAGTTGGGGACTGCTCAGCGTGGAACACTTGACTATAGATCCAGGAATGGATAAAGCCTGGGGCACAAATAAACAGGTAGATGGGGATGGGTGATTGTAACGTCTAGGCTGTGCTGATACTTTGCCAATTACAAGGTCAGGATATTTATTAAATATTTGCCTACAGCTTGAGGGGTTAACTCTCCTTACAGTAACAGTCCCTGCCCTTCCTAATCCTTCCTAGCTTCCTTCAAGAGAAAACCCCCCTCTCTTTGGGGTTCTTTGTTTTGCTTTCCCTCTGCTGCTGAATGGTGAGTATGGGCCACGTGGCACTGAACACCTGAGACCAACTAGTTTGTCCTGTCTTTCATTGAAGTTGATGGGGATTTCTGTGAATGGAGGATTGGGCAGATCATCTTCAATAGCTCTTTTTCTTGAAGTATTAATGTGGGAGGTGGGGGGAAAAATGATAATATAAGAGTTAACTATTGCAGTATTTTTGGCTGGTTGGAAATCAGTCTGACCTCTTACATTATTACTTTCCTAAAAAGTTCCACCATTAGATGGGAGTCCCCAAAATAATATTTCAAACACTAGCAATCTCCATTGTTGAGGCATCAGAGTGGAAGAGAGCAGTCAGTGTCTGTTAACCCAAGGTCATCACCAGAAATGACCTTACTTCCTGACTTTGCTAATATTATAACAGTTTTTAATCTCCAAATGTCCAAGCTTTACCTTACACAATGCTTTCCATTGCTGAGAACTAATGAAAATGCATTCCTATCCGGGTAGTCCAAATAATACTTCTGGTCTTAATGGTTGATGGCTGTAGGAGACCTCCTCCTCTACTGACAGAACAGGCCGCCGTTTGACAGGGAATGAATAAGACAAGTGACTTCCTATGGCATTCTGTTTCACTTGTGACTGCAAAGCAAATGGCTTAAAAAGTATATTAGTGCTCTCCTCTTATTACAGTGTAAATTCTTGTTCCTAAGTCAATCTGTTGTGTCCACAGGTTCCCCAGAGGATAGAAGAGCAAAGAGATGCATCTGAGGATAGCAGTGCAGGAATCCCAGGCATGTGGGGAAGTTGGGGCCCCTGGTCTGCCTGCTCTCGGAGCTGCAGTGGCGGTGTGATGGAGCAAACGCGGCCCTGCCTCCCAGCCTATTACCGGGAAAGGGGGTACCGACGGCCGGGGCGGCAGTACCCGGCCTCAGAGAGAACTCTTGCTCATCAGCACTCCCGCCACCGCGAGGACTCGCTGACTGCTTATCCTGGCCACATCATTTCTGCCATCCGTACATCTGTGCCGCTTCACAGGAATGAAGAGCAGCTTTGGGCCGGCCTTCGGGCCTCTGCTTCTTCCGGAGGCCATAATAACAGCCATCTGAGCAGAGGAGCATTGAGAGGCAGCAGGCATTCTCAGTCCCCCAGGCAGAACGCCAAGCCAGAAAAGAGGTATGTGTCTATGCACACTTTATTCTTGCTATGAACGACGTATTTTAAGAATGACATATCAGATTAGAGTGGATATTTTTTAATACAGAAAAGTTATTAAAGACTAAGACTGACTTTTACAATGTTTACCATCTTCTGTGGAAGGCTATCCTTCCTGTTGACTACTTATATGATAATAACCAAGGACAGGTATAATTATTCTACAGGTGTACTGGGCAGATTATCTTATTTCCCTTTAAGATTTGCTTTATGATTTATTGAGATTTTTTCTCACTCTTGTTTGACATTTCCATCTTCACCATAATAATAAAAATCAGAACAAGTAATAGTTCTGTAATTGGATTCTTAAATTCAACAGCCATTCTGATTTTAATCGATTGAAAAAAAGATGCATCAAACTTTTTTTCATAAAGTATGGCCAACTGTCCATCCACTTTTTTCCTAGTCAAAACTGTTTTGTGTTTTTCAGAGTTTCTATTTATGGGCTTTTTGTTTTGCCTTTTTTGTTTTTTTACCACCTCTTTTAGCAAAGTTTCCTGGTTGATGAAACTAAAAAATGTGGTTGTTTAATACATAGAACATTTTAAACACTGCATATGTTTATATCAATTACCTAATATTAGCTGTTTAGTCTTCAAGGCAGGCTGGAACTGTGCTGTTATAATTAATTCCAAGTAATTCTCCAATTTCTGGAGAAAGACTTTTTTCTCTTCTTAGATACCAGTCTATCAGATTTTTTTACATATGTATGAAAGGAAAATAGATGTGTTTCCAGTTTGGAAACTGAGGAGAATGGGCATGGAGATCCCCTGGGAGGGAGTGCTCCTGAAACATTTCCATTCTGTCTGTCTTTCCTCATAATATGTATTTCAGCAGTTCCTTGGTTCTTTCCCTCTGAGCCCTCTTCTGGGAGATGCATGGAGATATTGTTTTTTGGGTAGCTAACAAAAAACCCCAGAACCAAACCAAACAAAAAAAGAACTCAAAAAACAAAAACCAAGAAACCCTCCTTCATATAATCTGATTCTTTAAAATTCTTAGGTGAAGCAGTAAACTGTAGTTCTGTTTTCAAAGACATCTTGCTGACCCAAACAAAAAAAGAATGTTACCTTGAGGCAATATTCCAGCCTGACTAGAATAAGACAATAGGACCCTCTGTTGCTGGTGATAAAGACATCCTCAGCCCCTGGGAGAAACTCTCTCCATCTAAAAGAATATTTGAAAATAGAAATTAACCTGTTAGCTTCCTGTTTGTCTCAGTGAAGCATAAATTTTAAAAAGCAGGTCCAGCAGTTCAGATGTTGATCTTCCTAGGTGTTGGCCATTTCCTTTAATCTCTGCTTTGTCTTTCAAACCCATGCAAATGGATAGCCTAGACCTATTGAGTCTAACTTCAGTATGGCACTGATGAGCTTATAAAAATTCAGGGGATGCCAGAGGCAGGGTTTTAGTAGCAGTATTAACGTGACTGTGTTGAGACAAAAGTCATATTTTCTTTTTTCAGTTTTCCAACTTAATCATTTACTATAATGCTCTTCTGTTCTCAGCTGTGCAGCGTAGCAGATACAGGTTGTAGTACATAGCTGGGTCATTACTAATATTGAAAGCTTGGCCTTGAACCGTCAGCACAAAGTCATTCAAAGCCTGTTTGCTCCAGCCACTTGGCACCCTCCGCCTCCAAGGGAATCCCAGCTGGCCTGGCCTCACAGCAGCCCTGCTGCCAGGCTGCTGGCACAGCTGGGTGCCATCCCTGCAGCCTGGCCCTTGCTGCTGTGCTGGCCGCTGCAGGCGGCAGAGACCGCAACCGTTTGCAACAGTCACTGCAGTTGTGGCTGGAACACGAGAGGACAATGAGCAGAAAATACCACTGTGTGTGCTGAAGTGAAGCTGTATTATTTCCTAATAAACACCTTGCCACGTGAGATATTAAAACGATCATAATGTCCGTTGTGCCTCCACTTCCCTGTATGATGGAGGCCTTTGCTTTTGAAAATTCCTTTGCTTTCCTAAGCACAGTAGAAGCTTCCACACCACAGTTGATTTTCCACCCCCACCCCCCCCACACACTGCCCCTTGGCAAAAGACTCTGGATTCAAGGTCAGTGTTTTAATCTTACTTGCGTAATAAGTTATTTCCATCTTGTGTCAGGAAGGTCCCTGGTGGCTTTAAAGCCTGTTGTATTGCATAACTTTCAGATTCTTTGGTGGTGACTGTAAAAACATAATGAGAACAAAAAATGTTATTTGAAAATGAAATTATTAGAATGATAAACTTAATAGTTTTCCTTAGTTTACAAAATCCAGAGTACAGACTTTCTTTACAAAGGAGATACTGGTCCTATCAGATAGATGGAAAATAGATTTCAAAATATAAGTCACTCTAGACATTATACTGTGGAACAGTGTTTAATGTTCACTCAGTGGGGGATATGGGAAATTGGTGTCAGGCTATTAAAAAAAACCCAACCCTGTGTTTTCACAGTATGTTCAGTCAGTGGAAACTTTTGGGGGTATTCCTATTTACTGTACTGGACTTTATATAAAAGCCATAATTTTAGCATACTTCCATAAAACAATAGAAGAGGCACGGACATTTGTGGCTGAGATAAGCTCACATTTGACAGCATGGTAAGATGAAATTGGATGGCTTCCAAGGTAAATACGTTTTGACAGCAATAGCTGTCTTTCGGAGCAGCCAAATGTATTTGTATTGTTTAGCAACAAGTGAAAAATTCTCTGCCTGCTTTCAGACAGCTGACAAAGAACTGTTCAGTTTCTTTAGTAAAATTCAAAATATAATTTATATATCCTAAATCTTTACATACATTGTCTGTGAAGAGGATACATTTTCAGCTTTTGAAAGTTCACATGTGATTCAGTTAGGCCTTAGGAACCAGGGCTGCACGTGAAGCTCAGGGAGGGAGAGATTTGAGGTACCTACAATTAGAAGCCTAATTTAAAAAGTTCAAGTGCTCCACTTTTTATCGTAGTGCTGTAAGCAGAGTTCTTGCATGATCGAAATGTCTTAGGAAATTGTAATCAGTCATTGGAATGAGGATGGAAACACAAAAAGAAAGGTGATGGTTCTCTCGGTTGTCTGCAGGCAAAGGAAAGGAGCTCTTCTCAGCTTTGAAGAGTTGAGTTCCCATTAGCACAGCCTTTTTATTTCACCTAGATAAAATGCATAGAGCATACTATACAATAAGAACAAACAGGAATGAGGAGATAGTGAAAAAATATCCAAGCATTCAGACATTTTTATAGAGAGGCACATATGGAAAAGGAATAATGGCATGCAAAAGGATAACATGCTTTGAGAGAGAAAACACATCTCAAAGGGAGATCTTCATGGACTAGGTTTTAGTGCTTCTTAATTATTGCATTTCCAATTCTCTGTTTTGGTGATAGGGAAGACAAAACCACAATTTTACATAGATGTGCTGAGTGTTAGGATGCTTACAACTGCCACCTTCACTTTCTCTACAAGTGAACTTTCATGGTGGAACGGCAAAACTTCTGTGTCCACTTATGGAGGCACAACATGTACTTTGTGGTTCTTGGGAGCAGAAAGAAAAAAATTACACTTATCACCAGAATAATGAAATAAGTAAAGTAGGTTTGCAGAAATAGTGAAAGTTTAAAGAAATACATTAATAAAGACTTCCCTAAAGCTCTTGTCTTTGGAAGAGGAATGAAAGGAGAGATTTGCGCTGAGGAAATAATCCAAAAATCATCAACTTCTCACATGGCTATAGCTCTGTGGTCTTTATTCTGCTGCCAGCAGCTGACGTGAAAGTCTGCTGTGCTGCTTTGTACCCTGTATAGGGTCAGTTTGCATTTCTAGGCCTGTGAGCAATGGAAAGGAAGAGTGTATCGTTTAATGTCAGACCAGAATTTCCTTTCTGAAAATTTTTCTTTTGCCTCTCTCACAGATGTTTTGACCAGGCAAATGTAGGTCACTCCATTGGCAGGTGTACAATTAACCTTTAAATGGACAATTCAGTAGTTATTTCCTTAAGCAATTTAAGCATCATTGACTATATGTTCTGATGTAATTTTTGTGACCTGTTCTAGTCAGTTCCAGTTTGTAGAGGTGAACAAATGTGTGATTGCTGGACCTTCAGGTTCAAGAAGGTATTATTTTCTCAAGTTCTGAGGCTTTATATTTATTGGCATGGGTGTTTGCTTTTAATATTTGGAATGAAACCCAGCTTAAGTACTTAGCTATCCCTTCTTTCATTATTTCTCTAATAATGTTATGTGGTTACTTGTGTTGAATTCCTGCTGTTTTACCTGCCAACTGCATGGTTACATTATTCAATCAAACCTTAGAGATGAAGCTGAAAGATGGAAATGGGAAGTATTTTACCTGAAACACAATATGGTTATAAAAGCTTATTGGGGGTTGGTGTCTGTGCAGGAGGAAGACAGATGGAAGAGGATTTGATCTTTTTCTGAGGATAAATTTTCCAGAAAAATCAGCAGTAGTAATCAAAGATTCATTTTGATAGCACTTGGGGAGATTTAAATCCATGTAAGAAAGATGTTTATTTTCCTTCTGAATAAAATTCCAAACAGATTCTAATAGCAATAAAGATCATGTGAGGTATTTCTTGGCCAAATGAATAGCTAGCTGGGGTGTTTGTGGCCTCAGGTTGACTTGGTGCTGTCCCACCTCTCATCTGGTTATTAATCCCCTTGATATGCTCTAGGTCTCACTTACTATTACCTAATTAGTATCACTTTTTATTATGCTACTGTGAGCACGCTTTCAATGATATTACCAAAACTAAAAACCTAACATGATACTATAATTGCAAGCCACCGGAGAAGCTTTCTTAACCTTACTCCTGAATATTTCAACCCTTCCTGAAGTGGGTTGGCTGAATGAGGGGAGGGGAAGTGAGAACGCTACTAGCATTCAGTCAAATGTGAGACTGCATTTTATCAACAAATTACTGCCTGGTCAGTAAGGGGTAGAAACACTACAGAGCTCCCATTGCAGTTGTAATGGATCTCAACAGAGTTATGTGGTTACTTGTGTTGAATTTCTGCTGTTTTACCTGGCAACTGCATGGTTGCATTATTTAACCAAACCTTGATGATGAAGCTAAGGGGAAAAACCTGCAGAAATTTCCTGGAATCAGGGCATTATTCAACTCATAAAAAAAGACGACTGTAGTATTTGGGTTCAAATTCTGGAATCCTATCTCAGTGTTGAAAAGGGCATAAATGAGGTTATATAGCACTTACTGGGAGATCAGAGAAAGCCAATATAGTAAGTTATTTTACTGGGTGTTTTTCAAATATGGTAGACTGGGTATTAATTGTCATCTCTGAGGATGGAAAATTTCACTGAAGATAGTCCACATGTGTGTCTCTGATATTAATCCAATTAATTAAACCTATTCTCAAGAGGCAGTTTACTTAGTGACCTTATTAATTCTATGCTGTCAAAAAAATGTAAATATTTTTTTTCCCCTAATATGATATAGAAGACAGAGAAGAATCACCCCTGTAGTATAATCCATTTCCTACAGGTGATTTACTTTTTAGGTATAGTTGGTTACTCTGTGTCTTCTAGAATTTGAAATTTTTAGGTCAAATATGCTTGCAATCATTGTAATACTCATATGCATAGATGATACATGGGAAGTAGCAGATATGCACAAATCGTGGTGTGGTGACCAAAGTTACCAGAAATGTAAACCAAACAGGTTAGTTCCATTGTTTTAGTTACCTTGATAAAGAAAATCAGTAAAATAAAGTGATGCCTAGACTGATTTATTTGCAATGAAATGTGCTGATTAAGTGTGAATAATATGCTATAATGTGGCAAAAGAAGTTTGTGATGATGGCTTTGCTTTCCAATGTGTAATATACTCTCAAAAGGGGTGGTTTAACTCTTGTGACCAAACATTTGACAAAGATAACTGCTCACTGCTTTAAGGCTGTTTTCTAGGTCAGTGAGCAGATAGGCATGCATTTCCTTAACATAAAACAGAGTCAAAGGGTCCCATTCTTTCATTCATGTTTAAGTCATTTTCTCCAGATTGATTTAGAGCTGGTGAAAAGTGAGTACGTGGAATGCAAAGCTGCACTGGGCTATGGTACAGTACTGAGAGGCCATACACAGTGGCTTTTGATGTGAATTAACCTGACTGTTGAGAGCTCTCCCTTTTGAGTAGATGGAAATATATTCCCAGAACCAATAAATCATTCGTTTTTGTTAAAAATTTTTCTGGTGAAAGAATCTGTTAAAATACTGTGAGGTATAAACTTGATAGCAGCTATGACCAGGATAAGACAGCTTATTTTGTTACTTAAATTTAAGAGAAGGGGGCCAAAAATGCATGGTGGACAGTCTTTTTAAAGTAAACTTTGTTAACTGTGTGCCTATGAATATATAAAACATGAAAGAAAATTAAAAGCAGTAGGAGGACTGGAAAGTAATAATTGAATAGGACAGTTACAGTTCTGAATTATGGAGGAAGTGCCAGGAATTAAAGATATATATCTGAAATTATTTTAAGGATACTATTTTATGAGTAAGAAAAATAAAGTACATTTAAAAATATATACCCATACCTAACCTGTTAACAGAAACATAATTAGGACCTGTTTTTTCCATTTGAATTTGAAGTTTTGTGTCTGCAAAGACTTCTTGGTCTCCATTTTTTTTCTTAATTGCATTTTAAATATTGGAGGGATGTTTCAATAACTTTATTGCTGACAGTAATAGCTAATAAGTCACTTTAAATTCTTCAGAAGCAAAATCAAGGTAACTCTATTAAATAAATACCTGAACTGTATGTAAATGGTAGTGTCCTTTAAAAACTGTCAATTACAGTAATAGAATGCTGCTAAATAGGTGCTATCTGTGGATTGATTGCTGTGTTGATAGGAAAAAATACAGCCAGCAACTGTTCAGAGATTAGATTATAGGCGACTGCTTAATTCCCAGGTGAGAAAAGTAGGTGAGAACCTGAAGAATGGTTGGGTCCTGGGCACCCAGAGCAGCATCCGGCTGCACGTGCAGTTAGACTGGGCTCACTGAGTTGTTTCCTTTGTGTATTAGAGGAGTTATCTGTTAAGTCCAGGTCAGGATTCCTGGCAAAGCAAGCCTCTGAAGATTTTGGAAAAAGCTTCGAACTCGACCAAACTCTCAACAAAATTGAAAGAAAGTGCTTAGCGTTGGTTTCACATCTATCCAAATGACCTGTGACGAGATTCTGTCATCTGTCATTGAGGTGATTGTTGTGGCTGGGCATACAGGGCAGAAAACTGTCTTTCTTCTGCTTGCAGAATAATTTCTACCAATAACATTTTGAAAAAATATCATGAAGCCTGCAATTCTTGTGCAGTTTTTTCTTCCTCATCCCTGGTGAAACTGGTGGCTGAAGGCTGTTACCTTCCCAGAACATTGCATTACTTCTTGAGAAACAGAGTGAAAGGTTGTGAATTGGAAATGAGGGGAATTGGCAGTTTCTTTGGGTTCCTTCTAAGAAAACATTCCAACATTAGGACGAGTCTTCTGTGGTGTCATAAATGACAGGTTTTTTTCAATGTTCAACCTTGCATTTTTTCCTTTACAAGAGAAGAAGTATTTTGATACTAGGAGATAAGTTGAATGAAATGCTGCAAAGCTCATGTAAAATACATTCTTTATTCTGTCTGACATCAGAAGAGAGAGAAAATGAGTTATGGTTCACCTGGAAGTGAGCCAGGGAGCCTCTGTTTAGAGAACAGTGGGAGAAATGTGAGGAGAAAGGAAGTAATGAAAAAAGGGAAAAAATGAAAAAGTTATGTTGGAGAGAGGCTTTGTAAAGAGCACTTAAGAGAACAGGTGAAGGCCCAGGAAATCTGTAATCTTACTTGTGTATTTTAAAGATGCTGAATATCCTTGGTTCAAAGAGGGTTTCTATGAAATATAAATAAGGAGTCCACCAGCTCCGGAAGTACCTCATTCTCACTGAACCTCAAGAACACTTGAGGTTCAAAGCACTATTCTTAGAATATACTCCATGTCAGTGATAATGCAGTTATTCACTGACCAAGGCCATATGCTTATGAATAAACTTAGGAAAAGATACTACCACAAATTCCTTTTTGTCACTCAAAATGTTCTGAAGAGCCAGTTCTAACTATTCTCAGATGACTTATCCTCAAGCATGACAGAAATTGTTAATTGTTAGACCAATGAGAATACTAGCTAATAATTATTTTTAGATGTCAGCTACAATCCTTACAGTAATAGCACAAAACCTGATTTTTATACTTGTCTGGGCAAATATATTTTTGAATTCAAGAATATATTTAGGTTGGCTTAAGTTTAAAGGGGCCCATCATTTTCATTATAGAGGGCTAAACAGATTTGTCTGAACAATCAGGGAGGTGTGTGTGTGTTTATGAGAATTACGCCCAAAGAAAGAAGATTGCCAGTTCTGTGTTAACCAGCTGTTATGCCTCTACTTGAGATGAACACAGTAGATCAGAGATGTCTACAGGCTATGGTCTGGCATGAAACACTTAATGCACCTACTTGTTTTTCAACATATATTTTTCTATTAAGCAGTAATTTGCCTTTAGATGATAACTCTGTTCTTGGTGGAATTTTTCCCCTCTGCTTGTCTGTAGTAAATGCAGTCTTCATCCTAACTGCAAATATTGATGAATACTTCTTTTCCTCTTCTTATTCCCTCTTTCTCTTCTTCAATCCAGTAAAGAACTGAACAACTTTTTGTTATTGTTTATTTGATATATTAGACAGTTTAGCCGGCAAGCCTAATGGGTGATGAAGGTGGTGAGATTTACTTATCCTTGCTTTTTGATACTTTTTGTTGCTTCTAATTCCTGAAGGGGTATTTAGGACCTTTCTTCATGCAAAGTATTGTGGATAATCATTGGTTGATACGTTTTTATTTGAAACAATTAAATAAAAGGCCTACATTAAATAGTTTTATTAAAGTGAGTGGATCAGCAGTGGCAGAAATCTGACTGATGTAGAGATATGCAGCCTAAAGCCCTTGTGTGAAATCAACTGACCTAGCACATGAGAAACCTAGGAGCATGTTGTTTCTCTGCCTGAGCTGATCTGGCTGATCTAGAAGGAGGAACTTCTCTCTAAATGAAAAAGATGTAGGATATGAACGCAGCTCTCCCCAGTCCTAAGTTGTTTCTGTATCTAAGGACTGTATGGACCCGAGAAGGAAGTACATCTGAGAAAACTTTTAAATTTCTGACTATGAACGTTAATTTACTGGCAAAGGAAAATTAGTATGACTATTCTGCTAATACAGTCGTATTTGTTTCAGATGAAAAGGGGAGTGCTTTCAAAAAGATTGATGCAGTAGGTTACTGTTAACTTCCTGAAGGGCCCGAGCATGTGTAGAAAGAGCACTGGATTTAGACAAGTGAAAAACACTGAGTAATCCTGCAGAATAAAGTCCCTGGCTTCTTTTTCTTGTCACCTGTTTTTCATATAGTTGGTGTTTTCTCCTCTCTGGGAGTTGGATTTATTTTGATTTTTAACTATTTATTGTATTGTTAAATGAGCAGTAAAGTGTTACTTTAACTGCTTCAGTTCTGAGTGTGATAATGCCTGTATCTTAGTGCCAGTGGTTGACTTCTCATACCTATTTGAGTTCAACCCTGCAATCATTCTCATGATCAGTGCTCCAACTTGTGGTTTTAATAACTAAGTAAATCCATCTATAAGCAATATCTGCTCTGCAGGGACTGTGTTCATCAGAAGGAACCTAAGCATTATTTGTTGTGGCTGTTTTCATAACGGCTATGTGAAGAGTTTGTATTGATGCAGTTATGTCCTTGATATGCCAGTGCAGTGCAGTATGTTGCAGGTACGTGTTAGAATCCTTTCTAAATGCAGCTATTTTAGGAATTGTTCTGGTGGGAGGAATATGGGGCTTCATTCTGCTGCCAGACTCATTATTTCTGTTAATGCTGATAAACCATGAACAGAATCTAAGACCTTACTGGAAAAACTTTGTCAAAGTTGTCTAAAACTCAGATTTTGTTCAAATTGGCTTTTCGGAGTTTGTCTGAGAGCTGTTGACTGTTGTTCATACACTCAACTTTACTCCTGTAGCAACACATACTCAGCATCCTATTCAAATGTTCTTCTCAACCATTGCTACGTTAAGAAGGATGACTCTGTTGCTTTTTAGCATACCTGGATTTGTAAAGTCTAATGCTGCAAAATCTCACTCTAGCTTATATCTGCCTAAGTAGGCATAAGGCTTAGGGGTGTGCTGTTACTTGCTAATCCTTTTTTCCTCCTTTACCTGTTGCATTAAATGAGAGTGCATCCCAACTCTGACCTGGGTCATTATAGTGTGCTTTAAAAAAATAAACCAAACCACACAACAATAAGGAGGATTTTCCAAAGCTTCCAAGCCATGCTGTGGGGAGGAGTGAGTTACGTGACTTATAATGAATATAGGTAATTGTAATGAGTGACAGGTAAGAAAAAGTCCTGCTGTCAACTTAAAACTCCCAACAAGCCTTCAGGGCTTTCCCTACCTCCATCTCCTACCAGCAGATCAAAGCTGCATGATTTAGCATAAAGTAGACAGTGTCAGGAAGGTTAGTTTAATTCTGATTATTAAGTTAATGGTAGGGGTTTTTTTCTGATTTTCCTCCCCCTTTCCTTTCCCTGATTCCTCTTTCTCCATTGCTTTCTCATTGTGTCTGGACCTACATAATACTCCGTCATTGCTGCATGACATCATAAATACTGCCTGATACTCCCCAAGAATTACAAAAGTTAATTACCACCAAGCTGTTTTTACAAACTTCTTCATTACATTGCAACAAACTGCATCTCTGATTTATAAGGATGTTGCCAAGTGTGAATGAAAGATGCTTTAAGGCAAAACGGACAGTGTTTGGAATAGTTTCAGTCCAGACAGTATTGGTTTGAATGAATGCTTGAACACCAATAAAGACCTTAATAATTAGAGGTTGTGTTTTACAATGTTTCCAGAAGTTTGTATATTGAAAGAAATGTGATGGCCCCAGCTACAAAAAACCTTCCATTTCAGAGGAAGTGTGTTTTCATGAAAATTCCAGGTCATAATTATGGCACAACCTGAGCGAATTGAGACTGGCATTCAGTGGTACACGGCAATGTCTTAGTTTATTCTGGCCCTAACTGTTAGTGGGGAAGAGGCATAGGAGAGGACTTACCCCGATGAGCCTTGATGCAACCACAGGCATGTCATCATAAGGGTACTGGGAAACTTAGGCTACCAGAAATGGTGCCTCATTTCTTCATCAGTGGGGACTCCAGCAACATTTCCAAGTTACAGCATAGAATAGTTAGAATGGTGTTACTGCTTTCACTTCGTAGGTGCTGTTGTTGTATGTTAGTTTCAGCAATCAACTGTTTTATAAGAAAGAAGTCTGGCTTCCCTCAAAATCAAGGTTTTCTAATTTCCACAAGTAATTTGATGAGATTCCAGCAGCTTTTAGATACTTGCTGCCTTCAGCCATGAGTCCTTTCAGATACTAGTCATTCTGTGTTTAAGACTACTCTATGCTCATTTCATCATTTTTTCCAGACTGAAGAGTCCTAGTTTATCACCATTTCTTGCATGTCCTTCAGGTTTTTTCAGTTCCAATTCATGACCTTGAACTGGAGGTTAACAGTCAAACATAAGTCTCATTTTTGACCTTTTGCATGGCCTCTCCTAGTTTGCCAGGCAGCAATTCTTCCAGGTGGGTTGGATGATGCATCTAGGTATTCCTCTCTGGAAGAGTCTAGTGCTTGTTGCTGCAAAGAATTTAGCATTCAGAAGGCTGGGACAGAGGCATATTCCTACCATTCCGCTGGTCTCCACATGGCTTATTGCTCAGTTATTAGCATCTTTCTCCTGCTGTTGATGAAAAATGCAAGCAACCTGACTGTAGATGATAAATTTGAAAGGCTAATTTCAGTAGACCTGTCACTGTCTGTCCACCTCTGCGAACACCACTGCATGAAGTCTGTGCTCCCTGCAATGAAGCAGTAACTTTCCCAGTGCCAGGAGTTGTTGCTAAGGTTTGTATCTCAGACACTTCAAATTTGGTGTGGTCAGGTTGAGAAGAAAGCTGCTGTCTATAAGAATCGTTAGAGACTGGAGCAAGTAAAAATAAGGAGTTGTATCTGTTTTCCAGGATGAACCAGTTTGCTCCAAAATCTGAGATGCTCCATGAAACTATGATACCAGAGTGTTTTCAGAGTGCAGAATATGACTAGAAATCACAGGAAAGATTTTTTTTTTTCTCTTACTTAAAAATGAAAAGTATTTTAAAAATTACAAGTAGCAGCAACATAGGAGGAATCAATTTATTTACCCATTTAAATTAAAACCAAAACACAACACAAAACTGTGCTTATTTAAATCAAATTGGTTTTAGTCTCAACTTCTGAAATAATTCCCATTCATAATTTCTCTTCCTTTCCTCTCCTGTCCACTTACAGAAGGCTTTTTTTTTTCTCCTCTCCCTTAATGCTAAAAGCCATTATACTACATTTCTCTAACTACCAAAACCCTACCTCGACAATGACCATCATAGTCACAGAGTGTTTTAACGGATATAAACAGCTCAAGAGTGCTGGTCACTTATCTGCCAGGGTAAACCAACACTCTTGTTCACACATCCTTGAGCCAGGAAGATTGATTAAAAGCCCCACGTGGCCATAAAGCTAGAATGTTAAGTAAATGACTTCCAAGGTTCCCATGTAACAAGAGTCTTGGGTGAATATAAGACTGGGGAAGAAAATAAACACAAGAAAAAACAAACCCAAAGAAAAGTCTCTCTGATCTGGTGGCTGTCTGACATCTGTAACACTTCAGTTTCTAGAAAATAAGTATGTCAAGTTATAACCACTGGTTTTCACTGCAGTTCCAGTCTATTTTATATATATTAAAAAATATAAATACATTTTATGGACATAAAGAAAATGACCCTCTTTTAGTGGTGTCTCCCTTCCTGAGCTGCAAAGGTTACCCCAAACAACTGTATTCACACATTGCTCTGAAGTGGAAGAAATACTTTTTGCCAATTTATTCTTCAGACTGCAGCATTAGAAATCAAGGCTTGATGCAATGTTGAGCTGTACAGGATGACAAGAAAAGCAAATGCAAATGAGCCTATTGGTTGCACATAAAATTCCAGGATTTAACCCTCTTGAATGGTATGACTGAAATGTGGTATTACTCATTTCATGATTTTTCACTTGTAATTTGGAGCTGAGTTTCTCGACTGAGTCCATTGTGTTTCTCTGAGTGTGCAGGGGACAAAGCTGCCCTTCAGGGAGTACCAGCTGGTTGAGTGCTGATACAGGTGTAGGACGACCCAAAACACAGGGTCTTCAGTGAGAAGAAATCTGTGTGCACGAGAGCAGACCTGAAACTTCTTTGATTAGTGCTGGGGTCTGTCCAGCTCTTGTGTAATGTTTTAGTAATATACAGTTTATCCTGGCAACAAATTGCAGGATCATGACTTACTAATTAAATGTATTGCTAATCCATGCTTTGTGTATTTTTATTTTTTTTGAAAGAGTAAATTTGCTGGCCAGAGAAGATAAAATGAACTGTGTACCATAAGAATATTTTGCTGCATTTGTAATCATTTCCAGAGGACTTTCAGTAATATTTTGATGTTCCTTATCCTTTTTCTATTTCCATTTTTAATTAGCAAATGAAGCAGAACCACAGGAGGCCTTTTATATGGATGCACAATTTTTAATGATCTTTGCCATACTGAATTCAAATTTTCTTCTGTCATTACCCAAATTCACAATAGGGATTTCCTGCTGTTATGTAGCTCAAGCTCCTCAGAAGCAGGGTTATGAATTTTAGGAATAGACAGTTTTGATTCTCTGAATTTCCATTTTAAAGTAGGACAGTCCTAGGAATTAAAAGAACAACTACCTGCCCCCCCCAAATTGCTACTTTATACCATAGCTAGCCATTTGCCTTAGCTAGCTGACACTAAATGACTTGCCATGTGACTCAGGCGAAGAGGGCCCAGGATTTAGTTCAACCAGTAGACTTCTTCAGAGATTCCTCATACACCAAGCAGGACTACAGCTTGTACGTAATTTCTGTAAAATAGTTTGAAATTTCTGGATACCTGTTGCTTTGCAGTGAGTAACAAATAATACTTGACAAATAACAAGTCATACAAGTATCCAACTGCTCCTTCACTTATGACTTCAGTAACTGTTTTCTCCCTCTTTCTCTCTTTTTAGAAGCAGAAACAGAAATCCTATTGGTCCAGGAAAGTATGGATATGGAAAAGTGCCATACATTTTACCTTTACAAACTGATACTGGTCAGCAGCCTCAGAAACTTCGGAGGCAGCGACAGTCTTCGAGGAACCATGTATTTCATCAGAGTCCAAGTCTCATGAACACTTACAGCCAGGCAGCTAGTCCTTCACTTCAACATGGAAATCTTTATCAAGAAGAAAGTGAGCCTCAGGCTGGACATCAAGTCCTGGGACCCTCAGTTTATCAGTCGTCTTCGTTTCCTGTGTCTCAAAGCCTGTTTCATGGCAGTGACTCAAACCACCATGGGTCTGCATCACACCACGCAGTCCAGGGTCAGCCCCAGCCTCAAAGGGCTGCAGCGATTGTATGCATTGGCACCTACAAGCAATATAAACTCTGCAACACAAATGTAAGTCTGGTTTTACTATATTTAATTTGTTGGACAGCTATTGGTTTTCCCTAGTATACAGAACATTCACATGGTCAAGAAGTTAAGCTGAACATTGTTTTTTATTAATTCAATGAAATTTTTTGTGATCTTATTTTAAAGTGTCTTGGAGAATACTGAAAGTGGAGGCATAATATTATAGTTACCCTCAAGGATTTTAAGCAGTCAGTAAACCTACCAGTGCATACAATTGTAATTTAACAGAGAGAGAAACTGAGTCACAGACAAGTTTAATATTTTTCCATGTGAGAAATGGAAAAATGGAGTTAGGGTAGTCCATGTTATGAAGGCTCCCTACTTCTCAATCCCATAAAATAAGGCTATCATTTTGGGAGTGCTAGTTATGCTCTGAAGAGCACCCAGTAGCCTAAATCACTCCACTATCTTTCCATGGTGCTGTGTGTTCTGTGGCAGATGCTGCTTTTACCAGCATTCAAGCTCTAAATGCTTTGATTTTGGCTTCTGTGTTTACTGGAGAGAAAAATCTGTTCTGTGTTAATTTTTAACTAAAACTTACTCTGTTATTACTTCATTCAAAAATGTTTGGCTGGGTGTAGCTCTATGCTCTGGGGCAGTCTCCCATTGTACATGGGAGGCTAGTGAGGTTTTGTTGTTTCTCTCCACAAGCAATTTTCATCTTGCTAAAATTTTCAGTTTCTGGTTGTATCATTTTAGTATTGCCTAAAGTATCTCTTCCTAATATTTGCATCCTGTTTGGGCTACTAATTGAACTTAATGTCACAAACTTGAAGAAGCTCCGTTTTGGATATTAGAAGCAGGATGTTCAAGAGTGCTTTCAATGTGTTGACCCAACTGGCTGTATTTTTCTCAGTGGGTGAACATCTGATTCTTCTGCCTCTTAGAAATCCTGTTTCATTTAGTGGAAGCCCACGTAGTGGAGATGTAGCAGTAGAACATATGATCAGGATAACAAAAACACAACTTAAGCAAATCAGATGAGTGCCTTTTTGCCTCTTAGTGTAGCAGTTCTTACATCTGCTTTATTTATTAATAAAGTCATTGAGACTAGAGCAGTTGAATGAAGAGACCTACTGTCAAGGAAGTTTTCGTTCATTTGTCTGGAATGGAAAACATGAAAGGGCTAGTTTGAGCCTCTGAGAATAGTCTCTGGTACAAATTGCTCTTTTGAAAAACACTTTCTGTTTTTTGAAGGAAATAGGAAACGAACTTAGTGCATGGGCATTAATTTGGAAAGTTTTCTGTGCCGAATTTGCTCACTGTTGTCCAAACGATACACAAACGCCCCAGTCTTTATTTCATCCCTTACTGCATCAAGGCAAAAAGTTGGACAGTATTCTGCCTGATTTAAGAAATGTAACAAAATAATTTCCAGGAAAGATCTCTTTTCAGAGAGCAAGGGGTGAGAGGTGAGGAAGTTAGAAATGAGGTGGAGAAAAGAAGCAATCCCAGATGGCTGGGGTATGGAGAAGGAAGGTTTGTAGTGGAAATTTGTTGAGAATGACAAGTGGGCTGGGGGAGGAGAGGGCTGTGAGCTTGTGAATTAGTGGCAAAACATGCAGTTCAGTATGATGAGTGGGCTAGCCATCAGCAAATTTCTTTGGTAGTAGGGGAACAGGAGTGAAAATATTTTCATGCTAATTTTAGAAACTGTTGAAGAGAAAAAAATACGTGAGTGTACTTTTGCTGCACCTTTGCCACTGTTGCATTTATAAATGCAATTATAAAGAAATAATAATTTCTACTGCAGAAGACTTTTAATATCAAAGAGGAATTATAGATGGTGTGGCTCCTCCTAGGCATGGAACTCTACATAGTGATATTCTTTAGTAACATTTCTATTACCCTTGGAGAAGCTGTAATTGCTATTCAGGGTTATTTTTCTCCCTAGAATGTGGTAATTAATGTAATTATAAAATAGATGTTGCTAAGAACAGTTTTAGTATAAAGCCCAGGATGAGAGCAAAACAAGGCTGATACTGTTTCACATTGTTCGCTTGTTCTTTCTGATTAAATGCTTCTGCACATGGGCTTTAATTTCATTTATCGGCTGTGACATGTACCAGTGGTCTTGCCAGCGTGCAGAGAACAGTATCTTTTTCTTTCTTTTTCTTTTTTCTCTTTTAATTCTTCCTGGAGAATACCAGAAATGAAAATCTCATTTATTGAGAGGAAAGTAGTGTGTTAACAGTTATCCTGGTGTTTGGCCACTCCCTCTACAGTTTCTCCTAAGGACAGTTAATTAATAACAAATTAAGTCAATCTGCCTTGGTCCATTAGGTCATTTCCTCACTATTGTACTTTTATTGTTTTTTCATTAATAGCTGAACTCATTTTACGTGACTGACAGTTTGATTTGTAAAAGTTAAACTTGTGGGGTTTGGTTAGGGAGAACCTCGGAAGTGCTTGTATTTGTTCAAGTGTTTCTGCAGGTTGTTAAACCTATTTTCTGATTGTGCGAGTGGCTTCTCTTCAGCACCTTGCATATAGTCTTTGTTCATGCGCACCTCAGAATATACAGTGCCCTGTCACCTCCTTCAGCAGGAAACGGTCAGTAAACATCTGTCCTTCACACACAAACAGTACTGACAGATCTCACTGAAACCATAAGCTATTTGCAGTACAGTAAGATTCTTCAGATGTAGTGTGTATTCCCCCAAAATGGGGGAGTGATGAGTAAATCTTCTGTACTTCCTCTTGCATTAAAGGAAGGACAGAAATACGGGCGTGTGGGTGAAGTAGAATTTGAATGAAAACTTGTATGCATTGTTTGTCACCAGATCAAAGGAAGCAGCTCAAATGGAACATATGTTTAGTGAGCATTTTTTGTTAATGGTCTCAATCATTGCCAAGTCACTAGCTCTTCCTGAGTGTCTGAATGTGTGAGAATATATGTGTAAATTAACTCAGGCTGAGGAGTGCTTGGGCAGGGTACACAAGGATTCTTTCAGGCTTCTGGACATTCAGATCTACTTATTTTACATGTAAATTTGGTGATACAGAGTACCCCTTATTAAAGTAAATTTTATCTAATTATTTTTTGTAAGACACACAGTGAATTATGGCTTACTGTAAAGACATCAATTCTTAGTATGTCTTTATCCTTAATATGCAGATACTTTATTAAAGCTTTTCAGTACTTGAAGGGGGCTTATAAGAAACATGAAGAAAGACTTACCAAGTCCTGTAGTGTCAGGACAAGGGGCAACCGTTTTAAACTAAAAGAAGGTAGGTTTAGATTGGACATAAGGAAGAAATTTTTTGTGATGAAGATGCTGAGACTCTGGCAGAGGTTGCCCAGAGGAGCTGTGGCTGCCTCCTCCCTGGCAGGGTTCAAGGCCAGGTTGGACGGGGCTTTGGGCAACCTGGGCTAGTGGAAGGTGTCCCTGCTTGGGGCAGGGGGGTGGCACTGGGTGGTCTTTATGGTCCCTTCCAACCCAAACCACTCTGTGATTCTATGTTGCCCTTGGTGGTAAGTTCAGGCCAGAAGGCCCTGCTTCTCGTGACAGCTTGTTATCTCCCCTCTTCTGCAGTTCCCACTTTCCAGGTTGCACCAATATAGTTGAGTCTGAAGTCATATAGTAATCATGACCACTTAAATGCTCTGGTTAGAAAACCTGTAAAATAAAATGGTGATATTCTGTGATTCAGTTACAGTGCAGCAAGGAGTATGAAAAAATAGGCAGAGAAATTCATATATGAGTTTCACCATGAAGAGCAACACAAAATGGATGTAAAATCTAAATTGTCTTTAGCTATAGATCGAGGTATGTTTTTGACCAAGTTCATAATTTTATTTGTATATGAATTTGCAAAATCTAAACTATATGAAAGACTGTTGAGAGCTCAATGAGGTATTTATGGATGAAGTTTTGCTGGGCTTGTCCAGTTTCATTCACAGTTGCTAGCTTGCCCACTGGTTCATATGGATTACTGTCATGTCTTCAATTAGACTGTGTTGCCTTTCTCAGTATTTTCTGTGACTGCTACTTAGCAAGAAGTCAATTGTGTTTTGGAGAAGTATCTAGATAGGATCAGAAAACAGTAATTACTTCTACTTGCTTATCCTGACTCTTCAGCTATACACACTACTATTCTGGTAGCACAGCTATGGAAAATCCAGCTTTTGGTTCTGAGTAAGAGTTCTCTACTTGGATCTGCTCTTCTGTGTGTGGAGCGCTTGAGAATGACGCTTCAGCAGGGAATGCAAAGTATCTGAAAAGACAGTTTTGGAAATGGAAAGACGTTTTACGGTTGAAGAGATGAGGTGAGGTAAAAGGCTCAGGGCTAATCTCCAGGTCCATCATGATGTGATAAATTAATATTAATGATGATGATACTAATTTGGACTGGTGAGAGTTAAAACTTTTCCATTGAAAGGCTGTTTTGGATGCAGAACCCTAATGAAATAGATTTGAAATGTTCTGCAGGGATGTGTTATAAAACTAAGCACATAGGTAGGCCTTGGCGGGCTCCCTTGGCACCTGGGATCTTGGGCCATTTTACCAGCTTGCTGGCATTTTGCCCAAGTGTTTTCGAAAGTTTTCCACTCTATAGAAAATGAGACATTTCCAACGTTTCAAGTTTTAACAAAGGTAGAAGTGGAAATGTTTAATTTTGTATGGAACAGAAAATGTAATTCCCAAACAGGTCTTTTCAGAAGTGATGTGGGGTGCTGCAAGGGTGTGTGCACAGTTTAATGTAGTTGGGATCCTCAGATACTGAAGTAAAGACAAATACACTACATATTTTTAAAAGAACTTTCTTTTTAAGTTGAAAAGCCCCTTCTTATTCCCAAAGAGCTACTGTGTGGTTTATTTATTCTCATTTTGAGATTTGTATAGAGTAGGTGTTTGACATAAGTAGCAAAGTGGGGTTATGATGACATATCTTTTCCTGAGGAAATTAAACTTGACTTTATGTGAGGAATTTTCCCTGCAAACACTGTGGAATTGTATATATGTTTGGTACTCTGACATTCCGTGGGTGTATAGGAAACTTATTAAAGGCTCACATTACTTTGGGTCATACTGTCCTTTCTTTGACTGTTTTGATATTTGCAGCAGAACTTGATAAATAGTAATCCAGAATGCATTGTCACTAATATGGGCTTAATTTATCTTGCACTGCTGCAGAGATACTGCTCTTAAAATGTCCTATGCAGTTTGATTAATTGTCCCTTGTATACAAGAGTCACATAGAGACATCTTTGATAAAGCTCTTGGACCACAATTTTTTCCTCTTCATCTTTGCACTGTGGCTTTATGACATCCCCTTCAACAATTGAGATCACCATATTAGAAAATATTTTGCGTTATTATGTTCTTTTTAAAACTCAAATAATTATGGGAAACTGTCTGCCTTAAGTAATTAGGGAAAATATGTTGGGATAGGTTTAGAAGCTCTTCTCAATTACTTTTATTCCATAAGCATGCTCTGTACGTGTGGCAGTAACAGAAAACATAGTTAGCTGTTTTATGCAAGTTAGTTATTACTAGGTTAATCACTTACTAATCTAGTAAAATGTTTATAATAAGGCCAAAATCTCACAGTTCAGAAAATTTTGATGTCTAGAGGCTTATGGTTTTTAATTGAAAATCCAATTACTTTGATCAATAAATCTAAGTTATTTTAAACTAATTTAGCATCTGGGAGTCCAGGAGTCATGCTCTAATGCCCTGTTCTGTGAAGAACTATAAAAACGGACCAAAAAGAGAGGTGCAGGTAAAAAATTGGTAATGTATATGTGGCTATAGTCAGAGCCTGTATTTTCCAGGTCAGGGAGAAGTGACCCATGGGGTCTGTAATATTGTTATGATGACTGTCTGCAATGTACAGAAATGGTGAGATTTTTGTCTTTCTCCAAAGACAATTTAATAAGATACGAATAAAATATAGTAGAGCCTAGGATTCTAACACTTTAAATTTAATAAAACAGAAATATCCCACTGGAAAATAAAGGTTGTGAGTGTTTATCAGTGAT
This sequence comes from Athene cunicularia, assembly GCF_003259725.1. NCBI lineage: Eukaryota > Metazoa > Chordata > Aves > Strigiformes > Strigidae > Athene > Athene cunicularia. The sequence goes on from NW_020799112.1 coordinate 6,965,121, forward strand.
AAAAATCCACAAAATGTGCAAGCCATTATCAGAAAGACACAGTAAGAAACTTAAGGATTCCGTTTACATGTAGAGTCATTATATATTTTTAGGGCAATAAATGCTAACATTGCCATAATTAGTCAATGAAACCATCTAAACTCTGTCGTGCAGAACAAACTTTTTTTATGATTGAGGCATTTTGTGACATGTTTCTAGTTTGAGTTCTGATCTTTAATGAATGGCACCAACACCATTCACCCATGTTTTCCACTCAAATGTGAAAAAAGAAGTGGGATTCACACCATAAATTTGGAAAATCTATAGTGAGTGCCCGTGCTGGCTGCGATTATGTTTACTCCATAGACAGCATCACTGCTTTTGAACCAGTGGAACATAACATCACATTAAATATGAAGTATCTCAAACCCTTATGAATATAGGTCTGGACAGTGTACCATGGTTAAAGTTTTCTCCATGTAAAAATCCCTCCTCTTGTAAAAATCTTTGAATAATCCTTGTGATGTTCAATGTAAGTTGCTATTGCCCCTAAATATCTTAGGGTATTCTCTTGTCTGTTGTTAGTGTTTATACATGGTAGACAGTTTCCATATGTTAGTATAAGAGTTAGCTAATTCATATATATTTAGCACCATTAGTATGTTTGGGGTTTAGCTTGAGCAGTCTGGGAGCTGAATTTTCCAGAGGCTCTATTAACTTTCCAGTTTATATTTTCTTGATTTTTAATGTACAGAGCTACTTCAAAAGGTATGGTTAACATTAGTACTTCAGTATTTTATGATACTGTAGGAAGCATTGAGCTGCATTTTTCTTCTGTGAGGTTTATTTTGAAGTTCTGAGCCTGTTAAATGAGTTGCATGATGAAGATGGAGAAGTCTACATACTGGTGGAAGTTGAATGAATTTGTGTCTAAGAATGGCTGAAGATTCAGACCCTCATTTATGTGTAGTAATAATGTGATATAAAGATATTAATAGTTCACCTAAGTGCCTCAAAATCAAAACCAAAATGCATATCAGTTGGCTAAAACATTTGCTTCCTAACTTCTTGATGAACTATGAATGGTAGGTTTCATGTAACATTTGGAATTGTCTGAGTAGTTACCTTTCTGATTCTTAGAGTAGATGGAATGCACGTGTCACAGAGGAGAGGAAAGGGGAAGAGACCCACAGTTATCTCACCACTTGATCAGTTTTGAATAGTAGCATTAGCACTTAAAATATTGTGGAGTGATTCTGAAACTTCATTCTAATGCTTGTCAAAACAAAGCGATTTATTTTTGTTCCATGATAAAACATGACTTCGGGGTGATTTAGATGCATTGCCTGGTTATTGTTGAGACATAACCTCTGTGCCAAGTTTTAAAGAGGAAACTAATCAATGAAAATTGTGTCTTCAGAGTTGCAACCAGACGGTTGCATTCCTGACGTATTTGTAGATTTATTTAATGGGCTACTGTAAATTTGAGTAGTTGTCACTTATCAATATAGACAAGTGTTGTGGGACATATTTTAAGGCATTTGGACTTTATTTATTTTTGTCAATTCATATTGACAGAAGTCTTTGTCTGAAATTCTGGTGTGTAATTATTCAACACTCCTATAATTTGAACAAGAAATTTGCTTTTTATTCATGTGTTACTTTAATTGCATCCAGGTTTTCAAAGCAGAGGAAGCTGCAGATGTCTAGAAACTTTGATCGGAGGAAGTGCCTTGAATTAATTTACAAATAATTTTTAAAAAAATGTTCATTTTATGAACATATGTTAACTATTCCTGTTAATTACAGGTATAGAAAACACCTACTGTCAGATGTCAGCATCTGCTATGGTACATGAAAGGAGTAATTTTTTCATGGTATTTTTAGGAGATTAGTTCAGTACTGCTGATAATAATGTTCAAGTTCAAGGTGCATTTTCAAGCCAGATACAGGAAAAGAACAGAAATTACGTGAATATGGGAACTTGCAGTGTAAGTACCCACCAATACCATCCCAGTTCTCTTTTGTACTGACTGAAGTGAGTGGAGGAAGAGGAAAGTGCAGGAGAAACTGCTGAAGTTAAGCTAAGGGTGCTGCAGGAGAAGGAATCTGTTAGCAATGCTGTAGCTAGAGTTTTTGGTTTTGTGAATTTTTTTAATTTTAGATTTTTATGGAAGGCTCAAAACCAGCAAATGGACAAAACTCATATAGCAAATGAGGAAACATAAATATAAGATGACCTCTAGCAAGCATGTGTTCCTTTGCCTAGGCACAGAATATTTGTGTTGAAGGATGGTAGTGCAAACCCTCTCCCCAAGAAGTGGTGAAAATAGAAGTGGCACCACATGCCTTGTGGTGCCCAGAACAGTTATTTAAGACTTTGGCATTTGATATGTTAAGAGGTAACTGCATACAGAACAACACAAAACCCAGAAATAATTAAAGCAGTGGTGATATTAAAAAGAAAAAAAAAGAAGCAAAAAAATCAGTCTGTGGTGCTCTGTCTCATCTTTGCTACCACTTCATCAAGTGTGCTGTGCGTTTGTCCAGAAGTAACACCTTTGAGGGCAGCGTATTGCACACAGTGACATGCAAGTGTAATTAATAAGACAGTTTCCTTCTAGTGACAGGTTGCTAAGGCTGTTTATCTTCAAATTCTTGACTTACATTTGTGGAAAATCTAATCCTGTATTTTTTATATCTGTCACTGCAGTGTTAGAGAGGCAATGGGTGATCTGTATGGGGAAAAAGCCAGGGAAACATCCCCTACTGTTTTCTGCAAACCATCTTCAGGTTTTGGCTTCTCAACATTCAATAACTTCCCAGCCAAGGAACATACTGGGTATTTTTCTATATTTCTGTTTGCATTATCATTTGTTAAAGGTAGTAAGCATACTAATTACCTTGATGGCTGTTTTGAGACTTCAGTTTGGGTGACTTTTTGAAGACATTTTTTGTAATGGTTTGTAGTTTTAGTTTGAACAGCAAAGTGCCATTAAAAGGACTTGATGTGACAAAGTTGGACCTGCAAAAGTTTAGAGCTTTCAGAACTAGAGTTTGGTCAACAAACCTATGGTAACTCTTATGTGTTAAGAAAATTATTTAATCATCTGATAGTATATTATTTTACCCCAGGGTCCCTGCATAGATCAACAGCTTAGTTATTAGTGATACACTACTCAAGGTTATTCTCTTTATTATTCAGCCTTTGGCTCCCTGTCTTAAAAATGCTCCTTGAAGAAGAGAAAAAATGGCTTTTCTGAGGACTAGTTGATACTGTTACTGCAGTGTTTGTTCACAAAGCTGCAGTGTGATAGCAAGATCTAACCTCTACTGTAAGAAAGAGAGATGAGATATGGAAGAATAAGGTTTAAAATTATTTAATACCCCATGTCAAGTAATTTGGATTGATTTTTTTTTTCCCTGTGTTCAGCATCACATTTATTATTTGACAATTATCAAAGCAAAATTTGCATTGGCCAAAATTGTGCTTATGATTTGGCAGCTCATCTTCAGATCAGATCCAGAGGTTTTCAGTCTGATCCCCAAACCAGAAAGTACATAGTTCACAAACTAAAAAAGGATTCAATTAAGTAAATTGCACCATAGGTGACATTCCACCCCACCCCCTCCAACTGGTACCAGAGTAACTAGTTCCAGAAACTGCAGATTGTCTTTTGTGTTCCTTATTCAGTGTGCCCATTGTATACCTGCTAGCTTCTACAGTGAATGAGACAGATTATATAAATAGCTCTTCTAACTAAACATTCACAGTTTATCCCCAGAGTAAGTCCACTCTGCATACTGAATTGAGTCATAGATCATATGGAAAAATCAGTATGTAATCATGTAGTGGGGAATGGACCTCACAGGCAAAAAGAGCCAAACAATATAGTAATTACATGGACAATCTTATCTAAGTTGAGGTTAAACAGTCTTTTAATACCTTGTGACTTACTGTATGTAACTTCATAGTTTTAAAACAAACCCAAAAGATCCTTCAAAACCAGAATGCCATCATGTGATACGTCGCTATTCAAAGAGTCATCAGACCATTGCAGCTGAGCCAACAGTAGAAGGAATTTACTCTCTACTAGTACTACAGGTCAATGAAAATGCTTTGCAATAGTGTTCATAGGTTTTTCTCACCACAGGAGCATTTGCCATTCCTCCAAATACAACCCATCTCTGCTCCTTCCCTCTCTCAGAAGCCGTCCACTGTATTTTCTTGCTCAGTCACACATCTCACTTTCCTAGTACCTAGTCTAATGTTTTCCATCTCTTCTGCCTCCAGTCTCTCATCCTGCTACTTAGGTTCCCTGGCTTCTCTCAGTTTCATCCAGTTTCACTTTCCTCTTCTCAGTACCTTCTTCATTTGACCTGCTCATCTAGTCTTATCTCTTGAATCCCAGTCCCAAGATTTATCCAAGTTTTTACAAGGTGTTCCATGCATTTTAGGTACAGGCATTTGTATTGGGGCACTTCCTTGCTTTGTCCATGTGCCTGCAACAGGCTCAAGGGATGATTAAGAACAGAAGAGGGAGATGTCTTGTTTTCATTTCCCGTGCCTGCCCCTAATACAGACCTCAGGAGCACGTACTGATAATTGCTGGAAAACTTCTCAGCCTCTTTTAGCCTCAGATGTGGAACACGCTTCTTGTAAACAGATTGTTCCAGTAGTTTAGCTTCAAAACTTTTAACAAGTTTTGACGGAACATGTACAAAGTATGATTATCAGCATTTTTTTAAAAATCTTGTGGCCTGGCTATATTTGGGTAGATTTCCATATAAAAGGCAGAGGATACATTCTTGACAAAAAACCCCACTTTCCTGGCTGGCTTCATTTCTCTCATTAAAATACACCAGGCACTTATATTTTGAAAAAAATTATTAGAATATTTGAAGAATGTGAAAAAAATAAAACACTTCTTCCCTCTTGTTTTCCTTCAGACTCATTCTTGGATTAAATACTTCAGTCAAAAAAATGAGACTAAGACAGATCCAATGAATGGAAATTTTTAGTCGGAATGGTTAAAGTTTGACAAACTCATAAGTAAAATGGACAGGGCCACCAGCCGTACCTATACCAAAACATTATAAAATATGGCAAATATATCTGCAGTTTAAGGTGCCTTTTTGTTTTAAGTAGTAGGAAGAAAGAAAATATTGCAGAAACATTGTTGAGAGCATGTTGTATCAGAAACTTATTTTTGATGGAAATAACTCTAAAATACAAATAATACTGTAATTTCTGTTACATTTGTCTCCTGCAAACTCATAGTAATTTTAAAACTACAGTTCCAGTGCTCTACAGTTGTTCACTATTTGTGGAAAACAAATTGTTCCACACTGTAGGTCCTTTTTTTTTTTTTTTTTAACAAAAAAAGAACAAAAATAATTCTCTGATCAAACTTACCAGGATTCACCCTAGATATGGTAATATCAATACACTTGTGTCTGTATGTTTCTGCCTCATATATCACTGCCTAAACATTTCTGCTGCCTGGTTGACACTTAGGATAGAGATCCTTCTCTAAGAATGTTGTGGTTATTGCTGTAATAATTTTTATATAAATATTGGAATATCTTGGTAATACAAATCAGAAACTTCCCTAAACATTCAGTCCTCCTGCTGGAACCATTCAGGTAGTCCCTTCACCCACACAAAGGTCAGTCATTGAAATGGAATACATGCAATTGAATGTCCATTTAAATTGATCAGACTTTCATATAGAAAACTGGCAGAAGTTTATTCCCATGTACTGATGAAGTTGGTAGAATAGAAGAGTAAAGTAGTGAAACCTATGTGACATAAAGACTGCAGCCCAGAAAGAACAGGCTGCTCCAAGAACAATGTTTTTTAAAAATAAAATAAAATACTGCTGGAGACCCTAGAGTAGATGTTTTATCACACTGGCATAATTTTCTATGAACTGCAAGGACTTAGATATATTTGCTTTAAGTCTGTTGCTTTCACTGGAGTTGCATCAAGTGTGAGTTTGTCTCAGGGTCCTTCAAAGCTGGTATTGGTAGTTCCTTTCAAAAAGAGTTTTGGATTGGCTGATTTTTCTAGTATAAAGAATACTACTACTATTAATATATGAAAGCAACTATCTTTAGTACATAAACCTCATATTTTCTGAGGAGGGCTATTAAAACATGGTCTGTTTCTCAGATATATTTGATCAGTCTAGACAGGTGAGATGCTGAATAAGCAGCAAGGCTGAAAAGCTTCCATGTTAAGGCATTCTTCACACTTTGAGCCAGGTTGTGTCAAATGGAAATAACTTTTCGTTGATTTCCCACTAAATGAGACAATAGTGTGCAGTTTAAGCACCTTGAACATTATGTGGTGTTTCTATAAATAGATATTTGAATGGATTCTTGTAGAGACTGAGAACAGCCATTACACAAAGTAGTTATGATTTCTGTTGCAAATGCCAAGATTTTGATGCTTGATTGGGATCATGTAAAGAATATCCTATGTGTGCTCCAGTCTCAGTACTGAAGTAATTATTTGCTCAGGGAACTGAGCACTAAAAGAAATTTGGGACAGTAAAATAGTAACTACATTTGGAGAAAATGGCTTTGAAATGAGTTGATCGTCATTTGGTCTTTTGCTGGATCAAAAAACCACTAGCTTGCTGAACAGTCAACCTACTAGATCATTGGCAGGTGTTAACTGACATAACTCTGCCTTCCATAGCATACTTGCATATCACTTTACACCAGATGATACCCTGTTCCAGGATGGTCTTGTTTTTCAGTATTTGTCTTCCATTTTCTAATTGTTAGACTTAGATGTTATAGAAACCAGTTATTGTTTCTCAGATTTTTTGTTTGTTTGGTTGTTTGTGGTTTTTTTGGACTAGCATTTGTAAAATTTTAGCAATAAAGAGAAATGGATTATTTCCTTGACACATTTTTGTTACTACTGAGGAACTGCACTGTTTTCCTACTATAGCTCTTTGGTGAGCCCCTCCTAAGCTTATAATGCCAAACGTTTCCAGTCATGGACATTAGATCAGTGTAGATGCTTTGTGTGGGATGGATGAGTGTCTAACATTTTATTTAAAACCAAAGCTGGACTTGAATCTTGTACAAGTTGTTGAAAATCTTAAATAAATTATTTCAATCTAATCAGATGGATCTGTCAGTGAGAATTTAAAAAAAAAGCCACAAACCTCTAAAGTTAAGGAGTAATATTTCTTTTTCCATCCATTTGGTTTATCATTCTTCTCCATTATTAGACATACTGTGTTTTCAGCTGTGAAGTGCTATGGAAGGGAAAAAAAGGTAAAGCAATAATAGATGCACTTGCCACATTGTGCAATAATGCCTTATTTGTCTGATACATTGCAGAGTTAATAAAGATTAGGTTTGGGTAACACTTCAAAGACTTATTCGGAGGACTTTCTTGGTGCAAAGCTGAAATCATTAATGGAAAAAAAGGGTTCTTGAATTCCAGACTGAGATGGTAGCAGTTTCCTTGTCCGTGGCAGTGGGAGCAAGCACATACCTTGGGTAAGGCACACACCCTGGTGTGCTGCTCTGCCATGGACCATCTTCCTTGTTCCAAATATAAGCTCGTTGCTAGCTGAATGTGATTTGGGGAGAAATACAATGATTTTGTATTCTGCACACATCTAAGGTCTTTTCCATCTATGATGGGCAGCCCCTTGAAAGCAGTGAGGGAACAGAGAAAGGCTACAACCCAGTATTACTTGCTCACTTAGTCTCTACATCACTTCAGAATCTTCCTCTGATTAGTAAAGAAAGTAGTTTATGATGATTGTTAAAACTAAGCTTAATGTCCATTGCAACAGACACGTAGGTGTAAATTCATCGCTTGAGGCAGTGCCGAGATTTCAACAATACAGGTGCTCATTCCTCATAAACTTGTCCAGATACCACTGCATTCACAGATGTTAATTTTCATTCCATGTCAAGCCAGACATTTATAGTGTACTGTCTGTTGTCATGGACTGTAACTAGAGATGGCTAGCACTATTTTTACTGCAGAGCTGTTCTTCACATAATTGTAAAAATTTTTGCATTTTAAAGTTTCTTGCATATTTTTGTTTTTCAGAAGCATCAATTCCATTTTAATAAAAAGTCTGTCTGATATTTTGTGCCATAGACATGTAGACACATTTAAAATACCTTATTTCTATTTTTAGATGGCAGACAATTGTCTTCATCTTCTGTTACCATCTTTAAAAATCAGAACTATTGGGGGAATAAGAGTCACCAGTAGTTTAAATGGATCTGTTGCTTTCTTTCAGTGTGTTTTCAGCTAGACAAGAGTAGGTTGCCTTGATTCTAAGTAACACTGATAGGGGCATGCAAGGTTCTTGGCAATGCAAAGAGAAGCAACTTAGCAGAAGAAATAAAATTTGAAGGACCCCACATTCTGCTTTCATATATGCACATGGAACTTCCACAGGCTTCAGGAAGAGCAAGGCAGCAGCGATTCAGAGCAGAAGTTCATTGAAGACATGGTAGACTGTTGTGTAAAGAATAGGAATCTATGTAGTGTGCATATTGCAAGGACATGTCACTTCTAAGAGTATGTTTTGAAAATGAAAGAAGAATCTTCAGATTACTGTTTCAGAAACAAGTATTTTAATTATTTTTCTTTGGAGATATGTTTATCCTCTGGAATATCAAAGGATTAATCTGATTAGAAATAGGGTACAACTAGATTACATGGACTTAATTTAATATATAGTATTGAACACATAGGAAATATTAATTATGAATTATGCCTGAGCCTGGAGAATCCAGAAGGACTATGGGGCCTTGGAAAAAGAGTTTGCCAGTTACTGTAGGTCATAAGAATGAAACAGTGCCAAAAATCTTAGTCAACATTTTAATTGCCTTTAGAGGTGGTTTCGGGATCAAAATGGCCCATTTATGCATTTCCAGAAGTGCATTATCTCAGTGCAGCTCTAACCAGCTTTGCTAATGGCAGGCATGGGTCCAGTGTGAGTGCCTATCTGCTGGCAGACTGATAATTTTCTGGTGTTTTGCCAACACTTCATTAATTAAACCAAGTGTCAAAGATTTGTTAAAAACCTGTGCTTTTCGAATGTTTCCCAAAATCTAAAAAGCAAGTAGGGTGTTTTCTTTATTTTACAGTCTTAGCTGTACTTGCAGCTCATTTTAAGAAAGCTGTAATGGTACATGACAAAGAGAAGTACTGTGTGTTGCTGTCCCTCAGAATACTTTCATACCTGCATTTCTCAGATGAAATTGAGGCATAAATAAAGCTACTGTTTCAGAAGTTCAAAGTTTCTATCAACTGCAGACACAGTGCATTTCAAGAAATTTGGCCTGCGGTCCCAAAACACAAAGGGATACTTCTAAAATGTTTTGTCTTAAGCACAGCCAGCCTCATCAATGCAGAGCTGTGCTGCTGCTGTTAATTCCACATTCTGAAAGCACAGAAAGACAAGCTGGCTGAGATACTTATTGAAACAGCCGCATCAAAGTGCAGCAGTGGAAAAGTCTTACCTGGTGTGAAAATGTCCAGCATTTTGCAAGTACTTAGCTGAATAAAGTCCTACATGTTTAATTTACAGCATTGGTTTTTCCAAGCAGCATATTTTAAGTTCAGAGACATCATCTAAACCCATGTAAAATTATGGATTCTAGATGCTGTTTCTAATTTCATAGCGCACAACTGAAAGAATAATGATTTAAAAAGCCTCTCCCAGCATAGAGTGTAGTTTTCTAGATAATTATGTCTACCTCTACACGATGGAACCTGAGATTTATCTTAGTACATGCAGCATATATTTTTTACTCATCTGGCCTCCACAGACCTGGTTTAAAAAGGAGACTTTGTTTCTTTATTTACCCATGTCTGGAGAGGTCATCCTGTTTTTATATCAAAACCTTTATGAAGTTTTTGAGGAAAAAAATGAAATTCCAGATCTGTTGTTAACAAAACAATGAATCAAAATCAACATTTCGTTTTCAAAAAAATTGTTTTCAAGTCCCTAACAGTCAGCACGATCCTAATGCCCTCATGTTACGGAGGGGGAATCACACAGTAAGGTTAAATATTTCAGCAAAGTTCATTCCGAAAGCCTCTGGGAGATTTTGGAAAGAGATCCAGGTTGTTTAAATCCTAGTACTCTGGCTTAGCCACAGGAACATTCTTCATCTGTAAACATGCCAACATGCCTGCTTTTCAAAGCAAAATTCGCCTGGCAGAGGGCCAGGCAGGGTGTCGGGACGCTGTTGCGGGCAGAGCCTGGGAGCCGAGCCCAGGTGTGACCTGCCGCACGCTGCAGGCCTCATGGTGCTATGGGGAAGCCTGGCTCTGTCCTCAGTCCTCTTCCAGTATCTCCCAGCCACTGGCCTGAGCTGCAAGCAAATGATGAACTCCCTAAGGTACAATTGTCAGACACTGGAAACAGAAGCTTTCTTTGGGGTTGTCATCTTTAGTCACTGATGCTCGTTGCTGTCTTTTAGGAGTTTTATAGTCAAGCTCTATGTGTTTGTGACAGAAATAGTAATTAAATGATAGTGTAAAAGTGGGTTGTCCTCTCAGGGAAGAAAAAAAAAATGAGGATCTACAGAAACCCCTATGTTAAAGTTTCACTTTTAATTGTGCAGGGTCGTGCTTTTTTCTTTCAATGATAACTATGTATTTTCTGCCTAAAAAGCCAGAGATGCCAAGAGAAAGTGCTTGGTGCTCTTGGCTCTTCTGAGAAAGGCCCAAGGATTTCATTTTTGGGGAGCTAAGCAGTAGGTGGCATAAAACTGTGATTTTGTTTGGCAATGCAGTAAGAATTTAGGTGCGATTAATAAATTATGTATAGATGTTAACTAGTATATACTTATGGTATAACTTCTAAGCCTTGGTGATTCATAAGCTATAGTAAGTTTAACTAGTTGCACCTTGTAGTTAACTCTTTCATAAAATATTTTTAAAATACATTTAGAAATAAAGCTGAGTATAATCTGTATAAAGAATAAAGCAAAGAGTTTTTGCAGTCCAGATGACTCACTCAAATTTTTACTCAAAATTTTACTTTGTAATTAAACTTTGATGAAAGGAACGGAGGAAGTATGACTGAGTTGGGACTTTTAAAGTAGCAGGGACATTACTGAGTTAGCCTTTTCTTCTGATTTTGGCTTGATCCACGCAGTGTTTAGTGTATTTGTCGGTCCTTTGTCCTGCTTTAAAGCAATGGGGCCTCTGTCCTGTGGGCAACTTTCAGTACGTTTAAAACCAGAAATTGTAGCTATATAAAAAATCATCTTAGAAAGGGTGGGTGTCACTATTTTTTTGGCAACAGCAATGAATATTTTGATATTTTTATTCATATGTTGTCTGCAGTTGGTATGAACGGGGTATACAGGAAATGGTTTATGAGCCAGAAATACTGGTACACAAGAGCACGAGCTCAAGGCTCAGAGAAGGAAAAGCTAGAAAAAACAAAACTTCACAATAAGACTGTCAGAAAACATGTGCCAAAAAAAAAGGGGAAAGGCGTTCCAAAAAGAAACCCTTCAGGCGGGTTCTTTGCTGGTGCAGACTGATGTCATTCTGCTGTAATTTAATGTAGTGACCTTAATTTCTGCCAGCTCAGGTTCTGTCCTCTCGCCTTTAGGATATGTGCTGTAATTGGTTTCCATGAAGAGTGTAAGCTTCCTAGCCTTGCTTAGTTCATTGGTGTGGCTGCATTACCCTTGATGCACTCTGTGTCACAGATGTAAGGGTGTGTATTTCAGTTGTGGGAATATAGCTTTGCTTTCTGCTTTTGGCACTAGAAAGACTTTTGGTCCAACCCTCCCAATGTAGTTTGGTGGCTCACGGTCCTATTTTCAGGGAAGCTTTTTTGCTTGTTTTTTTTATTAGAGGGTTTGTTCAGGAAAACAATATTTGCACATACTTTGAGATCTCTGAAGGATGGGTGAACAAATCACAGATGGCTGTTTGGCCAGAAACAGTGTTTATTCTAGAAGATTTGTTACGTGATTCTAATAGAAGATAAAGTAGTCTGTGAACCTTCCCCCAGGCATGTCTTTGGTACAGTTTATAGCCCACTTGGAAACTCTTGACTTTGATGTCTCACTGATCCAGTTACAAACATCTTCATATATAGATGGTGGATATGAAGCAAGAACTCTTCTGGGACCTCTGGTGTGCTGACTTTCACTGCAGAGATGACCAATCTTTCCCCTATACAAATATAAGAGAACAGACTTGCAGTTGCAACAAGAGCTATTCTAACCGATACTCTTGCTGTTCCCTTCAGAACCAGTTATTTAGCCATGCTGCTTTCATATAATAGTCTGTAGTTTTCCCTTGAAATAGAAAAAATTCTGTCTCCTATACAGTAAATATGCTGATGTTTCAGTCCAGTTCTTCATGTGGTTTCTACTGTTTTTGAATAGTGTTTTAAATAGCCATTTTGATCATCAAAAGGCTACCTGAAAAAATGCATGTGACCAGATCTTGTCTATTTTCTCCAAGCATAGCAATTCTAATTAATCCCCTGCCGTTTTTAGAAATCTTTCTCCCCTCTGTGTGTGCCCACACACAGAGTAGTCTTTTGCTGTAACTGCCGTAGTGTGAGGATACAGACAGAACAAAGTAATTAAGTATTTAAGTATTTAACTTGTATTTACTTTTGGAATCTGCTTCACATCTAAACAAGGCTCGACTGCCAATTTTCATTGCAAGTGACCTAATAAAAGATGTTACTTCTATCTGTAAAACTTGCCCTGCCTCAATATGTGTGTGTACGCTTGTATATAAGAAGCAATTCCCACTATTTATCTTCAAAAACTCTGAAGCTACCATTTGAAGGCTCAAGTTAAAATACAAATTAATACAATGACTCTAATAGCAGTATGTAGAAATAATAATAATAATAATAATAATAATAATAAAGTGATAATATGGTAATGAAACATAGGATGAGAATAAGAAGTTGTTGTGGCCAGCTTTTAATAAGTTATAGAAGCATGTATGTTAAATATTTCAACTCTATTGAATCTGAGCCCAGAAAATTAATAATGAAGAATGCAAAGCTATTGTGGAAAGGAAATGATTTGGATCTAATTTACTGAATTTATCTTGAAGTGTTGTCTTTTTGCTGAGGAAAATGACAACTCAATAAAAAATTCACTTTTTTATAGAACTGTTGCTCCATGATCTCCACAAACTCATTTTTTTCTACAGGCACTTCTGATACTGTTACTTAAAAGCACACTGTTTATTGCCTGTTTTAAAGAAAAGGAGTCTCCTGGTCTTCATATTGTTCACCTGGATTAGAATTTGGCAATGCCTTCATTAACCTTCTAAACTGAATTGATAAGAAAGCAATAATAACATTGCTGTTGATTATAATGTGGCTGTCTTGTTGTTGTTTTTTTTTTTTTAAACAGATGTGTCCCGAAAGCAGCAGAAATATTAGAGAGGTGCAGTGTGCATCATACAATAACAAACCATTTATGGGTCGATTTTATGAATGGGAACCTTTTGCTGAAGGTAAGGGAAGACAACTTGGTTTTGCATTATTATACAGATTGTGTTTTGGAAAAGCAAATGGGATTTTTTTACTCAGTGGAAGCCATCAGGCTTTGACTGTTTGAGTCTTGCTCATTTTGCTCTGTTTGTCTGCTGCATTTATTCATGGATAGACAAGTAGATATTCTCATATCAATATTTCTTACATTTTGCAGGAATGAAAGCATGTGAGTACTACTTTGATTGGTATACTATTGGCTCTGTATAGTGCTGCAACAGTATTTCACCTTCTACACTGTTAGCTACCTTCTTTTTTTTAATGTATTTGCTTTTGAGGACAAAGGGTCAGCATGGCTTCATTTCAGTAAATGGAGTTAAATTTTTTTTAATGCCAGCTTAGCACGTAATTCATGGTCCATATGCATTCAGTTCAGGACACTCTGGCTGTCTAATTTGTACTTTCTAATGGTCTGTTTGACAGTTGGGATGCTGACTACTGGAGGGGTGTCTGTGATGGAACACAAAGCAGCAGCAGCTCTAGGAGTGGTCTGTCACCCCTCTAGAGTCCTACCCCTTGGAGTATGAAATCTTAGCCAGTTGGGGGTTATAACTTTCTCCAGAAACATGTTTTGTGAAATAGTTATTTTGTTCGTCTTTCTGTAAACAAGAGCTGGGCCCACCTCAGTTAAGATTTGTGATTATGTATGAGGTAAATAATTTATTCTTCAAATACCTCCCTGGTTTCAGAGGAATTTAGTTCATGTCCTATTTTTTTAAATTATTTAAAAAAAGCTGTTTTCCACAAACCTTCAAAGACCAAAGAGGATTTATTTATTCATAGAGAAATACATATGCATACTGCAGACTAGCTATCTTTATTATTCTGAGGCCATTCTATCACTTGGCATGAATCACTAGTAGGAGAGTACAAACATGACTTCGTTACGCACAGCCTCCTTTACTGACAGGCTGTGTGTCCTCTGTACCACATATTCTCTGCAATGTCTCCTCTCCAAATCGAGGCACAGCCTCACCTTAAAATGATACAATTTTAAAAATAATTAACCTGTATTTTTTAAGTGTCTTTTGAATATGGCTTTTATTGCCTTCTATGTAAGTAGCTACATATAATACAATACCACATGGTTAAACAGAAGTAATACATTTAATGTCTTACAGTCGGTGTTTATAGCCTCTTTGCTAGAAGACTTCGTTACAAATAAAGGCTTCAGTGTGTTATGATTTATCTTTATGGTAATGCCCTGCCCCTGTATGTCCTAAAATTGATGTAGTGGCAGGATTTACCTGATTATGCACATCTTCAGTGTCAGTGATCTGCTCTGAGGCAATTAGCACTCTGTGCATGTTTTACGTGCCTTCAGTTTTTACGCTGTGCTAAGTTGCTTTCCCAGCTGCAACAGGGAGGCAAAATAAGAGATTTGGGAAAGGAATGATAAAGTGTCTTTCATGATGGAGAGATTCCTCCTGGTTCTCATACTTTTATTCCCCCGCCCTTCATCCTAATAGGTTTAGAAGAAGAAAAGGGTGATGGCTACTGGTGATTTTTTTGCTTTAATAAACTGAGGTCACATGTATTCTGTAGTATAGAACCTGATACAACGTTTTGAAGTGAGAGCTGTGAAAAGCACATCTGTGTAGGGCTGCAGCTGGATATGGAAGACAGCATGTGCTGCTGTCACTGTATTGCTCTTGGGAACTGAGGGAACCCCTTGCTGGACTGTATTATGTGAATAGCTTGCTTTGAGACAGCTTTTGGGGTTCTGTGCTTTGCCTCAGTGCACAAAGGCAAAATGCCTATTTTGTAACAATAACGACCCTTCCGAAGATGTGCTGAAGGAAGTATTAGAAGTCATTGCTCATTTATTTTTCAGGGAACTCAAGAAGTGTTCCAAGTGTGTGAAGTACCTTTTTCCTATACCCAGAAATGGACGTTTCCATGGGTGCTTAGCATGCTAGCATGCTCTCTGTAGTTCCTTTAGATGAGCAGCTTTGATCCACAGTTGATGTTACCTATTTTTACAGTTCAACATGAGTCAGTCTAGATTGAGGTAGGTTCATATCTGACTCCTAATCCATCTAGTAATGTTTGTTTCTAATATAGTTATGCCTCAGTCCAGGTTTTATCTGTTCTGGGCATGGTGAAGACTTGCAGAGCTGTACCTCTTTATCTCAAATGATGAACATTCAGTATATACTATGCTTTTAATTAAAGTCGTGTTTGGCATTGTGAAGTTGACCTAAAGGAAGTTTCACAGCTGTACAACTTTGTCATTTTGTACAATGCATTTAGTCAGAGAAAAGAGCTTGGTACCCCAGCAAGCACATGGCCGAAGGCATATTCTGCAGACAGCATGACTTCTCCTATAACATGGTCCAAAAGACTAATGATGTATCAGCTTTGATGCATCCCTTTTCAAAGTCCTATTGACAAGACACAGCCAATGCTGAGCCAGCTCAGCCCACCTCCATCTTCTTGCTTCCTACACAGCAGCTTTGACTCACTCAACCCTCTGCCAGGAAAGATGACTCAGGGGATCTAAAACATGCCACAATTGTTTCTTTTTCCCTCCCCTGCATAGCACAGCTTGCTCCTAATGTTTATGTTGGATCAAGGGCAGCTAATCCATAATTTACAGCTCTGTCTTGATGGTGAGTTAAGTGTAATTATTATTATTTTTTAAAAATACATATATTTTTATTTCTCCCCTGTTCAGATTGGTACAGCTGCATTTCTAACCCCTGTTTTATCTGCTACTGCTCCAACACAAACTTTTGTCTTTATTAAAAAAGCCATATTAAAGGAACTGTAAACCCCATGAATTTAGAGTATTTAATGAAAAAAACCCCTAGTTTGTGTTGGAGAACCAATAGCACATACTAACTTTAAGGGCAGGATTTGAGAGGACAGGTCCAGTTGTGACAGAGGGAAAACATCACAGTGACATGACCATAAAACCTGTAAGGAAGTTCAAATCTACAGAAGCAATAAATGTTTTAATCATTCTGATAATTGAACTCTTTAATTTGAATTCTTAATTTCAGCTAACTTTTATTTTTAATTGTGGTGAAAAATTCTTAATGTCTTTGATATTGATAAAGAATCTGTCAAAAGCAGAAAACCTATTGGTTCATCAAAAGGGTAGCTCAGTACGAATCTGACCACAGGAGTCTCTCTTAGTGAAGTATAACTGCATTTTTTGAGAGGAGGGAGACAACTGCAGACTTTTTTTGTCAGAAACCTTATACAATATAAAAGAAGAAATTAAGTCCTCTTCAGGAAAATCTGTCTGATACTTCATCTTCAAGAGGATACCTTGATAGTCTTATGCATCCAAAATAAATTGTCGCATATAATATTTTCAAATGAAGAATTGCAGAAGATCCTGGGCAACTGCAGGCCCTCTTGCTTTGAGTTCTGTTTGATAATGACAGCCAGGCTTTTGTAATAGTATTTTATAGTGCAATCCTAGCTACGGGTTTGTGTTAACAGCTGTCAGGATTACACCTGAGCCAGGCAGGCGTAGGAGCAGTACGCACGCAAAGAGCATTCTGGCGCTCTGCACTGGGCCCTCTGCACTCTTAAGATGCAGAGTCCTGCCAGGACATTCAGCTTTCCCGACCTGTGCTGCCCTTTGGTGTGGGAATGAGCAAGGGGAGCTGCTGGGAGGGCTGCCTCTGCCTGCTTTGCCAGTGGAAGAGGACTTCCAAGTTGAGGAGGAGCCGTGATTGCATCTCTGGTATGTAAAACTTGAAATAGCGAAAAATGTATTCTTTGGCTTTTTTCTTCCTTTAGAACGTGGCAATTTACAGGCAGAAAAATGCTGCAAAGTTTGAGCATTTTCTCCTGAGAGACAATTTCACTTTCTTAAAAAAGAGCAAAAAAGAGGGTTTTGCAAATCAGAGACTGGTCTGCTAAATGTCAGACATGATTTTCCCCTAAAAGATATTGATGCTTTGCTCCCTTCCCCCGTAGTAAAAGAAATGCAAAATTTTCATGGAAATGATTCTATTTTCTTTTTTGATTTTTTTTTCATTTTGTTATTTTAAGGCAAAATTTTAATGGGAAGTTTTCTAAAATGCAGACTTGATTAAGCATTTCCTCCAAATGATGTGGTTTTTTGCTTTTTCTTGAAAACCAGCTCTAGTTTCAGTGCTCTCCTTTCAGATGAATGCACTTGTTTGCAGAGCAGCACGCTCATTTATCGTTTTCACACTGACAGCAGGAATTCTTGCTGTTTCAAATGTTATGTGCTATTTTACGTATGCAGCTGTAACTTGTGTTTGAGCTCACTGGATGCTAACAAAGGTAACAATGGGAATGAGGACGTGGCTAAAGGATCATCATAGTAGTGGCTGTACAGATGATTTAGTTCCACTTGGTAGAGTCAAGATGTCTTTGGCTTTAAATACTGTATCAAGCCAGAGTTTCTAGGAACAGAGCCATGCTCAGATCGTGAAAGCTGTTTAAATAGTTTGTTGCTGGCAGATGCTTGCTGGTGCAGAGCGTGGAGGCAAGCACAGAGTGCGGGGAGAGGCCTCTGGTCCCTGGCGGGGGGCCTGGAGGGCAGCGCCCTTCACCCGAGGGCCGTGGGGCAGCCAGGGCAGGTGAGCTCTGACAGTGAGTGGGTCTCTGGAGAGGCAGCCTGGCAGTGTTTTTCTCGGTTCCTGATCACACATGGGGCTTCCTCTTACGGCTTCTCTTTATTTTGTATTTGATTGTAGGCTGTACACCACATTGCTCTTTGGAGCAGGGTTTGAGTCAGGCTGAGTTTCAACTGGGATAAAAAGTCCTCTAGCTGTGAAAGCAGCAGTAGCATATATGTAATGGCACTAATGTCACTGCTGCATTTTCTGTGGGGGGGGAAAATGGGTCCCTAGTCTCCCCCAATACCATTATTGCCAAACCTAACTACTGATGTGCACCATGAGTGATTCAAAATCAGCTGCAGTGAGAGAGGCTGGCAGGCGCCGGGTGTCAGCACCCAGCCTGGTGGCAGGGCCATTGGGCAATTTCAGCGGGCTTCTGTTTGCTTGAAATGTATCAGAATCCAGACTTTGAATGGATGGAAAGATATTTCGTCTGCATGTTTTTCACTCTGGACTTTATGGTACTCTTTCTCTAAAATAACTTTCATGTCAGTGCTCCATCCTGAAACCTGTGTTGTGTTTAGAGAAGTCACTGTAGAGGTAGATCTGTGTATGCTGTAAAATCCTTTCTGAGTTTACTTTTGTTTTGAAATACCTTCTAGTAACCTGACTTCTAGATATAGATGTACCTCAGCTACAGCTCTAAAAAATATAAGCTCTGAAGAAAATGAAATGTAAAACTTCCACAGGTCTCTAACAAATACTGCAGCTTCAGTACTTTGTGTCAGTACAGTTAACAGGACAGTGCAGACATTGCCTACAGATCCTTGACAACCAGCTGTAGGCACAGAGTAGTTTTGCTGATGTTTCAGAATTTTGGAGCTTTTGACTCATTTGCTCAGGCTTTGTGGAGACAAGGGTATATAGGCTTTCAAGGAAACCATTTATTCAGTTCTAAAGTTTCACCAATAAGATATTCTGTGGGGCATCTTCCATTCAGCTGATCACCAGAAATCATCCACCAGAACAAGCGAACTTCAGGACATCCCTTCCTGGTGGGAGGGTTTGTAAGTCTGCTAAATGAATATCAAAGTTCTGACAAGTAACATTTCTCTTGTCAGATTTCTACATGTTGCTTCTAAGTTTTCTATTATTACATGTGACTATTTGTATATAGCTACCAAATATGTAGAAATAATGTTACAGTAAGTTTTGGGGCCAGATAGAAATGCGACCTATTGTGTGTTGTGTAATGATGTGAATCAATGAATATTCCGGACCAACCCTGGGTATATTAAACTGTTTAGTGTGTTGTTTTTTCTTCTGTTAAAAATGTGAGATACACATATAAACAAATTATATATTGTTAATATGCATGTTATTAGTGAAAGCATTCATTCAGTGTCCATTGTTGGATTTCATTACATCTTAATATAAAACCATTCTACCAATAATGTAAAGTTTGATATATACAGAGAAACCTAACATTCGTGTCATCTTTTAGGTTAACTGGAAACGGAACTTCAGTTTAGTGCAATTAGAGAATTCTTCCTTGCGTAAGATTAGTAAGGTAGGCCCCGATGTGTTTCCTGAATGTCTGTGATTTCTTGGCTAGAGGAGTGCAGTCCTTGAGCAGCAAAGGTAACGTAGACCCAGTTTGTGAGCGCTTAGCCTTTACTGATTTGTAACTGCCAATTTGTTGTGGCTCAGGATATGATGTGCTGAACTAGTATTCTCTTAGTTTTGTGCACATTACTTTATCAACCTAATTTTTTCACCCAAAGGACAAGAAGACGTCTTATTTATACTTTCCTTAGTAAATTACTTCTAGTTAGTGAACATACAGATGTTTGAGTATATACGCAGTATCTCAAGAAATAATCCAGCTGTGCTGCAGTTCATCCAGCTGCAAGGTATTATGTTCAGTGAGGCAGCTGCTTGAAGTCTTCATTTCTCATCACAATAGACCCTAGACCATACTTCTCTGCTTTTTTTTTTTTTTTTTTTTTTGCTTTGCTTGGCCTTTTCTATTATCTGTTGGGCTACTTTTAAGTTGGATCAGTCAGTCTCTAGCTGTTTCAGGAACAGTTACTTAGCAAATGAGTAACATTAAACTGAAGAGTAAGCCAATAGCAGAATAGTATAAGACATCCTGAAGCATATACCTGAATTATTGACAGGAGCTTAAGCACTATAGGCATACAAATTCCTCTGGAATTCTGATGGAATGTGAGCTCTGATTTCCTTTAGACTCATTGGAAATCCTGAGGCAGCGAAGTATTCGTTTTTCACACATTACTGAAAATTCTATTTAACTTTTAACTGAAATCTCTTTGAAATGTTGCTCATTTATGAGACTAGTATTTATTCAGATTCAGTAGAACAAGAAGTTCATTTATGCATGTCCCTTTTTCCTCTTTATTTATTCCTGATTTGTGAATAGATCACAGGAGAAAGCAGATGAAAGTTTGCAAAGCTTTAGAAGTATGGCTGTGCTAAAGTATCTGAGGCATTTCTTTGACTTCATCAATAAATCTGTTTCCTGAACATCTGTTGTGTTGAGCTTGACCTGGAAATTGTAAATATCCTGTGTATTACTGAAATATGTAACTATGTCTATAGAAAGCTTTAATAAAAAAATATGCTTTGTTACTTATATGTATGGAAACCTAATGCTTCCACATGGCAACTTACCTTTTATAGTTATTCTTCCTGCATAATTTTATTAATATACATGTTTTGATTGGTGTTAGTAAGAAGATTAGTGATATCAGAGCCTGGCTTTTACCTGGGATTCTGTGGTTTGTTACAATTCAAATAATAATGCGTACGTATTTTTAACTGTACTATTTTAGGCAGGGACCATACTATGATGCATGAAGTCAACCATTTCCCTGTGCGGGGTCACATGCACTGCATGTTGTAATGTTTCTAGGTCATTGTGTGTACCTCAATTTCTCCACTTTTCTACTTGCTATTTGGAGGGGGAAATGGGTTAAGAAGGATGAGAGAAACAAGAAGATTTGGGTGTTTATAGATGGACATGTGGATGAGTCTCAGAATTGGAAAGGGTTGTTAGTGACTTTAGGAAAATGGAAAATGATATCCATCTAATGCTAACATTCAGCAGTAAACTCAGTACACTCAAAAGTGGACTTGAATGTAAACCATGTAAATAGAATCGATTTTTAAGAAGACAGGAAAGTGAGAGAAAGGAGAAAAGAGATGAGCTGACAAGCCATATCTGTCCTAAACTTACAGGGTTTAGATAAATTTGGCCTAGTTTTGCTGTAGAAGGGATGTTGTCTTCTGTATCCAGGTGACCAATATTTACTGCTGTATTTTAGAGTCTCTGACCTGCCTCGTTGCATTAATTGCGAATTGGTTAAACATCTCACAAAGAATTATGCCCTCATTTCAAAGTACACTTCTTAGTTCCACTGGTGGGAGCAGAAAGTTAAGGATGAATGTTGTGGCTTTCAGGCTCAGATTTAGAAGCAAAATTGTGTCCAGATTGTGTGGCAATGAAAATCGTTAGGCTAGAACAGAATGTAGAAGGCAGATTTGATTTTTGCAAAGCACATGTGGAAGTGAGTGGTATAGATCCTTTTAAGTCACTTTGATAAAATTTACCTTTACTCCCTCCACTTGCTACCGACAGCAGGACCTCCATGGGTTCAGATTCATGTCTGCGGTATCAACAAATTTCCTGATACTGTGTGAGTGTCTCTGAGAAATACTGTGCAAATTTTTTTCCACTGTAGTATTCTCTAATTTTATTTGTTCTTTTGAAAACGAGTAAAGAAAATCTTTATTGAATTTCTGTAGTAGATTGTTTACCTGTTAGTGGTCCTTGGAACAAGATACAGACACTTAATATTCAGAAATGAATTTTAAAAAAACCCACCACCACCACCCTGTAAAAATGAATCAGTGGAATAATTCTATCCACAAACCCAACTTAGTGGTGTAAAGTACTTAGTAGCTTTGTCATAGCTTCCTTAACGTCTGACTTAAGCTGTCAAACAGAGTCTTTAAAAAGCAGGACTACATGAATAACGGTATATGACCTCACGTGATCTGTAACAGACCTTATCTGTCTGTCTGTCTGTCTGTCTATCTATCTATCTATTGGTGTCCCCCAGGGCTTGGTTTTGGGGCCACTCCTGTTTAACATCTTTATTGATGACTTAGATGAGGCGATAGAGTTCATCCTCAGTCAGTTTGCAGACAACACCAAGTTGGGTGGGAGCGTTGATCTGCTCGAGGGTAGGGAGGCTCTGCAGAGAGACCCGGACAGGCTGGAGCGATGGGCTGAGGCCAGCTGGAGGAGTTTCCATAAGGCCAAATGCCGGGGGCTGCCCTTGGGCCACAACAACCCCCAGCAGCGCTACAGGCTTGGGAAGGAGTGGCTGGAGAGCTGCCAGTCAGAGAGGGACCTGGGGGGTGATTGACAGCTGGCTGAACAGGAGCCAGCAGTGTGCCCAGGTGGCCAAGAAGGCCAATGGCATCCTGGCTTGTGTCAGCACTAGCGTGGCCAGCAGGGACAGGGGAGGGATCTTGCCCCTGTACTCGCCACTGGTGAGGCCGCCCCTCGATTCCTGTGTTCAGTTTTGGGCCCCTCACTACAAAAAGGTCATTGAATGACTCGAGCGTGTCCAGAGAAGGGCAACGGAGCTGGTGCAGGGTGTGGAGCACAGGTCTGCTGGGGAGAGGCTGAGGGAACTGGGGGGGTTTAGTCTGGAGAAGAGGAGGCTGAGGGGAGACCTCATGGCCCTCTACAGCTCCCTGAAAGGAGGGTGCAGAGAGGGGGGATGAGCCTCTTGAACCAAGTAACAAGCGATAGGACAAGAGGGAATGGCCTCAAGTTGCACCAGGAAAGGTTTAGACTGGATATTAGGAAGCATTTCTTTCCAGAAGGGGCTGTTGGGCGTTGGTATGGGCTGCCCAGGGCAGGGGGCGAGTCTCCATCCCTGGAGGGGCTGAAGAGTTGGGTCGACCCAGTGCTGAGGGATCTGGTGGAGTTGGAAACTGTTAATGTTGGGCTGATGGTTGGACTGGATGATCTTTAAGGTCTTTTCTAACCTTGATAATTCTGTGATTCTGTGAGATAGAGATATATATATAGATATATATATATATATATATATATTCCTTATATAGCTTCATTGTGTCTTGTGTCTCTGCAGAGCAGTCTGAAACTTGCTGCAAGTGGACAGCTAAGGATTTGGATCCCTTTAATTTGGGAAGCAGCCTGGGTTGTATAAAGATGGTCTTGAGAATACCTTAGAAGCAGAGTCCTACTAGGAATCAGTAGGTGTGGTTGTGGAAGTGGTCATCCAGGAGTGTAAATTAGCATAGATTACCCTAGGAATTAAACCAGCCTTGGACAATTTCAGGGGTTGGTTTCTATCATCTCTGTGTCCTCTGTTTTGGATCTTGTGACAAGCACAACTTTCTTAGAGCCAAAGCCTCTGCCCTATATTAGTTAGGAAATAAAGATAATGCTGATTACTCTTTTTCATCAGTTCTAGCAAGGGGTGTGTGGTAAACCTTACCCAGTGGTAGAATTACAATCTTTTTGAATCTCTATTTCATTTTGTAGCATCAGATCCATTTGTATGTTGGGTTTGTCAAGATAAGGGAGAGAAGAGGGTGGCAAATTAAGAATCTTGACTATCTTATCAAAAGGGAGCTTTTCTCATGCTTTTCAGTGCTGTTTGCATTGGCATGGTTACTGTATACAGTAAATACGTAGAGTAAGTGCTTTGGGATGCTTTAGTCTTTTTTGAGATTATACTGTCATTTTTAAATTATTTTTTTACTCCTGTTGTCCATGGGAAAAGTCCTCCATTAACTTCAGAGCCAAAATGTCACTCCAAAAATTTGCCTTTGCTCTTGGATTGAAATCTTTCATGTCTTTGGCTTACAGCAAAACCCCAATGTAAAGAGGACATCCTGTCCTTATACCTACACCTCTTTTGGGATATGAAAAATGGTCTTAGTCCAAATTCTCCTAAATCTGTTCTTTTTGGTGGTAGATTCCTTTCATAAAAGAGACAAGCAGGCTTGGATGCTCTGAACAGATGTATTTTACAACGTCACAAGCAAACTATTTTTTACAAGTTTTATGATTGTTGTCCTAGCAGTCCTTGTCATGCAGATCTGTACAACCATTTCTTGTAGTATAATGCACTAGAATGGGGGAAAACTTAGCATTTACAGTGTTTTGTAGGTGTGCACCTCTTTCACAAACCCCAGTGATCCCACCATATCTCCTAGATCCGTGAAATGGTCTTGAGAATAAAGTAGAGCTGCAAGGTCAAGACTGTGTAATTATTTAACCATGTTATACATTAAGTCTGGGGAATACTAAATATGAATAAACAGGCAAACAATTAAGCAAAGGATTATCAACTTGTGTTCTATCTTTCTTGTTGTGTATGACATATTTATTCAACAGATTTCTTGTGCAATTTTCAATTTTTAAAATCAAGTATATATTCTTGATTTTAAACACATTCTTCTGTGCAGTGTGGGTTGGTTAACCTAGAAGGCAAAATTGAAAAATGCCTGGTGAATAATATTTTCATGTTTAGAAATGAATAACTGAGATATTAGCAGAAAATACATAAATCATTTGGTAAGTAGAAAAGAGGCTCCCTACTAAAAAAATACGTATCCAACTATGTTAGATTTTAAAAATTACTATCTTTGCATCAGTTCATGTTTTAAAATATTTTTTTGTAGATTCAATTATGGATTTCAAAAGGTTTTAAATAGTTTAATAATATTTTCCATGTGTTTGATTTCAAAAGAGTTTTCGCATTTATCTACTCCAGTCAACAGGGATTGTCCTAATGCGGTGCTGCATGTGTAGCAAGCTGTGGAGCTCCCAGTCAGGTTGTTGCTGAAGTTAAAAGAAGGCAATATAAATATGACTTTTTATAGGTCCTAATGGTCCAAGAATTATTGAGGTTAGTGGGAGTTTTTCCCATTTGTTTCAGTGGCTTTTGGATGAGGTCATTTAGAAGAAAATTCACCATGTAACTAAAAAAGTGAAAAGAACTGAGGTTTGATCCTACAAAACTTTGTTGCAGGTTGATAATAACCAGATTTCTGTGTATTCAGAGAATTGGTATGTACCAAATTCTATGGAGGCTCAGGACCTCACTAGAAATTTTCAGTTTTTTTGAAAAAAATATGACTCTGTTCAAAGGGTCCACCTGCGTCCCTATTCTGTTCAAAGGTTCAAGGAGCTTTTACTGAGTCCAGGCCCAGTTCTGTTGGGTGAGTGTACAGGCAGGGACTTGGAAAGCAGTGGCACATAAATGTGGGTTTCACAGTTTTCTTTCATTCTCTGAAGAATTACCAGTACACAAAGAAGGGGTTTTAGGACCGTCTCAGAGACCAAATTACTTCCTTCTTGAGCCCTCCCCAAAATGTCTCTGTCTTTCGTTTTACTGGATGTGTTCCTGAGTAGTTAAAATTGTGACTACTAAATGAAACATTTATTCTAGTGTTGAACATTTTAATATTAACAGTTCTCCTAAAAAATTAAAATAGTATATGTGTTTGTAGTTCAAAAAACCTCTGAACAGTGAAGTAACTCTTGGAGAAACAAACTATAGAAGGGGTGCTGGTAAATACAGACTCTTTCCCATCTACTTTGGGAGACTGATTTCTTCTGAGTATTTTTCATTATGTTGAAAGAATTACCTATTAAAGTACTTTTCATTTGTGGTTTGTTCATTTTAAGCCAGTTCCAGTATTAATTTATACAAAAGGAAAGACAACATTAACTTCAGAGGGAGTCAGATGTGAATCTAAGCATTTATCTCCACAGTTTCCATTTGTGTGCTCAAAAATTGCTTAGGCACACTCTCAGCAATAGAACTTTCACTTTTGCTTTCTGGAATATTTAGGTGCAAAATTCCATTTTCTTAATGTAATTTCTGCAGCATTGTGTGGATTTTAGAAACTAACACCTACATATACTGAAAAGGTAGATATGCAACTTGTAGTTCCAGTGAAATTTGTGGATTTTACCTGATTAGCTTTATAAACATTTTAGCTTTAATTTATCAATTCTGAAACTGAGGTTTGGGTCAGTCTACAGGTGGAACCAGAAGCTTTGATCATAGTTATCAATAACAGTGTGGTGTGAGTTCACAAGCCCAGAAGTTGGGGCTAGCTGAAAAGTTTAGGAGGCCTGTGCAAGTACAGAAGGCATTAGATTTCAGATCTGGTGAGTCTGCTGCTGCTGTGTTTTAATAGTAGATGGCTTGTTGGTGATTGACATCTAAGCATGGTGTAGGGCACTTAAAGCATGAGCAAATTTTGTCCAAACTAGAAAATCCAAGTTCTCTGGTAAGGCTATAATTGCAGGCTTACCAGTTTACAGGGATGTCTGGGTTGCTTCTGGAGGGGCTGTCCCAGTCTCTGCCGCTGGGCCACAGTAGTGGTAAAGTTTAAGACATTCTTGTGAGTTACAGCTGCTTAACAAAAGTACATCCTAGAAACATGCTAACTGGTGATTTCCATACTTCTTGCCTGTGGCAGAAACAAGGTAAAAGTAATTTGCTTAAGCCTCTCTTACTCTGATAAAACCTTTCTGTGGGATATGAGTGGGTGAGAAGACTCTTTTCTTTTGAGGTATCAGATGAAAGCCTGCGAGGTTTGTCCCTGTGGCTCAAGCTGAGTACTGAGACTCACCAAGCTCAGTCTTAATCTGGAGTCACTGTGCAAGACTTTAAGATGTGGGGAGGGATGGGAGGTCGTAAAGATAAACTACTACAGAGGGTTCATAAGGATTAAGTATTATAGCCTATTTTTTAATGTGGCACTCCTTTAAAAGCCCTCAGATTGACAATTTCCAACTTAATCTCCCAGTATTTCAAAGGAGCACAGAGTTTACAACTCTCATTGTTGCAACTGTTTCCTAGAAAAATGAGGTTACTTATTAATATGAATGTGGGTGCCTGTGCTGCACATTATTATTTAAATATAGTCATTCCTGTGTTTCTGGAGTATTCTGTTAATGTTTTGAGTGGAGGCTTTTGGTAGTGCTGAGTGTTAGGAAGGGAATTAAAAAGATTTTTCCTATTTAGCCAGCATAAGTAGTTGGACTGGCATTTATATATGCTTGATATTTCTTCTTGTTATGATGAATTACTATTTTCAAAGCAAGGAAAATCTTACCCACTGTGAGAGAAAAGCTTATAATATGGATGAACATCAGAAGAAAGAGATTCCCAGTGGTTGTATATAAAATGAAAAGCAGAACTGGCTTCTATTGTGCTCTGTTTCCATTAGACATCTTGGAAGTTTTATAAGCACAGCGCATAATAAATATCTAAGCCACAGTTTGAGGTCTTTTACAAAGGAGAGACAATTCTTGCTAATATTTTTCTGGATCAGTCCTCGCTCTTACACCCAGACAAATCTCTGGCATTTGTCCACAGAGTCAACTTGTGAATTTGTTAATTTGCTTTCCATATTGCACTATATAACTCTGAATTTAAATCCAAACACTGCAAATTTAAAATTAAGTTTGAAAGAGCCAGAGAACTGTGCATTAAATTTGCTCATACATCTGCAAAGAGAGGAGATCTGCTTCTGAACAATTTTGGTCAGGGGCCTAAAAATACTGAGGTACAACTCACTATGGTTGGTTCTGCTGAAAATGGTACAGGGATCCCTCTGGAGAGAGATCACATCGGGCTGTTTGGATCCATTACACCACTGAGGTGGATATCAAGTATAAAAACAGAAACAGACCTCAAAAAGTTGAGCCTGATCTCTTTTTTCCAATATAATAATATGAGTCTGGTGACATCATCAGATCTGAAAAGTAATATATACTTTTACTGTATTTTTTTTTCATTACTCCAATATAAATGTAACCCAGTGTATGTAAAATGCATTATAGCAAATCCGCAAGCAATTTCCTTCATTGTAACAAATACTGTATCTCGTTAGACCAAAACAAGCCCCCAGTTATGTTGCCGAACATCTGCTTAATAATTTCAAGTTCCTCCAACAGTGCTGCCAAAACAGCTAAAAAGTCAACATCTAGTCCATTACTTTGATCAACTGAAGTAATAAAATTATAAATAATGCAGCGAATGCAGATCTGGTGAAAGCAGAGCAGTGCTATTGTCCCTGTGTTCAGATAGCTGTGGCTGATGGTGATGTGACTTCAGGCACTGGAACTGGTGTTCTGAGGGAGGGGAGCAGTGGGATGCTGAACTAGATTTCTGGCTTGCAGAGATTTCCTATCTAACAGTGAGAAAGTTAGTTAATCTTTCTGTGTCCAGATCCTGATTCTAAAATCCAATTTAAAATGCCCTTTGTATATCTCATGGGCTTTATGTAATGTATATGGGATGCTTTAACATTAACGACAAGCTAAAGCATCTGTAAACAAACAACAGGTCAAGGCTTATGTAAAATTTGGTGTGAGTTGTAATGATACTTGCTATTCATCTGCTTTGTGACTATCAGTCACTGCTCAGTATGTCTTAAGAAACGGGTCGCTTTGTGTTGTTCCAGTGTTAACATTTTAATGACCCGTTTTCATTCCAAGTGTGAAACAAAACTGAAAACGGGAATATTTTCCATGAATACAAAACATTTTTTAAGTATCAAATTGTTTGGGATCAATATTGTCAAAACTTAAAAATACATGTATGATTGTAATATTATTAGCGCTTTTTTTTTTTTTTTTCCCCCCCATTCCTCCCCCAGATTGGAGTAAAATAATATGTTTCAACATTGACATGAAACAAGGAAGTGGAAATAATTTTCACGTCCCTCTGTCCATTTTCAGCAAAACCAACATATTCCAAGGGAAGATTTCAGTTTTCACACAATTTAGTTTTTGGAAAAAATGGGGAAAATGTCAGTGGAATGAGTCCACTGTATTTGTAATCAGACTGAGAAATACGCTGAAAATATAATACATGAATTGTTCTTAAGTGCAGGTACTGAAATTATTGTTGCACAAGAGCCAAGTGAAGACTTGTTCCTTCTTCAAATAGCAATGTATTATACCATACCATTGTGTGACAGTACCAATACCTTCTGTTTCTGTTGTTGTTTTTTGTGGTGGTATTTTGATTCTGAATTTTTTAAGGTCCAGTCAGTCACACCTTGAACTAGCTTTCAAAAAAATGCAGAATTTTAAGCCTAAAGAATGTTAATCATAATCAAACTGCCTTAAAAATACTCCCAGACACAACTGTAAAAGCTTCTTGAATTCAGAGAGGCAGGCAGGAATGTTGGATTGATCAGACAAGGAGGGAGCACTGCAGGGAACTTCATCTGTCAGAGCTCCCCAGGGAGGATATTAAGGGGTCTAACAGCCCGGCTCTGTCTGATTTCACAGCGTGGCTGTAGTGTATTACTGCCCCAGCGATCTGCCCAGGGCTTTGCTGAAGGTAACTGCTCCCAGCAATGGGACAGCAGAAGTTAACGTGTGTGCTGGCTGGCTCCTCAAGTGCTGCTGCTGTTAGCCACCTGCTGTAGTCGTTAGCCCAGCCAGGGAAGTTTACAGTTCAGATTTAATACAGGTAGTGTGAACCTGTCCTGTTCAGTGGGGAGCAGTGGCTGCTGAGGAGCTGGGACCCACATCTGCCTCTTGTGGTGTGGGATCCTCTTGGTCGGCTGCTGCTGCATGACCCACGGTGTCTGACTGAGCCCGTGTGCAAGAGGGGTCTCCAAGCCAGCTCTTGTGAACTGTTAACGGTACTCTTGCTTACAGGGCTAAATAGTTACCCAGTTGTTGTCTGTGCCACTTACGCTTTGTGAAATTGTGGATTAATATGGGTTCAATTTGTTCTGCTTTCACATATGTTGACAATGCATAATTGCTTTAGCTATTCAAAAATAATAAAATAGTCATTTACGATGAATTAAGATAAAACCTCGAGGGAACAGCTACATTTTTCTGGATTGTAATTTTTCCTCTTACCTCTCAATATACTGCATTGAAAGAAAGGTGTACTCTGAAGTGAGTTTGGTGCATTCTGATAATAGAATGTTGAAGATAGACTTTAAACTGCCTCAGAGTTGTATACAAGTAATGAAAAAATTATTTTACTTATGTAATTTGGGAGGTATATTAACAAACTGTGGGCTAGGGTGTTCTGCTTTACTTGCAAAGCGCAAGATTACCTGGAAGATATCTGCATTGTTAGTACTGTGAGACTGGAAAATACTGAAATAATCTCTTTTTAAAATGTTGATCTTTTCCTTCTAATTTTAACTGTTCCAGTAAGTCTGAGAAATGTCTTCATTATGAAATGTTGTCATGGAAACATTAAACTACTTCTGGACATGATGCTTTATATGAATATATAAAAGTTAAAATTAGATAAAAATGTGCACGGAGACATAAGAATACAGACCTTTTCAAACAAATCTGCAAGCATCTATGCATGGTAATTGCAAAGAAGTGTTGCACTAGCTACTTGCAATGCAAAAAAGAACAGAAACAAAACCCACTGTGTTTTCATATCGCAGTTGACTATTATCAGGTGAAGTAATCTGATACAATATGAAGATATGCATATTGTTTCCTTTTGAGAAGCCTGAGTGCACCAATAGGAGTGTTTGATAAAACTCTGCACCAATATACCTTTCAGGTGTCACCAGTCAGGTCAAGGGAGACATGGTTCAGTACGGATCTGTTTGAGTTGGCCCTCTTGGTTTGGTCTAGTTAAAACCAGCTCAGGACTGTAACAGTTCATGGCTGTGTATGTTAAGGGTGTAAGGAAAAAAAACCCAACCTTTTTGTTTCATTGTTTTTCCACTGCAAGAATTTAACTAGTTGGCATTAATTAGGGTGTCAAGAGACAAATTACTTTCCTTCTGAAAGATACATCATAGTTCATACAGACAAATGCATATCCTGAGGGTTTCAACTGTACAACCTGTACTATGCAGATAGCAGGATTAAGTGACGATGATGGACCTATAGCCATAAATCTTTGAATGTGAGGTTAAGAAGAAACACTGGAATAAATATTGGTATTTGGAACGTTACCTTTGAATTAATTGTGATTTTGGAACGTTACCTTTGAATTAATTGTGATTTGTAACTTCTGCTCTGCCACAGAAAGATAAAAGAAAGAACAATGAGAAACAAAAGCTTTTTTCCTCCTTATGCCCTTAGCATAGATAGAGGGATTTCTGGGTCTTGATGGAATCTTTTTCATGAGGTTCTGTGGGTGGGTTGTCTTTTGGGCAGAAGCAGCTCAGACCAAGATTAAAAGATGTTTCAGTGCCACAGTGACAGATGTTATAGAGACGATACTTACTGTATTTCTGAACTTCAGTCATTTCCAAGAGATTCTTGCACATGGCCAAGTCATTTGAAAAGAGGAGAAGCTTGATTCTGAGCTGATTAAATGGGCACCACACGAAAAGAAAACAAGCCACTAGTTTGTTTTCAGCATTTGGATACATTTCAGTTGAGGTTACTTTTTAACTACCATCATCTTCCACTTGTAAAATAATGTGGAGAGTGATTTAGTGTGTTGTTTGGCATAGTTTCTCTTTTTGTCCTCAAAAACAATTTACACTGGCATTGTAGGTTCAACTCCACCAATTCCCTTGCAAGTATTTCCTGGTTTGTTCCCCCAGATTTTCCTCCTTTAAATGCTGCATTTGTAAAACGTGTAATTTTAGACCTTGGAAAATGTTGTTTGCTTTGTTAGATGCCCAGAAGGTCTTCCTTCAATGAAATGGCTCTCTGCTGATGCAGTTCTCTTTTTCAAAACTAGTTTTAGCAAGAAAAGCTTTTGAAGGGAATTGCATCAGAAATTCAGTTTAGGCTTCCCACTGAAATAAACATGTTGCTGTTTATTCTGGGGTATTTCACTCTATGTTTTGGTTAATAATGCTAATAGTATGGTTAGTGGTATAATGTATTATTCAGTCTGGGTAATCTGCATTGATTAGTGATATTGCATAAGGAATTAAAATCAGACTCCACTAATAGCTTGTTATGGCAGACCCTCAGCTGGTTCTTCGTTGTTTTAACATGATGGTGCAATAGCATTTTCTACCAGTTGAGGGTCTGCCCCATGATCTTTATTTTTACTATAAGGAGATACACAGGGACTAGGTCTTAAAAACATAACCAGATCTGAAAGCCTAAGGGTCCAGAGAAACCCAGGAAAATACCTTTTGTCTATATTTTGGTCCAGCAATTGTCATGGGAAAGCAAAAATACCAGCTGTTTTCTTATACCTTGCTTTTTATACATCACGATTAGATCTGCCATTAGAAACAGACTGGCAAATTCAGTTGTGGTGTAAATGGTGGAATTTGATTCAGCAAAGAGGCTGGTTTTACTTGGCCAGATAGAGACAGTATTGACTATGACAGTTAAAAGCAAGTCAGAAGAGGAGTGTGTTTTTTGCATCCTTTTTCCTCAGGCTAAGCATAGCATGTTTGAGAAAGTGATCTGCTCCATGACCTATTGCTACAGGGCAGTTGTTGCTTGCCGCAGAATCAGTTTTTGCCATGGAGTTCTAAAAGCATGCAAGAGAACATGATTCCCAGTGCTCATCCATTAATCAAATCTGAATTTCAGCAGCAAACACATAGAATAAACATGAATTTTACCTCCGTGAACATACAGAATGTTAATAGGGAAAACAGTCAATAAAGGTGTGCTGATTAGCCTAATTTATCCATTCTCTGTTTCATTATGTATTTAGAATTTATTTTCTGAATTTAAATGGTCTTAATTATCTTTGGGAGAATTACCCATTATTTAATAATCTCACTCTCAGGTGTTTGTTTTTTTTAATGAGCTAGGTTCTGGGCTTGGGTTTTAATTTGATCTTACTTCTTCTGAAACCCATATCAACTTTACTGAATATTGTTAATCTTTTTTTATGTACTTACAGTATTTTCAGGTATTTATGCATTAATTGTCTGGCTGTCACTTGTACTGTATATGTTTAGCTTAAAAATAATTGGAAGGAAAGTCTGGTTATTTCTTTCATCATTTATGAAAGGAAGATCTGGGTCTAGGACTTCCAAAAAGTTCAGCTTTCTCTAGTGAATGTTTATAAGCTTTCAGTGTTGGTTTTCTAGCACCATGGTTAGAGCTGTTACTAGATATACTTTTTGCTTGATAGATTGAATTTCTTCCCTCCCCTTCCTCTCTTACTTACCCTTCTTTTATACTGACAGTCCCTTAGTCTTCTCTATTTCAAATACAAAGGCACATCCTGGAGCTAATAAGAAATGTGTTGCTTGTTCACAGAGGTAGTAAAATGGGCAGGACCAGCCAGCTTCCCGCATGTTTGTACAGCCCAGCTCTAGTGCATTTTGCTATTATCTGGTTTAAAACATCTGTAGGAAAAGATAACATTTCTTATCAAATTTTGAAAGAACAAAAACCAGCTGTATAAATTGTTAGCAGTTTGTCTTCAGTTTTAGAATACAGTTCATGTGCTGCGTACTGTAAAGCATGGAGAATTAATCAGTAAACATGCTTAGCACCAGCCCTGCATGGCTGAGACAGAGGAAATGTGATCCTGTGTACTGTACGTGAAAGTATGCCTGTTCTTACTGCATAGCCTAGAGTAAAATTTAGATCTCCAGTTAACATTTAGCATTATCCTTCAGGAAATTTTGGGGAATGGAATGATCTTTAAATACAGAATTGCTTTTGGCTGTTTTTCTAATACACACTATTTGTGAAATCATAGAATCGTTTAGGTTGGAAAAGACCTTTAAGATCATTGAGTCCAATGGTTACCCTAGCACTGCCAAGTGTACCACTAAACCATGTCCCTGAGCATCACTCCAGGGATGTGACTCCACCATTTCCCTGGGCAGCCCATTCCAATGCTTGACAACCCTTCTGGTCAAGAAGTATTTCCTAATATCCAATCTAAACCAGCCCCAGGCACAACTTGAGGCTGTTTCCTCTTGTTCTATCGCTTGTTAGTTAGGAGAAGAGATTGACATCCACCTCGCTACAATCTCCTTTCAGGTAGCCTCCTTTTCTCCAGACTAAACAACCCCAGTTCTCTCAGCAGCTCCTCATAAGACTTGTGCTCTAGACCCTTCACCAGTTGCCGTTCTCTGGACACATTCCAGCCCCTCAATGTCTTTCTTGTAGTGAGAGGCCCAAACTGAACCCAGTATTAGAGGTGCGGCCTCACCAGTGCTGAGTACAGGGCTAAGATCACTTCCCTAGTCCTGCTGGCCACACTATTTCTGATACAAGCCAGGGTGCTGTTGGCCGCCTTGGCCACATATCAGCTCTGGCTCATCCAACAGTAACATTAATCCTGTATTTTTACCACTGCTGTCCCAGTCAACTGGAATTACATAAGTTCTCAAGGACAACACATACTGTTGTTTTCCACATGAAATAGGAATGGTGGGTTAGAATTGGAAGACCTGCAAAATTTAGTTTGGTATAGATGGACTGGAAAAATCAGTAACTTTAACATACCTGGGAGTTTTATATCCCAAGATGATAATGGACAATTCAGTTACAGCAGCTTTCATTAATCAGAATCAGAACGAAAAATGTGGTGGAAGACTTAAAAGTATTTTAAAATTCAAAGTCAGGCTACCTATCTGACTTTATAAGCCCTATGCATACTGCCCAAGTTATGTAGACTCTTGTAGACAAAACTGTTTGCACAAGCAAGCTTTTGCTTTTATTCTTAATGTTGATATTAATTCTGATGAAGTGTACCTCTGATCTCTCTGTTTATCTGAGTTTACTTTTCATGGCATGAATGTTTACCAAGACACTAAACAGTTACCAGTGGTCAGAACTGAAATACGCTTTTTTAGTTCACTGAACTGTGTACAAACAAATTTTAAAACTATGTGGCTAAGCCTAAGAGCAGTTAGTCTTATTTAAACACTGGTAAATCTACCCCCAACATTTAATTGAGGAATTGTGTGTGCACCAGCTTGTGTGGTGTTTGTATATGAAGGAAATGCTGGATGTATGTATAGTTCATATCATATACTCTAAATGTTAATCAGTTTATGATGTATGAAACTATGCTGCAATACATATTAAGATATTTATTGCAGCATTTAAAATACTGAAATATTTCAATAAATTATTGCCATGTCGCAATAATTTCACTAAATACTTCAATAAATATTCACTGCATAATTTCTCATTCAATTATTTATAGCATTCACATGTAAGTTGACTTTTTGTTGACCAAAGTACCTGTTTATATTGGATACTGATCACAGTTATTTCTGGGTATTGAATTGGGAAGGCAAAGTGAAGGTAGCATATGTTCCTATACTTGTAATAGTCTAAGCTGGTTAGTATGGGCATCAGTTTCAACGAAAATATAATGACCTGAGGATTTGCATATATTGGCAACTGGCATATACACCTACACTGCAGACAGCTTAAAATCTGTATGCATTTGTCTTCACAGCTGTTTCTAGTCATATTAGCAAGATTGATATGCTAGTACATGCCAGAGGCTATACCTCCACTTTCTGTTACAGCCATCCTCTACAGAACCATGTGGGACAGCAGCCTAAATTACAAATGGAGATTTGAAAGCAGGTGTTAAGTTTTCAAGGAAGAAAAGGCCGTGTTGTTAAGAACAAATCCAAGTTTCAAAAGTATTTTTCTACTGCCTAGGATATTGGATCTCTTAAGATAAGATTCAAGTAGTTGTGAAAATACAGGTGTCATAGACATGTCCTGCTATTATGCAAGCACCACTTCATTTATGTTCCTGTTCTGCCGACTATTCTTCTGTGTTTCTTTTTCTGTGAATTCAATGAAGAAAGCTGCCAGCTTGCTTCTGAGAAAAAAATCCTCAGACTTATTGCTTCTGAGACTATTGCCTCTTGTCAGTTGTTTGAGATAGAGTTTGCATAAGGACAAATAAGTAATATGCTGTTGGCCAAAAGATCTTTTTTCTAGGATTATTCATGGTAATCTATTTTTTGAAAGTCTGTGTCCCAAGAGGGTCTTGCACTTATATCTGACACCGTGAGGCTTCAGTAAAAGCACTCATTGTATCACTGTACCTTACTTGCCTTTTGTCACTGTTCATGTAACATACCTTGCACGTTTCATCAGTTTATAACATGAAACTATATGGCAGTAAGATAACTTTTCAAATACTAGACATCTCATTCCAGGACCAGTGCAAACAAGCAGGCGCTGAAGGGGCAGGTCAGCAAGATATTTGGGTACGTAAGAAGTAGTTAGACAATAAAAATATGAAAATGATTTTAACTTCATAGATTGAGATTTCTGTGACAGTAGAAAATATATATCATTAAGATGCAAAAGTTTTGAGTCTTCGACATTTATCCAAGTAATTATCTGCATACAATACCTGAACAAAATTTTTCAGCCATGAGTTCATTTGAATTTCTGTTTCACAAGGAATAGAAATCAGGAATATATATCTAACAAGAACATGTGATCTGTAAAATATAAATGTATATATTTTAAAACAATGCTATTCAAATGTACATAAATGTGTATAGCACAAAGAATCCAATTGTATTGAAAATTAAGTATGGTTTGTAGATTGATTAATTCTTAATTTTTAAAATTATTAATTCAAACTATGATGGGAAATTCCTGTTTTCTTATGTCTATTTTAAAAAGTCTAATGTAGAGCTGTGTTTCTCATATTCACACAGAATACTTGAATTCCTGCATAAAAGAATACTATAATGACATTGGCTTTGACTACATACAATGGGAGCGTGACCTTTTGTAGAGAAAAATGGCTATATTGAGGCCTCAATATTTACCGTGTATGCAGTTTGGGAGTTGTTCTTTAGGTTAGCTGTGGTCTGATCCTATGAACTAAATGCTATTTAATGCTATGAACTAAATGCATGCTTAGAGATTGCTTGGCAGTATGAACTAACAACGGTTCGTAGGGATTTTGGAGGGAGTTTTGCATCTCTTGTATTTATTAGCATTTGAAGATGTACGTGGTGTCATTGAGAAATCCCAGTTTCATTAGTTCAGTTTTAAGAGAGGTTTTCTGGAGAAACTGGAGCTCGGTTTGCTCTGGCTGTGCTGTGATGCCTCAGCTCATGTTCTAGCCAGTGTCCAGTGAATGTGCTGTGCTTCTCTATGGCTACAGAGATGTGCTGTGAAAATAGCAATTCCCATATGGCAACTGCAAATGAAGTGAATAAGCTGTTGGAAAATGATCCAGAATGACCTTTGCATTTGGTCACTGACTGAAGGCAAGCTTCTGTCACAGAATGAGTTTAACTCTGTATGGCTGATAGTCATGGGTGAACAAGCCTTGACTCTGTAACAGGTGAGTGCTCTCAGGAAATGAGGAGTAAACAATAGGCTCTTGTAGGGATCATTGTTAACACGCAAACTTCTGCATGGGACAGAGTTTCCTCTTTCATGCTGTCTTCCCAATAGGGATAAAGAGCAAGGTGCAGTTAGGTAAATTAATAAAGTGTATTTGACTACTACAGGAAATTTTTCTGCATGCTGGTGTTCGAGAAGCACAGTGCTATGCTAAGGGGCCAGACTTCTTACTCTGCAACTCCTCTGGTGAAAAAGGAAAATGCATGATGCTAATATATTTCAGCTATTTAATAAAGTTTCAGCTAGCTTAGAAAAAAAGAAAGCAAAAAAATATGTCAAATAATAAATCTGATTCAAAGCATTTGAATTTGACATTTTCTTCAATGTTGTA
This sequence comes from Athene cunicularia, assembly GCF_003259725.1. NCBI lineage: Eukaryota > Metazoa > Chordata > Aves > Strigiformes > Strigidae > Athene > Athene cunicularia. The sequence continues at coordinate 7,002,915 of NW_020799112.1, forward strand.
GTAATATATTTTCAAATTTATTTAACTGAAATGTAGGGGACCATTGTGGGTTATGTGAAAGCCTGACCAATTGTGCTTGTATTGCTTGCTTATGGTCTGTACCCCAGGAAAGCCCAGAAGAATGCCAGAAGAACGTGTGAAAGAGAAGAGGTCTGAATTATATATGAATGGAAGATGAGTTCACTAATAGAGTTGTAGGCTGGCATCTGATTTTATTTTTACAGATGCAAATCATTTGCAAGTCCTACATTCAGTAGATTTACCTTCTGTAAAGAAAGAGTTGTAAGATCCAAATCAGAACTTATTCCTGCAAAGTCCTCAGAACTGAGCAGATGCCATATTTTGTTACTGACAGATACACCGATGCTGTATTTCTGTCTTTATAAAGGAACGATATTGTCTTCTAAGTGCATAATGAGGAACCCAGTCAGATGATTGCATACTTCTTTGTCCAAAGGGTCAAAAGACCTGTCAGGAGTCTGAGACTGTGATTTTAGAGTTTAGTTTGGCTTAAGGTTATACAATACACATTAATGTTTTTTCCCCTCTAGCAATGTAGTTATTTGGAAGAAGTACATGATGTGTCTCCTTATAAATATAAATGGAAAATCTGTTTTAAAAAAAAAAGAAAAAATGTTGAAGACAGCGCATGAGCTTTGGTTCTGGATAGAGAGAAAAAAACAGGAAGAGAAATCAGACTTAATGTCTACAGGTCCTCATATAGTTCTAGGAATGAACAGACACTCAGCAATATAAAAAGTTACACCCATAAAAGCATTTTTAAGTGATGAGCGGAATCTATAAATTGAATAAAGTTAGTAAGAATCTGTGGAAATAATCTTAGGTAAGCTGCTGAAACACACTGGGTAGAATATTTCAGGAACAGGATGGAGGTGTATCTATACAGTCTCTTCTGGGACACAGACTATATGTGGGGTGTGCAGATGCATGAAGGGAAATTCAGCATCCTGTGCTGTAGAGTGCTCTGCTCACTATCCAAAGTGCATTAGAAATGTTAGAACTGTTTGGCTTGCATGAGCTCATGAGTTGGAGGGCTGCCGTTCTGCGTGTAAGGGTGGAGAAGTTATGCAAAGTATTTAGAATATGTGTCGATGCATGTCCTGTAGATCGTGCTCTGTGCACTACAGTAAGGAGAAGTAGAGAATTGCTTTTCAGAACAAAAAATACATTTATTTTCTTTTCCAGAGTAATTTTTTTTCTTTGCGGTTCTTTAACTCCACCTTCTGTCATGTGGATAGTTGTTTTACAATATGAATAGTCAAACTAAAGCCTTGAAAAACATCAGCAGTGCACTGAAGTTATGACGCCTCAAAAGTCATGTTTTGGGCAGGCATTTTTGTTCATTTACTAAATGTTTGGCCTTTAATGGAGTTACTTTTAAAAAACATTGTCTCTGCACGCATGAAAATCGAAAAGTCATTTTTAAAATGGACCTAGAGTTTATAATATTTTTATTTGTAGCTTTAAGAAAAATACCAACTATTGTGACCAGTTGGTACAGAAAGTCATATTGATGATAAAATCCATAGGAGTTAGAACATGTCATACCCAGCAGAGATGTTTCTGACTTACTGTCTAGATGAACTGTGGGTGCATTTTCATCTGTCAATCTCATGTGTGGGTTAAGAAACTTTAGGATTAATTTTATTGCCTAATTTTCAGCATTTAATCTAAAAATAGGAGTTTGGACTGTATTACTGTTTAGTATTCTGTGATAATTGAATGGAACAATCACAGATTACTTGGATCCTGTGGTATGAAGATGTAATTGCTATGGGTGTCCTTATACATAAGTACAATACACATTTTTTGATAAGATCTCAGGGCAAGGTGGTTTTTATTGATACACAGAGTATGTCATAAGGGGAAATCTGAAAGAAAATATGAGTTTCTTGGAATTGGAGTCTTTGGATAGAAATAAAGGCTGTTACCTGCAGTTGTAAGTCACAGAACACCTGAGGTCTGAAGGCATCTCTGGAGATTGCTCCAATTCACCAGCTCAGTTGGGGTCACCTATAGCAGGTTACCCAAGACGACATCCAGTCGGGTTCTGAAATAACAGATACATGAAACAACAGATCCATTGCATATCCTTGAATAAAACCCAGCTTATTTTGAACAAGAGAATTGGCTGATGTTTTCAGACTGGTGCTTTGCAAATAAAGTTGATGTAACTAAGATGACTGCTTGAAAATTAGCTCCTGCACCCTAGCAACATTTACTGCTTAAAGAAATTTTTGTAAGAAACTTTACTAGTGGTGCATGCCTAAGCAGCAGATATGTATTATCACTAAACACCTTAATAACTCCACTGGGCAAACGCATATTTTAAAATCATTACTCAGTCATTTAGAGGTCCAGCTCGGTTCCAGACTGCACATTCAAACCCTGAGTATGTCTTAAAGAGACAAATTACATACATCAACTGATGCAATTGTGCAGTTCCCACAGGCAGCATATATGGAAGTTGGTGTTTCCTGTCTCAGGGGCATCAGGAAAAATTTCCCTTAGTTTTTCTTTTGACTTGTGTGGGTTTTTAGCATCCACAGTATTTTTGGATGGAATGGACCTGGACATTCAAAACCAAAAGCCGGAAGGTGTGCTTGGATTGCTCACTGGGATTGCACAGATGTGACAGCTGTAGGTTTTAGATGTGGTCCCAGGTGCCAGTCCACTTCATTAGTGTGAAATAAGATTCATATTTCTTCTAAAACCTGAAACTGAATTGCTTTAATGCAGCCTTGAATTCAGCAGCAAAGCTTTCATTCATCTTTGTAAAGAGCTACTCCTAAAACTTTCTTATATCAAAAAGGTCAATACAGGAGCAGTCAGTTGTCAGACAGACGTGTGAAGTAAGGTCTTTCAGTAATAACAAACTAATTGGGTTAGAATCTAACCTAGCTGTGGTGAATCTTTAACCAGGGGATATTTCAATTATGAGCCACCCTGCAGGTGAGGACTGAGTCGAGGGTTGTGTAGCTCAGCACAGAGTTCATCTTTCTACTGGCCCAAACCTAAACAAGCTGTGCAAGGCAAAGACCTTCCCAGACAAATCATGCAAGTAAGAAAATTTTTGAAAGGACAATGTCTCCCAAAAACTTGAAAAAAATCATGAACTATTTGCTAGAAAATGAATGAAACACAAAAACTTTTACTTAGTTGAAACAGGTAATGACCTCTCCTTTTAGGCCCTGTGCAACTAGATAGTATTTGCCCAATGTTATACAATGTTTTTCAGTAACAAAAAAGGATCTTCTGTTTCTCATATAAACTCAGTTAGGCTACAACTGCTTCCATTAAAGTTGATTATAAAACTCATAATGAATGCAATAGCGTCAGGATCCGACCCTTAAAAATAAAAAGCAAAGTATACTAACAAAAATCTTTACTATTCAGGCTGGAGTTGTGCCTATTATCATGCTGTTGGAACTAAAACTCATCAAGACAAAGCACCAAAGATGACAAAGCTTAATTCACATAAGAGATAATAGCAAGATAACAGTTTTCATTATTCTTTCTCAGACTTCTTAGCTTATCTGTCACAACAGTATTTGGAAGAGTTTCACATACTTCTAAAAAGCATCATTTGCCCTTGGCTAGAATGAAATTGGTCATTTCAAATGCCCTTGAATAAACCCTCATCCCAACACAGAAAAGTATTAAAGCAGGTATTTAATTTTAAGCATGTAGTGAATAGTAATGACTGCTAAATAATCTAAACATGCGATTATATGCTGTCCAGAATTGCAGTCAATCTCAGTATATGTTAAAAAGCTGAACACAGGTGATGCTTAAGTTGCAGACGTATATGGAGTCTGAGTCCATTTTACTTCGCTAGAACAGAAGGCCTATCTGCACATACTTTCCAATGGGAATTCTTTTATATGAGAGAGTCATACAGGGAGAATCATGTTGCTCACATAAAGTATCTTGATTATTTGCCTGAATAGGCTCAGTGCTCTGGTAAACTTGGTGAGTGCTTTGGCACTCATGGATGCTCAGTGTTTTCTGGCATGCCTTTTGTTTCATGCACTCCTGTGTATCCACAGTAGCACAGCAGTTTCAACACGACAGTGCCCTTGCTGTGGGGATTACTGAGATATGTCAGTTCTCTCTAATTCTTCTACTGCTACTGGCTTAAGTGGCACAGATGTCATTTGGAAGAAAATCATGCTCCAGAATGACAATGACTCTTGAAATTGTTTTAACATACCTATTTTTAGGGCATTAAAATTTTAAAGAGAATAAGGCCCATGCAAATCTCATGAGGTTTAACAAGGCCAAGTGCAAGGTCCTGCCCATGGGTTGAGGCAATCCCAAGCACAAATACAGGCTGGGTGAGGAGTGGATTGCGAGCAGCCCCAAGGAGAAGGACTTGGGGGTATTAGTGGTTGGAAAACTGACTGTGAGCCAGCAATGTGCACTCACAGCCCAGAAAGCCAACGGTATCCTGGGCTGCATCAAGAGCAGTGTGGGCAGCAGGTACAGGGAGGGGATTCTCCCCCCCTACTCCGCTCTCGTGAGGCCCCACCTGCAGTGCTGGGTCCAGCTCTGGGGCCCCAACATCAGAAGGACACAGACCTGCTTGAGCAGGTCCAGAGGAGGCCATGAAGATGATCAGGGGCTGGAGCACCTCCCTGTGAGGACAGGCTGAGAGAGTTGGGGGGTTCATCTGCAGAGGAAAAGGATCTGGGGAGACCTTAGAGCGGCCTCCCAGGACTGAAAGGGGCTACAGGAAAGGGGCAGGGGACACACACACTCTTGATCAGGGGGTGTAGGGATAGGACAAGGGGTAACAGTTTTAAACTGAAAGAGGGGAGATTCAGATTAGATCTGAGGAAGAAATTCTTCCCTGTGAGGGGGGTGAGGCCCTGGCACAGGTTGCCCAGAGGAGCTGTGGCTGCCCCCTCCCTGGCAGGGTTCAAGGCCAGGTTGGACGGGGCTTTGGGCAACCTGGGCTAGTGGAAGGTGTCCCTGCCCGGGGCAGGGGAGCGGGACTGAGTGGGTTTTAAGGTCCCTTCCAACCCAAACCATTCTGTGATTTTAGAGAAGATTCTACCTAATCACTGGATTGCTTATTAATTTTCATGTTGAGCTGATTATTTTATTAGCAATTTATAGAGGCGAGTTTCTACTTTTTGTTAGTATTGAAGGTGAAAAGCTACCAGTCAGGTTGTGCGTCTAAAATGTGTTTTGTATCATATTTTTAATAAAATCTGTGTATTAGAAGGCTTTTAATGAAATCAGTGATGTGCCACATAATTTGAGTATTTACATATATATGAAGGTTTAGGGACTTTATCATTAGAAGTGATCAAATCAGATAATTTTTTTTTTAATTTTTATTTTTCTCTTTTTTAACTGAGTTATTTTTCAAAGAGCATTGGTAACTGTTTCAAGCATTTGAAACAAAGTGTGTTAGCTCAGCAACTAATAACTGGAGGTTTTGTTTCAAAAGGTTTGTATGTTTTGTTATTACTTTTTTTAAGCAAAGTATTTAGCACTTGTGGTTTCTGAGGCTGGTGGAGACTGTTGGCCCTTCTCCCTAACCCAGGAGGAGTTGACACCACACCCAGAGTCTGAAGCAGCCCCTCTTCTGCAGGGCTTAATTTATTACTTGGACACACTGTGGCCTACCAAAGGAATCAAGAGGCTCCCTGTAGATTCACTCCTCCTTAGGTAGGAATAATTTGGCTCCCTCCCAGTCATATCTTGATAATTGGTCCTTCTGCCTTTTTCTTAGAAGGGCAGCACATGCTACTACCCTTAGATGTAGGATTGTAGAGCTATGGAATTTGTATGCAATAGTCCTCTGCTGAAAGTCATGAAAAAAAAGAACTAAATGTGTTCTTGGACTTTGCAATTGAATGTTTGGGACTGGTGTCAGTTTCTGGTAAGGCCTTAAAGGAAAAAGAAAAAAACACTTTAAGAGCAAAGCATGGGATGGGTGAAGAAGCAGAGAAAGCTGATAATTGTTTTCAGACACCTTATACGCAGAAAGCTGATATATCTCAAATATACAGATTTGTGTTTTGCTAAAAAGTTGCCTTGACTTCAGAAGGCTGTCTAGTGAAAAAGAGAGGCATATTGGTTCACCTCATCATGCTATTGCTGCTGTACAGGTTAGACATGACACCTGGATTGCATCCAACCAGCTTTAGCACACGAGTCTGTCAACACATACCTGCATGTATGTGTGCCCTGTCATAATAAGCCAGAGAGGGGAGAAGGAAATACTTGGTTTGCATCCCACTGAGGGTCTGATCTAGTCCTTGTGGGAGGAGACTTCTTGTAGGTTTTGTATGAACTGCATCGAGCTCTGTACTTATTGATGGCTTGTCCCTCAGGAATGTCTTCTTTCTTCAGGGTGCCCTGGGAAATGGGAGGGTCAGTAGTGTAGTTGACCTTGCACCTGTGATTCCTGAAAATAGTTTTGTGAAGTACCACTACATATCTCCAACATACATAGAAATAATTCCTTTGTCTCTGGCTATCAAGACAAGCAAAGTCTTGTCTGTTCTTTTAAATGTAGAGATATATAGGCTATCAGTATTTTGAAGGATGGAGAGGGTGATATTTTTTTGTTTCCCATGATTAACAGAAAGAAAAATGTAATATTGTATGCATCATGCTGTCCTGCTGTATCTTTTTAACCCTTCACTTTATTTTGGTATGGTTAAAATTATCAGGAATTCTGATGCTATCTAGATGGGTACACAAATTTAGATTAGTCTGCATGTAGATTCTCTACTGAATATGATCTTGTTTTAGATCCAGAGAGTGGAGATTTTAATAGCTTGCCTTTAATACTTCTAATAAATCACAAGTTGAAATGATGAGTTTACCTCATAGAAAGATGTGAATCGCTCATTGCTGCTGCTTCCAAGAGTTGCCTCACTTGTTCTGAATTTGGAAATATTTCCAGTGGGCTGGAAATGCTTTCTGAAATTCTAGATTACCCATGCACATTTCTGCTATGAAGGCCAGATCAGGATTCATTTACATCTAAGACTATAGTATTTTTCTGCTAAATAGTCATCTGTCTGCGAGGTTTGCTCTCTGCTACCTTTAGTTTATTGTTGGGGTGCTGCATGTTTCCATGCGTGTCCATATATTTTCTTCGAAGGAATAAGCTCAAATAAAGGAGCAGAAACTCCTGTGAAACAAATGACCTACATACAAGTGATGATGGGCTCACAGTCTACGAATGTAAGCTACAAGCACTAACCATCTTGCAGAATGCCTGTCTTGTCAGTAAGTGTTTATTAAGTCTTTTAATATAGGTATTCCTTTAAAGGCCATATCAATTAGGTAATTTTTAAGCACAGGTTAGAGACCCTGTTCTTTCTGGTGTAGAATTTGGTTGGTAATCCCAGCCAAGCCTTCCACAGTGATAGAATCATTTAGCTTGGAAAAGACCCTTAAGATCATAAAGTCCAAATCAAACTAGTCCACAAATACAGAAACCAAGTAAGTTCAGTGCAAGAAAAAAACCCAGTGTTTTTCAGAAGTAATTGACTCATAGAGAAAAACAGTTTGTTCTCAGACTACTAAAGACTGTTGCAAAGGGGCAACTCTTAAAGAAAAGAGACTAAATAAATACGCAAAGAAGTGGTTTAATTATGTAGTAGTTCTTGAGAAATACAATAGAATTAAAAAAAAGGTCAGAGTCACATATTGTTTTCAAGCTCCAGAAAAGCAATGAAGTGATGTAAAACAGAAGAATGGGGAGGAAATTGAGCAAGCTTTCCAGGAAGAAGTTTTAACTTCACCATGTGCTTCAGCATAAAGAACTGCAGGAACGTGAGGGAGTGGAGTCAGAGCTGTAATCCTTATGGGGCTGTTTGCTCCCTGTGTGATCTTGGACAATCAACTTGATCTCCGTGAGCTTCAGTAAATGGAAATAGGCAAAAAGCAAGCTCAAACACTGTGCTGTCACGTAACTGCAATTTCGACAGTAATCTACTAAAGAGAAAAGAGGAGAAAACAGCCTTCCAGCATCCCAACAACAAAACCAAGAGCCACTGAAAGTGAATGTTTCTTATTACCCTCCTCTGTACTTCAGTCAGGTAAATGTTCCAAATAAATGAGGGAATGTTAATATTCTAGAAGTAGGCATGTATAAATATGATTGCAGAATCAAAGTCTAAAAATGAAGCAGCAAATAAATCAGAGTGCTGTTTACTTCAGGATTTGATGTTGACTGCTCCCAGTAACCAGATGTGAGGCCTACAGCGTAAAAACCAGAACTCCCAAACTGTGATGAACCCATACCATCAAATGTCTCAAAAAATACCCACAGGCTTGCTGGCTGACTGGAAATATTTTTTCATCTGCAGACTTTCTGAACTTTATTAAATGCAATAATAGGAATCATGGCTTGCATAAAAATGGCATAGTCTGATCCTACTTACTACTAGTGACATCTGAGCAGTGCAGTGTCCTCTTCTGATTTGCCTTCAAAAAGACTCAGCATTTTGGAGAGGGAACCAGCAAAAACTAAATGAGAATAAGCCTTGCTGCCATCTCATTTTACAGCTTATTTTACAGCTTTTTCTGATGGTTATGCTCTGGCTAAGCATGGCCATGGCAGCTTATCATTGGGAGAGAGCAGTCCCACAGTATATGGTGCCCAAAAATTGGAATCTAAGAATGTAGGAAGGCTCTGCCAAATATCAAATTCATCAACACTAATCATCAGAGGCAATAGCACTGTTGTTAATGTTTTAAACTTAAAATTACCTTTATGAGGCTGAGGGAAGAGATAAGCATCATAACCACAATCCTGAAGTAATGTTACTTTCTTCTATATTTGCTGATAATTAACGGCTGAAGTTTTCCATTATTTTTTAAAAAGATGTTTTCATCAGGTAATTGCTTCATTCACTTGCTGAAAGACCATTTTACTCCACATTAAAGAGCCAGGAAAAATCCCAGTCTTTGGCCTGTTGTAAGGTTTTTTACCTGTTCTTCTTCAATGAAGTGTGACCATACAGTTCATTGTTTTGGCAGTGCAATCAAACTAAGATGGTCCCATCTCCTGATACTTATTCCCACAAGTGACAAGTGGCAGGGCAGAAGGTGGGATGATGGAACCTCTGAAGCTGGCTTCATCACTAATGAGAATTATGTAACAGCATCCTTGGGAGTAGCATAAGCATGAAAACTAAAGCTTAACTAACATGAGACTATTTCAAAATAATCTCTGAAATAAATCTGGGCTTCTCACCTACCTAGTTTAAACACTCAGCCTGTAAATTGAGCAGATGTTAGATCCCACAAAAGTGTATGTTGCTGATTGTGTCTGCTTTTTCTGCCTATATAGTGCCCATTTTAAATAAAATACATTTTGAGATTTTTCAAGTGTCTTGCCTGTGAAATCCACTGTATATGCTTACAATATGGGAGCAGCCTATTAGATATATTAGAACAGCATAATGAAGGCTGTTACATATCATAAAAGTCTGTGCATCCTGCTTGATGTGACTGCTGTTGGTCCTACTATTAAAATGTAATTTCTTCAATGGCACATATCTAAAAGGCATGTTATGTTTAAAAGCTCTGTAGCTTAAGTCTTGACTTCATGGTAGTCAATGGGAATTTTGGCATTCTACCCTTTTTCATGTTATGGTGGAAGATTATTTTTTATGATGCTCAGATTTATACATCTTCTGGAGAGGTGAATTGTATGAAGCTGTGGTCCTGTACAGAATACAGGTTGGCAGAGCTGGTTGTTCATTTGTGTGGGTGTGAATGCTTAACTTTGTACAGTGTCTGCCAGCCAGCAGCAAAATATGGCAGATCATTAACATAAATCTCTGAAAATAGGATTATGAAACTGTTGATGATATTACATAAGTGGCAGTACAATGGAATCCAGCTCTTTTCTGAAAGCATGATATTAGTGGGCACTACCTTGTTTACTGGGAAGGTATATTCCTTGCACATTTATAACCAAGGAAACGAATTGCATTTGCCTTTTCAGTAAGAAAATATGGCTTTAAAGAGGGATATTGAATGAACACATTTCTATGGAGTCTGTTTATATATAGCTTGTTCAAATGGTAATCTAGAAAAGCAGTAAGTAAAAAAATTACAGTAAAAGCACTTAGAGTTTTTCATCATTTAATGAATAGGGTTGATTATGAACTGTAATCTAGTTTACTCACATCTCTTGCTTTGAAATTATGGAACCAGCTTCTTAATCTTTGCCTAAACACTTTATATCTTCAGTGTAAATAGTTCAGATTTATACTTGCATAAAACAACAAAAAGATCTGATCTCTGTGGTTTTCTCCATTTCCTGAAATTTCAAGTTCACAAAAATCATAGTTTCCAGAAGTATTTTGATTAATGCAGACTAAAATGTATTAATTTGGTTTGTTTTCAATAATTGTTTTATTGATAATTATGATGTATTGATAATTTTAATGTATAATATATTTAGATTATTATGAAAATTTACTGTCCTTGTTTATCTTCACAAAAATAAGTGTGAGAAATAAGAGATCAGTATCTATAAATAAGCCAATATCAATTTCTTAATGGGAATGACAGGCACTGTTTACACTTTTCATTTGTTCCCAGGCAGACCTAATGCACTGTGTCCGTCCATGTGTCTTCCTCATTTCCTAGTTCAAGCATTCTTTGCAAAAGAGTCTTGTATGTGACCTGAAACTGTGCTGGGAAACTGGCTGTCTCTGTTTCTAATGACATCAAATGCTTCTTTAAAATTTCTCATTAAAACAAAAATATCCAGTCTCCCGCTGAAATGGGTTACAGCAGTGACAACCCAGCATCCCAAAGATGAGGCTTTCTACTTTCCTTTGCCATCTATGAATGCTCAGATGGTTGGCAAGAAACTGCTGGTAATTGTGGCTGGAGTGCATAAATCCTACTGGAAAATGATAGCCTTTGGTGTGGGACTCCCTGAAAGTGAGTTAATCTGAATTTTAAATTGTAAAACAGAAATTACCTACAGAAGACAGGTGGTATTTAAGTGTTGCACAGCTGCTCTGGTTGGCAGGTTTTGCTGTATCTCCAATGCCAGTGGTGTGGCAGGACTAAGGATGGAGATTTGAATGGCAGCCACTTCAGTGACCTGATACTTCTTGCTGGGGTGAGTAGAGTAGAGCACAGCAGATAGGTACTTTAGCGTTTCCATGTCTGTAGTTTAAATTTTCTGTGACACACATGTGAGACCAAACTTTCTCAACTCTAGCAAGGTTCTGCTTTTACATGCTTCAAAACTGTGATACAACGTGGTGTAGTTGGCGAAGCCCCAGGACCAGGAAGGTTTCAGAGACAAGGAGAGAGAGTCATTGAGGAACAGTTTAGGAACTCTTACAGATCCTGTGCCAAATCCAGCAATCCTTGCTTATGTCAAATGATTTTAATTACTTCAGGTTCTTCCCTTTAATTTCAATGAGAGTGTTTCCCCCAAACAAGGACTGCATGATTTGATTTCCTTCACTGCTATTTCTCAATTTAATCAGCTTGATAGTTACCCACCAATTTTGGAGGGATTTGTGAGAAGGAATGTTCTCATCCTTTCATTGTTATTGAATATATCACATGAAGAACCTAAATATAAACAGATGTCCATTTTTAGAGTCAGCATATTGCTGAAATTTAATATTTTTGTTAGCGTCACTGACAGAAATTTTACTGCAGAACATTCAATCTCTGGTTTCTGTTCAAATGATATTAAGAGATTGTTGATGCACTGAAATTTGGAGGGTTTTCAATAAGATCATTCTGCAGCATTTACTTATTTATTTATTTAGTGTCCTGACTGGCAAGAACTGGAATTACAGAGGTCCTTTGACTACTGCTACTCACCTTGGGGAATGGGGTGGGGTGAGTGACCCGTGGTTTGTTTTCTCCTTTCCTTTTGCAAAGAGAATGAGACGGCTGTGCCTAGCTGCCTTCTCCTTTGCATCAAATCTGTATGGGAAGCAAGAGGGCTTAAATCAGGTCTTTGAAACATAACCAAGGGACTTCTTTATGGAGGGTGGTGGCTCGATGAAGTGTCTTGGCAATGCATGGTCTTTTTGGCAGTGCAAGGGGGCTATACATAGGGACTGGGTTCCTTTCCCAGAGTAAGAGCAGAGGGAAATGTGAGCAAAATGAACCATGAAGAAATGCCTAATTCTTTCAGGTATTGTACAGGTTCATTAGTTACTGGTTCAGCAAAGTACGATTTAAATACATTAGGTGTGTATGAATCGGAGTAAGTCAAACCCAGCATCTTTGTTTTCATGTATGTATATAAGTTTGCTGGGGGGATTATCCACCACAATGGAGTTTGAGTAGCTCCTGTTAAAATCAGTGGTAGTTATCTAGAAAAATATTTTTGGTCATTTCTCTAGCATGTTTGCACCATTCTCATTTTAAAGAAAAAAATTAAACTTTTTCCAAGTGATAATAGCCAAGTTGGAAAGTTTAACCTAAAAATGTCAAAGGTCCTATTGTCTGGGGACTGCAGCTTTTGCTGCATAAATCTGCATTTGTCAAGATGGAAAGTTCTTACTTTTAGCTTACAGTTAGCTGGGTCAACATGTTTAGCCCTTCTGTGACTCAGATTCTGTTTTCATTTGGTGTGGGAGCTGGGAACAGAGAGAAGATGCAGCATATGCAGGCAGAAGGTGAACTTACTAAATCGAAAGCTTCGTTTTTCTTTAATAGAATAAAACATTAACTTGATGGAAATGGTGTACATTAGTCATTGGGAAATTAAAATAGATATTTGAAAAATGCTGGCTCTGTTCTATGAAAATCAGTTTAGAAGTCATCAGTGGATCAAGTCTCCTTGGGGTATTGCGGGAACACTGGATAAAATCCAGTTTAAAATGAGGTCAGATTTTACTTGAAGTAATATCCAAACTATGGGGTTAGTTTTTCCCTGCCCAGCTGCAGATAGAATTGATGCTGTCTGCTGTGTGAAGAGGAAGATTTGTGCGCAGTGCGCCTTCTCAGAATTATTTAAAAGTTACACCTGTTTTGAAGACCCAGATGCCAATTTTGTCATGCTTTTTCAGTCTGAATGCTATTTCACTCTGAACATAAATCTGCTTTGATCATAGTGATATCTTGTCAGATATGATGCTACCTAATGTTAGAAAGCAAGAGACTCAACCTCTCTGGGTACTTATTTGTCTCTTGTCACAGTCCTATGTGAACATCTCAGCAATTATAGTAGTCCTTCTGTGACAGGGGAAGTTTTATCCTGATTTTGTGGTTTGTAATTTACAGGACTCAGCTGGTTACTATTTTGTCCAATGCAATATAGCAAGTTTTAGCTATGGCAGGATTTAATATGAAGCATCCTGCCAAAAATGCTATTTATTCTGTTCTTATCCATCATTCCTGATGCCATTAAAGGAGAAACTAAATGTCATGATTAATTTAACTGTTACAAGTATAAATGAGGTTTTGGTTGAGACAATGATGAGGAAGAGTTCTATCTTACCAGTGATGTAAGCATTTTGGAAATTACTCTGAAATAATCTCAACTGCAACAAAAGAAAAATATTGTTAATTGCTTATTTTTGCTGTTAACTAGTTGATTCTAAACTAAGCATAATGAATCACACACAATACCAGCAGGCATCCTTCTTCCTATTTCTGGTACTACTATATTGTGCCAAGCCACATGTCAGTACCGTCACCACTCTGTCCACAATCACCACCAAAATGGAAGTGATTGTCTTTCAGTGGAAATAAAATATTAGATCAAGAATTATTTTCTGACTCCAGTTATCTTCTAACATGATTAGCTCAGCTGAAAAATGTGTCATTCACATCTCATTCCCATGAAGCCATCCTTACTGTCTTTTGAAGGACTTGCAGCCGACATTAAAGAGATTCTGTGGGAACTTTCCTAGATTCTGGATTTGCTGGCCATTGCAGAGTGGAATCATGGCCTTGTACTTACAGAGATGTTTGCAAATGAAAATGGACATCTAGCATCAGTAAAACAATCTGACCAAACACATACAGTCTGGAGACTCAAGAGAAATGGAAAATAAGTAGAAAATAAAGCAGTTTAGGTGACTATATGTATTGTAAAATGCAGTTAGATGTCTACGCATTTGCATCTGATCTTCTACCAGTTCTGTTTTTTTCTGGAGTTTATACAGGTAAGTCTGTCTATAGGTCCTTCCATCTGCATTCCCATAATCTCTTTCAAAACTGACATAATTGGGCTCAATTGCTGTGAATTATCTTGTTGCTATCAAGTCTGTTTATTTTTGGAGATGGAGAGACAGCCTAGGAATGAGTCTTCTGTGTTGTACAAGTAGCGTGCAGGAACTGAAATCTAGCTAAAATGCACTGTTAGAGAACTGGTCTGGTGTAAGGAATACCTGCTAGAGCACCAGGGCTGTGTATTACTGTTTCTCCATCCCATATAACAAGCTGTGCTACTCTACATTATTTACTTAGTGGCATAACTTAAAGCTTGGAAGGTGTTCTAGTCAGGTTAAGGGCTGTCTTCCATAATGAAGGAACCAAAACAGTTTTCCTGATGCATCTGTGCATCCCAGGGTAGTGCAAATTTCTGGATCAGGCCCTCATGTGCACTGTAAATGCTCTATTATTAAATATCATGCCATATGTCTGTGGAAGATATCTGTCTACAGTAATTCCCAGTGTTAACTAATACATCTTCCTATTTAATATAGTCCACAGTCAAGGAAAATATCTCCATATGTTTTGAATTCCCTTGTGCCTTCACTGGAGTTCTCAAGAGTATGTTATTAATTTAATATATGATTTTGTTCAGTATAATAAGCTGGTCAGTATATAGGTAATAAGCTTTGGAATAGCTGAAGTATTAGCATATGTAAGGTTTATCTAGCACAAATACTTGGTAGGGTCAGTTGGGTATATTCTAACAGAAGCTCACTAGTCTTTTAGAAAGCTGCAAAATTCAAAGTATGTATTTCATCATTAATCTCCTCAGAATCTATCTGAATAGGTCATTTGCTTGGCAACATCTCTTGTCCAGTAATTATTAATTCCAGAAGAATAGCAGCTAATGCAACTTGAAAGCTGCTGTATTTTTCCTCTGTCTTTCCTCTGTTTTCCTTTAAAGACAGTTATTGCAGTAGATACAATTTTGCTGTTCCTTTGCAATGATAGAGTAGTGCCAGTTCATGTCTACGCTCCTGTTTCACTGCAGAGTATTTTAGAATTTAGGAGAATGCCAAATAAAAGAGAGTATTGAATGAGGAGGGATATTTAATTGCTTTTATTAGTCTGGATATTGAATAACAGTGCAAAATCCTCTTGTGTTTCTTGTTAAGAGAAGCAGTGGATTTTTTTCCCCAAATCCTTGATTACTCACCATGGATTGGGCATCACATTGAGTAGGCTGCTTAAAGGACTTAACCAGCTTATTTTCACCAGAAGAACAGGCAGTAATTCAGAAAGGGGGAGGGCAAGCTGCTGAAAGCTTGTATGTATATATAGTTTTAAAGCGTTTGAGCCAGTACAGAATGATTTCAATGGAAAATGGATAATGGTTAACATCAGCTTTTGTGCAGCTGCTTTTTGGCTAAAAGAGAGGTAACTTATATTTAAAGTCTGTGAATGTGATTCATTATTTTTCACAACAGTGTTTTGCTGAAGTTTCCCCTTCTTTCCCCCTCAGATTCTTTACAGTTAGTAAAGCTACCTCTGCTATTTCAGCACAAATGGTTTCTTCCTCCGTAAGGTCTGTACCAGGTGAACCCTAAATCACAAACTGTTCTTGCCTTCCATTTTTGGATAATATTTGTGAATAACTTACATATTTGGCTGCAGTCTTACTGCCAAACTTGAAAGGATTGCTGCTTTACTATGTTACATTGACTCCAACTTGAGGTAGGGATGGGGAGAACAGCTTTAGCAAAGCTTAAGGGAGCTGTATTATGATAATATGTGACCTTCTTTCTATGCTGTGTATTAACAAGCATTAATTGATACAGACATTTAAAAATTACTTGCATATTTAAACATTCATACCCTCTTCCCCCCTAATTGCTTTGGGAAGAATGGATGTAACTAGGCTGGACACGGTTTATTAACTTAGCTTTCTTGAGGATTTGGAAACATTTTTTGCAATGTCCCATGTCTCCACTAAAGTTCTGTATTGTTTTGTGTCTAGTAGTAGCCTGGTTGCATGGATGCAAAGCAATAGGCTAATTTACCTCACACATTCATTGTAAGGTGATTATAAATTGTGGCTTTAACACCTTATAATTACATTTCACAAAAGTGAGAACCTATTGTTTCAGATCTTCAAAATGGTTCTGATACTTTCACACAGAGGTAACTGTTGGCTACTGTAGTATGTAAATTAAAAAGGAAAGCTTTAAACAAATGTGCTCTGTATTTCTCCCTTATGATGGTAATGATTATGTTATCATTCAAGAGAAGGAATTTCTAGTTTTGAAGGATGTACTTAACTACCATCTTTCTAATATTTTCATTATTAGAGATTCATGGTTTGACCTCCAGCATCCTATTAAGACATTTCTACTGAGGTAGTTCAAGGGGCAAATCTAAGGTTGATAGAAACTAAGGTATTTCAGAGTATATAAGATACTTTGAAGTAGTCACACTATATTTCATTATTTGAGTCATTTTCTTATAAACTAAGAAAATTATAAACAACAACCTTTAAATCAACAGCCTGAAACCCAAATATATGTGTTTGATGTTGTCTAGGCATTTGATGCAGAAGTTACTGCATGGGGGGTTTTTTTTGCATAATGATGATAATATTTCCAGAGAGATTTTTAAGTGTTGGTACTTAACATCGCTCCTACTCTGTTAGACTCATAGCTGTACACTGACCAAGCTGAAGATGCTTTCCGTATATAATTTCGGTGACAGAAAACTATGTATTTTAATTATGTTTTCTGCAGTCCAGAACTAGAGGTAGGATTTGCAAGACTCTGAAATTTCACGATTTATTGCTTTCCAGAGGTAAAAACTGACCTCTCAGAAATATTTTTACAATTAAGGGCTAATACTCCTTGGTGCAATTCTCTGGGACAGAGTCCAGCCAGGTGCAAGAAAATCTTCCTTCTTTCTCATTTTGAACTCTGAACATATGTGTATCTAGGACTTCACTTCAGTATTTATATTTCCCTGGGGAGAAGCCACAGTGTGAGGTTTATTCATGCAGAAACTGCTGTGAACGGTATGTATTAATGGTAACAATTTCCTTGATGGTAAACAACAGCATCTCAGAGTTTACCATGTGACAGCAAAAATATTTTGAATGAAAGCTACTGCTGTATCTGTTATAACTAGGCAATATGGAAGAAGGAAGAAGTCAGTCAATAAACATAGGAAGACTTGTGTGCTCTGCGAGATCCTAGGTTAGGAAATGGAACCCTTAAAAAGAGCACAGGGGCTTCATTCAGTTTATCCCAGTGCCAGTCTCCAGTGGTAGAGATTCCGCAGTCTCCATAAGTAAATGGTGCTTAATTATTCCTTCCAGTAAAAGTCTTTCTATGAAGTATAATAAATCTTCCATGCTACAACTTTGGCCCATTACCTCCTGTCCAGTTCACAGTGCATGCAGGAACACTTTTACTCACTTCTCTGTTTTATCTCTACTTAGAGACTGTCATCCCCTCTGTTTTTTCAGAACAGCACCATGATTTGAATCTTCCCTATTTGGTTGAGTTTTCTAGAGCATTGGTCACTCTCTCCTGTGGATGGTCTTCACCTGGATCTATGTCCAGAAGCGGATGCAGTGCTCCAGCTGAATGTTAGAGTTACTGACATGATTTGCAGACCACTTCTGTTTTATAACTACTCATACAATACTTGATTACTTTTTGTTAAATTCACCCCTTTGACCTCATGTTAAATGAGATCCACTGTCACTGCTCCAGATTCCCTGTGTAATTACTACTTCCCCATTAGTTACTTAGCCTGTGTTTGTGCAGGTGGTTATTCTGTCATAAATGTAGGATATTGCACCAGCTCCCTATTACATTTCATCCTGCCTTTTCAGACCCTTCCCTAAGCTGTCAACATCTTTTTTTTTTTTTTAATTCTAATCCCTCCCTCCAGTGTTCTTGCTGCCTTTGCCAGCTTGGTGTTACCTGTGAGTATCATCTCTCTGTGCCATCATCTACTTCATGTATGAAAACATAAGCTGGAACTGTACTTAGAAAAGATCTTGCAGATTCTTACTCAGTAGATACCAAAACCCAGCCAGTAATCTACTGAGTATAGTTTTCAAACCAATTTTGCACATTCCTTATAGCAATTCCTTCTAGATGGTGTTTTCTGTTTTCCTAGCTTGAAGAAGTGTCAAACACCTTAGAAAAGTCAAGCCATATTGCAGCCACTGCTTTTCCTGCATGCAGAGCCTATTTGTAGAAGGAAATTAAATGGGGTTTGACATGATCTTTATCTTGACAAATCCATACTGGTTGCCACTGTTGCCCTGATTATATTACGGGTGTTTATGAACAGTGAGTTTGAATTCTTGAGGAATTTTTCCAGGAAATGAAACTGAGTTTTGTTCAGCATTTCTCAGCTCCTTCTTGTTCTGCACTTCGCAGCTCAGAAACTGTTTGTCCCTTTCTAGTCTTCTATCATCACATCCTCAGTAATGCTCAAAGATAACAACCACTCTGAGATTGCTTCAGTCGTTACTGCAGGTGCCCAGGGGGTGAGACCGGTGAGCCCGACTGCTCTAGGCACCTCAGGTTTATCTGCAGGTAACATGGCCTGTTGTGTGACCACTCAAACGTCTGATGGGAAAACCTCCATTGTCAGCTCTTTGCATCTGTCTCAAAAAAGCAAACTCCCAGGGAGAATATGGGGGATGAGAGGAGAAAGTTGCCGCATACTTTGTTTAGTATCTCTAGTTCTATTTATTGCATGTAATGGTAATCTAGCAAAATTTGTAGGCAGAAGAGCACACCACATTGGAAGGCACTCTGGCATGCAACTTGCCTGCAGTGATGGCTGCAGCCCTCCTTGGGAAGAAGCCTTACAGCCCAGCTCTGGGCACCCTACCCTAGCACTGAGCTGGGAGGCATCAGCTTTAGGATAATGCCATAAAGGAGTGCAAGAGAGACAAATCCTAGTTTCATGGAGCAAAATTCTCAATGTGAAATAGTCTTTTATCAGGCACTCTCATTTTCCCCTAGCTGAGAGAGATATGGAAGGTGAAGAGAGAACTTAATCTTTGTTACTTTATAGTCCGATTGCTAAAAGCATAGAGGCTTATAGTGCTAGGGTCAGAGTTAGTGGAGACTAGCGCCCACCATCAGGGAGCAATAACTGCCTCTCCAGTGCCTTCCCGTTACATTGTCCCAGATTCAGGCTCAGTGTGTTGGTACCTTTCAGTTTTCTGCAGGGGTCTTAACATCTAGCAACCAAATCATGAAAACTTTGAAAACCTGATTAAATTTAAAATAGACGCAAAGTTACTAAGAAGTCTTGAGTCTCAGCAATGATAATTATAGCTTTTTATATAAGAATAGTCTTAAAAATAAATGTAATGGGAAACCAGATCTTCAAACATTGAATGTTTGGGACTTTATCTGCTACCAGAGGGAAAGCAGCTTTTAAGTTAACTGACTGAGCTCTGGGTCACTGGCATCCTAGTGAAAACATTGTCCTAATGAACATTCTTTTTTTTAACTAATGTTTATGAGAATGTAGGAAATAAATATCTTTGAGTATGTAAATAAAAGCACAGAATGTTTTAACTAATCCTTAAGAGTTTATTTGCCTAATAAAGGACTGTGGGAGGAGGCCACAAAAATACATTTAGGACATTTTAGACCCAATAATAGCTATGTTAATATTTAAATAAGTACAGGTCTCTTCTAGTATTTCATAGACACTCATCACCCCATAATAGTTTTTTTTACTTAAGTCAATCCTTAGGTGTGTAAGTCTCAGTCAGATCATATTCACATGTATTTCCTAAGGGATAGTGAGACAGTCAGTATGGGGCTGACTTTTAGCGCTGCTTGTTTCTGATTTTGTTCTTCTTTCAGTGGCTCCTCAGGTGGTATTTTCTTGGTGGTGTTCCAGAGCGAAGAATCCTCAGTTACAAACCCTTGAAAAGCAGATTTAATCTTCTCTATTGCTTTGCCCACTGATACATGCATGTGCTAGGATCCTGTGTTTAAAGAGTCTACAAGTAGATGCTTTCTTTCAGTTACAAAGCCCTCATATGTACCACAAGTTACAGCTTCTCTCCTTAGCTGAGAAGATGGGAATCTCAGACCTTTCCATGACAAGACTTGCTAGCTTGTGTCAGCTTGTGCTATGAGCACTTCCCTAGCAGCCTGGGTTGCAGTATGTTTATTTGTTGATGGAGCTGCTTATTCTAATGTACAGAAGCAGGCAAATACCTCAGCTGAATATAAGTAAAAATTAGTTCATTATACATACTTATATTTGCATTAAGTTGCACACAGGTGATTGGTATAATAGCAATACATTTACTGACAAGAACAGCATATTCAGTTCAATACTATGATGTATCTGTGGCTCCCCAACAGTGTAAGCGGGCATCACGAAGAGGCAAAATAACATCAGTGCTTTTTTGACTCTGAGACTATAAGGGTGATCTACTGGGTGTATGTGTGTGTCCCTCCCCCTTATAAACATAAGAAAGAAAATAAAGATTTGTTGCCAGTCATACAACAAAATGAGTCAGTGAGAGATGTGTCATTTTGTACTGGAGCTTGATAGCCAGAAACAGCAGCATTGTGTTCCCTCCTTCCACTACTGTCACCTTTGGCTGCTTGGTAATTTTTTATCTTCATATCAAAGAAAAGTTAGGATGTACTTCAGTGAGGAGTGACTTCTTACATATGTAAAAGTGTGCCATTAGTTTACATGAAAACTCCAGCAGTACAGAAATATGAGGCAAGACTTTTTGTGGATCCTTGTTAGGAGTTTTATTAAATACTAGAGATCTGGATATTATACTCATGGTCTTTTAATGAAAAGCATTACTTTGGGAATTTTTAGTGTTCAAATACAGAGTTCATGTTCAAATACAGTTCATGTTTTAATAGGAGAGAGACTTCTAAGACATTTAACTTTGTGAGCATAAATATACTCCCTTAAGAGATGACTGAAAGCTTTTGTCTGGAATGTTGCTGGAGGCTTTACAAGCCGGAACTTGAATCTCCTTTCTTCCCATCTACCTTTGGCATTTATTATTCTGAAGTGTGACATGAAGTCCTTGTTCAGCAGAATGGATTTGAATAAAAATGGCCAGGCACTCCGTGGGAAGTCTGAAGGCAGGATTTGGAGGTGTATTTACCAGTGTTGCCAAAGTATTGATTTTATACAAAAATTTTAGATTATTTGACAATTTGGCAATTTTTTTTGGCTACTAATGTGCTGATGGAGATAGAATTGTATTTCAAAATACAGATCTGGATGCAAGCTGAGATTTCAGAGGCCAGTAAGATTCTAATAAAGTCAAATAGAAATACTCGGTTCTTTCAAATTTTAAAGACAGACAGAAAGCACAGTATCAAGCTCCTTTCAGAACATCCCAAACTAAAGCAGTTGTGACTAATAGCTCTCAGCCTCCCTCAGGAAGTGTTCAGCACTTCATGGGATGAAGCACTTCATGGTATTTTTCAGATGAGAAATTACACTGCATGTAGCAGGTTTTATTCTCTGATTACTGTCAGAATATTTGAAAAAAAAAAAAAAAGAAAAAAAAGAAAAGATCTGGCTGGAAAATAAGATTGTTTAGATTAGTTGTATTATTTTCTCTCTGCAGTTTGGGATTTAATAGCATGTTCCCTAAATATTTTAATTTTATTTTTAACAAATTCTATATAATTCCCCCACAAGAGAAGGCATCTTCCATGAAATCCTAATAGTCTATCTTCTACAAACAGTTTCTAAGGGATGTCAAACCATACAATTACTTAATGGTTGATTTCATCAGATTTACAAGAATTAGCTAGTTATGCCAGGAAAAGGGTAATATGGTGACAAAGCTTCCCTACCTGTTAGAAACACCCATGCTTGTCATTGTGGATAGTTCTTCACCCATCATCTTATGAGGGTTTTATTGATACAGTTTTAGTTGTTACTGGATATAAAGGGAAGCAAAAAGTTTTCAGCTTAACTGCTGTTTGGTTTTCTTCTATTTATCCAGCAACATTTTCATAATTTTGATTTTTACATCCTGGGAGCGCTTATTCAAAGCTTCACCCTAAGTGCAGTCCACATGAAACTGCCATCTCCCGGCTGTTCCAAGGACCAGAGTGGAAGTCTGTGTGGCTGCTGTGCACCGTATGCAAAGTGTTAAGTGATGGCTTGTAAATACAGATAAATGCCTTTTAAAAAAAACTTTCTTTTTTTTTTTTTTCTTCACAAGGGAGAGCTTTAATCTATGTTTGTGTAGGGCAGTGGAGACATCCAGTGGCCAGTGTCTTCAGTGACTGACAAGTGGTAGTGACTGAAAGGCTGGTGTGAAAACAGGCGTTTTTAGGAGTTGGATTTTTTTTCCCCTTTAATTATTTCAGAAAAGAGTTCCAAACGCAACACAGTGAAAAGTAAGGTCTGTAGGAGAAACTACATAACCTGCTCCTGTTGTTTAAAGGGGTACTGGCCTTGAGCCACTGTTAAACATATAACTTGTGGCAGTTCTACTGAAGCCAGCGGTACTTACTACGTACTTAACTCATGAAAACCACCTGATTAAGTGCTTTGCTGAACTGAGGCCAACAGCACATTGATATCTACAGTTTAGATTTAAATTGTTATGAGCAAACACATCTTAAAGTTTTTGTAGACAAATGCATATGTATTGATTTAAACTTCAAATGAAAAACTTGCTTTTGAGCACCAAATTGAAGAAAATTATTGTTAAAGAATGTCAGGGAATTGAGAGTTGTATTGTGGTTTCCCAAAGTCTTTTACTAGACTTCCACAGTGATTGGAGGATACAGAAATACCCTCAACCAGGAAAGATTGCCCATCTTGCAATATGCAGTTATTTGAATTAGGTACAATTATTTATAGATGATTTATTTAATTATTGCTCAATAATTATATTTTCAGGATTTCCCCAATGGCTGTAAAAGCTGTAACCAGAGAAGAAAAGTTCATATTCTGATGACGATCCTCTGCCATTCACAGTGTAAATGCCTCATGTTTATGTTGTAGAGCAGTTATGCTACTGTTACTGTGCAAAATAATTTGTTGTATGGGTTACCACTACTTCTACATACTGTAAAAAAAAAAAAAAAAAGCCCAAATGGACCTTTGAAGGTTGTTAAGGCAGCTTTTTGAATTTCTTACTCTTGTAGAAGTAATTCAAAATGGCAGACATGACTAAGGTCATTGTGGATATTTTAGAAGATTTTATTAAACATCACAACTTCCCAAATACCTGCACTCCTCTCCTTTTACAGCAGGACCCAGGTAGAACATTCATACTGTGATAATAAAAATTTTCAGGCAGTCAGAACAAAAAGAAATTTCATAACAGTACATTAAACTTACACGTTTTGCTGATTCGCAGATGTCCAACCAGTCAAGAAAGATTTGAATGTTTATGTTTTTATGAATGACTTGTTTCTATTTAGTTTCTTTTAATTTCATTGGGAAATAATAATCAACTTTCCAGCTGTTTTTAATGGATGACAGTTTTTTAATGACAGGGATTTGGGAGGAATGGAGAAACCAGGAAAAATGGAGTAAATGTCAATGTTTGCAAGTTTCTTATTGCCATAAACACTAAATATGCAGAAAAGATTATGGAAATTCAGGACCTTTCAGAAGTATTTCTGTTCCCTGGAGAAGAATCTTTACCAAATACTACTCAGCAGTAGTTCCTCATGACTATTTAACATAGGACTGACTGGATCTGGGAGTAGAACAAACTGTGGTATATTCGGGTAAAGATGAGGAGCTTGGATGATCTCTTCCTTTTTGGCTTCATATTTGTTAAAATGTACTTGCAGTTTCATTGTAAAAGCTTGATTTTTTTTTTTTTTTTCCTTTTTACTTAATATCTGGACCCCAGTGCAGAAAATATTTTAAATATCTCTTAAGTTGTTGAGACAAGGTGAAGTAATAAACATATTTATTACATGAGAAAATGAAAAGTAGAAGTAAAAAGAAAAGAATATAAATGTTCCTCCATCACTGGAATGAAGAATGGAAAATTATTTTTGAAAAAAAATCCGAGCCAGAGTAATAAGTTAACAAAACTGAAAGGGACAAAGTAAAAAATAAACACAACTCTTTCTGGTTATTGTCAAGAGATGGTCTCAAGCCTAATAAGGACAAAGTATCAAAAGAGACTCAAATAAAACAGAGCACACCACATTAGTGTTTCTGTTGGAAAGAATGAATATAGTTACATGATAATTAGTTCCTGGAAAATATTTGCATATTGTTATTTAGAAATCTGGCAACAGGTAACTGCTGTAAAAAACATTATTCCTTCTGGCCACTTAAAAAACTTGTAACTGTCCATCAGTGGAAAACCAGCCTGACTCAGGTTCAGTTTTATGTTAGGGCCCTGATAGCCTCCATTGCTAAACTGCAAAGCTTGAACTAATGTTCCAGTACTGATAACTAAGCCAACATAGTCTATGATCCTAAACAGCGAAACCTTAAACAAAGTAGTTGTGCTTTCTTGAAAGCTTTGTAGGGAATGTGGTATTTTTTGTTTCCTGCACATTTTCCTTCTTTCTATAGGAAGCTGCATAAAGTGGCCTGCATTTAGTGCTACACCAACTCTGGTCATCCACATGAGCTCCACAGGTGATCACTGGTGGATGCTTTTTAGTATGGAATTGTCACATTTAGGTCCGTGTCTGGCATGGTGTACCATTCTTAAGTCTGCAGCGTAGCTCTCAGCTTACGGCCACAGCAGTTTCCAAAAGGACTAGACTTCTGGTAGTAGTGTGTTAAACCTGTCTTTGTTTTCTGTATGTACACGTGTCTTGAAGCATTTCCTATATGAGAATAAAACCTTTAAACAGAAACTGGTTTCACAAAACTGTAAGTTCTGCCTTAGTGAATACAGTACTTAATAAATTACATCTCCTGAATGGAAGAGACCACTGCTTTATTTAGATGACATCAGCCTGTAGACTTACTATAACTTTATTAACGAGTGGATACAGAAGCCTGAGACTTGCCAGACTCCTTAACATACCTCTCTTCCTTCTCTGCCCTGTGGGCTTCTATGGGATAACCAGGCATGTCAGTAACCTGCAAGTCTATCCCTGAAATCCTGCCGCACTGATAAGCTTTAACTTTAGTTAAAGTTTAAAGTAGATGTGCTCATGTCTATCCATGTAACATCTCTTAAAAGTTTTTCCAGTGTCTGCTATGCCCCATTACACTTCCTGTAAAGCAGATTCATAGCTTTTATCATAAGTAAATACTGAATTGCAGCCTGTGGCAAGCTAGGCCCTGAAAATATCTGAGCTGTGCGGAGACAACTTGTTCCTGGAACAATTGGTTCTGACACATCATGGGTGAGTGTATCTTGGCTCGTTACAGAGAAGCACTGAAGTTGACTTTACAAGGCAGTGTGCACACAGAATGAAGCCTAATTTAAATTCACTTAATCCCATAATGTAGTATTAGCATGAATGTGGTATTTGCTTGCCAAGAGTGTGCATGCCACTTCTCTATGGGCACCCTCAAGGCATGTTTCTCAAATTGCAGAGCTTGTTATTAACTATTTTTAGATGTTTAGGCAACTGACAAATGGTAAAAGCATTCTCTAATGTTCTGTGGAGAACTAGAACTGCTAGATAGATAACAGTAGGGAGTCTGGATCTCACATTAAATTAAGATTTGGACTGAGGAACCGTCAAGGAGAGTTTGTACATTCCAGTCCCTACCTCACGGCATGGGGAACTTTAAAGTTCTTTATTATATCATTTGTTCTGGTTGCACCTACAGCTAGCATTGTCTGTGGTCGATTTAATGTGCCTGCAGTGAGACACAGTACATGCTCTGAGCAGTCTGCAATCTCAGGAGCTGAAACAGAAAGGAGGAACTTGCTGCATTTTGTAAGGGCACTCGGCATATGGTTGTGTGCAGTGTCATTACTTTACTGATCAGTTGCATTTTGATTTGATTTGCACATTATTTCCTGAGTTTTTTGGTTCTGTGGCTATTTTTAATTTCCCTTTGAACAGCTGAATACATTATTTAGCAAATGTATTGCAGTTGGAATGCTCTTTCTTGTAACATTTTTTCCTAAGAATATCATTAGATTGAAATTCCTTGCGTTGGCAAGCTGCCTGTTGAGCGCTCTCTGTATCTCTTGAAGCTCACTGCTGAGTAGCTCTACCACTGCCTTGGCCTGCTTAACCACTGTCTGTTTTCCTCCCAGATGCATTTTCTGGGGCTAGAGGTTGGTGAAGATGGCAGAATGCATTGGAAGAGGAAGCTGAAGTCCTGAAGCACCCTCTGCACATGCTGTGCTGTAGAGCTGCTCACTTCAGGGCAGGGAATTCCTTTTAGGCCTTCTGCAGAGGGAAGAGAGGCGATCAGAAGGAAGGACGAAGGCCTGAGTGGAGGCTGGGAGACAGGGGCTCTGCAGGGGTGGGAGGTTTTAGCCCAGTGGCGGGTGGCACAAGTGCAGTGCACAGTGACCGCAGCTTCCTTGGCTTCTCTCTCCCCTTCCTAAGGGTTGTGTCAGCCTTGACCAGCACTGCGGGAAGGCGAGTTTAATCTGGGGGATCTTTGCTCCAAGCCATGCCCTCTGAGGGCTCTCGCTGTGCAGCTCTGAGCATGGCATAAGGAGCAATGTGCTTAATTTGGCAGAATTCCCTTTCAGTAAAGTTTTAACATTTGGAAATACTTTTTGTTGATGAAATATGAACAGATCTGTCAAAAGCTGCTGCAAGTGGGATTGTTTCCAGAATGGTGACTGTCTCCCTTTTAAACGTGCACAGGTTTTAGATTTGGGCCGGGTATTTTTCGAGGACGTTGGTTTCTGGCGCCTTCATGCAATGAAACGGACGGGGCCGCGGCAGACGCGGGGCGTGAGTGAGGTCGG
>NW_020799112.1:7030028-7034498 GCF_003259725.1 Athene cunicularia
AGACCCCCATGGGGGCATCCCCGTCGTGCCCCGTTTGGCTCAACGTCTCGTCCGGGAGTTTTCTCCTTCCGGAGTCGCTGTAGTTTGGTTCGTGTCAAGTGAGGCCGTCCCGTGCTCCCCCCCCGCCCCGAGGTGCCTGTCAGGCCCAGGGTGCCTCGTCATCAGGGCGGCAGCGCCCGGAGCCCCCCGTGGGCTTGTACAAACCTGTGTTTTCCTAATAGTGGGGTGAAAAGGAGTTTAGGAGTGCTCTCTGAGCATCAGCCTGTGACCCTGGGGGAGGACAGTTTTTCCCATGCTTGCTTGTGCCCCCCAGCAGGCAGGAGCGTGCTGCTGCTCGGTGCTGCCTCAGCCCGTCAGCGGGGAGGCCTCAGCCTGAAATGCTCCTGAAGACGTAGTTTCAACTCCAGCCATTGTCCTAATACACTAACACCAAAGCCCTCTTTTTCCCTTTAAAAATGTGTCAGTGGGTTGCACAGTTGAATTTTTCTTCTCAGACCTGCACTGCACTGAAATTTGCATTTAAACAGGCTGTTTGGGGGAAATGACACATGTTCGTACTTGGTTGGGATTTAAGTTTGATCAATTGAATAATTCTTAGGAGAATAAAAGCAACCATAAATTAATATATGGGTTGTGCCTACGCCTCCACTATTGCATTCATTTTGACTACAGCTTGTTGTGTAAACTTCATAAACAGCAGGTCAGAAAAATCACAGTTTCTGTTTTCCAAATTCACACATATTTGTCAGTACATGTGCAGTGAAAAATACATTCTGTGTGTGAATTTTAGTGCATCAATGAATAAGCCAAATTAACCAGGAAAGCAGGTTGGTTTCTGTACTTGATGGTGTTACTGCTGGTAGTGACAGACTTCAGGTTTTCATCTGTCTGGAGGGGTAGTGGAGGGGTGGTGGTTTCTAAATCAGTGCCCACCTGCTGGGCTTTTGTGCCTTGGTAGAACATGCAAAAGGATTCTTTTATGGTAGAAAGTTTTCACTGCGGTATCTGTGAGGCAGAACAGGTGTGTGGTTTGTAATTAAACCTGAGGTCTTGGTACTCTTATTGGTGAAGTGGGAGGTGGCAGAACTGTGCTCTGATCCCATTCTCTCCTGCCTGGGTCTTGTTCCTCATAAGGAAAATGGAAGGTAAGTTTCAACAGGGGGCTTGGGAAAAACTCCCAAGTCTTGCAGTTTATACAAGCCAGGATATCCCTGAGGTACTTAAGACTAGCTTGGTGAGGACGCTGTAAGAAACCTACTGATTTTTTTGATTTAGATACATTTTCAGTCTGTGAAATGAAAACTAAGCATTACATATTACCAGGATTATTTACTAAAGGTACCTCTGTCAGTTAAATCAATAGTGAATCCCTCTAGCAGAATCTGTGCGGTAGCATTAAATTTCACCCAAGTTAACTATTTAATAAGGTAGGGTAAGGTGAGAATTTCCCCAAAGACTTGGTTGTGCTAAGGTGGTCATGAGAATGAAAAGCAAATGCATTAGGAGGACATGTAAAACAGTACCTGTATAGTGAACTGTCGCAGTAACTGTGTTACACTTAAAAAGAGCCCATTTTTGAGTGGAAATATGTCTTGCTGCCAGCTAGTTTGGAAGGTCTTCACCTAGAAGCCTTACTCTATTCCCTGAGGTCAGATAGATCCTTTTGTAAAGTCTGGGATCAGATGACATAGTTCTAAAATATGTTGCCTGTGTGGAATCAGTCGCTTCACAGCTCATTATTTAATTGACATTTTATGTCCTGTTGCCAAGCAAATAGTGTAGTTTGACCCACAGCTTAATCTATAAAAAACTCAAGAGTTGTAGCAAAATACTGGGTAAGGGAGGGTGTCAAGATACATGTGAGTTTAATAGGCAGTGGAGCACTTTTACTCGTGTGGTTTCTTATTTTACAAGGGAATTCTAAAATGCATTTGTTCTGCTGTAATTTATGCTTAGTAAATAAACAATAATTACATAAAATCTTAATGGCAAATGGCTCTTCTTCAATAGGGGCAATTCAGTTAGCAGATTTTGCTCATCTTAGACAAAAGTTTTTTCAGATCTTTGATATCTGGGAACATTGTCTGTAGGTAGTAGTAATTGGTATATGACTAATCAAGCCAGTGCCTTTCAGTTGCTTATCGCAAGAATCTGAATATTGAAGGCCAAAGGGTTATAGGGTGGGATGCTCATACAGACCTTTAATCTGATGTATGTTTATTGTTAAGGCTTTATTTATTTCTTTACTTTAAATTTTAGTACTGGTCAAAGCTAGCAGCTGTTTTAATATTTCTTTTTGTACGAGCAGGAACAGTTCCTAACAAGAAAGAATGAAAGACAGAAGTGATGAAATGGGAGTCATATTTTACAGAGCAAGTAAGCTCAGTCTGCTTGTGGTTGTTAATATGCTGCATTAGCAATGCAGTAGGGTTACCTATCAAATCATAAATAAAGGTAGAGATAGGTCCAGGAAAAAATACCAGGCTTCAGCAGTTAATTTCATCTTTCTGAGTAGTACAAAACTTTTATTGGGATCTAGAAGGCAAACAGAAAATGTCAAGAATAAATATTTTAAAGGATCAAAACCAAATGAGAAATATTAGGAGGAGGAAGGGTACAGGAATGTGAGGCTTCAGGATACTTTGAACTAAAGGGAATCAACACAGAAGATAAGGACATTTCAGAAACCCTAAATGGCTAGTTTGACGATTTTAGGGAATGGGAAGATAAGAAAATGTACACTGCAGAGGTGCTGCTTGATAGCTAGTGTTGCAGGTTATAAAAATAGGGTGCTTTAAGACACAGAAAAGGACAAGTTGATTTCAATTGTAATGAATCACTGAAGCTGGATTATATTTATTTGAGAATTCTGAAAGTTGTGATGTGTTAAGTGACTAAGCTGCTAAGAATAATGTTCAGTTTATCATTAAAACTAACTGTTATACTTGGAGATTGAACTGCAGGAAATACCTCACTTTTTGTTTTTAAAATAACTACGTGAAGTTCTTGGAATGATAAGCTAGTGTATCTCAGTAAAGTAGCCAATGGAAAAATTACCTAGTTGAGCATGACATGCACAGCTTCTGCAAAAAGGGAACTAGGCAAACAGATCTTTGACCTTACTTAAAATTAGTAGAGGTTTTTGAGGATTTTATCAAATGATTTTCAGATGCAATAGAAGATGTATATGAGTGACAATTAATAGCTCTGTGTGTGTAAGTCTAAGATCCAATTTCCAGAATTGGGCTGCACTAATTCTGTGTCTGCACAGGGGGTGACTTAAGTTGAGCTGAAAATTTGTTACTTTTACAGAAAACGTGTGTTAAATGTATCTATTTGAAATAATTGCATGTATTTATTTTGGCTATTTGTTATGTCTTAGCTGAAGATCCAAAAATACACTTAAGTAAAAAATCCTGAGAATACCGTGTTTTAGCAGCTAACTAAGGGGTATAGTATCTCCTTTGACAGATTAAATAGTGCATTTCAGTTACATTTTAGGGTATGAGCCGGAGCTTGGTGAAGTCAGAGGAATTTTAGATTTTTATTATGGCAGCAAGGAAAGTATTGTCAAAAGAGAAAGGAATTCTGTTTGTACCTCACCACCACTGTGTAACAGTGCTACTCTTGGTTGGAAAGAAACTGAAGGTATTATTTCAGTTGGGAAATAGGGGTAATGAACTGTGTAACTTTAATGTGACAGATTATTTGAAATAGAAAGACTACACAAATGTATTAGCAAACTTATATTAATAAAATATGTGGACTGTTTGTCTGTATCTGTTCAAGTAACAGATTTTCACAGAAGATAACTGTTTCTTCTCTTCTGTGCTCCTCTTGCCCAGAGTTCAGTGGTCCAATTTCCTTCTGGTTTTACATGTCAGTGGAAATCATGAGGTTTTGAATAATGATGTATTTTATATATTTTTAAAAATCAAAGAGTTGTTCTTATCTTAAATTTCTCTTGAACTAAGGAATACTCACTAAAGTACAACTTTTAAAAATAAAGAGGAAAAAACAGTGGATTTTTTAAAAATTTGCAACTTGTTTTATGAGTTTCTTAATGCAGTGTTAGTATGTTATTTGACGTGAATTGACTGTTGACTACATGTGAGCCTCGTCAGATGAACATCTTTCTGATTACAGCGTAATTTTGCTGGCACAGGAGTTATGAAGTGTCATAACATTATTATGCTTTAAGAAGACTAAATTTGGCAAAATTTTTATAAAACTAAAACCACTCTTGGTCATTTGGGAAAATATCTGTCATTGAAAACTGAGATACTGTTTAAATTTTCATAAGGTATGTTGGAATGCTTACCTTGGAGATGGTTTCTTAATCACCGTTCATTTGATGCAGTCATTTGCATTGTGTTGAGTTTTCCTTTTCCTTTTCCTTTTCCTTTTCCTTTTCCTTTTCCTTTTCCTTTTCCTTTTCCTTTTCCTTTTCCTTTTCCTTTTCCTTTTCCT
>NW_020799112.1:7034548-7047685 GCF_003259725.1 Athene cunicularia
CTTCCTCTTCCTCTTCCTCTTCCTCTTCCTCTTCCTCTTCCTCTTCCTCTTCCTCTTCCTCTTCCTCTTCCTCTTCCTCTTCCTCTTCCTCTTCCTCTTCCTCTTCCTCTTCCTCTTCCTCTTCCTCTTCCTCTTCCTCTTCCTCTTCCTCTTCCTCTTCCTCTTCCTCTTCCTCTTCCTCTTCCTCTTCCTCTTCCTCTTCCTCTTCCTCTTCCTCTTCCTCTTCCTCTTCCTCTTCCTCTTCCTCTTCCTCTTCCTCTTCCTCTTCCTCTTCCTCTTCCTCTTCCTCTTCCTCTTCCTCTTCCTCTTCCTCTTCCTCTTCCTCTTCCTCTTCCTCTTCCTCTTCCTCTTCCTCTTCCTCTTCCTCTTCCTCTTCCTCTTCCTCTTCCTCTTCCTCTTCCTCTTCCTCTTCCTCTTCCTCTTCCTCTTCCTCTTCCTCTTCCTCTTCCTCTTCCTCTTCCTCTTCCTCTTCCTCTTCCTCTTCCTCTTCCTCTTCCTCTTCCTCTTCCTCTTCCTCTTCCTCTTCCTCTTCCTCTTCCTCTTCCTCTTCCTCTTCCTCTTCCTCTTCCTCTTCCTCTTCCTCTTCCTCTTCCTCTTCCTCTTCCTCTTCCTCTTCCTCTTCCTCTTCCTCTTCCTCTTCCTCTTCCTCTTCCTCTTCCTCTTCCTCTTCCTCTTCCTCTTCCTCTTCCTCTTCCTCTTCCTCTTCCTCTTCCTCTTCCTCTTCCTCTTCCTCTTCCTCTTCCTCTTCCTCTTCCTCTTCCTCTTCCTCTTCCTCTTCCTCTTCCTCTTCCTCTTCCTCTTCCTCTTCCTCTTCCTCTTCCTCTTCCTCTTCCTCTTCCTCTTCCTCTTCCTCTTCCTCTTCCTCTTCCTCTTCCTCTTCCTCTTCCTCTTCCTCTTCCTCTTCCTCTTCCTCTTCCTCTTCCTCTTCCTCTTCCTCTTCCTCTTCCTCTTCCTCTTCCTCTTCCTCTTCCTCTTCCTCTTCCTCTTCCTCTTCCTCTTCCTCTTCCTCTTCCTCTTCCTCTTCCTCTTCCTCTTCCTCTTCCTCTTCCTCTTCCTCTTCCTTTTCCTTTTCCTCTCCCTCTCCCTTTTTCCTTTTTCCTTTTTCCTTTTTCCTTTTTCCTTTTCCTTTCCTTCTTTCCTGCTAGTTCAAAGGGTTTTTCCTTTTTCAAACTACTGCTGTGGTCTTTAAAATGGGGACTTTTATCTCTTTCCACAGTGAAGGGAAGTCAGAAGTGTGAGCTGAATTGCCGTGCGATAGGTTACCGTTTCTATGTGAGACAAGCTGAAAAGGTGATAGATGGGACACCCTGTGACCAAAACGGAACTTCAATCTGTGTGGCGGGGCAGTGCAAGGTAAGGCTACTATCTCTAACAAGTCTGCCTGTAGACTGTCTATGCCATATATAACTTCTGTAAGAGGTTGATGTGACTATACCTGTGAAATGGTGTCTTGAACTCCATTTTTTTCTTTAAGTAGATGTGAAAAATGTTAACTTTTATTATTGCAGGTTTTATTTCTTAACTAATGTTTCTGTCTATTGAGAACAAATTATGGCATGCTGAAAGGCTGGAATCCAAAGGTGTTCTGACCACTATTAAGGTGATTTACAGTGAGCTTCTTTTACATATTTAGCTTCCTACAGAAGAGATTCTGTGAAAGAATCAGAACATAAAGATTGGAAGCTTAAATTAGAGTGAAACATAATAGCTTTGATTAAACTTTAGAGCGGAGGGTGTTTTTTTTTGTTGCAACATAATGGTTTATTCAGTAATGTGTTTGTTTTATTGCTTTTTAGCTGGTTAATGTAACTTTCCTGGTCCATGTTTTCATTTTTAAGAATCAGGTCTTACTGGCTGTCCATTTACTCTGCAGTGAATGTTCTTTTAGAAAATACTTGAGTGACTGGTTATTTTTCAAGGGTTCAGAAGGAGCTAGTGTGTTGACTTTTTGCATTTTGTTGTGTGGATTCCCTGTGCAATGGATAAATACAATGCTTTCTGCAAGATGGTAGCAATTTTAAACAAAATGTGTTTAGAAGAAAATGTTTGTAGTCTTTCAAGTAAGGTTAGAAATTTCTAGCAAGGGGCATTTGACACTTGGCTTTTGTTTCCCATATATGTTGGCAAAAGAAGTAGAAGTGGGTCAAATGTGACTGATGAACTCAAATAATGAAAGGTCAAGTTCAGTTTAAGTAGTTGGTTTGCCAGAGGAAATCACTTACGAACACAACCTTTTCCTCTGCATGTCGAGATTCTTCTTACTTGTGCACATCTGGACAATGCCATGTATGTTTCTGTTCTGTATGTCTTAGTGCAAGTAAAGCCATGCCTTTGAATTTCCTTCATACATGATAGATCTGTGTGAAGATCCTTATTCTGTAAAGCTACATGAAGATTATTTATTCTTTAAAGCTTTCCTTGATCTCAAACCAATTCAGAAAGGGCCAGAAATCTGTTTTAATTACAGTTCTGATCTGTGGCTCAGAAAACTGAACAATAGATTTAGTATACCAGCTGTTGTATTTTCCTAGTATTGTGCAATTACAAAAGTGTATAGTGATACATTTGTATTGGAGGTCTGGGATAGAAAGGAGAGGCAGTGTTCAGCAGCCTAGTAGGGAAGTGTTCTGAATTCTGAAAATCACCTATTGTCTGTGTAGAATGTCACATCCCAGAGTTGCATATAAATAAACAATGGGTCGTGGATCCTTACTGTGAATATGTAACTTAGGATTCACACGACTGTACAGTAATTCGGGTTGTAAGATACCTGGGAGGGTCATGTTGTTCAACACTGTACTCGGAGCAGGGCTCACTGTATCAATTAGCTATCATGGCCTTTTCCAGGCTGAGTTTTGGAACTGTTTCAGTGTTTCAGCAACATCACAGTGGAATCTTTCCTTGTATTCAATTGAAATTCTCCATGTTGCAGCCTGTGCCCTTGGTCTCTCATCCTAGCACTGCGTATCTCTGAGAATCTGACTCCATCTGCTGTTACCCTCCCATTAGATGTAGGCAGCAGTAAGATCTCCCCATAGCCTTCTCTTAAGGCTAGCAATTCCTAGGCTGTAGTGATTTTTTTGTTTGTTTGGTTTCTTTCATTCTTTCCTTTTTCCTGTGGTGTTGAAAATAGACCTAAAAATCAAAATCTCAAGGTCTATTTAAAGTGTTCCTCAGTGATGTTTACTTAATGCTTAGTGGAGTGATGCAGTCTGTCATTCTTAAAGACTTAAATAGAATTAGTTCTGTCCTGGTGCATAGTGCCTTATAAGCCATAAAGTACTATGAGAAAGCCAAGATAAAACAGGTAAAGGCACTTCTTATTCTGTTCACTGTGGTTCTCACTACAGCAAAGTAGAACCAGAGTGTGAGCTGGGACAAGAGGAGCGAGTTGGCAGTCCTCATACACAGTAGCAATAACTGTACTTGTGCAGAAAGCTGAATATTGGAGGCTTTGGGAGACACATCTAGCTAAAATATTTAAAGGTTTGTATTCTTCCTCTGAAGAGGAACTTGATTCAGATGTTTTCCAGCTTCTTGTGATTAGTTCTTTTGATCTGTAGCTATTCGCTCCTTATTCATTACTTGCAACCTCAGTAAAATTGTAAGGTAGATGTCTTCTGCAAGAGACTTGACCTTTTTGACCATGTAATAGTTACATTGAGATTTTTTTTTGTGTGTAAACCACACTCTTCTTTGTTTCAAAGTTTTGAGCTGGTATTTGAGGGAATATTCAGAGACACATATGTCAGATGAAAGGGAGTATTACAGCTTCATGGTGCTGCAAAGCACTGTTACTGTTGACTCAGTTATTCTTTTTTCAGTGATTTCCATCATTCAAGATTAGAAAGTCAGTGCTAAATCTTTAGTGAAACTACCTTTAAACAGTCAATAGCATATTTGCATTTGAGAGAA
Organism: Athene cunicularia; assembly: GCF_003259725.1. Lineage (NCBI taxonomy): Eukaryota > Metazoa > Chordata > Aves > Strigiformes > Strigidae > Athene > Athene cunicularia. The sequence continues at coordinate 7,038,464 of NW_020799112.1, forward strand.
GTTGATGTTATGTCAGATGAGATAAGCTTCATTCTTCTTCTTAAAAGTACTTGATGTTTCAGGATAGATTTGTCTGTATTAAAATTACTTATCTTGTTCCTTTTTTATCTTTTCCATATGTAAAATCTCATGTTCCTTATGATTTAAGGATGAATAAATCCGATGCACAAATGAGTATTAAGTTGCATATATTGCCTGTCTTCTTAGACCCCAAGATTTTGTATTGCACTTGTGTAGGCAGCAAACCTGTTAAAATAATTTTATTTAGCAGTGATATTATACACTGTAGAGTGAACATGCATGTAGCTGAAGGATGTAATAATTAGGTAATCAAATAATTTTTATACTGTCAGATGCTTAAGAGAATATTTTTCAGAATAGTTGGCAGCATTTACAGTTAACTGAAAATGTTTCTCAAGTAATGAAGCTTATTCAAATCTTTGTAGTAGGTAGATCTTCCTTAACTGCGTGGTATTTTTTTAAATTCAGAGAATTTAGGGGTCTAATGAATTTATGGTCTCTGTCACCCTCTGTTGGACATTTTGCTGCATTACCAGAATAGTAATATCCTTGTGTTACACGTGATCTGTTTTGTTCCCAGGACCATTGTTTCTGATGCGTATTTTTAGTTTACCTTATTCTTAAAAACAAAGGATTGAAAATGTTGCTTTAATAAAAATAATGAAAATTACTTAGAAATCTAATGAAGAATGCAATAGACACCTTCATTTGAAATAAAAATGAAACATGTATGCAGTAATGTATTTCTTACTTCTCACTTTTTAACCATTTAAAACCTTGTGTAACCCAACCACAAGTAATATTAGTTAAAAGCTCTTGATATACAAGATGCGGTCACACCTTTTAACACTGAAAATACATTAAGGAGAAGCTTTGTCTTACCATCAAAACCAGAATGTTTAATACATTAATTATCTCCTTTTTGAGTTGTTAACCAATGTTAGATAGAATAGCCTTTTAAAACAAATATTGTTTAATCTTATCAGCAAAGACAAATGATGGCATAAGAGAAGATTTTGAAAGCAGTAGTATGTACAAAAGTCCTTCTTAAAGCCTGGTTGTTGTGGCCATTACAGTATCATTCAGGAAGGTCAGAACAACAGTATATTTCTGAGTACCTCTGAACAGTATCCCAGTAACCATTTCCTTACTTCCAGAGAGTGTCTTTTTTCACTGTTTGCTGTTCTTTTGTTCACCTGTCCCCGAGTTGGAAGTAAAAACTTTCTAACTTATCCAGCACAATAGGTGATACGTAAATCTCATTTTTCAGACCTAGTCCTTTAACAAAACTTAGTATGTTCTTGTGATGACATATCCTAATTTGTTTGTTGGTTTTTCCATGTTCTTATTTGTCCATGTCATTGCAGTAACTGGCATATATGAAAGTGCAAGCACTACAAAAAAGTAGACTAGACTCTGAATTCTAATGAAATGAAACCTTTTAAAAGCAATTAAATAATTTTAAAATAAAACTAGGCAAAATAGAAAGAACCGGGTGATATTCTACCCATGCAGAAGAAAGAAGTATGACCATGATCTTGATAATCAGTTTCATTATTTATGTGTAAAATTATTTTTCTGCACTTTTGAACAGTGTTCTTTCTATTAATTTTGGAATGTGAATGAACTTCTTCACTGACAATCCTATTGAGTTCCACTTTTGTTTTTTCAAAATTTTTATTTGTTGTCACAGCTGGTTATTGCTGATATATACGTTTGAATATGTTTCAGTATTGCTGAGTATGTGTTGTTTGTTTGGTACTCCTCTCCTAACTCTAAATTTTCACAGTGCTGTTAAAGAACGCCTATGAATGGGGCTTCCTCAACTTGCTATTTAGGCAGAAGTGTGTATTTTCTTGTTTTGAGATGTTTTTTTCTGCTTTTTTAAAATCAGTGTACTCTTTTATTTCTTCTGGAGCCAGTGGCATGATCCTACTCCGCAACTTTTAAGATTGCAAAAAATGTTCAAGTAGAATATTGTAGAAGTTTTAATAAATAAAGCAAAGTATGAGGAAAGAATGCTCTTAATAATTTTGGCCTTGTGCATAGTTTACTAAATACACCTATAGGGAAGTATTTTACATGTGTTTTTTTGCACTCATCTAGGACACTTCTACTACTTGGGCAGGTGTGAACACTGACTCATCATTTTGGAGACAGCAAAAAGGTTATTTGTGAGCTCTGAAGTAAAATCTTTTTGCAGAGATGTTAGTTACCACACAGTGGCGCACTTTGCAAAAGTATTATTTAGTATTTCACATGAAAATTCGTTTGGGTGGGAGCTGCAGATATATTTTAAAGGTACCTGAAATAACTATTTTTTCTCTCCTAATTTTTATATTACATTTTCTTTTACATTGTAGTTTGTTTTCATCTTCCAGTTAACTTTTGAAGTTAAGTACAAATATCTGAGCAGTTTTAAAATGCACACAGTAATTTCCATAGCAAAAGAGCTGTCAGTAGAGCTTTTACTTACTTTTTTTTTTTTTTTTTTAAAAAAAAAAAAGAGCATGAGTTGAAATCCTTTCAAACTTTATAGGGGGGTAGCTTAAATCAGCTATAGGAATCATAGCCAAGCATTCTAAGTCTCCATCAGAAAAACATGATTAGGCAAGGAGCTTCCATTTGGAAGTCTGCTGATGTGCACTAGTGTCCAGGTAGCAGAACCATCTGTGGCATTGTTGTTTTAAGTTGGGGAACTTTTAAAGACTGTAGGATCAGAGTAACAGATCAGAGGAATGAGAACTGTGTCCTTTATGTAAGTTAGGGTTATTCTCGTAACTCATATGTGTTGGAATATGGAATAGTCCTATGGTTGTTCTTGTAAAGGGTAAGGAATCTCTTTTCTGTAGAAGTATCAAATTGCTTCTGTAATGTTGATTGCTTACACTGGAAAAAAAAGGGTCTGGTGTGAATTTGGGGTTTTTGTGTGCATGTGCTTTCTTAAAGTTGGAGCCAGTTGTCCATTCTCTGTCCTCTCTGGTTTGTAGGTTCTTCTGACAAAGTACTCTGTAGAGTGCTAGCTTCCATGAAGCTTTTCTCCTTGTGCTTTAGTCATCACAGTGTTATTTTTTATCAACAATAATGTAAGGAAGAACCTAATACCCAGAATAATATAACAGAAGCAAGGGCATATGGGTATCTATATCTGTCCTTCAGCTGAATTACAGAAGATGTTTGTGGTTGCTTGTTCATCTTGCTGGGTTGCTCAGGAGAGGAGGGTGTGTTCTTCACTGCACTGTGCCAAATGAAACATTGATCTGTGCCTCAATAGAAAGCTCTGACCATCAGTACTTTGGTATTAGCCTAACTAGCACAATTGTGAGTGAGGGTTGGTGTCAAGCATTATTCGTATTTGAGCAGGACCCATGTAATGAACCGTTTCTAGTTATCTGACCTTATCCTAAAAGTGGACTGTGAAATAGTGAATTACTTATGTTATTTTTAGCATGGGAGTTGGCGTGTTAAAAAGTTGCATGCTGCAGAGAATTGTTACCAAGGCTTTGCGCAGGATATGATCACACACAGGATATGCTCTGTGGAAGTAGAGATCTAGGTTATGGAGCCTAATGGCATTCAGATGCTGAAATGCATTTCAGAATCAAATGAAAATTAAACCTCTAGTTTGTTAATATTCAAGGCTTGCTTTTTTCTTATTTTTTATTTGGTTTCTATCAATAATAGTGAGCACACTGTGCTCTGAGCTCAAGACCTTTTCAAAGAGTAGGTAGGATGCATACAAAGAGGCAAAAATCAGAATTTTGCCAGATCTTTATTTAGTTTTGATCATACTGTGTGTGGAGCCTCTGTTGGAGGCTTTTTATTTCAAGGAATAATGGTTGATCTGCAAAATATACCTTAAAAGTGAAAAGCTACAGTTACAATAGAACGCACTCTCCTTCTCTCTGCATTTTCATATATACCATTATATTTTCTTGGCTGTTGGAAATAGGACTCTTCATGGTTTCTCTTCATAATGACTTGCTAATGCCAAGCATTGCATTGGGAAACAACCGCCTGGTATTAATAAGGTGTTAATGGAAGAAACCCCTTCCTTGGAGCTAAGAAATAACTCCTTTTGCCACTTCTTCCCTTTTTTTGCATAGTTTTCTGTTCAATGCTTTACAGAGAGTGGGAGACTCTGTAAGGTTTCTTGACATCGCTGTCTAAAAAGTCTTTCTGCCATCCTCAGTTTATGAAGCAACACTAAAATTTTTTTTTGGCATATGATTTTTGGCCCTGACCTAATTTAAGTTGATCCTGTTCGCTGATACACAGCAGGTGTAATCACTGCATGTAAGAGATACTGAAAGGATAATTTTGATACCTTTGAACTGAGCTAAAACTGATGGTGTAAAGTCTGGTGGTAGGAAATTGTGAATAGCAAGGCATTCATGACAGGTAAGTTCAAATAAAATGAGTAAGCGCTAGATCTCTGTATTTGTTCTCCCCTTGTCAGTCAGCTTCTTGTCCTGAGAAAGACCTCATAATACAAAGAATGGAGCTTCTCACTCTTCCATGAAGTTACTGTCTGAATCTGTAGTTCTGCACTCTTTAGTCTTGTAAATAACCCAGTAATACAGATGTTATCAGGGTCAGATGTTACTTAAAATGGCTTTTAACATATTTATCCAGCCAATGTAATACAGCATTTATGCTCGTGCTGTGTTTTGAGATTTTTTTCCCCCCAGTTTTAAGACAGTTATGGGGGGACAAACTGTTCTTGATCAGTTCAGGTTAGTGGAGCGTAGGTATGGAGTAAAACCCACTGAAATTACCTTAAGCAGACATGAAAATTTTTAATAAATCTAATTTAACAGGAGTGAATTTATATAAGATCTGCATGTCATAATTGTGTACATAACCTCTTTTTTTGCCCCAGCACTTGGAACCCCAAAGTGAGATTTCACTGTTATGTTGAACTGCAGACTGACAAGAAACTTGTGAAAAGACACAACATAGTTTAATAGCATTAAAATGTGGCTTACAGTTCTAAGTACTGGAGAAAAATGTTATCACTGTATGTTAAAACGTTTTCATCAGAGTTGCTGAGAAAAAGTAAAAGAAAATACTTATGCTAGAAAAAGCCTGATTAAACAGACCTTTTTCTTAAGCGATAAAAAATCCCAGTGTCAAACACCTGAGGTAAAATCTCAATCTTGGTAAATGTTGTAATCAGAATTTAAAAAATTAAGTGCTTTGTAAAATTCTATTTATCATTTCAAGTTCCATAGAATATCAATAGAATGTGTAATTAAGGTTAACTGATGCTTAAAGTTGCATTAAATATGTTCCTTCTTTTAGATCAAATTATCTAGATCATTTTCTTCAATGGTAAAGATGAAGCATCTTCCTTGTGTAACTGAAGATTCAAAAAATAAAATACTAGAACTTCCAATTATATTCTCTCTTACTGCTATAGTGTTACACAGTTGTATAAAAATAAAATGGAAGTTAAAACTGTAATATTGGAAAAAAAACCCCACAAACAAAACCCAAACAAACCTAAAAATTGTTTTAAAGAATGTCTTCATTCTAAAATGTTTTTAAACTGCTTTTAAATATTGTACATAACATATTGCTTGGAAAACGCTTGCTTTACTTCAGTTTGGAGCAAAAATAGATGCTGAACTGCGCCATAGAATGGCTAATCCAAATTCTGATTATCTTTATGCTCCACTCGATGTCTCTGTTTTCCTGTCAAATGTAGTCAATAATGTATAACCTGCCTATATGAAGCAGCTTCACACGTAGGAAAGTAAAGGAGTTGTGTGTGGCTTTAATTTGTTCTTATTTCTGCAATTCTTTTTAACAGTTATTTTGCTTCAGATGTCTTTCTAAAAAGGTAGAATGTAATCCTTACTCCGCAGTATGCATCTGTCTTCAGGGACTGGATAACAGTGTTAAAAATTACATAACCAGCTTTGAGCATAACTTTATCACTACAAAAATAGTTCTGAAAGCAAATGCTATTATCTCTAGTGATTAAGTGACACAATTAGGGAATATCATTACATTTGAGGTGCTCTTCTCTCAACTAGTTTCAAAATAATACATTTTAAAATATTCTAAAATAAAAATTTTTAAAAGTTAGTTTTCAAGAATGCTGGGAACACTATTGAAACACAAAATAAAAATATTATATGTTGTTGGGCCTTGTTTTTTTTCCCTGATTAACTAGATTGATATATATCAGGCTGCAAGTGAAGCCAGGTCTGCTTATTAATCTGGCACCATTCCCTAGGTTGGAATAATCAAATGATCACTCTTGGATGCTACTGACTTTCTCAGGGTATAAGCTTTGAGCATATACTCTCTTCTTCAGTCTTTGACTTCAGGACAGCTGATGATTCTAGCAGCTCAAGAGTAAACCAACCTCTATAATCCCTTCCAGTCTTTTTTTTTTTTTTTTTTTTTTCTGTTCCTATCTTTTAGACCTTTTTTCAGCATTTTAGTGTAATATCTTTTTTAAATGACAGTCCTTTTAGATTTGAATTTCTTGTTTAAAGTTTCTTTTTGCTTGAAGCTGTTAGTAATTTTAAGTGACTTTGAGGCCTATGACTGTCAGTGTTTGATGGGCAGGACGCGAGAGAGATGAACTTGATTGTTTTGAGTTCACAGTACAAACAGCAGTGCATGCAGTTCAGTAATCCTCCCAGTAGAGTCATGTTCTGTACCTATCATGCTTTTAAAGAAACAAGATAAAGTCTTGTAATGTAGTAATATACTAGTATCAAAAGAAACATTCAGTAACATTCCAGTCCCTTCACATGGTTGTTCATAAACAAACCTGAGCTTTTGATCACTGGTTCTGCTTCTGAGTTACTGGTTTTCTACCATGATGTGGAAATCAAGTGTTGACAAAAGGAGTATAGATAAAAATACAAAATAAATGTGATCTCAAAACTCTTCCTTTTTATCAGTCCCTTTCCAGAGCCATCGTGAATGTATTCTAACAAAATGAGCTATGACAGCCTGTAGTAAGATAGCTTGCAGCATGGTACCCCATTCACAAGGACAAACTGATGAAGAACTATGTACTCTGTACCGTGGTTGAGGTGCAAGTGTTTTATATGATGTCTCTTATGCAGGAATTACTAATTTATACTTAATACATTTTAAGTAACCAAGAGAACCAAATCTGTTTTGTGTTATATTACAGCAGTTCAAAGAAAAGGAAAAAAAAAAAGAAAATTAAATACTAATTCCATTTATTGTTTCAATGATTGTTTTACCAATCACCTCATAAATCCTCACACATGCAAGCATTTATTTTTCCTTACAAATGTTCATAAATAGCCTCCCTCCTACTTCATGACCCCATCTGCTATGTGAACAATCTGCTAATAAGCTCTCTAGCATACATACATTGCCTTTTTAATTTGTAATAATGTATAGCAGTCTTACTGCACATTCCAACCTCACTGCAAGTTAAACTCTACTGACACTCAGAAAGCAAGCAGAAAGAAAATACCCAGTCAAATGAGAATTCTTACAAAATATGTCATACTATATGAAGCCTGCTCTAATTCTGTACAACTATGTCTTTTTTTTTCCTCCTCTGACTTTTCCTATGTTTGTCATGACAAAATCATTTGTGGTTGCTTACAGTGACAGTTCTCTAGAATAAACATTACCAGACAACAATAATTTCAAGAACACAGTTTCTTCATTTTTATTTTTGTGCATGACATAACACATACCCTGCAGTGAGAAAGTTCCTCTCTCCAGCATTTCCATGGGACAATGGCCCAATCCTAAACTGACTGATGCATCATAGCCTCTACTCACACAAATACAACACATCGAGAATAAGCCAAAATGCCACTCAGTCTACTAGGAGACTACTGACAATGTCTAATTTTAGGCATCTAATCAAGGTGCCAGGACCTGTTTATACATTCTGCAGAGAGGAATCTATAAGCCCTTTTTTGGGAATCCAAATCTCATCACCATGATGACATGCTAGAAGTCAAAAGCCTTGAACATTTACAAGCTCTGATCTCTAGCACAAGTAACATAATCCAGTCAACAGAGAAAAATTCTGTAACTAAAAACACTTGCATTTTTTTATGGTATCATTAATAATTTAGGAATAATTGCAAAGTTTTAATCCATATTCTAAATAGGAGAACAACAATGAATATTTATACAGTCAGTACCCTTCTTAATAACATTCTCTCCATTGCTTGCATGTCCAGGTGTTAAACAGATCCCTTACATCTGAGTTTCAGAACATTATTTTTGCTGCAGCCCTTTTTGTTTCTTTGTAATAAAATCTAAATTACTTTGTTTCCTTTTGCTATTTAACTTCAGAACAGGGGTCTTGCACTAGCTACATGAGTCTCTTTTACAATCGCTTTCCCTTCTCCCTAGAATGAATTTCAACTGGTTGATTTTTTTTTTTTTTTTTTTTTTTTTTTTTTTTTTTTTTTTTGCTGTAATATAACACAAAACAGATTTGGTTCTCTTGGTTACTTAAAATGTATTAAGTATAAATTAGTAATTCCTGCATAAGAGACATCATATAAAACACTTGCACCTCAACCACGGTACAGAGTACATAGTTCTTCATCAGTTTGTCCTTGTGAATGGGGTACCATGCTGCAAGCTATCTTACTACAGGCTGTCATAGCTCATTTTGTTAGAATACATTCACGATGGCTCTGGAAAGGGACTGATAAAAAGGAAGAGTTTTGAGATCACATTTATTTTGTATTTTTATCTATACTCCTTTTGTCAACACTTGATTTCCACATCATGGTAGAAAACCAGTAACTCAGAAGCAGAACCAGTGATCAAAAGCTCAGGTTTGTTTATGAACAACCATGTGAAGGGACTGGAATGTTACTGAATGTTTCTTTTGATACTAGTATATTACTACATTACAAGACTTTATCTTGTTTCTTTAAAAGCATGATAGGTACAGAACATGACTCTACTGGGAGGATTACTGAACTGCATGCACTGCTGTTTGTACTGTGAACTCAAAACAATCAAGTTCATCTCTCTCGCGTCCTGCCCATCAAACACTGACAGTCATAGGCCTCAAAGTCACTTAAAATTACTAACAGCTTCAAGCAAAAAGAAACTTTAAACAAGAAATTCAAATCTAAAAGGACTGTCATTTAAAAAAGATATTACACTAAAATGCTGAAAAAAGGTCTAAAAGATAGGAACAGAAAAAAAAAAAAAAAAAAA
>NW_020799112.1:7047735-7065657 GCF_003259725.1 Athene cunicularia
CCCCCCCTTTCTCTGTCAGTTTGAATCCACACTGTCCTATGATGTCCATGATCTAGAGATCAGATTTTTTTCTGTTTGCAGGTTGATAACCCTGTGCTGGTTTGTGGCTGCACCTTCTTTGTGCTAGTGCAGTGTTAGCGATTATGTGATTGACTAGTGATATTTCAGAGCTCATCTTCAAGTCAGAGATCTTAGAAATACAATATGAAAGTACATCTGTTGCTAAAGGTTTACTCTTATAGTACTAATATGCCAACTGCTGACAGCCTAATATTGATAGTATTTTAATTACTGTTACAAGTGATAAAATTAATGATAAGATGGAAATTTTATTGCAATTCAGTCATTTTGAAAACTTCAGAATTTAGGCACTGTAGAATTTTTTTGGTTAACTACAAAACTACTAAGAAATTATAATAAACTATATAATAAACTATCAGGAGCTGATAACCCAAAGGTCTTAATCAAAATAGAAGAATTTTTAGAAAGTGGTGACAGTGCAGCAAAATGCTGTCTGACCTAAGCTGTTTTTCACTAAGGAGCCAAATAGTAAGTAAATGCTTAATTTTGTTTTGATGATTTTTGGGAGCAAATTGAAAATACTAATAAGAACTGTAACAGAATATTCCAAAATACCTATTATTTAATCAGGAAACTGGAACAGCAATCTTGGAAATCTGGTCTGCAGGAAATTAAGTATTTAGGCTTTGTTTTTATTTAGAGCCTGGAAAGGGTCCAGTATGTTTTTAGGCACTTCCATTAAAACAAAAATTACAATTTTGACAGACTGGGACAGGCAAATTTGTCACATGAGTAAGTAAATCCTTGGGAGTAAGGTACACAGTAGTTCTGTATGTGCATATATTTTTCTTTTTATGCAGGCACTTGCACACACATATATAGATGCACCCAGAGCAAATAGTTAAGGAGCTGCTCTATCTTTAACTAGGCTTGAAGTGTTGTCTTATTGTGTTAAATGAAAGCCATGGAAAAAGGTACTGCTGTGTTAAGAACACAGAAATGCATTATATTTACGGAAGTGTGTGTATACAAGAAGAGACACTTACAAAGCAGGAAACTTCAAGCCTTACCAGTATCTAAGGGAGAGGTGAAGTCATCGGATTATGTAGAATGGCTGGTCGTTTGCTCCGAAGAGCTAGTATGGATTCAGATCCCTGTTCTAGTCGAACTAGCAGGGCTGTTCTGCAGTAGATTTCCTGTGTGACTTTGAATATTTCATTTAACCTCTTTGGTTATCATCAATATAGCACTGCATAGGGATACACGAATGTGTGCTGAATGTGCAGACTGGGCCAAAATCTCTTTTTCAGACTTTGTAGCCCTCTTAATCCATTTTTTTTTCTAACCAAGGTGGAGCCTAGTAATATTGTGACTTTCCTCCTTTGAGTAGCTTGCTGGGAACTGATTCTTGTATTCTCCACATGATGCATGGTTGTCCCAAACATGCTCTTAATGCCTAGATTCTCCGTCTTAAAAATGGAAATATTGTGGCAAATCATTGTTTTATAGGATAAATCCAATTTGTGAGACCTAATGGTAGTGAAACGTACATCGGGACTGGATTGATAGCAAAGTGTTGCACTTCAGTTTAACAGATTTTTTTTTGTGTACTTCATATATGTTTTGACCATATTGATCTATGGAAAGTTGAGCAGACAAAGGTGTGGGTGAATATTCTCAGGGAAAGAAAGAATGTGAGTCTTAATCCTTTGCTGAGACTGGAGTTTTAATTTTGATGTAGAAGCTCATGTTTACAAGATGTTTACAGGATACAATTTTATTTTCACAGAAGTTGATGCAGAGTTCCCTTCAGTTTAAATTTCACATTGGTTAAGTTTTCCCATAAGGGTTTTGAGCTTTTCTCAAAAGCTCAAAATAAATAGTATTCTGGATGTCATCTGGTACCACCTCAGTCTGTGAAATTTAATAAGATTAGATCAGAGGTCTATTAAAAATGGTATATAGCTAGATCAAAATGAGCTTGTTCAGACTTGGTTGAAATTGAATTTTTAACCGATTCTAGAAACAGCCAGACTTTCTTGTGGCTTTGCAGTGAAACTGGCATCTTGATATTGACAGTTCTTTTTCTTTTTCTTTTTCTTTTTCTTTTTCTTTTTCTTTTTCTTTTTCTTTTTCTTTTTCTTTTTTCTTTTTCTTTTTCTTTTTCTTTTTCTTTTTCTTTTTCTTTTTCTTTTTCTTTTTCTTTTTCTTTTTCTTTTTCTTTTTCTTTTTCCCTCCCCCTTCCTTTTTTCCCTTTTTCTTTTATTTTTTTTTTTCTTTTTTCTTTTTTCCCCATATGTGTCATGGTGTTTGACCTTTTTTGAAGTCCTAGAGACTGGAGTCACATGAATGTATGATAATTTAGGTTTTCATTTAAAGCAATGTAAATATCCAGCTTACATGGTTGCTGAGAGAAATAAAAAACTGACTAGAGCATACACTTAATAGCTCAGACTTCACAAAACCAGTGAGGTGAGTTCAAACCCTTATCAAAAACTCTGTTGATTTGCAAGTCCGTACCCTATTTTGGGGCCCCAAACATATTGTAGCAACAGGTTTTTCACATTGGCAAAAATAGTGGCAAAACTTGGACAAAACAGAACAAATGTGATGTTGTTACATAAGATTGACATATTCATACCTTGGTTAATGGAGAAGTTGTCAAAATGCTTGAATAACTTCCTGTTCCTTCTTCGTAATAAACAGTGACACCTGATCTCTTCAAAGCCTCATGTAAAAACCTACTTGAGCATATGCATTAGACTTGATAGATTTTCTTTTTAAATTACAGTGCATTTAAATCTATCAGTAATGTCTGCCACATGACATTGTTAGCTTTGTAGTTTGGGGTAGCTTTACCTGGCATCTAAGCACATTTCATGAAATGAAAACTTGGCCAAGGTTAAAGTTGTTGTGCTCACAGTCAAGCAATCCTAATAGTTCACTGGCAGTATTTTAGTATAATTTGGATTGTGTGTAGTTGTAACAAACCCCTGTAGTGGAAATTAGAAACATAAGTGTGTATGTAACTCATCGCAGGGGAAGATGACTTTGAAACAAAAATCTGTTTTCTTCTATAAAATACAAAATTTTTGTTTTTACAGACATTGCATTTCCCTTTCCATACTAGAGCTGTACCTATCATTTTAATAACTGTCATTTGCCAGGATGTTGACCTTACAGAAATTATAAATGCCAGAGACTTGTTAGTTACTGATATTGGACTGTTGTTGATGCTATTTATACGTAGTGTGTCTTATTCTTCTCAAGTTCATGGGCACACAAGGCACTGTGATAACAGAAGCAGAAATGTGCGTATCTGGTTCCTATGTAAATATGAAAAATATCTGCAGAATACTATTGAGCAACTTCAGAAACTAGTTGCGAGTAAAATCAGTCCTCTAATCCCAAATTTTCTGTGACAAAGACACTTCCCTTCCCTTCCTGTCCATGTTTATTTCTTGTATCCCAAGTTGTTTTCTGTAGAGTTCTGAGCTCTTACACACAAGTCTAATTAATTTCTGTATTTGTTTCAAGTGTGCCTTGGTTGAATCTTACAAAATGCTAAGTGAAGTAATTGCTTAGTGTAACATTTTTGAAGAGGACTAAGTTCCTGCTATCATGTTAAATACATGTTCTTACAAACCAGATGCTTCTTGTTCAACATTGTTCTTGACATATTATTACAATCAATGAATGTAGTCTTGCTTTCCTGGAAGGGTTGTGTTATACCATAGTTATATCATCTGATCTTTAGCACACACAGTTTTACCCAGTTTAGTAGGGTGGAATGTTTGACAAAAGGAAGAATTGTGATTCTCTAGTTGTACCTTACTTCATGTTTCTGTTGATGATAATTGAGCAGAACCAAATCTAGATTGTTCTGCTATAGATTTGCAGTGACACCAGTAAGAAAGAGCATTCTGTAGAGGAGATAATGGAGGACTTTGAAGTCTTACACAGCTTGTACCCAAGAATGAGAAGAAAATGTGTATGTTTCACATACGTGTGCAGTATGCGCAGTACAAGTAGCTTGAAGAAAACATGGCTTTAAATCAACTGGTATTTGCTAAGGTTTGGAAGTGCTTTAGGGGCTGGATGCAAGACAACATTATTGCAGATTAGGCAAAAGTCAGTAGGCACCTGTGACTGATGCTTGTTAATGTCAAGAAAGAAATAATGCAAGCTGGAATTAGGGCAACTAGAGACTTAAGATAATCACATTACTTTTCATTTGCTGTGGGTGAAGGGCTATACAATTATTGTAGCTCTGTTCATCTGTATTAATGTTAAATTTCTTGTTAAATTTCAGTAGCTAGCTGTAGCTTGAGTATTGATTTTACTTATATTAGAAAATGAATTTTCCTAAAAGTAAGTAACTTTTTGAAAAAATGTCATCTTTCAGAATAGCTCTTTTAATTTTCAGCTTTCCTGATCCAGAACAACATGAGCAAGGGGCATGAGCACTGCTCCCTTGAGGCAGAAAGGTAGCTGATAGAGGGAAAATTGAGTAAACACACTTAAACAGAAGAGATCCCAGGCCTGCATCTCAACAACTTCAGTAGCAAATTGAGCAATTTTTAGCAATTTAATTGCTTCTGGAAGCTATTTTAGGCTAAAATGAAGTAGTTCAGTACACTTCCAGGCAGAAGGTTGACATGGTGATCTCCTGGAGAGAGTCACAAAGATAGCTTGGACCTTTTATTTCTCCAGCTGGTCCATCAAGATTCAGGAGATCTGTTGCTGCTGAGGAAGTTGTCACTTCAGTAAGAGTATTCATCAGAACAAATTGATAATACTGGAAAAACACCTTGTTTTGTTTTGTTTGTTTGTTTTTCCTTTTGGGATTGCAGTGAATGGTAGATTGTTTCCTTCTCTGCAGCTTCTTTGGAAGTGGGCAAATTTTGAGTGGTGGATGCCTCTTTGCTGAAGAGGACATTAGTTACTACAATTCTATGAGAAAAGAGTGAGTAGTTCTAGGAGCTACCAGTAATTCTACAAAAATTAGTAAATATGAATCATGCCTTTGAATTCAATGCAGTAAGCATGCATGAAATTTTGCTGAGAGCATTGCTATCTAGTGTATTACATGAATTCAAAACCAATATGTGGATTGGATGTAGGGTTTTGTGCCTGCCTTACCTCCCTGCTGCTATTGGTGCTGTTTGACTTCAATGATTCTCCACTACTTAGAGGTATTTTTATATTTTATGGACTACATTGAGCTATTTTGATCAGCAATTGAATCATCTTGAGGTAAAAATTCTACATTTTTGTCTTTTTAAACATTTTTCTTCAGACTATTCAAGCCAGATATACCACACACACATACAGGCAGGGCTTCTGTTGTCCTTGAAGGTAAATCGGATTTTAAAATTCAAATAGATGCTCTTTCTTTGTATGACTATGCTTTGTTACTAAAGTTTGTTCAGCAAATTAAATGTGTTTTAATGGTTTTCATGTGAAGTAGAAATGTATTTGGGGGTTTTCATAATTTTCAGTACTTAAACATGAAGACCAGTATGTTTGAGCTTACCTTAGCCATTGCAGAACATCTGTTTTGGGGTTTGTGTTGATAGACCAAACCTCATTTTATTGTAGCTGTGTATGTGGCTAAAGCTGAATTTTTTTTTTTTTTTTTAAAAAAAAAAAAAAAAAAAAGTTCACACATTTCTGCACTTAGTAAATATCCTTATTTCACAACTTAAAATTCTCATGAAAAGTTCGTGTGGAGAAAAATGTATCTTAAGGTGTCTTCAGTAGTGAAATTGGAGGACTGAATGAAATATTGAGAGATTTGAGGGATTACACATTCACTAAAGCTTATTTAAATAAAATATAAACACAGGCAAAGTTGACCCTAAATTTTGGGTCAGACGACTGCTTTGTTTTAAAATATTCATCTCAATGTTTGCTGAGAGGGAGGGAACAACTTTTAAAATAGGTTCAGGTAGCCTTGTGCAACCCTTGAGTATTATAAAGAAGCATGATTTTTGCATCAGATTATTGTATTGAATGGAAGAAATATGTGTGCATTGGAACTCTATTACTGTCTGAATACCCAGCATTCAAACCCTTAAATAGGTACAGTGGCCTGCATGGGGGCAGCCTAAAATGTCTGTATTCTTTAAGACTGGAAAATAGTTGTTGTAACTGTATGTGTCTCCTACCACAGCAAGCCTTCATTTTAGAAGGGATCGTTGCAGTTTATCTCACATTTCAAGAAATGGAGCATGACTGAAAAGTCTTTGACCTGTGGAAATTCTACCTGCACAAGGATATTGTTTTACAGCCTATAGAATTTTATTAAAACAAATAAATTTTATTGCTGCAAGATTTGTTTGTTTAGAGTTGGCTGTATGTGGCAGATGCAGTTTATCTTATGTGCATGAAGTTTGTCAAGCCCCTTTGCCAACACAAATCACAGTGTGACGGACATGACTTCTGAACTCTGGAATGTTTGCAATGGACTCTTAGACTGCTCCAAGGTCTTTCACCTCTGTTATGGACACTAATGCATTTGTACAGCTACTAAGGCTAGACTGGAGCTTGGAATTGCTTTTGTAGATTTGTTTTCCCCCTCTGATATAATGATAAGGCTTAAATTCTCGAAGAGAACAAGACGTTAGGAAAAAAAGTTACTGTTTTGCAAGTAATACTTGTACATTGTAATTTTCTTCCACCTTCCATACAGCTGTGAGATCATTGCTGTTTTCAGCAACAAAATCAAATGGGATGAAATTTTGATACCATTGTTTCTCTTTTCCTTATGTGTTGTTCATTCTTTATTCCAGTCTTCATTTGGTTTCCACCCTGTTTTCGGTGATAAATGAAATAGTAGATCTGTATATATATTAAAAAAAAAAAGGTAAAGCTAAGAACTTTTGAAATAAAATTTCTGTATAAATGTCATTGCTTGTTGCATATGATTTTCTGGAAGTATTATCTTGCCTGTACTGTGTTTCTTCCATCAGTAACAAAACCTGAAGATGATCTGCCAGATTCATTGCAGATCTATAGTCGTCTTAGATTTAAAAGTAGCTTTGTGGATAGTGTACCTCAGGGATGCTTTAATGTCCTTGTCACTTGTCCTGATAAAGATAGTTCACAAGACCATGTACTGGACAGAACCAGTTAAGACAGCCTAAAAGTAGATCATCCATAGCAGTGTTAACTAACTGGATCTTCCCGGACTGTAAAATGTATCACTTCTGCTCTACAGTACTTTTTAAAATATGGACTTCCAGTTGTTGTTCTTTAACCTTTCAATTGTACTAGATACTTAAAGCAATGTGTAGTTCTGTATTATTCAGGAGCCAGTACAAGCAAACTATGATGTACTTTCTGTGAATCTAATGTATTAGGAGTTTAAAGCCTTGTGTTTTTGTAGTTGTATTAGTTTTAAATTGCACTGCAGTATCAACCAGCCAGTGAAAACAGTACTTAAGAAAAGCTTCAGGCTTACTTTTGCACTATGAGTCATTGCTAAAAAATGGGTTCATCTTATTTATTTTCTCCCGCTGTGCAGCTTTGCTGAGCAAAGTGTAAGTGTAAGTGAAACTTGGGACCACATCCCTCAGAAAATGTTTTTTGAAGAGTTGTTCTTCTCCTGTTAATCTTTCTGGTAACTATTTTATAAAAAGGTATAAAAATCTTACCTGTCAGGTGTTTGGGCATTTGAACTGTCAAGTGTTTAAGTGCCATTCTGACAGAGAATCATTCCAGTCTTGTTAAATAGAAAGCTTTTGGTTTCATTTTTATGCGAACCATATTATCTTTGTCTACCTTGCTTTCTAGGAAGTGTGAGGAAGACTCATCAGTCTCAGAAAAAACTTGCTCATCATGTATTTTCAAATAATCTTAGTAATATAAATGAAACCGTTGCCACTTCATATACTGGCAGCTTGTGCTACCTTTGCCACTACGTTGTTTTGAACATCGGTGGTGCAGAGGGGAGGAATTCAAAAGTCCTCAGTTTCACCACTTGTGCTGTGTTCCAGCTGTCAGGTTTTCCTGTGTTTAACTTGCCATGAAGTGGCAAGAATGAACCTGGCCTGGTAGTAGCAGTTCCTGAGTTTCATGGCCATTGACATGGGAAGAATTTTTTTAAAAAAAGAGGAATGTAACATCCTTTCTTTCTTTTTTCTTTTTTTTTTTTTTTTTTTTTTCTGTGCAGTTTTTCTAACTCCTTTTTCTAGGTTGGATTAGATGCAAAATGGTCTTATCTTGGATGAGTCTTCCAGGCACCTCTTTTAGTTTCTCAAATACACATTGCTTTGATGTTTCTGTCATAAAGCAGATTCCAAAGAGAGAGGCTGTGTTTAGAAATGAGTAACAATGTTTATAAGATTTTGTAGCATATCTTGTTTTGGCAAAAAATATTGCAGCTTTTGAGCGCCTGTAACATTTAAACTGCAAATAAATGCAAATTAGATTATTTTGTTACTACAACTGTTTCAAGACATTCTGTTGGAAAATGTTGAAAACAGGTATGTTTTGGAAGCAACTTCTATTTCTTACCATCTTTAAAGCTGATTGAAATTTATTCTGATTTTGACACTGTAGTGAATTCAGTGGTATTTGGAGCTGTGTCCCATTGCTTTGAGAGTTAACCCAGTCACCATGCTGCTTTAATGCTGAGCAGGGTGTTACTTACTGATACTGTGGGAGCTGTTCCATTTCCCACAGAAGTTATGGTGGTTACTTGGAGTGAGTTCCCACCTTCCAGGTAAGTATCCATTGCAGGCTGTCAAAACTTTTTTTATTTTCTTGTTCTTTGCCTCAGCATCAAGTAACTCCCACAGAAAACACTAGGAATTTAAAGCATTGTCCCACATTCAGATCAGCTGTATTTGCTTGAGAGCATGTGTGAAAATTTTGGTTAAGTCTTGGTAGATCTTGGAATTTCCACATCTTGGGTGTGTGCCCTCACTCTGGGCATCGAGAAGCTCTAGGAGAAGGTCACTGCCAGTATCCAGTATGAGTTTTAAGTTAGATTTTTACTTCTTTTATTTCAAGTGCTGTGAAATGAAATGGTATTCTCAAATGCAATGCATTTTAGTTTGACACTTTTTTCCCCCTTTTCTAAGGGTGCAGGAGACGAAGCATTATTGTTATTTTAAAATTGGTCCAAACTGTTTACTTTTTAGATTTCTGTGGAGCAGACAGAGAACTTGTAATCAATAAAAAGTAAGCAGAAGTGGCTGTAAGTTTTTAGTTGCTGGTCCAGCAGAACAGAGGCTGATGTATGTGACAAGGACGTAGGACTGTGTGACTTAACATGTTTTTTCACTGTTCAACACAGCATCTAGCATTACTATTTCCATTTTGTGACAAAATTTGCACAAACAGTTAATTTACATAAGGATTTGTAAAGTTCCTACTGAATAAAACCCAGAGAGGCATTGAATTCTTTAGAAGTTTAAGCTGCAGGACTGAATTATTGATTATATCAGTGCACCTAGCTGAAATTATATTCTAAATTTACACTTAACATATATTGTTCTAAAAATATTTTGAATTAAGTTCAGCCCATAAAAAGAGGGGGAAGTGTCAGTGCTCAGCAGCACTGGACAATTATATTCCTTTGTAATTGGATGAGTGGTGTGAAGCAGTATAAACACACTTGGAGAAAACGCTTGTATTCTCTAGTACTAGCTTTTCTAATTATGATTTCCAACGCCTTTACTGAATAAGTTATTTAAAAATTATTAGTTTAGGTTTGAGTATATCTTGGTGGAATTCAATAACTAGATTCCCAGTTAACTCTGATTGTTAGGATTTTCTGTAAAGGTAGTTAAACAAATTATTTGTGATGTTGTGCATATTCCCTAGAAAGCTGCTGTGCCTTCTTAGAGCTTTACTGAACATTTGTTCTCCATTCTGCTTATTTCCTCTTTTAAGGGCTTGGTTCCAGGCCAAAGAGCACAATTATGCTTACATGGGCCTTGATTCTTAAACACATGCCTAACTAAGCAAGTAAGCAGTCCTATTAAAGTCAATGGGATTACGTGCATATTTGGAGTTAGGTACAGATTTAAGCACTTTGATGAATTGAAGCTTTACGGACTGACTGTTGTAACACAAAAAAGCTTTTATAAGCACAGATATGTTAATGAAAATGCTTAACCCATCTCACATGGAGAGAATCAGACATATATTCTCAGGAGGGAAAAAAGTTACACTAGATGAAAATATTAGACATTAATGTCACAAAATCTTCAAGAAATAATGGGCATTGCTGTTGCGGTGAAATAGGAACTCAAGCATATGCTTCATTTTTTAGTGTATATCAGTGGGAGATAATTGCAGTCACCTAATACAGACAGTTACGGTGACAGCAGCCTATTGTATCTTCAACAGCATTGTTCCAAGAGTTGGCAGTTATTCACATGGGACTTCTGGCTCTGAATTTTTACTGGAGTACTGCAAACTAGCCATTTCCGTCAATGACCTTACTTTCTGAACGTAAAATTTTCTTTCAAACAGAAATCTGCATTCAGACAAACAAAGCTATACAGTGACTGTATCCCATCAAAAAGAGAAATCATATGAACTAAGAAGCAAATAAGTGTATTTCTGAACTGGAGCCTTTGAGAGAGATCTCACGGCAGTCTAGCGATCAGCATATACTGTGACACTGAAATGAAGTTAGCGAGGCTGCGTTCATTTGCAGAGTTATACCCACACTTATGTCTTTTTTGGACCAAGGCCTTGCATGACAATAAACCTACAACTTTCATAGTTGTGGGAGATGATCTTTTGTCTGTGGACCTTGAAATAGTTTCACATGATTTCTCTGATTCTGTATGTAGCAGAGAAATATCTGACTCTGCCTGGGAGGGGAAGGTCCAAAGCCCTAAATCAAGAGGAGTGGCTTGATCCCCCAAGCTTGCTGCTGCCTCTTCTCTTGCTCTGTAGGAGTTACAGTCAGAGCAGTGACAGTGGCCAGGAAGAGGCTGTGGAGAGGTGAGGAAGAAACCCCTTCTATCCAGGTTGCTTGAATAACTCCCTGAACAAGGAGATAAGAGATTTGTTTCTATTTCCAAATTTTCTCTATTGCATGATCAAAATAAATATTGTTTAGATCCTAACTCATATGAGCGTTTTAAATCTTCAGTTGGTATTTGTGTGCATATTGTGAAATCAGATGACATTTTGGGATTTAATAGTCAAAACACATCAATTCATGTACAGCAAAGCATAAATAATGTATTTTACAAATTCTTTGATTATGTTGCTTTCTATTTGTGGAGTTTTAAAGGTGTAAGGATAACAACATAGGCAGATACTAATCCCTCTACATGCTCCCAACAGGATAGTGCCAGAGGTTCATCTAAAACAGTGGGTTTTGCAAATGTAACTTAAGTAGCATCAATGTTCAATATAGTGTACCATCTAGGTTTGAGTGTTCTGGTATAGCTGGTGGACCCAACTGTATTTTCCTAGGTAGTGGATGTCATGTATTTGTGCTGCAAATCTAGTAGAGCAGATAAAATTTCTAGAAAAATCAGTATTGATGTCTGTAGGTTTTTTGACTTGTATGAGGATAGAATGTGTATACCACTCTTCAATATTAAGCCTTTCCTGTTACTTGGAGCTTTTTTTTTACTTTTAGCATAATTTAATTTCATTTTTAGAAGGGCAGTGTCATCCTGGTTTAATCCACTAGTAATTCAGTGTTATGCTCACTGTAGTTGGTAACTGACACCTTTTATTTAATGTAAGCAGGGGTCAAGTTTCATTGTGGCCTTTACTCTGCCACAGTGGAAGTTGAATATTACTAGTTTTAGGAGGCTTTAATTTACTTAGATACAGTCAGATTCCTTGAAGATATTACCATGTTTGCAGCAGTCACATTATAACAGATGATAATCCCAAATTATGAGAAAATATCCCACATACCCCCACACCCCCCATCCCAGGAGCTTCTACAGTTACAATTCCATATTTGACTTGCTTTTTTAATTTTTGATTAGTTTATTAATTTTTAAAATAGTGGTAGACCTCTTTTATTTGAGCCACCTCTGGCCTGCTGTGGTGTAAGAGGTCATCTATTCCTACTGGATTTCCTTCCTTCAGCAATATCTGAAACAATTTAACAAATTATATACTGTCTCCTGCCATTTATCTGCCCATCATTTTTTTCTGCTCATGCTTTATGCTTCATTATGCCTCCTTTGTAAGAGAGGATATCTTACTGTTTGTTCTTAGGGTGGGAAGGGAAGCAATTTGATAGTTTTGGCCCAGTAACTGTGTAATTTGATGTCAGTGTTGCTATTTGGTCTTTTAATACTCTGACTTGTGAGTTTTTCAGTAATTTAGATCCAATAACTGCAGCCTTTTTGCTTGGACTGGCATATTTAGGCTTCCTGCTCTACCATTCATAATGATTTTGATGAAAAGTCAGAAAGCCTGTGATCAATCTATTCATTGTAATGAGCCTTAGATCAAAACCACCATTAGATAAGTGTATTGCTTTTTAGTCTTACCTATTGTGGTGGAGCCCATGTTATGACACACCTGACTTCAGGGACATTTTGTAAAAACATTTTGTGGTGGAAGAAGGGGGAGGACTGGTGTAACAATACTGCAAGAGTGGTAAGCTTCTTAACAAGCCTCTGTGCTTTAAAAACCTGCAGTTTTTAGTGAATGGTATAAAAGCCAGAAGTCAGTGATAGATGCACACATTTGCGGAAATATTTTTCTTACACTAAGTATATTATTGAAAGAATTGTTGAACAGCTTTTGATAGAAATTATTTCTGTACCGTGGTTTTGACCCAGTCAGTATTTATATGATAGTTTATATTTGCAGAAGTTCTTCCATATTTTAAAAGAACATACGCTATATGTTAAAATCCAAAGTATGTTGGCATCTTGGTAATGGCATGATGGTATTTGTGGAGTGACACAAAGAAGACCTAATGTACTGAATTTGTTTTAAAGCACTCTTTACAAATTATTTTGTCTCTCTAAGCAGTTATTGTTATGAAGCCAGAAAAAAAACTTAAGTGGAAAGGTTATACATTGGAAAACCCGTTATAGGCTGCTGTTGGAAATTTACATAGCAGTTGTAGATCCAAGACCAACAGCTGCAGAGTTCCTCCAGGAGTGGTGGAGTTCTGGTTCATTCTTTAAGAGTGTAGCCTAGTTATGTGGGGGAATGTTGTCAGAGAAACTGCTATTGGCTACGTTAACTCTTGCACACCAGGGAGAGTTCTGGAGGTTTGTAAAGCATGTTGATCGTTCACTGTGATCCAGTGATAGTTTGATGTGTGTGGTCCTCTAAGCAGAGCTTTGAGTAAGTCATTGAACTGGCTTCATTGCCTATTTACTGCTGTAACTAGAATTCTAGAAGAGAACTAGATATGCTATAGCTATACATTTTTGAATACATGCCATTTAAATTATAAGGTAAAATACGAGTAGGCATATGTAGGCATACTTTCATTCATGTCAGTATATGGAAGACAGATATCAGCCCCTCTGTTAAAATTGCACAGGTATAAATCTCAGGAGAATTTTGTCTATGATATGATACAATGTAAATTCACAGTATATTAGCTGAAGTAATGAATACAACAGCTTCTTTCTGATTTTGTTACAAGCACATGGAAAATTTGAAGTGCTGTGTCTACATTTTGACACAGGTATAATTAGAAAAGCTCTAGTGTTTCTTCCCTTCTCCATCTACCTCTCCTCCCTTGTGAAACGGTGGATTTTATCATGGATACTTGCCCTTGTTCTTACCCTTTTTCCCCAAATGCTGTGCGTGGGTTCTGATCTTGTTCCCATTACCATCTCCTGCTCCTCTCCTTTCTCAGTCAGTGTGAACACACCGGTTCTGCTGAAAGATGTTTATCCTTTGAGGGGGAGGATAAAAAGAATTTGTCCCTGGGTATTTCATTCAAGTCAGAAATGCCGAGTCTTCATTTATGTTTCTGTAACTCTAAGTGCACTAATCAATCAATCTTTGCCTTGCTTCTGCTGAATTCGACTTGGATAAATCATACCTTTTATGTCTAGCCAACTCATTATTTAATCTAATGACTCTGCTTTAACATAAATTCTGTGCCTAAATATGTAGTGCAACATACCCATTCATATACTTAAGCAAATCAATAGGTAATTAAACAATTTCTCTGGTATAGCAGACAAAGGTTGTTGTTAATATTTCTGGGTTTGATTTATTGAGAAAATCTCAGACATACTAAGAAAGCTATATCAGAACCTACTGGCTAGCTAGATAAAAAACAACCTTGAGTTTTCCTAAGGATTTCACATAGTCAACTCCTAGCTCTAACAGCTACAACTTTGGCAGTGACATGAAAAATAATTAAAGGTAACGTGAAAAAAAAATGAGTTACATATGTTAACCAGCTGTTGGTCAGAGTAGTAATTGTGGAATGAGATTTACAGAAAAGCTATATGCCAAGGATTAGCTGTGTAATTCAAGTGCCCAATCCAGTTCTGTACAAATGTCTTTTAATAATGTGTAAAGGGCACTTTCTTGTGGGTTAGGAGGCAAATGCACACCGTCTTTGATTGGAGAAGAAACTTGTTGGTTAGTATGAATTCAGATAACTTTTTTCTAAAAAAAAATCATCAATTAATCATTGTTTTCTCCTCAGTACAATGTCTACATCAAATCAGGATAATGTTTATAGTACGTGTTTAATGTGTGTAAAATGACAATGCAGAAGGTTTTCATATAAATTGTCCAGAACTCTCTTCTGAGGTAGCATAGGTCACAAGCAATACTATATGTTAAAAATGTTGGTGGAGTGACAATACACCAAGTCTCCTTTTATGATGAGGTCTAAATTTCCCAAGGACTGCAAAGTATAGCAAACTTACTGTTAAGGAATTTTTTCATTTTTTGTTTTATAAGTAATAAATGGGTATATCATTAAATCTTCTCAACAAGACTTAGTGGTCTCAGTCATGAAATTTAGCTTCATTTTATTAGGGAAGTCGGTGTTATCTTGCTGGTTAGACAAATAAGAGTATTTAATATTTAGCATGGTATTCTGCTTTTGGCTCATGGAAAACATTCTGGTATTACACTTAATTGTACTTTGCATATGTAGACTTTCACAAAAAGCTCTGTATTTTTAGCCTCATATACATGTGTCAGAAGACATATGGAATAGGACTTTATTCAGATATTTCAGGCCTGTTTTGAGATAATTGTGTCCTGAAAGATTTTCTGAATAGTCATGTGTTTCAAATGAAAAGGGATTATAAAATACATTGCATTAACTGAAAATTCTGTAAAATAGCACAGATCCAGTTCAAAACATTCTCAGCTTCCTCCAATATGTTATGAATAAGAAAATAAGATATACTTTGTATTTCTGTGCCATTTCCTCGTGTTCAAGTGTTAAATATTGGATTAGACCTACATTGTGCTACTAATGTATTTTTATTCTTACTATGACTGCTGATTGAAATTTTTTTTTAGGTTTATTATTCCATCAATGTAGTTATAGTGCCCATCTGTTCCTTTTG
This sequence comes from Athene cunicularia, assembly GCF_003259725.1. Taxonomy (NCBI): domain Eukaryota; kingdom Metazoa; phylum Chordata; class Aves; order Strigiformes; family Strigidae; genus Athene; species Athene cunicularia. The sequence continues at coordinate 7,063,269 of NW_020799112.1, forward strand.
TACTAAGGTCATTTCAGAGCCCACACCTGCCCTCTGATTGACTTTGTAGATGTTTATGATGTAAATTAACTGTTTCTTCACACAGGAAGAAATTGCTTGAATTAATAAGTCTATATTTGCCATAAAAGCCTGTATTTTATTAAGAACTGTTAGAAACTGTTCAGGATCACATGTTTATTCTATAGGTCTATTTCCCTAATTACAAATAATAAGACTAGGTCAGGATTCATTTACTGCTCACAGATGACCTGTATTTGTACTTTGGAGGGTACATATCTTAGTCAAGATGGGGCAGGACAGCTATTTTCCATTTAATAGTCTTCAGAGGCTGTCATGTAGGTTCCAAATTAGATGAAAAAGATTTATTTAATTTCCCTGGAATTAAAAAGTGTAATTTGTGATCATTTATCTGAATGGAAATGGAGTCCTTTCCTTGGGGAAATCCTTCCTTAGCAGACATCTTTGAAGATGTGATTTATTGCATATAGTGAGTGAAGAAGTTGCTGTACCTGGAATAACAGTACTTAATGTGATTCTCAGTACAGGTCAGAGCAAAGACTGATTTTCTTCAGGTCTTAAGACCTGCCTTTATCTGTGTGCATGAAAATAAACACAGTTTAATTTTTCTAAGATTACCATGATGTGCTTCTAAGTTGGCAGCCACTACTACATTTAACTGCTTAGATTTGAAGAACTACAGTGTTGCTGCCTTCTCTTTCTCAGCAAGAGAGAACACACGTTTGACACAATTTCAGTTTGAGCTGGGCTTAAAGTAGGTAAGCTTTGTATTTTCCTGAAGTGAAATACCATAATTGGAAATAAAGCATTACATTATTGTCAGAGCTTCTATTCAAGATGGAATATTAACTGTTCACTTACAGAAGATTTTCTTTCCTAGGAACCCTCTTATAATTAGATTCAGCCTCTAGTTGATGTGATGGTGTGAACACAGTACGTAATGACCTGATACCTTGCACTAACTAGGTAATTGAACATACAGGCCTACCTTGAAGTCATGCCAACTAAATGGAAGAAGGTTAAAATGTCTGTTTGATTGACAGTACAGGTGAAGAGTACTTGGATGGAAAAGACTTTAAAGAAAAATTTCAGGAAACGTAATGCCTATAGTACTGTGCCTTCAAATTTCAGAAAATACATTATTTCTTTACAAGCTGACAGAAAATATAGATGTGTATTTCTGTGGGGATGATGGTTTTTTGGTTTTATATGAGGCTGTGTTACACTGATGAGCCTTTAGGGAAGAACATATTTCTGTGGTTGCTCTTTTTTGCTGGGGTATGCCAGTCATGAAGGCTAATTGCTGACACCTCATGCCTCTTGCTGAAAAATCAGCCTTATAGAGTTGATGTTCTGGGAGCCAGCATTGATCAATTGAGAGCTTTCAGAATTTATTTCTAAGAGAGAGGTAATAACCTTCTGAGAACTTGAGGAACTATCAGGATGGGTTCAATCTTTTGATGTTTGTGTTTTCTGGCTTTGTAATGCCTTTTAGAATGGAAGGTTATAAAGAGATACACATCAGAAAATAGTCACCCAGACTTTAATAGGACACAGCCTGAATGCTTGAGAGAACACTGTTATTTTTCATTAATACAATAATCACATTCATGTAGTTTTTAATGGATTATAAATGAAATGAAATGAAATTATTCTGGGGAATTATACATAGCATCAGAACTTCTTACTTCAAGTGCTTTTAAGAGTGGCAGAGTAGCACAAGGAGTCTGTTATGCACCATCCACCTGGCAGCTGTATTTTCTAGCTATGCAATAGTCTATAAATTATGGATAAAATAATATTACCAGATAACTAAATAGTAATACTGCAGGATTTAAGTCAGTGTTTACAAAAGTTATGACCTCTTCTTGTCACCAGTCCCTGAGGTTTAGTTTCTATCTCTTCATACCTTTCTAAAAATTATCTGCTTAACATGGGAAAGAAACCCTAAATAACTGGCAGTGTTAATTTGCATCCTTTTGTTGCAGAGAATCCTAGACAGAAAAGGAAAACTCACCACTGGTTGAACATAAAATGTTTTAGCAGAAGCCAGAACATGACTCAAAAGACACTGCTGGTCTGCAGTGAGTAACATGAGTAACAGTAGAAATTCATTGCAGAACTCAATCAGATGTGCCTTCAGTCTAAACACACAGAGAAGATAGGGTTACAGCTTGCAAGTAAATAGTGAGGAATTAAAATAAAATCTCAGTACTTGCTTTTGCCTCCCTTTGTAATACAGAGTAAAGTATGATGCTCTTCTACACCTATGTATAATTTGTGATTTATGTCCTTGAGGTAATGTGAATGTACTGTTCAACAGGACTGTTGATTTTACTGCCTTGCTATTGGTTGGCTTCTGAACCACCCC
>NW_020799112.1:7065707-7098437 GCF_003259725.1 Athene cunicularia
GTGTATAAGAGACAGCCCTTCCCCTTCCCCTTCCCCTTCCCCTTCCTTCTCTTCAAAGATAATAGTTAGAGGTAAGTGGCACTCCTGAGACTGAGGTATGCATACAACATCCAGTCAAATTTTTTTCACCAAAAGCCTCATGTGCTCAAATAATCTATTTCGAGCGTTCTTTAAAGTGATCTTTTGCCATGCTTTTTTGTCAGACAGGTACAAGGTTTCTTGGCTCATGTTCCTTCCCATCCAGAAGCTTTGTAGCCACATGATGCTCATACTGAGTTTGCCTGGTACTGGTACTTTCTCTCAGAAAGTCATGTAGTCATGCTAAACACTGTTAAATCTTTACACCTTCTGCCCTTTTTCTATACAGTGGAGAGTTGGCGTCTGGCCAGTTTGAAGGACAGGGTGAGTTGCATCTGCCTACAAAGTACCATGTAGGCATTTCTTTAGAAGGAACAATGTATGAAAAAAACAAATCGCAAAACATACCATCTTAACTGTAAGGCAGCTCTCCGCTCACTTAGTGGGGAACTCCAAGCAGGTATCTTTGGATGTTGCTCTGTGGTGTTTGTATGGACAGGGTGCACTGATTTATGCAAATATTTTGTGGAAGTTTTTGCCAGTAAACCTTGGTTTTCACACAGTGAACTATTATTTCAGCAGCTGTGCCTATGGCTATCATTTAGAGAATATTACAGTCCTGAAAATATTTTGGCATGCCAGCCGCCTTCTCAGGATTAATTAACTTCTATGATAAGGTTTTAGAAGCCTTAGCTAGTAGTTTACAGTTTACTATGTTCAGATTGGCTTTTCTGGAATCACATAAGCCACCCTGTGACTTGAGTCTCTGGTTAATTCCTTGGCATCTTTGCCAGTGAACCTTGTGTGGAGAAACCTGAGTCCTGGCACAGAAGGATTTTGTATCTCAGAGCTGGTATAGCTGCACAGAGCTCAGGTTGAGCAATTCTAGCACTCTGCTTTTCCAGCACTAGTGACCTACATTGCTGTTTACAGGGCTAGCTTTAAAACCTCCAGGTGCTAAAGTTACCTGAGAGGAGAAGAAAATTGGCTCATGTGTTCTCTTCAGTTTTAAGAACATTGTTTTGGAAAGCTATGAAGCCTACTCATAGGGTGGTTATGCTGGAAAACAACAAGCCAGATATTTGTCAAATTTTTGACCCTGTAGCATTTACTGCTTCCTTTTTTTTTTTTTTTTTTTTTTTTTTTTTTTTTTTTTTTTTTTTGTTTTAGGACCCTTGATAGGCTTTTTTTTTTTTTTCTTTGAGCTCTTCTTTTTGAGGGACAAAGAAAGAATGAGAATTTGATTGCATACAAAATGTAATCAGGAGTTCATTTTAATAACAGTTAGAGACTTTCTGCACACACTCTTCTCTCTTCCTCCTATTGAGCATTTCTTTTCCAGTGTTATACCAGTTGTAATAACTGTGAGCATAGCATGGTGTAAAAGGTCTGAGATTTTTGGAGATGTTCTTTTTGGAACAATGGTGGAAGCCATTTGGTAACACAGACCTAATTCGGTGGTGATTGATTTACCTTGTCACATCCAAATTTTGTTCTGGACAAATTATAGACGTGGACTAGATCTCTTGAAGACTAACTTGGGTATCTATGCATTGCAGTACAATGCATGTGAAGACCTTCAGACATTCAGGGAGTTATGAGGTCCTGAAGTCACTGTTGCCTTGTTTAAAAAATATATTCCGAGTACTTACTCCAGAGTGCTTTGTTCTGTTTTTTGAAATATTTTATGAAATTGCTTGCTAGAAAAATAGTTTAAAAAAACATTTGTAATTTAAAATGCCAAGCTTATTCTCCAAATTAAAAAAAGCTGGTAGCACTCTCAGAAACATAGCAGAAGACTGATGTTGAATACAGGGAACAGTAATTTCAGAGAGAAGAATGCTTTTACAGATGTTTTTACATTCTTGTTGCTTTATGGGGGAGATTTTCTCAAAGCACTAGGGAAAGATAAACACAAAAGATGTGTTGACTTGCACTGGGATCTGTGGTTCTATCACACTTCAGGTACTTTGGAAAATTTGCCCAAGGGCAAAGTGGCTTCTTGACTAAATGGATTTCATCAGCTTCTCTTTGGATTTGCTAAGCATTGAAGATTCATTATTAAAATTTGAATGTGAAATTCAAGATGAAATTTTGCCTTTGGAAATCTTCTGCAGCAGTGCCATGTTCATGAGCAGATCTTTCAGAGGATTGAAGAGACTCAAATCTCACAGAGCGAGCTCCAGTTTTCTAGTCACCTTATCTGCGATGTTGCTGGCAAGCTTTTTTGTAGAAAAGTCTCTTGAGAGTTGTGAAGGAAGCTTTCTCAGTAGCTCTGTGGGTCAGAAGTGCATGTCCGGATTCTGATCGCTGTCATTGCTATGCCTCTCTGCTCACCAAATAGGAAAGGCATTTAGATGAATGCTGATGTATATTTATGAAAGTGTTTTTCTGTAGGCGTTGCATCTGCAACTCTGTCTTACTGCATAGAGAGAATGTTACTACCACTCACAGTTTCTGTCAGGAAAGGGTTAAAGGTTTAGGGAAACAATTGAAAAGCCATATCATTTGTAATTACTTGATAAACTACAGATCAAAGCCATTCATTATTATAATCCTAATAAAATGTCACTGTTACAGTACTTCTGTCATTTACAGAGAGAAAAAGCCTTTTTAATAAATGGTAAGTAGAGACAACCTTCCTTGTTTCTAGTTGGCCAAGATCTTTGAGCCTTGCTAACAATTTTTCTCTTTCACATCCTTATACGTGTAGTAACTAATTTAAGGGGTTCAACCGAGTTTTGCAAGTATGTATTTCTGTTATTTTATGAATGGTTATTCTCACATATATTCTTTAATTTTCCATTTTAGTATATTTTTTAAATTGTGTGTATGTGTAAAAGTCCTATACTTTTAAATTTTCATATAATGGGTAGCAAAAATTGAAACACAGCAATACTTGGATGAATTATCTATATTTTATTCCCGAAATTTCACATTCAATGAAGAACAAAATGTCTTTCAGATAAAATTCTGGTAGTTTAGCCCAATCAGTGTTTGCAGTGCCTGTGTAAATTTCTGCTGTTCCTCTGCAACCTGTTCTACACAAGAAGTCCATGATTTTTTCTTTATAAACTAAAATTGTATTCTTAAGGACCATTGGTGTAATTTATACAGTAGGATCAACTGTTGTATCTTGCTGGAATGCCTTTTTTTGGGTTTCTTTGTTTTATTTAATAGAGCATGTTTTACTTCCTCTTCATTACCCTTCCTAAGATTGACATGAGATGCACATAAAATGGTTTTCACTTCCATTTTGTCCTTATTCCCTGTTTGGCAACCATTTTATATTGTGATCTGAATAATTTTATATAATCTCTTTCAACATTTCCTGAGATAATCACTTCAAAAATATTTTTCCTAATGTCTTCACTTGGATACAAAGTGCTAATAATATGCAGTAAATGGATGTTATGTTCCTATTCCATAGGATCATTTTAATGTATATGACAAACCTTCAGGCATTCTATATTCATGTTCTATGTAAAACCAGACTATTTTTCTGGGTTTATAGCATGCAGAGGTTCCAGTTATAGGGACAGTGTCGGTTATGCTTATATTCTATCCTCAAGTTACTTTGCTGGCATACAGCAGGAAAGGTACAGTAGTTTTATTTCTTTTGTGACAAATAGCTGGATAGCTGGTCTGGTTTACAAGAAATGGGAAGGTTGAAGAGGACTGAACAGCCTACCTTTCCTTAAAAAGCTTGGTTTTGCCTGAGAAGAGTAAGCCCTCACCCGTGGGTTCATACTAAAGCTCTGATACTCCACCCCTAAACCATTTAGTCCCTGCACTTTTCTCACTTTATCATCAAACTTGTCTTCCAGTTTCTCAGTTTAGCCATGAGTATTAGTCTGACTACTCCTCCTACTCAACACACATCTTCCCATCATCAGCTGCTTCCTTTCCCATATCAACTCTGATTTTGTTACTAACATAGTCTTAGCCCCTGCTTCAGTATTCATTCTCTAGCCTCTCCTCCTTTCTCCTCATCATTATTATTTTGAGAATCCTACAGGAATGTTTTTCATTTTAGACAAGGGACCACACAGATAGAAGAAATCTGTGCAGGGAATAAGAACATCTTGGAAAAATAATATCATCCTTTGTTTTGCCATTTTTAATGGCCCTTTCTGTTACACTTATATTCAGCTGGAATGTTCATATTTGCAAAGTTACTGATGCGTCTGCCCTGAACAACTGCCTTCTTGGCTTTCCAGAATTCCAAGTCTCCCTTTATCTACAATTTTCTGTCTCAGGGTATATTCTGTCAGGTAATGGGCAGCGGATACCTGCATGATCATATTTTTATGTAGTAATATTGATTAAAAAGTCATTACTATACAGACAGCTGTCCTGTTCATTTAAAAGCAACATTGGGAATCATCTGTAAAATATCTTAATGTAACTTGCCTTTGTAAAGGACAAAGCATTTGTGTTTTCATTGGAGCAGTGAAAGGTGATTAGATCACACCTAATTAAAATACAAAATTTTTACTAGCTCATGACCAGCTCAGACCAACAGTACCTTTCCCACTGTTCAAGCATTCAATTACAAATATTTAAAAATATCTAACATTGTTTGCATTCTTACTGTGCTTATATGGGCAATAATGACACAAGATATCAGCCTCAATTAATTTCCTCTCCTGCTCTGTGTATCTTCCATTGTAATTCTGATTTATGGTTTTGGAAACTGAATTAAATTGTAGTTAGCTATTAAAACTGTATAGCCAGAAGCAAAAATCGATTGGTATAAGACCATATTTTATAAGCACTAGCCCACAGCTTAGAAACAATCTGGTGAAAAGTCAAAGGTTTGAAAACATGGCCAGGAAACTGCTCATTAAAAACTGTAAATGTGGTAGACCAATCAGAGTGGGTTAAAGCAGTCAGAAGCCATTGTCTGAGTTAACCATTTGCTCTATCAGTTTGACAATATGTATGTCATCACTGTATCTTAGTAGTCTTGAACTTTTAATACATGCTAAACTGTCCACAATATTCTAAGTCTCTTTGGAGCTGAGCTCTTTGCTACTTGATAAATCAGCTGAATTTAATCTGGCATGAAATGAAGTTAAGTATCTTAAATGTGCAGTGTTGTGCTTCTTCCATCAAATCAACAAATACTCCAGTGTTGTGTTGACATTGGATAATCCTGTTGATTTCGTTTGAAAGGTTGCCTAGTTTTGGTTCTTTGGTTGATCAGAGACTGATGTTTGTGCCAGATTTTGTTCTGTTTGTTGAATAAAAAAATGTAGAACAGAAGACAGGAAATGAAGGACACGAATATCTGACTAGTGAGGAAAACAAGACATGACTAATGAATTCACATCAGCCACTTAATTGCCCATCAAAATAATCAGCAAAATTGTTAATATTAACTTTGTAGAAGCAGATTCAATAGACATTCAGTGACATTTCTGTCTGAAATGCACCCTTCCTTTTTTCAGCTACGACAAAGAACATTCCATTTAACTTTAATTTTGTTCTGTTTGCATAATGGCAGCAGTCTAAAATAATTTCCGATTTACCTGCATATGTATACTAAATTTCCCTAGTGTCAACAGCTATTTGATCACAGAATCATGGCAGCTGTTCTTGACAAATCATGCTGAAGTCTATCTTGAGCTGTTTAATGTAAATTTTAAATCAATCTGCTCAGTTTTATTCATTTGTGTAGTACATGCTCTCATCAACTGTAACACCGAATCAACTTTGTAACCCATACATTATTCTGCACCCATAGACTGTCAGCTCTGAATGTTTGGAATCTGTGTAGGATTCAAGATGTGTCTGCATTAGAAGAGAACTGGGGAATCATGGAAAGTGTTTTAGAAAAGAAGTTACCAAGAATATTGCAGACAGCTAATACTCAAATTCTTCTAAGTATTTTTAAATGCGATATATTCTTTTCATACTTTTTGGAAGGTCTTTGCAGAGTTGTCACTGTTGCGATTGCCTGCAAATAACTATTGGGCTAGAAGAGAACCTTGCAGAAATCACTAGGCCAGTGCCTTCACTAGCTGAAAGAATATTGCACAAAGAAGTCACAAGGACATTTGCATGACTCTCTAATAAGAAGACAGACACATAAGCAGTAAAGATGGATAGAAGCCTTTCTGTAATTTCATTGGCAACAACTGCACGGAAGCTGTGGAAGAGGGAAGCTGTCACTGTGTATGTGGGATCTAGGAAACTTTTAACAGTTCTGTTTCTCATCTCTCTGTTCATTTAGGGATTGGCCAGAAGGAATGTTGAATGTAAAATCATTACAGTTTTGAAAGTGATGGTTGGAACTGCATCTGCAGATCACGGTCCAGCCTGATAGTTTTTCTATCTATGTCAGATCTATATAAATTTCTCTATTTTTTCTCTAAATTAACTGATTTCTCCAAAATTATGAAATTTGGTCTTCATTCAATGCTGGTCTTAAAATTTGAGCTTGATCTTGAATTATATTTATACATGGATGTCCATCTAGAAACACAGACAGCTCATTTCACTTGTGTTTCAGAGTAAGAACCTAATTTTTCAGAGTCTGATTATTGCCATAGACACAGGACTACCACTAACCCTTGTTATAATGCACAATGATGAGGGGGCAGAGGGAGATTTTACAGACTGTATAACAACAGAACATGAAGCTGTAAGTTACCAGCAGCTACGTAAATGTCTCTGCCTCCTTCTCAAGATATATATTCCTTAACTGGTTCTCAGTACAATTGCAGTTCTTTCTTACTTACTGTAAACTTAATTTAAGGCAACCCATGTGCAGAGAAGCCAATCCCAGATCCTCAAGTCAGAGGTTGAAGTGACATGTTTATAAAGAGTTGTTAGCCTCTGGCTGAAAAAAAAAGATTTAGCTTTATTATACAGCAGTTTATAACAAATACTAAAACCCTCAAGAAGAATACTGTATCGTATTGTCTCATTGTTGTGTCTGACATTTTTATTGCACAAGTGCTTAAGGTGCTGTAGTTTTGCCAACACACAAATTAATTCTTTCCAGTATGTCTGATGGAGGATATATAGTGAACATTTGGTAGTTTATACACTTTTACCGTGCAGTTTTGGTCTTGATTTTTGCAGTCAGATTTTGTCTATTTTTCTGTAGTTTCATTTTTTAAAAAATCAGAACTCTTCACTCAATTTGCCATAAAATATCTTGCTTCTAGTGGCAAACCTGTGCTTCCTATTCCAGTAGATGTTTCCAAGAATTAGTATTTTATATTCATTTTAGGTCTTTTTAAATCACTGCAAGCACACAAGCACATGGAATATTCAGTGTTTGCTAACTTCTCTTATATAAAATACTGATTAGAAAAACAGTATGTTACATAGCCTGAAGATCCTTGCTTTCATATCACATGGTGGCCAGACACAGCAGCTGAAAGCCACATTTAGAAAGGAAAACATTTTAATATAGTGAGAGTTGATAGACGTGCATCAAAGTGAAATGCTATTTTTGTAGTGATCAGCAGACTTCAGACCTCCCATGCTAATCATAAACTTTCCAGGCCAATAAAGCTAATTTGTTCTGTTACTGCTACTGGCCTCCATCTCCCTTCCTAAAGGGGGATATTGCACTTGCTGCTAGCTAGAAAATTAGCAAAAGGCCTTCTCTTTCTCCTGTTCTTTAGGCCTGTTATGCATGTGATATTTTGGTTGGTTTATATGACATCTATGGGTGTGTCTTAGATGTACTCAGGAGAAATCAGATGAGCTACCCTATCCTTTTTTCCAGTCTTTCTCTATACTGCACTGGTTATGGCAACCATATGTTCAGGCCTCATCTCCTCCTCTAAAATGTGTCCTTTATTCCTGGAAATGTTGATCTGGAAGAATTAAAGGCTTTTGTGTATTTTTCCAGGCTATCCAGATTATAACATTGTGCCAGTGTTACAACCTAGTGAATTCTACAAAGTTACATCAACCTTTTCTACATGGGTGGAGAGCGGGTATTCCAAAAGACAGCTTAAGATGATAAGGGTTGCCAGGATACATCAGGCTGGTCTGGTCAGGTCCTCTGTGAATTGACAAGTAAGCTGTTCAGCAGGCTGTCAGCAGGCTGTGGTTGAACAAGATACAGACCCTAGAGGTGCTGTGCATTTGCAGTTCTCCCAGCCCCCCAAAAAAGGCAGATTTGGAAATAGCACCAGCAAAATGAAGGCTGGTGCCAAATCTCCATAAAGGTGATGGTCACAGATTGGCACCTCTGCTGGCAGAATATCAAGTCCCATGATATTTGGGTTTGGTAGATGTATCTGTTGCTGTTTACATGTTAAATGGAGGATCCCTGAATACACTTTTCTTTTGAAGGCAAAAGAAGGTCTTTATCATCATTATTTCAGGTTTTTTCTTCAGCCTTCCCATGGCTGATAGGTGCAGTGAGCACATACTTTAATCAACTCAAGAAAGCTCTGTGCATAGCGTGTCCCTAGTGTAGTGTTCACCAAAGAACAGTTGAGATGCACTTAACAGTATGTAAGTTGGAAGGAGGAAATTGCCATCAATTATTAGAAGAAAGTGGAATTAATCAGAGAGAGAAGTTTAAGATTTTTATTTTTCAAAAATACTTCTGAATATCTGTTTAAACTTGGAATTGATTGGAAATTTAGTTGTAAAAGGAAAGATTATTCCATGGCCAGCTTCTGATCTACTGTAAGATCAGTTTCAAGAATTTCGTTTTACTGTGTTTTTTTTCCAAATGGAGACAGAATTAGATGCATTTTTTAAGACTTCATTGCCTGTTATATGAAACGATAGGGGCTAGTCTAAAAAATCTTAAAATGGTGCCTGCAAAAGTGTGATACAAGAGATAGGAAAAGTAATACCAGTCTATTTTAGAAGAGTGGTGTGTTTATTCTGTTACTATTGTAGTGGGTTTAATCTTCTTAAATAGGTGGGATCATATGCTCAATTATTCCTGGGAATTTCTGTATTACTGTGTCCCCACAGACTAAGCACATGTATGTTCAGATTAAGCATCATGTGATAGATGTGAGTATTAATAGCAGTATTAGACTGAGGGTTTGCTAAACCCTGATTGAATTTAGGGAGAAACTTCAGAATTACATGCAGAATTATCATATGTTGCATAGCAAGTCTATTCTAGTGTAAATTCATTAAAACTTAATTTTATGTAAAACTAAATTATTGTATTTCTTTAATATAATTCCATCCATTTTTCTGAATGTGAAAGTAATTCAAAAGCAGCTTCCAGCTCAGAAATTTGTTGTGAATCTGTCACTTATACTGTACAAATTATGACCAAGATGGGTCCAGCATACAATATATTCAGAAGACTGACTCTTACAAAAATGTTCTCTGTAATCTTACGAAAACCAAAGTAAAACCAAAGCTACCTTAAAACCATGTTTCTCACTCTTCTGTGGACAACTCTGATCACATCTGATAAACTAGTAGCCAGTCATTATTGCACAGCAGCTGTCTGCTGTCTTTTCTCATTATGCTTTAGGAATTATATTGATGAGTTTGGCCTCAAATTCTTAGTTACACATATAAATGCAAGAGGATATTTTGCTTTCAGCACTTCTTTTCGGAATTTTCTTTGTCCTTTTAGTGTCAGATGCACCATACTGTAACTGGTCAAACTTTCCTGTTGGTTTTCAGTTTGTAAGAGGAATGTTAAGCATAATAGGTGTTTACTTTCTTTTGGATTTAAAACCTATATATTCTTCCAGTTAAAAGAATGTGCTACACTACTCATAATATAAACATGCTTAGAGAAGACATTTGCTGGGGAAGAGGTGTCTGAATGGGTTTTTTTCAGACATTTATTGGACAATGCCCATTACTTCTATTGTGTCCATTTAAAAAAAAAATTAGTTATCTAGAGTTACTCTCTGCAGTGCTGCTGTGGGATGCTTGCTTATGTATTCAAGTCTGTACATTTTTAACATTTTTTAATTTTATGTAAAATGACCAGGTGACATCAGCAGACTTTCTTCATTTTAAAATTTGTTGGGAAAGTTATATTTTATTTCCATTCTAAACCTACACATCACTTTCTATTCTCATGTAACTGCAGGATCTTTTCAAAATATGGCTATTATGCGAAGGTGAAAACTAAGTACTGGTGCTGATGTTGGATTCTCCACATGGTTCTTTACTTTGAAAGCCCTGCTTACCGAAGATGTTCTTGTACTTAAATAAACCTTATGGGCAGTATAATATTGCAAGAGGAATGCGAAGGAGCATTAATATGGCTGAGTGAGGCCCTATATGTTTTCCTTTGAAATATCTACACTGCTTGCCAAACCGCTTTGGCAGTGAATAGCATGAAGGCTAGATGTGGAATTATGTATGTGTACTGTATTCTGCTCCACAATGAAGGGAATATAGTCTGTGACTCCTACACAAATTCAAAGCCAGTGATTGAAAGTGTTAGGGAAGTAGGATAGATGTACTGAAAAACCTAACTCTTAGTCATCTCTTAATAGTCTTAAAGTTGATTATGCTGTCCCTAATGGTACATATAATAGTGATCTTGTATAGGGATCTCTAGGAAATTTTTCTTTCTTCTTAGATATATCGATGGATTTCTAGATAAGGATGTAAGAATATTTAATAGGTAAAACTAAATACAGTATCTGATTTAATCATTTCCAGTTACAGTTTTTTAGAGGAAAGCAAAAGCTCAGTTTTTTGTAGAACTAAAGGTTACTAATTGAAATCCAGTCTTTACTAAACTCTTTCTATAGTGTCTCTAGGTTGCAAAAAGTCTTCATCACTGGCAATATATTATATGTTCTAAGAATTAGCTCACATAGAACCTGCTGATTCTACTGTGTCAATGTCACAAGACATGAAAATGAGAGAAAAATAAGCAATATGTGGCATTAAAGTTAATATTTACCTGTAAGACCATGCTCCAAGGAGTCAGGCTGTTTACAAATATTTGTTGGAGAAGCAGTAATTTTTCTTTACCTCTAAGATATCAGCAAAGTATCTGTTTTGTTATCTGATGGTAGCAATCAAGCTGAGAGAACATGAGCAAATAGGGACTAATAAAGGGTACTACAGAGGAATCTACTTAAAAATGACATCAGAGAAAAAGATAGCTGAGAACATGGAGGTGAAGGATTGGAAAAGCTGAAAAAAGTACCTGGAGCATACTACATTTAGATTAACATTGATCAGTTTGATGTAAAAGGACTTGGAGAGTTGAAAGAATGAAATTTTATGTCTTTTTAAGATAAATGCTTAATCTTCCATGATAATACTATAATAAATACTTTAATTCACAGATTAATGCTTGACTTAGTCTTTGTCTATTTTGGCTTTAGATAAGCAGTCATTAGTGATCCATGGCAGATTGAATTTGTGTAATGCCATTTACCATCATATTTTAGCACGTATATGAAAGTATTCTCTTGATCTACTTGCACATAATGCATTTAGAAATTTGAAACAATACATATTTTGTATGAAGTATGCTTCTATTCTAGCAGATTGTATAGAATTTTGTAGTGTGAGTTATGTATGAAACATTTCATAACAGAGAGGACTATCACTCATTTTTGGTAAAAAGAAAGAAGGGGAAAATCTGTCTGTGGTACAATAGAAATTAAAGAAATGGTTACTGAGATTGAAAGAGAAGCAAACAATCTCCAGTCAATCCCACCTTTTCTGGTTAAATATAAATTAACTAAGACACTATAAAATCATTACTTACTTTGCAGTCTTGAGGACACAAAAAAAGAGAAGATTCTACACCTAACAGTTCAAAACATTATTTGAATATTTGTTATTGTGTGTGGGTAACAACATGCTGAAAACATTATTGCACTTTATTTGGTGTATTTCCCTTGAAAGGGATAAAATGACTGTACTTAATTGTCATCTAGCTTCTAAAGCAAGTAATGGCAAATCTGCAAACTTACACAGAGAAAATAAAACTGCCAGATTAGAAATGGTGTCTGGTTTTTTTTGGTTTGTTTTGTTTGCTTATTTGTAGTTTGGGGAATTTATGTATCTGTGTATACTTTTTCCAGATGACAAGTATTAATAATAAATAGCATTCTCCATGCAGCTGTCTAGTATCATGGAAAGCTCTTAGTTTGATCTTCAAGTGGTTTCTACATACATCAGCAGAGTAGCTGTGGTATTAGTCATATTTACCATCCTTCACCAGCCCACGTCATTTGGTTGCTATATATCTTTCAGTAATTACTTTTTGAATTAATGGACAGACTGCTGGCATGAATGGTGACTTGATGGTTAGACTACTAACCTTTGACTGCAGGAGAACATTTAAAAGAAAATTCAGTTATGTGTTACACCACAGCTTTACTTGTTAATATGCAGGCCCCTGGGTACCAGAAAATCTCAGCTGAAGAGAGCAAAATTAATTACTTTTTTTGAGATGTGTTTTTTTCTGGAATCTCTTTTGTCTGATGAGGTGAAGTTTGAAATATCTGCAGTGTTTTAAGGTCATCAGTAATTGGATTGATCAGCAGCTTTGGAAGAATTCTAATACTTACACATTATGAATTAATGTTATTTCCTATTGGAGCATGATTGTAATGCACACCTGGTTAGTGCATATTGGTGATTCTGAATAAGTGGTCATTAATTGCAGGTTAAAGTCACATGGACAAATTCCCATCACTAACAGTTTGGACCATATCCATTAGACCAGGACACTAGAAATCTGGATGTTCTGATGAAGTTCATGAATTCTCTTGGGAAGTTTTCTTTTAACTGCTGAAATTGTAATGACTCTGTTGGCATAACCTGGAGATCTGTATTGTCGGATAATTGTGTCCTTTTGATGCCTTGAGAAATCCCTCCCCAGCTTTCCCAAGTGTAATGATAACATGGGTATTATGTGACACTATTTTCTGCCAGAGTTTCTTTTCTACGGAAAGTATCACTAAATTCATTATTTTTCAAGAGTCATTTTTCCTTACAGTAATCTCCATGGTGAAATGAGCAAGCTAAACAACATCTCAAAAAACTCCAAACAAAAAAAGATGGGAGAAATATATTTTTAATATGTATATTATTTTGTAACTGGTTTGGATGCTTGCACTAATCCCTTCACAGCGTACCTAAACTGCAGTGATAAGTGGCTTGCAGAACGGCAGGATTACAATGCTACTAGGAAAATAACTGACAGGTGAGTACCATTACTTGTTTCATTGAATGAGAGATAGAATGTGGAGCTGTGTATAAAAATGAGAGTTGGGAAATAGTTCATTGTGAGAGTCTTCCCTGAAACAGTGGATGAAATATATTTTAAGACATGATCCATACAAATATGAAGTTAATGTATTGAAAAGACTTGGAACTGTGCAGGAAATCTTCAGAAGGAAATATTCCTTCCACATTGAAGGAATATTCTGTGGTTTTGTTCACTTGATTTTTGCTGGAATTCTGATTGTTTTCCAGCCGTGTGATGGTGTTGGCTGCACAGATGTGCTTTTACAACCAGGTTTCTCAAACAGTCAAGTTTTATGTCTCTCTATGGGCCTTTAAGATTAGAACTGGTGTTATTGCTAGCTTTAACCCATGTAGACAGTCTGAGTATGGGGATAAAGTAATCAGCACCATTTGCGTCTTTCAAAATATACGTAGAGAATGTTTCCTCACTTCCTTTGTTCTATGTGGCCTTTCAAGTTCTTTTTTTTCCCCTTAGTATTCATATTATATTTATTTACACTGTGTTGTCAGCAAACAGTATTTCCAGATTTTCTGTCATTATGTATAGATTTTACACTGTATGCTGTAGGTTTGGCTGTGTAGTGAATAATTATACATAACTGCTTAAAAACAAAATGGCATGTTATCTCACTTTTTAAAAAGGGTTTTCAGAGTATCCAGCTATTTCATCCAGTCAATTTCGCCTTGACTCTCCTCCTTATATAGTAGAGAAGCGTTCCTGAATTTAGGCATGCCATTTTTCCCATGAGAACATTTGACATTACTGAACTTGTTTCAGTTGTCTATTTCAGGAAGACAAATTTCAAGTTAAATTTTACTGGACATGCTCTGAGTACTCTGAGGTTTATCAGCTGTTTATACAAGAATTTATCGGTTTTGTGAGTTGCTGGTCCTATAGTAAATTACATACTTGAGACACAAGAATGTACAATTATGTTAAGATCCTTGTTATCTAGTTTGAGCTGAATATGAATTTTCAGAATTGACAGGCTTGACAGGTGAGCCGAGGCAAACCTCCTGAAGTTCAACAAGGCCAAGTGCAAGGTCCTGCCCATGGGTCAGGGCAATCCCAGCACAAATACAGGCTGGGTGATGAGTGGATTGAGAGCAGCCCCAAGGAGAAGGAATTGGGAGTGTTGGTAGATGGAAAACTGACTATGACCCAGCAATGTGCACTCACAGCCTAGAAGACCAATGGCATCCTGGGCTGCATCAAGAGCAGTGTGGGCAGCAGGTACAGGGAGGGGATTCTCCCCCTCTACTCCGCTCTCGTGAGACCCCACCTGCAGTGCTGACACCAGAAGGACATAGACCTGCTTGAGCAGGTCCAGAGGAGGCCACAAAGATGATCAGGGGCTGGAGCACCTCCCCTGTGAGGACAGGCTGAGAGAGTTGGGGGGGTTCAGCTGGAGAAGAGAAGGCTCCAGGGAGACCTTAGAGTGGCCTCCCAGGGCTGAAAGGGGGGAGGGACTCTTGATCAGGGGGTGTAGGGATAGGACAAGGGGGAACAGTTTTAAACTGAAAGAAGGGAGATTCAGGTTAGATCTGAGGAAGAAATTCTTCCCTGTGAGGTGGTGAGGCCCTGGCAGAGGTTGCCCAGAGAAGCTGTGGCTGCCCCCTCCCTGGCAGGGTTCAAGGCCAGGTTGGACGGGGCTTTGGGCAACCTGGGCTGGTGGAAGGTGGCCCTGCCCGGGGCAGGGGGGTGGGACTGGATAGGCTTTAAGATCCCTTCCATCCCAAACCATTCTGTGATTCTATGTATATGACATGTAGCTCAAGATTTAACATAATCTATAGCTGTATGTTTCCAATTTCCTGTGTTGCAGGAATCAACCACGCACAAGAATTTGCCATTTACTCTTTGTAAATGGAATGCATGATTGCAAGACACCTGGAAAACAAGAGTAAAGTCCAAGGTATCTGCTCTACCTGTGTGCTTCCCAAATCTTGAAGCATGTGGGACCACTGTCCAGAGCCTAGACAGCTGGAAAACTCCAGATATGCTGATAGTTCATTTGGTTCTAATGGGGAACATGTGTTTAATATGATTGCTTTAAAAACAAGCACATTTATAAGATAAACTGTCAAAAAAATCTATTATGTAAGCAATCAAATTTCCCCAGAATTTTGTTTTCATCAAGAAAGTAAAGATACACAGTTCCTCTTTAATTAAAAAGAGTTAATTCATTTTATTTTTGTAGGGTATACATCTGCAGAGAAAGAGAAGCCTTGTTCTTGTATTGCAGCTATGCTTCTAATTTGTACCTAATTTGCACCAGCAGTGTAACTGATCTGTTGGTGCTGTGCGTTCTTGACCTGGCATGGACCCCCAGTGATGAAAAATGAGCCTTTAGTCTACATAGATTTTGAGCTAGGGTAGTGTTAATTCTTTTAATTTCCAGTGCAATTAAGGGCAGGTTGTATGCTATAGTATGCTTAGATCAGACAGTTTTAGGGAAGAGACAGTGACTTGGGAGGATGGAATCAAACAGAACAGATTTTGGGAAGGAATAAATGCATCTTTGGCTCCAGGAGTTTTGTAACTAGATGGGAAAAGGTGGGATGTGATTTCTGCCCAAAGCATGTTACATTACTGTGAGATTAGTTCTGTCTGCTCACTTCAGATATCTGGGTTGTGTAATGAAATTACTTTGGAAATCTTCCTGTTCTTTCTTCCTGTATTTGGTTTCAGGATAAGTGCTTAATCCAGTGTGTTTTGATCAGTATTGCAATTAAATCTAAAGTCTTCAACCAAGTGTATACCTTTCCTTTGACAACACAACACCTATTCTAATTTTTTCTGTCAGAAGAAGAGAGGAGAAACCTGGTATTCCCATAAACTACAGAAAATACAATTTGATCATGAATACAAGTCTTCCAAGATTTCTTTCCTCTCTTCTTTTGGATCTGAAGTAAGCTCTGTTTCAGTGCCTCTGTGATATAGAGGACAGAGGAGCCTGTGCTGCAAATTGGCCTTGGCTCTGGTGCTCCAGCTGTATGACTCCTGCTCTGATGTTTACTTTCTTTTGTTAGGAGGAATGCTGATCTAGTCCTGTCTCCGAAATAATGTGCATAATACGTGCAGAATTGGCTCCTTTCTCAAGGTTACCTCTATTACAGGACTGTTTATCTGCTGCCTGACAATGGTCTCTTACCTTCTTGCTTTTGCTTAGCTGATTTTACTGTTGCTAGCCCTGCGTACAGATGGTTAGAAACGTGCATTTTGGCATAGGCACAGACTTTTCAGGGTGCTGATTATGCTCATCAGCCTTAATGGCCCTGACCAGCTTCACCTTGCTATGTCTCCCCGCATACCCCTTCTCATGGGACCAGTAGTCACGTTTCAATTCAGCCCTGGGCTTTCAGTCCCTGCTTGAGCTACCTCGAGGCATTCCTCTCTCCAGCTCCGCCACAGCCATGCATGCACCTGGCCAGGAACCCTGCTGGTTTGTACTTCATGTCTTGACCTTGGACCTGCCTTGTCACTACAGGCTTGTTCAGTGATCTTCACTCTTGTTTGACCCTGACTGCCACTCCTCAATCTGTCCTGCTCTGTCTTGTGGTGGCAATGGGATGGAGGACTAGCCAGGAAGGCACCTGCTTTGCAGCCCTTGTTGGCATGCTTGACACCTGTGTCCCCATCCCTTTAGGGAGCAGTCAGCTGTCACTGCTCCCTGACAGAGTTTTTGAAGGTTGACTGATACTGTTTTACTGCTTTAGTTAAGTAGTAAGCATGAAAACATGTTGGCCAGCTTTTGCAGAGCTTTCTTTTCATCTTTAGTTGGCAAGAGATGATGCTCATTTCTTGCAAGTGTAGGTGTTTACCGTAGTGTTCTTTACACATTTCCTACCTGCAGATTGGACTAGTATGTGCTAGAGTTGATCCCCTCTTGGGGGAGACTCACAGTGATTTTCAAAGTTCTTTCTAGATCTGTCTTCCCCAGCCTAAAAGAATATCATTATGGCTTTGAGATATCTACTGATGTAGAAAATAACAGAACAGATAAAGCATATGCATGAAAACACGTTCTACAAGGGCTTCCTCATCTGAATGAATTTCAAGAATATTTCCAAGCAAAACTGAAAATTATGATTACATTTGCAGTCTTAACTGTTTAGTTTTCTCTTGGAGACAGCTTGTTACCCTCATTTTATGATGGCATGCTTGATGTAGCTGTCTTTTGCCAGTTGTACGATGGGAAAATGTGTGTTAGTGCTAAAATCTAGTTTTAATGTGTTGTAGTTTTGGACCTGAAAAAATACTCTCCTTTATAATTCTGATTTCACAGGAGGATTCATAGCATAGATCATGGTCTGTTATGTCATGCAGTTTGCTGCTTTTTTTGCCAGGACCTCTGTTTGTTTTTGTAATTAAAAATAAATATATTTCCATGATCTAGAGGCCTCAAGTTTTCCCTTATTGTATCTTTAAAATATTACCTACAAGTAGAGTTAGAAGTATCAGCCTTTATCCCTCATGAAGAAGTGAAATATTTGAAAATACCATGAATCAAATTTACACTTATAATATTTTCTCTAGGAGGAGGCTTGCTTGTCACAAGAAATACACATGCATTATTTGTGTAATTATAATTGGTTTAGTTAAAGATTATTTAAAGCTTTGGGGGGGGGATTTATTTTTTTTTTTAAAAGGACAAACAGGCCTAGTCCAATTTCCCGTTTTAGGTAAAGTATCCAAATACAGCAGTGGTACCAAGTAGTTCATTTCTGGTTTTGTGGTAGGTGTGAAGGAACTGGGTAAAATATTTTAAAGGGTCAGGCCTGCTTTTTTTCCTTCAGTTCCTATTTTTAGCTGTCTGCTCATTTGCTACACTTCAACATGAAACACAGATCAAATGCCTTATGTGAAACTAGTGTGATGAGAAATAGTTTTCTAGACGTGTGTGCCTGTTTCTTATGCATACAAAGAAAGAGATTAAATATAATCCATCGAAGAACCCTTTTCCTTTTAGTTTCACCACTTTTTTTTTGTGTATAGGAGGAGGTAGAAGACATCATGTATAATACTGGATTGTGTGTTATGAAAATAGGCAAGAAAATAATATCAAAATAAAGTGTGAGAAGGACCCGAATATTGTGCTAAAAACCTTAATGTCTTAGTAGGAAAACAAAATACATTGATGTGAACAAATGCAGAGAGAAAAATTTTTGTCACAAAATGAATGGTATTAATAAAAATTAGAAGTTCAATGTATAGTGTCCACTTGTTCTGTAGTCAAAATGTAGTGTTGGGCAGAGGAAGGAATGCCTCATAAATGTCATCTTATTCTACTTGCACTATGCAACTACTGTCTGGGGAGGCAAAGAAGTGCTTTGAGAACTTGGGATATAAACCAGAATTCTATCATCAAAATACAGAAAACTGGAATATGGCCATGAAAAATATGCATTCTGTCTCAGCCCTGGGCAGGTGACAACCAAGGGTCTTTTCCTCCCTCTAGCACACTCTAATGCCAGAAAAGAGAAAGGGATAATAGATTTAGTACTGAAGGAAAGATTCAAGATGATAAATCAGTTTGAGGTTAATATTCAGCTCTTTGAAGGTGGACCTTTTCAGTAAAGTCTGGCTTTGTAATCAAAAGTCTGAGCTTTAAGAAGTGAAGAGTAGGGAGAAGAGGAAGGAAATGGTCAGATTTCCTTTTCAGGGTTTGAGTGTAGATTAAAAGCACCATGCACTGCCAGTACTAGAGTAGTAAGAGGAGAAAAAGAAGATGACCATGAAGACTAACATGTTATTACTGAAGTAACTGACAAGCTTCCAGTGACATACGGTAAGCTGGGCTGACGTAATTATATACAAATGCCTATTTGAAGCTGACTTTGCAATAATACCATTTTAATGGTGTACTTTCTAAACTGATCTGATCAGATCTCTTATTTCCTCACAACAAAGAAACAAAAATATGAGAAACAAGTGGAAAAATGAGGACTGTTCAGTTTAGAAAGGGAAATAAACAGGAATAGAAGTTAAAAGGTAAGTTCGAAAGTGGTTAACGAATAGAAGCTTTAGTAAGGATGCAAAGCAACTGTATGGAATAATTTATTAAAAACTCTTTAAAGGTCTTTTTTTCCACAGCATCCCTTTGTCTTTTCCATAACTGTACAGTGGGATTAAAAAATGATTAGACATACAAATAGGTAAGAATATGCCTAGCTTTTTTGATAACAGTGGAAGACATGCTGCCCCATGCAACCAATCAATATTTCAGTGTTGGAAAGAACTCCTTTATGGGCATAACTATTCCATTAAAGGTTTCCTTGGACAAGAAATTATGTGAAGTCAGCTGCTTTCTTAATAAAAGATTTGAGCAAAAGGGTACAAATAAGACGTTGGGAGTTACTTGGAAAAGTGTTAGTATCTAAAAGACTTTAATTGAGTTAAAACTTCAACCAAGAAAAAAATGCTGAGATGCACTGAAATAGGTGTAAGGCTCTGGGACTTGTTTCCTCCAAGGTGCTCAGTGTCTGGGGTTGCTCTCATAGGGCTCCATACACTTAACCTTTAGGCTGTAATATATAGCTCAAACTTTGATTTCCTTCCCAAGCCATGTAGGTTTTGATTTGTTAAATGGCTTGTATAAAAGTCCAAATACTCCTTCTTGGTCCTTCCTGTACCTATTGTTACTTCATCTGTTCTTGATCAACAGAGATAGAGATGCTGATGAAATGCAGATCCAGTGTGAGTATGAGCATGCCTCTTTCAAAAGGACTGCAATAGCAAGTAGAAATATTTTAACTAGAGAGGGAGAGAATCTCTTGCGCTCTTTCTTCACCCTCTCTGGCCAGTGAAATGCAGAAACCAGTGAAGTGGATGTAAAAGTGTCCATGGCAATGAAGAAATCCCTTTGTGGTTCAGCTGCAGTATTTCCTGAATCCAAGAAGGCAGGGCAGGGAGCAGCATTTTTCTGCATGCATCCTCCTCAGTGCATTGTTTTGTCTTCAAGGAAAGTACATTCTTTCTGCAGTCTAAATTCCCTGGCTGCTCAGAGACAAACAAGGGGTGGCAAAAGACTTCTTTATTTCAAGTGTTTAATTAAACACTTTTTTTTTCCCCAAGAAAAATTTATAGAACAAATTTTGAGTGGCATTTTATGGCTTCTGTCTCTCGGTACTTCAGGCTAAAGGACAGCAGTGATTTATTCTAACTTTAAAATATCTGAAAAATAAATTCAGAAGGTAATGCTTCCTAGAAAAAATGAAATGGGGTAATTATTGGAAATGCTTGTCTGACCACTTTAAGTATGGCAGCCATCTTTATACATGACTTTCTCTGTTAAACTTTTTGTAAGCAAACTGTAGATCATTAACTGGGGAAGATGACCCAATTTAACATAGTAGAATTTCCACTTGATTTTTATTTTGTTATTCATCAGCATCTCGTGTAATTTGTACTAATTTGTAGTAAATTTTTTCTTCTCTGTTAAATTTTTACATGGAACATTGAAATAAAAACCAACCACCTTTTCTTAAATAATAATAGAATATGCAGTGTCTACTTAATTTGCTTTTCCTGTTAGTGATTCCAGGAAGATGATGTCTGGCCAAAGTAAATCAACAGAATGCTATTTTAAATACTTGTTTTAAGAAACAGTTAAAGGGCTTATGGGTCATGCTGTAGCAGCAGACTTGTTTCAGTCTTTTTCTTTCCTTTAAATAGTTCATCAGTTTACATGCTTCAGATGAGTACCAGCAGATGTTCCAGTCAACCCTGTTTCCTCCCAAATTCAGTAGCACTGATGTTGCATCAGTAGTGAGAAAATGTGAATTAGAATAATGATTTTCACTTGTTTGTATTAATACTTTGAAATATACAGAAATTGTCATGGTCTTGTTCTGAAGTAATTCAGTCTGAAATATGTAGTTATATTTCATGTTATCTTGCTTTAAGAGTTTCAAAGTTAAGCTCTATAAAAGTTAAAGCTGTAGGAAGTAGAAAGGAAGTCTTTAAAATGTTGCTTTGACTCATGTTTTCTCTTACTATTATTTTTATATTTGGAATTTGGTCAACTTCCTAAGCAAATATACCTCTAGCAGAAAGAACTAACTGTGAGTGATTTTTACCTGAGCATAGTGTTCATGATTTCACGTAGAATTACAGAAGAGCTGAGAGACCTGGAAGAGAAATTGCTTGCTTTGCTAACTTTAACAAACTTGTCCATGTTTGGAATTGCCCCAGGAGGTAGCTAGTAAGCAAACTTCTTAAACTGATTGATAGTTACAAATCCCTTGAGACTGCCACTTAATTTGTTCATAGATGAAAGTCAGTACTTCTAAAATGAGAACTACACTATCCAAAGATCCATTGTGTATTTTGTGTATTTTGATTTCTGAGAGTAAGAGATAGGAACTTTCCTCAAAAGGGTCTGATGTCCATTTAAAAAAAAAAATATATATATATTTTGTATTTAAATTATATTCCTAAAATAGTTACGGTATTACTTTCCTATGTTTATATGTTTCTAAGTAAAAGCAACAATGCTTTTGTGTTGAAGGTAGAGATACTCTATTTCTTCCATTTTACTATTGCAAGGTGTTTGGGCTTCTTTATCTGCTAGTGCAAAACTTAGTATCGGAAATAGCTATTCAGTTGTAAACTGATTTTTTCTGCTGCACCAATAGTTCTGTAATCTCTAGTGTAGTGATTGTTGAGATTTGCAGAGAAACTCTGATCTAGGTTGTAGCACTGCAAGTTTGGCATGGTGTTAAATTTCAAGTTACTTTGTGCTGCAAAGAAAGGCTGTGGTTGTGAACATGCACAGTTCCATCCAGTTCAGTGGGATAAAGCTTGAAAGTGTAGCAGCAGGTATAGACAGATCTCATCTTGACATGGAGAACAGAACACCAGCTTCTGGATTTCAGGGAATTCTGCCTCTGTGTTTTTGTAGAGGAAAACTTAAGTGCATATGGAAAGAATTAGTTATATGACTTATTAAATGGGAATGTAGTACAGTTTTCTGTGCTCAGAAACTCAGCCTAATAATATTCAGTTAGACTTTGATAAGGCTTTTTTATTATTTACAGAGGATATACTGCTTTCTGCAATGATCAGCAGAGAGAAGACTAACACCACAGTAACTCCTAATTTTTTAATTTTGCTTTTCTGCCTGCCATTAAAAAAGAGAATTGCCAGTTTTGTGCCTATGCCATATGTTTATTTACAAACATTTAGTTTACTTTGTGAAGAACTGCAGAAACAGGCAAAGCTTCATTTTATGGAAACAGTAGTCAATCTGCATGAAAGAGTTTTCATCACTGGCATTTTTGTTACACACTGCACCATCTGAAATGGTGTATTCTTTTTAAACTTTTTCAGGCACTGAAACTGTAGTTTTAAGTATCATAGTTGGAGCTCTCACGCTGGAAGTGTTTTGAACTCTGGTTTAGTTGGCAGTTTGCTCACTATCGTTTTTCCTTTTGTGGTACATCTAGATATTTAAAAAAAATATGGAAGGACAGGCTGGCTTCCTGACAGGGTTTTGATGGAAAATTTCCTTGGGTTTATTTGGCTTTACATTTTCAGTCTGGACACTTTGCCATAGGGAACCACTGTACAAAGTACCTGTAATGGCAGCTCTACATTTAGCTGTCAGCACAATGGTATAATCTGCAAACCTTCAGCTTGTCTTAAAAAGGGGGAAAATGCTTCTTTCATTTAGGTCTTGAAGGGAGGTGTTGTATTTGAGAGGTCAGCATAGTAGTAGAGAGTTCTGGATTATTTTTGTCAGAAAGTACCATTAAGGTTGTAGTATCAAGTTTTCAAAAACTGCAGGTTTGGCTCTCAGTCACCATTCTTACAACTCTGTGGCTGGCTGCCTGTGATCATTCAGATCATTCAGAAGAGCCACTCACGAGCTCCATACTGAAACTCTCACTCTGGCTTTTTAAATCTTCTTAAGCTTGTAGTGTTTGCTCAAGGGGAATCGGCTAAAGGGCACTCTTCTGCCACTGAGACCCCTAGTCCTGCTTGGCCTACACTGCATTGCTTCCTCCCTGCGTGCCCTCACTGACCACAGTGCTAGCAGGTGTTGGCACCAACACTGCCAGAACCATGGGGCTGCAAGGCTGCGGAACAGGGGAAGAGTTCGACCTGTAACGGTTGTCTGCTGATTTGAGAGGCTAAAAAGGACAGGTTTTTCTGTAGCTATAGAAGACAGCATTGTGAATCCCATTAGGCAGGAGAAGAGATAGTACTCTTTATCGACAACAGTAGTAGTCTGTGAAAGGGAAGGCCTGAGAGGGGTGAGGTGCAGTGTCAGTGATGTCTGGTTAATACAGGTCAGATTTTACTGTGCAGGAGAACCAGATATCCAGACTCAAATACAGCAGAATTTAGACTTCCAGCAACAGTAAGAATGCTAATTCTCTATCCTGGTGTAGGAGTTTGACTGTATTTAATTACAATTCTGAAAGCTCTCTTAATACATTGTATTCTGTTGTTATGATTTGTTTGAATATTAAAAAAAAAAAAAAAGAGGGAAAAGATTTGTATCTTTTACCTCTCATAGCAGAGGAAAAGACTGGTTGGTAAAGCTAGTTTAAAATAGAGTGAGGAGTGTGACATCTTCAGCTGTGTATACAAAGCTTATCAGATTGCAAAAAGAAATCTGATACATAGTAATGGTGTGCTTCTCAATTTCACCCAAATTTTTCCTTCCCACCTTCTAAAATCTTGAGATATTTTAAAATACCTGTACTCTTGAGTTCACCTGGTTTACCGTCTGACATATGAGACCAGGTTATTCTTGGGTCATATTTTTGAGATTTCCCCTGCAACCATAAGGACAAGAAATATGTATTTACATGAAAGATGAGAATACAGTGTGATTTCTTGACTTCAGGAGTGGGAATTTTAAGAAGGATATAACCTCTCACATTCCCATGATAAAATACTTTTCTTCTTCTAACTTTGCTATTGTCTATTTTAAAAGTAAGATGAGAAAGGGAAGGACAGGAATAGGGGATTGGAGTGTCCTGTATGTGTTAGAACAGTTTTTCTTTCCTGTTGTTGAATGTGATAGATCATTGGGGTTCAAAACTTCTTTTATGTTCTGTATTTTCATGTTGCTTAATTTACCTTAAGGAAATGCCTAATGCATAGTGATTACAATTGGACATGCTCACTAAAGGGAAGCTCTCCAACTTTCATAGCTCTGTTTGCAACTTTGCTCATTTTTGGGACACTCAGTGGTCTGCATGCGAGATGTTGTAAATCAGCTTTGTATCAGGCTTTCAATACTGCTTTATTCTCTACTTGAGAAACAGGTCTTACTCATCTTCTAAAAGATTTTATTTTGAAAGGCTTGCACTTCTGCTTGCTTGGTCAAAGCAAATCAAAAAATCAAAATTTCTTTTGGTGAGCTATAATATGAAAAAGAAAGAGAGATTACAGCCACATCCTGCTCCAGGATTATCCTTAAGGATGGGAGTCCAGTTCAGGAAGCACTTGTGACATTCTTGAGAGCAAATGGACCTTTGGGTTCCCTGTGGGCCAGGAGTGAGAGCTAGCAGATTCTGAGTCCCTGGCAGGATCAGGTCATTTGGGTTGTAGGATTGTGCTGATGTAGAGCTGACTAAAACTAGAGGCAGCTTTCTGATGAGATTTTAATTTATGATTCATTTATTATAAACTTCTTTAAGAAAAGGAGGTGCTGTACCTTTAAGTAGCACATGCTGTCTAACCATCAACAGGCATCTTTTGCAAGCTGCTTTAGCCTGTTTCTCCAATCATGCCTGCCTAAGTCAATAAGGCATTGCCAAACCTCCTCGTGCATTAAAGGTTACCGTTTAGCTTGTTCCATGAATCACAGCAGATGCATAACTTGGCAGTGACCATTTCTGTCCCTCCCCTTCTTTGCTTTATACTAACTTCAGCCCCCCAGCTCATTGCTGGCTGAGCCCCCTCCCCCAGCAGGGAGAAGTCATTACATGAAGAGATCAACTTACCAGTTGTCTTCAGAGCAGTGGCTGAGAGCAAAGCTCCTGGTCGTACAGTGAGTGCGATAGAAAGGGGGAGAGGGAGAAGTTGTCGTACCTAGAAGAAGTAAGGGCTGTGATACTGAGACACAAGTGCATCTGCTAGCTGTTAGTACTTGGCAGAGGGTTTTCTCCTCCAGGGTAGCTCTAACTTTGGGTAATAATGTTTGTCAGCTACCTGATACTAACGTTGCTCTGCTTTCAAACAGCAGTGTTAGCAAGACCTGGGGGTGAGGTAAGCAAAGTATAATGTCTTGTCAAAAACTGTGTTGTCAGAGTTGTATTTTCTTCCTATCTATTAAGACAGATTGTGAATGATTTCTGTGTTGCTAGACGTTTTAGAATTGCATCGTTTGCTGCATGTGTAAAAAGCTATTGTTTTGGTTTGGTTTAGATTTTGGGATTAGTTTTGTTTTGGGGGTTTTTGTTTGGTTTTTGTTTTGGGTTGGGATTTTTGCCTATAGGTACTGAGGGAGAGTAGTTTGAAAGTTAGCTTCTTTAAATTTGATACACAATATGCTTTCTGTGAGAGGTGACTAATTTGTGAATTTTTCTTTACTAACATACAGAGAAATACGATACTCTGCAGCAGTAAATGGTAGTGTTCCGTTCATATTTTCTACAAGTAATGTGCATGATTGAAAAAGTTTTTACGAAGGATATATTCTGGGGATGTGAGCATGTATAAACTCCAGGCTCCATTACTTTAATAGCATTCTTTTTGTGCAAATATATGTAATGTTTAGTACATGGCAGGGCAGAAAGAACTTGTATTTTTAAAAAATGTATGTTATATCATTAAAGAGGGACTTTATGCATTCTTAGTATGAGAAATCTCAAGTAATGGAATAGAACAGCCCTTGCTATGCTCTAAAAAGTTGCTATGATTTATAAAGAGCAGTTTTCCAGATTTTTGTTCTCATCAGAGCAGGTTTTCATCAAGTTCTTATTTCATACCAAAGCAGAAAATTTCAGCTACTTGTTTGTCATTTAGTAAATAATTCATCAAACATAGTACTATTAGACATTAAATGTTGTATCTAATGAAGTGACTAGCAGAAACCACATTTGATACTCATTCTCCCTTGCTCTAACTGACATGTGATGTATAGTTATGCATTTTAAAGGAATCACTGGATAGTTTTGTTCTATAATATGCCCTTCTTAAGTAAATATTCTGAAAACAGTGATTCTGCTTTAGAGCTTTGTCTTTTGTTAGCCCTGTCATAAGTTTATAGTAGCCTAATAAAGTCCAGAGCAATTACTTTCCCTGGTAAAAGAAAGTGGAAGTGAACTGGAAAAAACACCTTGTCCAACAGTGTGTGGTTGACACTCTCTGTGGCTCCTATGTCTCAATAGAAACTGTATTTTGCTTTCAAGGTGTTCTAAAAAGAAAAATTGTAACGGTGTTGTGTCAAGAAAATGTCTTTTAATGAAATCTTGTGCTGCCTTTGATCTTCTTAAAGCAGGGAAATGTTTTCACAGAGGCTCAGGAAATTTAAATGAATTGGTAATCAGAGGAACTGGAAGCTGATCATTGCCCTCTAGTTGTCACTGAAGTTTTTAACTTCCTGGTTGATTGTCACTGAGCACAGAAAATGATAAATGGACTCACCTTGTCCAGACTGAGGGACCTTAAAATGTGTGGTGGCTCATATGGAAAATATTTCTGTCACCACTGCTTGCACATGTGGTCTTCAGAGATCCATATAAAGAACAAATCTAGAGCAGCAGCAGTGTTGCCTGCCAATTATCCTCGTTAGCAAGTGAAATAAAAGCAATGCTGTGTTCTTACCTGGAAATGAATTTCTGCAGTAAAAGTGCAATGTGGAATGTTTTAGCGCTGTGATCCATATGCCAAGTACTTTAAACTGTACTGCGTTTAGTTTTTCAGCTAATACAGCAGACAGAATATGAAAAATGGCCTGTTACTCTATCAATGAATCTTAGGTTGTAGATTTTAGTAGGCAGTGAGAAATTTTCTCCTTTATTATGTTCATATGGCTAATTTTGAGAATTATATAATAAAGAATATACTGTGTCTACTGTTATTAATGTAGTAATTCTTTGTCCTGTATTGTAAGAGACCACCCGATAATCTTGTGCTTTTCCCTGCTCCAGCTGCAGAACCTTGACTACATAAATATTATTTCTCTAGGAAATTACTCAGTTAAGATTTTTCCCGTGGTGGACACAGTGAATTGAAGACAGGGAAAATAAGTGAGAAGCCATTTTTAAAAGGAACGTCTATCGTAGTTTGGTGCTCCTTTGAACTGTTCTGTTTACTTCTCTGTATATTTTAATTGATTTATAGGTATGTATTTTTAAAAGTTCTGCTTATGAAAGTGTCAGTTTATGATAAAGTCAATGGGAACTTGCTTTTCTTGCCAGCTTGCACTATTTTAATGCTTCAGAACTTTGACCATTCATGAAATAGAAAATTATAAAAATCCAACTGTTTTTACCCTTACGGTTCTTAAGGAACCCCTAACACTTGTTCTAATGTCTGTATAATTATGTTCTGCTTTTCGTTTGTTGTTAAGGAATGACTTGGCATGAAGACAGTGAAACTGCATTGCATTACTTTTCCATTCAGGAGGGAAATAAGGCTGTATAGCTTTGCAACTTACACCACATTTGCAGTGGCCAAGACCAAAATTTTTTTTTGTGCACTGTGTAGGAAACAAGCGTGACTCTCTTCATCCATAGCTGGAAGCTCTAGCTGGTACCTCCTGCCAGGATCAGCCTTGCCCAGAAGGTCAGAGTTCAGCTTCCTTCTCTCTGGGGTGTCCAGGAGCAGTTGTCCTCATGAACAGACTGTACTGCTATCTTCTGTGACTGAGAAAGAGCTAAGGCTAAGTTGGCATCAGATGGGAAACCTGTGTGATGAGGAGTTAGAAAGTAAAAATGAAGCAGGGTAAATGTGATACTATGCAGAATGCATGAGACATGAACTCCTAATTTCAAAACAATACTTAATCAAGGTTTCCTCCTTCCCAGTTCTTCTAATCTGATGGTTTGGGATAATCTCAAACATGAAAATCATTGGTTTGACTAGATACACTGGGCTTGAGAAATCTCTGAGCAACTAGATAGTCTTCTTGAGGAATAGCCTACTCCCGTATTTTCAAGTCTTCCTAAGCATATCATTATTATTCACTCGTTGTCAAGCAGGTAGTCTTTTAAGTATTGTTTTCTCACTGTATTTGACAAATAGTTGTATTTTGAGAAGTTTACCTTCCTTGAGATTTTAGTTGTATCATCTGAATTTTTCTCCCACTGTAGTAGCTTCTTTAATCTTGTACACAATGGTCATGAATCAGTACTCTCAGCACTACTTCAGTCAGTACAGGTGTCAGCGAGGCTGTTGAAATGTACTGGTCACCAGCCTGGCCTCCTCAGCAAAAAAGCAAAATCAAGTTGTACAATTCTGAGTTTTGTTTGTATTGTTTTCTATTAGTATTAACAAATTCAGTCTAGCTGACAAAATGTGTGGACAAAGACAACTGAACCTCATGTGTAACTTAAATGTTGATTTGATCTATATTTTAATGTGGCAAGTGATCATAATCTCACCAATCATAAAAATACGTGATACATGACTTAACACAGAACTTTCAACAGGTTTAAGTGAATATGAACTGGATTGTATGATTTAAACCTAATTATTTTCGGCTCTGGAATAGTATTTGTTCCGATAACAGGATGTTTTGCTGCAGTTAATATAATAAAGTTGTTTATAGAAGCAAAATTTTGATTTAAATATATGGATATTATTTAGTTTTAGGAACATTGAATACTAGATACTGTTTAGTTTTCTTCACAAAGCAGTTAACATCAAGTATAGAAGATACGAATGAGTGTACTCAGAGGTTGTTTTAAAATATTTTTAATTACAAATGCTGTGTTTATTTAATCACAGATGTGAAATGCTGCCCTTTGGAATTCGGGTGTACAGAGGGTGAAAACATCACGTTCTACCTGCTAAAATGCATAAGGGAGTCAGAGCAACTTTGAGTCTGAATCTTTGTATGCTGCAGCAGCTGCTGGTTGTGATTGGTGGCTTATGGGTTGATACTTGGAATAATTGTTTTACACAGTGTCCCAAGCTGCAAGACCAGGAATAAACACACAGAAATGCGTCATGATCTCCCATTTATTTCTACTTTCTTAGTGGCTGTCCTCGCTGCAGTATGGAACTTGTCCACAGGAACCAGAGAAGCAAAGTGAACTTGTCAACATTTTTAAAGATCATTCAGATCTGAACATGTTTTGGTGTTACCATCCCTACAGCACCAATGCAACCCAATGCAAGAAACTTAAGAACACTTACAGGTCCAAAACATACTTAACTGAAAAACTAGCAAAGAAATTAATGACAAAATTTAGAAGATTTGGTTCAGACACTAATCCAAACTATACACACTTTGTGCTCTGAGACAAAGTTTTCTTTCTAACCAAAAGAAAATGAAGTAATAAATTACATGAAAATGAATGCTCTTAGCACTGTCTTTGTAGGTAAACTGATTTCATTCATGCCTAAAGATAGATAGGTCCTTTTGGTTTCAGAAGATACTAAAGAGAGTTTCTATTAGAATGGAACTATTTCTCCCATTCGCAATTATTATGTTTCCTACCTTGTTAATGACGTGTGATCTTTATTGTAAGCCTGAAGTTGTGATTTTCCTTCTAAAATTTTCCATGTATGCATATGCACATGTATATATATAGGTATAGAATTAATTCTGTGCTCTACTGGGCTGTGGAAGCAAAACCTTAATAGAGCATTTTAAAAAACATCTTCGGGGTATGTGTAGCCCTATGTAGAATTCTTTCCTGCCTGCCCAGTCGGTTTCTGAGGTTAGCTGGGCAGTACAGTTCATCCCAGCATTGTGACTTACTTCAGTGAGGTTATGAACCTTTTTTGACGCTGTTTCTTGACTGACTTTTTTCTTGTCAAGGAAGAACACTCTTTCTCCTGGCTTGCTGGGGTAAAATTTCTGACCTTACTCAGTGGAATCTTGCACTGTTACACGGTCAGACTTGATGAATGTGTGGCAAGTGGTGTGTACTTGTGAAGGGGCATGGGGAGACTGCTAATTGTCAGGTCACACAACAGTAGGCTAATGAAATTTCAGTACATTGCTGTGGAAGGACAGTGTGGGGCATGGACACGGCAGTGCTTACACTACATGACTGTTAATCCTCCTCATTTATTGCATTCATCTTTATCACAGAATCATCTAGGTTGGGAAAGACCTTGACGATCACATAGTCCAACCATTAACCTAACATGTTATGTTACCAGCCATGTTGTCATGGCCTCAAAATCTGTGGACTTTCTTGTCTTCAGTGTTCTAATGGTAAGAAAAGAACATAGCCTGTGAAGCAGCTTTTACACAGCTATTACTTACAAATACCTGGGCTACAGAGGTAAAATACCATTCAGAAGCTCAAAACAGTTGTCAATAAGAACAACTTTTAGATATGCTTGACAAATAAGCCTTTCCAACACCTTAATGGTTTTGTATCCTAGCACTGTCTCAAAGAAACTCTCTGTGGCCAGGAAACAAATTAGTTAACCTATGTCTGCTCAGTCACCAGACTACAGTTACTGATACCACTTCTTCAGTTATAGGCAGGGAGAACATGATATGACCCAATAAAACAAGCATTTCCATCTCTGACTTTCATGGGGCCAGCATATAAGAAAACATAATTTCTCCCACTGACATACTGACAAAAATAATTTCTCATCTCTGTACCTGAGTATTCCCATCTGCAAGCCAAGGTTAATAGGGCTTCCATTGATTCTCCTGAGAAATTGATACGTCACCTTGACTATATTTTCCCATAAAACATCACCCTTAACCCTTCTGTTTATGAAGCATGAGAATGTTTGAGAGCCTTTTTGGCCTGGTAACTAAGGAGAGATTGAACCATTTATTTATTTAGCATACATAAAAGAAAGTTATTTGGATTTACTGTAAAATTGCTCTATTCTGAGTTAGAAAAAACAGATGGTAATTTACATATGGCAGTAATTGCTGACGTCACCAGTAGAACATCTGAAAGTGAGACATACCGTAGTTGAAAAATAATCCTGTCAAGTAAATATCCACAGACGTGGCCAAATCATAAGAATATGCTCTGCATTGCTGTTGCTGTAAGTACTACAGAGCAGGTTTATTTGACCTCTGGCATTCTTGCCTCACTCTTCCCATCTTTATTGTCTGTCTCAACTGCAGTATTAGTGAGACAACCCTATTTTGCTTTAAAAACTTTGGTGTAAACTTAGTATGTTAGAATGTTCAGTTTAAAGTTAATCTAGCAAAATTACTCAAAAGGTATTCTTTCACCCTGTGATTAGGTGGAATAAATGTTCTTCCAATTTTGTTTTCAAGATTTCTACAGGGCTTTTAGTTCTTCCTATACTGCATATCCTTGCCTATTCTTGTGGGAAAGACAGGACTGAAATATTAGCAGAGTGGTGTGTGCTGGCAGAAGTCTGCAAGGATACCTCCTTAATAGCTCTCAGATCATAGGCCTAGGTCCAAAGCCTTTTGACTTTGGGCTTTGGTTCAGGCTACACTGAGCTTCTTGTTCCATGCTATAAACATCTAAAAGACAGATTGAGGGCTACAGTAATTCCCACAGTAATTACAGCATCATGCTTAGCCCTACCATGGTTAAGCTACATTCATTAAGTCATTACCAAATAAATGGTTATGTGTGATGGATGAGCTAATTTGTTTTTTAGACATAGTTCATAGACCATTCTCTGAAAACCTGTCTTAGAAGCTTGTAGGATTACTTATTAGATAGACATATGTTTTAAAGAAGTTGCGATGAATTTTACACCTGGAAATAATATTTTACTTAGAAACTAATAGTTCACAAAATACTTTCTTTATCATATTTTATTATCAGTATCAGTTCTCGAGTTACTTGATATATTTTTTTATCTTTGCTTTTTGAAGTAATAATTCACTTAAAATTGGATACTAATAAATGTATTTTTATCACTGTAATGTAAATGCTTTTACTTCTGGCACAGTGAGTTTATCTTGAATTTCTTAGAATTTTAATATTTGTTCCAAACATGATGAGTGTAGAAACGGAGCAATTAATTTAGGCAGCAGGTAGCTTATATTGTATTGAAAAGTATTCACAGACAACAGAAAAGGGGGGAATAAAATCTAGTAAGTAAAAGAATCCCTGTAATAATTTTAAAATCATAACAGTCATTGTGTAAATAGGTCTTTCTTCTAAAGAAGAGTTTTTTGGTTTTCCTATCTCTTTATGGTAATGTTATAAAGCTCTGAATTTTTTTTTAAGTGCTCTGATGTATAATAGGGCACAGGAATGTGTTCCAAGACTCATAAAATCTTTAATTAAAAGCATGGAAATTCTTGTAAACTCCTGGTGGTTGCCTTTAAGTAATATCACTTCTTAAAACACTTCCCC
>NW_020799112.1:7098487-7273363 GCF_003259725.1 Athene cunicularia
CCCCGAGCGTCTGAGATTATCTTTCATTTTGTGTACAGCACTGTTACTTCTGCATGTGGATGATGTACACATTTCAAGGAAACTAGCTGATTAATAGAATTACCCAGCCTCTTGCCACCAGGGCCATACTGGAAATGAGACCTGGCACACAAAAGAGGCTGTGCTAAGTAACTAAACAAATGCCCTGCTGTTAAAGTCAAGACTGTAATTTTGCTACAGGCTTTCCTGCAGGTATACTGCTGTAGATGGATTACTAGCAGCGCTCACTGAGCTCTGGCTCGGAGCCCATGAGTCAAGAGTTGGAGGGAATTATGCAGTGATCAGGAATGTAAAGCAAATTTTCACTGCATGGTTGAAAGACAGTGGATAGAAAAGGACCGATATGTGTGATACATATCCCTGTCCTTACTTGATCTGTAGCTTTCTTGATTGTTCCTTCAGTATCACTTAATGTCGCTGCCAAAAGGACAGCAGCAGGGATCAAACATCATCCACTGGTGTGTTTAAGGACCCAAAGGCACCAACACAGCAATTATATCACTGACAGCAGCTACACTGCTTCTCTTTAAAGACCCCTTCTAAATGAGACACATGAAAGTGGAGCATGAGAGGTATTAAATTAAAGGTTTGCCTGTGTATGTCATTGCCTGAAGCTGTCGATCTGTTTCTTCATGGGTTACAGGTATTATTTTCCCAGTGTGTGGGTTGTGAGGAAGGCTTTATCAAGAGACAGAAGTTTTTGACAAATTTCCACTCCCACCTATTTGGCAGACAAGGGAGAGTGAGGTGAATTAGGAGTCAATAAATTAATCCTTCGAACCATAACTGCTTTTTGACTGCAGCATAGTGT
Source organism: Athene cunicularia (assembly GCF_003259725.1). Taxonomy (NCBI): domain Eukaryota; kingdom Metazoa; phylum Chordata; class Aves; order Strigiformes; family Strigidae; genus Athene; species Athene cunicularia. The sequence continues at coordinate 7,099,338 of NW_020799112.1, forward strand.
TTGCTTCCAGTTTTCATGAGATTTCTTCCCAAAATGTCACAGTAGTGGGAATAAATCCTTTAACCATTTTGACTTAAAGGACAAATCCTTTTGTCATTAAAATGTGCAGGTTAGAAACCACTTCTTTCATCAAAAATTTAAAAGACTTTTTTAGAACTGTTTTTGAGAAGTTAGCAACTAATACATAAGTCATCGCAGGTAAAGGATAACAAAGCAGTAGAAAGCTTGGTATTTTAATACAAGGTTGCCTCCTTGCTCCTTGGAAGTTGAAATTATAGAAGCAGTGGTAAAAACATGTGGAAATGCTGCATTTTAATCCCAAACAGTTAATAGATTTACCATAAGAAATTACCCCCCTCTAAGGAAAGATCTCTTCTTTCTCTTAATTTAATAATTTCAGTATACTTTCAAAATGTATTTTAAGTAGCTGCTGCATAGACAACAAAAACACATTTGATAACATTCAGTGTATGGAGGGTATATTAACATCTGTACATGAATATAGAGTATTTGAAACACGTGCTGGACTCTTGCTTGTAAGTACTTGAAAACTGAGATTTATTTAGTGCTTGAATGAGCAGGTGATAGTGAAGTATTCTAGCCAGGGGCACCAACTGTTTTGATGTTAAGTATGAGCCAATATCCTCTAGAAAAGCACAAGGACACAGAAAAACTATATAAATTACTTTCCTTATTTCCTCATTAAATGGAAATTTTTTTCCTGAAATGGTAGAATTATGTTGTTTGAGCCAATCTATTGAACTGAAGACAATTTTGTCAAATATTTACTTATATATTTTGGTACTGAGAACCTCAGGGACAGATTGTCTTGGTACTGTGGACGAACTGGAAGAGGGGTGTAGTAGCCCCACACCATTAAGGATAGCACCCATAAACCCCACTCAGGATATGAGGTGATCACATCATTTGCTCTGTGGCTGCATCTCATCCTTTGGAAATTTTTAGGTCCTAAGGTGGTTCTCTAGTATTTCAGGGTTAACTATTCCATGTTATCCTCAGACTCCCTGATAGAGCGTAGACCAAACGCTCGTTATGTGTTACATCCATTTAGATGCTGGGTTATTGGTGATACGATGGCACTGGGAAGAACACCGCATTACCAAAGAAACCAGTAATTAAGAATGCTCAACATGAGAAACGGAAATTTCCTCAGCTGTTTTATTGTGGTTTGGGAAATTAACAAAGCAGCTCCACTGTCTATCAGACCATTGTGACAGTGGAAGTAAGAAAATACGTAATGCATGCAGCTGTCATAGTGTAGCTATTGGGGCTTATCTCTGGTGAGACCAAGTCAGCAGAGACTGGGTTGTGTCCTGCCTTTTCTTTCACCACTTCTAATTGTCAGATGAGAGTGAGAAACACTAGGAGTTAAAACTAATGTCTTGGTGCTTTATTTATAAGTAATTAGTTTCTGACCACATAAAAATGGTGAATAAGTAAAACTGTGCTTAGCATTCAAATAAAGGTAAACAATTTTAATAACTTAGAAGAAATTAAAAAGATTAGTAGTCTTAGGTGTACTAACTTCTCTTCACATAGCTGTGTCAATACTGAGGGGCTTTAAAGGACTTGTTGAGAGTCAGGCCGGGAATCTATCAAGTACAGTTCTGGTTTCTTCTCTGTTCTCACTCCTAACAAACTAAAATATCACACTATTTTAAAGGTGATAATAAATGTTATTCATTAAGTGTGGGTTTTTTCTGCCCATCCTTTTTGTTTTAGTAGTGGATACAACAAATCATCAGGCTAATTTTAGTTTTGTCATTCTCACTGAGGTAGATTCTGCTTGTGAAAAAAGAACCATCAAATTATTTTATGATTTTCCCAAAGGCAATTTTAGGAGAAGAAGTGTCAGTAAATACATGTTTACAAGACAAGATACAGTGTACTGAAAAAGGAGGATTTACTTGGAAAAGTCTATATTAATTTTCTTGTGTTGTCAGAAGTTAGTATTGTGATGCACAGAAGTCCATTAGTCCTTGGAAAGAATGGCAGTTGGTGTAGCTCCAGCCGTATATGCAACCATTCATTTTAAGAATTGATTGAGAGCAGATGAGATCAAAAGTTAACATCTGCAGCTGTTTCCAGCTGCTAAATAAGCATTAAAGAGCTGGTGAAGCTATATTTTAGAGAAGGAGAAACACTTCAGAACTTGCAAGAACATATTTCAATGCTTAAAGCACTATAGCACTGTTCTCCCTCAAGTTTCAGGATAGGGTTCTTCCTTCTGTTGAAAAGAAAGCTGGGAATACCTAGCAAGCAAGTTAAAATTTGTAGAACTTTCACATCTCCGAATAAACGATAAGAAGTTAGTTCTTGGATAACAAACTGATGTTGCTAGAAAATGCTAATACTTCTGCTTCAAGTCAGAAGGAAATTTCTACTTTATCATGAACAGTTTGGCATTATTTCAGAAAGTAAGAAGTGAATGCTATTGCCTAAAACATTGTTTGCTTTGAGGATTTGGCTATGGTTGTATAGGAAAGTAAGGAAATGACCTGAAAAACAATCAGCCTTGTGGAAACTATTGGAGACTTCATTAGGGAGACATTGAAGGGAAGCAAAAGTGGAGGATCAGCATTGGGAATGTCAAGGTGAAATCTTGGCTCAGATGAAGATGATGAAAGCCAAATTGTCACTGATTTAAAACTGTCATAAATGGGGTTTCGTTCTCAGCAACTTGGGACTTAGGAAAGAGATGTCATTAGCCAAATCCTGCTGCCTTGATTAGATGCAAGTTTTGCTATATGCATTGTACAAATATCTGAACAATGGCTGAGTTGTAAATGGTTGGGAGTATCTGGAAATAAATATGGTATCCTGCAACATAAGGAAGGAAAAAAACATCTGGTGTGGGGCATATCTAAAAATAGTAAGAGCTGACTAAAATTGGTGCAGAACATTTTAAATTTTAGAATGGCAGTGCTAAATTCTGGAGAAAGGCTGTCCATTATTCATTCATAAAAGTGCTGTTGCATAATAAGGTTGGGGTTTTTTTTATTAAATTCTTTAACAATTACTTATTTTTAAATTTAATTTTAAAACAGTGTCAAAAGGTGGAGACTGGTGGATGATCTGTGTGTAATTCGAGTAGCGTCCAGGCGTGTGCTCTGTACCAGTTAATCACATACAGCTCTGCCTGGATAACAACCTTCTGCCAGTGGGCAGAAGAATCAAACTATGTTTCAGTCTGGGCGTTTAATGAAGCCAGTCTCACGGAAAGTTAGGTTGTAAGCTGGATGAATATGTTAATTAGTAATACTGCATGGGGGACAAATTGTTATTTCAGCCTTGTTGTTTCTCTTTTTTTCAGATGGTAAATGTTCTTGTATGATAGAGCTGCTGTGTGTGCCATCATTGATGGTTAGTTTAGGTTTTTCTGTTGTCTTATGTCAATAGTGTATGTGATGAAGTCTTAGTATACAGCTTCAAGGGCTTGCAATGGATGAGTTCTCATGCCAAGTCAAAGACCAAAAGCAGTATTTTCCATTTGTGTGTTTAAGAAAATTAGAAGTGTGTGATTATGTCCTAGCACTTTGTGGTATTACAGTGACTATGACAGGATTATCCCAGTTTTCCTTGTGTGGAATTTTTTTTTTAACTTTTTTTATCTCTCTTAAGTACAAAGGATGTTTATGTTTAAGAGAAATGGTTATGTCAGTGTTGTGATCATTTGCCTGGTAGTCATCCTGTTTGGTAATCCTGACAGTTACAGTAACTAGTGAAGATTATAATTTCTAACTTTTCAATATTAGCTGTGATTAAAAATGAAACAATATACCACTTAAATTTTGGTATGCCTTTAACAGAGACATGCCCTGTACAGGAGAGTACTTGAACATGTTTACAGTCTCAAGCGTGTGAGAATTTCTCTTGAAATAATGTGCATGAGTTTCTTGCTCAGATAGGACCATAGTGAGCATTCCTTTTTGAAGATAGGGATTTCTACACAAAGCAATGGAAACATATTTCCAGCAGTGTTAAGATGAGTGCTACTGGCAACAAAGGAAAAGTTAGGAATAAAGTTAATTATGTGGGACTTGAAAGCGTGATTGTAAAAGAATGTTTCTAAGTGTGTATTTCTTATGCAGTGACTTGAGACCTGGATGTTGTGGTAAATAATGTCTTCAGACATGTGAAGTTTATAAGAAATTATTTAGGTCAAGAGTTCCTGCTGGTGCAGATATCAGAAAGTACCATTTTCTGCAGTTGGCTAGCAGTGCTAAGATTAATCATGAAGAGGGACTTTGTCATGAGCTTTAGAATCAAGTCATTGCATCTGTTCTTCCTGTTTAAAAAGACTCTTCCTCAAATGAAAAAAAAAAATCTCAGAGTTACTCATAATTTTATACTTGGGAGATAAACTATTTAATCAGAGTTCAATATGAAAAATATCAGAAGCTAACCTAGCTATAACTGGAAAAAAAGTTAGTAAGTTTTATTGCTTTGATAGTTGTTCATTGACAGTCTGTGGTAGAAGCAGCTCTGCTTGTCCATACAAGAGTCAGGGTTCTTTGGGTAATTGATCCTCATTCACTGTTGATTTCTGATACCTCAGAATTAATTAAAGCCTAGCCCCCAAAAAAGAAATAAACAAGATGCATATTTTTTGTAATTTGTGCAATAGTTTCTTCTGCATAATTGTCCTACTATCATAAAGTATTGCCTTCCTGAAATTACTTCTATGCTTGTATCCCTCAGGCATGCATTCTGCCCCCCCCAATAAAAAATAAATATATGTTTGCCATGGTTTGGTTTAGGTCTATGAGGATGTTAAAACCTTTGTCTCAGAGTGATGTCTCAGGTTATGTCTGATTAGCACTGTTAATACATTATTCACTCACTGAATTGTCAGACTTACAGATACGAAAAGGCAGATATGAAAATTCACAGTGCTATCCATCTAATTACAAATTAATTGTAGGTATATTTTACCTCCCTACAGATTCTGGGTTCAGTTTTCTGTTGTTAATGGTTTTATAGGCAAGAAGGCTGATAGCACAGAGATTTTCTTCAATGCAATAAATACCTGTGGGGTTTTTTCCTCCTCTAAAATTTGCTTAAAGCTTGAATCAGAATTCTGCATTTTAATTTACTAATAGCATTCTTTTATTTAGAAATCCATAGATATGTAAACCAAAAATCGTAATTTTTTATACTTTAAGAGGTATCTTTTTTCCTAAATTTTTTGTCACACAGGTGCTTTATTAAAAACAGTAAAACGTGCGAGATTCCTCTTAGCAGAAGGAATTGTAGTCTGCAGAGTAACAGTGCCCACAATACATACTACTTTCTTGTATTTGTGTTGTTTGTATATGGTTGTTTCAATAAGGTGTCTTACCTTAACAGTTATTTCAAAACGAATTCTTCAAATAAACATAAGAATAAGTTGTTGCTCCGAGTAGTATCAATTGAATGAATCACTGTGGCTGTTGGTTGAAGGAGGGTAGTATGGAGAGGATTAAATGTACCAACTTCTCATGTATGTGTTCTGGTTAATAACAAGCTCTTTTATAGGTAAGATTCAGATGTAAATAAAAGTCTAATGAAAGTTGAACACTGATAATAGCTACTACATTTGTCATGTTTGGTAAGTCTTGTCATGTTGTAATTCAAATTATTGATCATATTCTACTTTTATCTTGTGTTTGGAGCTTACACAGGCAGTTAAGCCCTAGAAGTGTATATTACTACAATGACATTTAGGTAGTTCTACAAAATTGTCTTACCTAATTTATATAAGAAATTTCATACTTATTTGTTCCAAACAGATAATTTTCCTGGAGTTTTTCTATTTGGTTGCCTATGGGGATGTTTACATAGAGATATATTTCCCTTGCGTATCTCTCCCTTTTTTCTGCTTTTAACTTTGTGCATAAATTATGGACTTCTGAGTTTGAAGCTGTTTAAGCCATGAATAATTAATATAACTGTAACTGTGATACACAGTCATTCTAGAAAATGTGTAGCAGCTGTTTTTCTATTAAAAATGTCCACGTGCTTACCAGTGTATTTAGATGTATATGTAAATGCAAGCAATTAGTCTCTCTGTGGTCTCTTTGCACTTCATCAGAACATACAATTTTAAAAATAATTCCTGAATCAGACAAAAAAGCTGTTTTCACTCATTCTTCTATGAGTTGTTATTGACAAAGTATCCTTGATGTGCTGCTGGTATTTATTGTGTCCCTGAGACCAGTGAGTGAACGTGAACTACTTGTTTTAATTGTATATTATAGCATCTTCTGGACAGAAAATGTAATGTAATACTGCTTCTCAATTAAGTATACACAATTTATAATGGATTGAAGCCTCGACATGTATTTATGTAGGCTGCATAAAGCACAAACTACAGACAAGTGTTAACGAAGTCACATGAACAGTAGTAGAATATTATGGGATGCATGAATGGATTGCTTTAGTACTTGGGTAGTTGGGATTCTCTTGGTTTTTGGTTTTAGTTTTCTTTTTTATATCTGTCCTGTGGAATGGCTTCTAGGGATTGGTTGAACTTTTACAGATAAAATAAAAACTGTGGAAACCTTATAGTTTATGGTCAGAAGCCAAGTTAAGCTTCATGTCCTTGAAGCTCTAAAAAATGTAACTAAATTTTCTCCCAAGTATTTTTCACTTTTAAGTATTTTTACGCTTTTGTCTAGACAAAAAATATAAACATTAATAAACATACTGGAATATAAGATTTGAATTGTCCTTGTTGAGTAAGCATGACCAACTTTCTGTTGCAGATCACCTTAACTTCCTTCCAAACTTGATAATTTCCATCTGGTGGGGTTTTTTTGGGGTTGGGTTTTTTTTTTTTTTTTTGCATCTGTCCTCGAAGGTTCTGAGTTAAATTTAAGAATATGCCTTTTCTTCGGAAATAAACCTACAAAACTTGAATAGTCTGAATATTTGACAACTTCCCAGAAAATATGTAAGGTTGTGAAAATCTCTGTAAGACCTTTTGCATTTTCTGTTTAAAAGGTTGTGAAAATCTTTCTAAGACCTTTTGCATTTTCTGTTGAAAAATTTGAGTAATTTTGGAAATACAGTGGCAACTAAGAGAAAAGGCAAGCTTCTGATTTTTTTCCTAATTTGGCATGTTATCAGAATTGTTTTGCCAGCTTTAGTTTCTTCCTATCAGTACATTAGTTTCTGTAGCTGCTTCTGTTTTGATGTTACAGGCTGATGCTAATTTACGGGGTCTTTCCCATATGGATCTTCTATTGTCTAGTTAGTCAGATATTTCAAATAAAGCTTTTCTGAAGTTGTGACTTTCAGAACAGATAATTTCTATATGGATTCTCTAACAGAGGTAAGACGGGCTTATACTGTCAAAATTTTTCTGACTGGGAGTGCTAGTAGCATCACTTTCTTCTACATTATCTCCTGTTGTCAAAAACTGAGGTGCCTGTCTCAAACGTGTAGGTAAGCCATTGAAGTTTTCACTGTGTTTAAAACTAGTCACATCTTAAAACTTCCTATTGACCAGTCCCTGTTCTGCCATATATTTCTTGTCTTCCCTTTGCTCAATTTAAGAGATTGGTAACTTCTGGTATTAATGCAGTGTCTGTAGCTGCATTAGTGTCACATAAGTACTGCTCAGCCATAGGGATTCTTCCTTGGTAAACTCTGCTTCATGAGAATAACTACAGTCTTAAGGCAGATTGCTTTACCTGGTTGGCCCTGCTTTTCTCATCTGCTAAACAGGGATAATACTATATTCTGGGATGGTAGCCTACAATGAAATCTGTATGTCACAACATTCTGAAAATTGAGTCAATTTTCAAGTCCTACATGCCACTCACTTCTGTAACATTCTATTCACCTTGCCAAATTTACCTTCATCTGGGAATCCTGAGGTAAAATGAGGGAGTCCCAAGCCACAGGGCAGCATCAAAGTGTCCACAAATGGTCTTAAAAATTGCTGGTGTCACTAATCCCTTATTAGATATAATGAGGCCCTAAAATTTCTTTTTGAATTGCCTTCATTAACCTGAGTCCTGTGTAACTTGGAGAGCCAGATTTTAAATGTCTTTGTTAACATAGCAAGAGAGGTTATTAGAGGTTAATCCCTGAAGCATGACATTTTTTTATGCTGCTATAAATTTATTTGTGTACGTTAAAAATACAAATGGTTTAAAGTTCAACCCTTACAGTCTGTCTGGAGCTTAACTCAATGCACAATCGTGGCAGATTTCCAGATAGTGGTTGTGCCAGGCTACAGAGTTGGTTTCCGTGTAGTGGTGAAGCTGAAACCATCTGACTCCATGTAGTTGAAGCCAGTTCACTGTTGAATTGGCAGCAGTTGTGGTCAGGCTTCAGTTGTAAGAAATGCTTCATTACTTCCAAGTTTTCCTTTCAGTGAAGAACACTTATAAGTCCATAAAACTGTCTGTGTCTTTCTAAGATCTATCGTGACAACCTGGTAGAACAGCATCTATTTTTCATCTGAAGAGTCAGTGGTTTCCAGCTATGTAGAAGGCTAAAATAGTAATATTTATTTGTCCCCTGACTTGTTTCCTCTTGATGTAAGCTTTGCCCCTTCAGAAATACACTGGTCTGCGTCAACAGTGTGGAGAGTTCAGTTCCTCTACTGGTTTTAAAACAGGTGAAGACATAACTGATGGGATTATCTGCTGTAGCTAGTTCAGCACTTTTGCCAAAAAGAAAAGGAGAAAAGTGCCACAGAGGTTTAAACCCACTCTGTGTGTAAAGTGGCACAAATTGACACCTTCTTCCCATCTTAATCTTCCAGATAAAATCCTTCCTCACTGCTTTTGTGTATGGTAACTGTGCATGCTAATCCATTTGCAGGACCATCTGACTTTACAAATCCCCTATTTTTGAACACCTTTGCCCAGATTTTTTTTAGGCAAGTACAGCTGTGGCATCATAACAGATTGCCACATGTGGCTTCCTTCCTAAATGGAAAGTCAGTGTGTTTGTTAGCTTCTTTCAGATAAACCTGAGGGAGAGAATCCCTTCTCTTCCTTTTACTTGAGAATATTAAGAGTACAAAGAAGACAGACTTTTTACTGAAAACAACTTTTTGTGTGAGGAAGTTGAGAATCTGTGCCTGTATTACAGATCTGAACTTCCCTGGAAGAACACTCACTGACTGATCATGAGACATAGGATTTTGGTGCAGGCAAGCCTTCCATTAATGTAAGTTTTTTGATATGTGGAATGCAGGCAAATCCTTCTTGTCTGCCACAGGCTTCTCTTGCTGAAGGCCAGCAACAACTTTTGTCCTATGTGATTGTCTCCCAAAGTGCTCTTATGAACCAATATGGAAAGAAGCCTCCTTGGGAGGAAAAAAAAAAAAAAGTATTTAAGTTTTTATGCCTTAAACATTGCAGACAGATTTCATTACAGAGAGAAGAGTAATCTTATTTCTGTATCTGGTGGAGTAAGATTGCATACAGTTCTGTGAGAATGTTGGGACAATTGAAATATGTGTGTAGTTCATCCAGTTCCATCAGTTCATTAGAAAGGTTTGAACTTTCTTTTAAAAGGTATTGAATATCGGAAAAGTTGTTTTTAAAACTCGCAGAGTCCTTTACATATAACTTCCTCAGATGTGAGTCTGATTTGAGGACTTTCCACCAGTTAGCAAACTAGTTAATTTCTCTGAAGATCATGTATAGAGAGTATTGCAGCTTACATAAATTTTCTGAAAAATACTGTGTGTGGTTGATACACTGGTCAGAATGCTTTGTCTTGGTTTCTTACTGGCGCAGAACAGAGTATTCTGAATAAAGGTGGCAAATTAGTATACAACAGATTTGTATCTGTTTCCTATTACTTTTTAAATTCTGTTGCCTGAGTGGAGCCTGGATCCTTAAATCTTCATTCAAGGAGCGAGGAAGAGGTCTAAATGTCTGTTGCAGATCCAACTGTTTTATGGGCATACTGTCAGAGCAGAAAAGTAGGACTTAAAAATATAAAAAGACAGAATTTAAGGTATTATATTTTTTGATAGTGATGTCATGCAGTGTTATCAAAGTCGCATGCTCAAAGTGAGCAAAAAACTTTGGTTATTTCATTTATTAAAAGTTGAGTTTTATGAAGGTTGTGACCTATTTATGAATTTGAATCTAAACTTGAAGCGAAAAAGGTGGGGGAAAGGAAAACATGCAGAAGCAAATTCAGAATGAAGCATAATACTTAGAATATACTTCTGTGTAATGTTGAAGGTTGGCTAAAATTGGTTTAATCACATTTATGCTTCGTTGTAAGGTTTTTAATTGTTTCATGTCAATTTGAACCAGGTTTTGCTCTTAAACCATTATTAAGGTCCCCACATCTGTTTTCTCACAATATTGATGGTGTTTAGGGCTGTCCAAATCTGAGAACATAGACTGAATTCACACAGAGTTCATGTATCTGTGTGTGTGAGAGAATATACTTACGCAGGCAAGTGCAAGCACGCTAGGATACCTTGAAGACCCAGAATGGACTTGTCACAACAGTGATAATCTACTGATTAAGTAACAGAGTGTTTTGTTTCTGTGAAGCATTTCTCTGACCCTAAAACATTCTGCATCTCAGATATTCTCCACAGTTTTCTCAGGCTATGAGACATACCGAAGAATAGTATCCCATGGGTTACAACAGGACATTGATGAGGTACACGGCTTAAAGCAGAGCTTCCCACTCATGAGTTACGCAGCTCTAAGAAGAGCTGCATGTTCGAGTAGTCGTTGCCTGCCTTTATTAGTGGAGTTTTAATTAAGTCCCAGATTTTTTTTTTCGTGATTGCTAAGAAAGAAGTTGTACTGAAAAGCTGTAACTGCACACAGAATTAGTGTCATCGTGGTCACTTAACTCGTATCAATAGTCATACAAGCCATTTCTCTATTCCTTTTGTCATATGTGTTGTACAACATAATGTAAGTAATATGAAATTATTAAGGTGGTCATTTGTATATTGTAAAGTAATTTATTATTTTCGTGGCTAGAAACATGAGCTACTTGCATGCAACAAGGACTTTCACTCACATTCTCCTTAGCTTACAGAGCCACGTATGTTCTGAGCCAAACCCAGCAGTTCTTACCCAGGCAAAACTCCTACTGACTTCACTGACTTTAGTGGGAGTTTTGCCTAAGTAAAGACTGAAGGATTTGGATCACCAAACTTAGAACATAGAGTTTTCTATAACCTTGGGCAGAATTGCACAGAAGACAGTGGGTGTTTGAAGGAAAAAGGAAATACACTTTTTTCTACAATAATTTCAGCCCTGTTAGTGCTGCAGTTAAAAGCATTCCTTTTGAGAAAGCCTGGCTTCTAAACTCTGCCAGTGTCTAGGACTGGGGATGTTAAGAATTACGTTTGGAATTCTTTGTACTTTACTGCCAAGTTTAAGGAGATACTCTTCAATTAACTAGAGTAAGTACTAGTATGGTTGGTGTTTTTGTCATGCGGTAACAGAATAGATGTTCTGTGAAATATAACAGTGTACTTGCTTTCTCTTCCTTTAAGTTTATAACAAAGACTGGCAAATATCCCAAAAATATAAAAACCTTGAACTAAGTCCAGGAAACTTTTATTTATTTACCCAATACAATAAATATACCAAAAGTTCATCTTAAAATTATTTACTGTTTACAACTTGTTTTAAGAGCTTGTCCAGTAAAATGCAGTTAGGACAGTCTTCCTTATCACTGTTTACTGCCCAGGTACAGAGATGAGCATGTGGCTTTACACAGCAGTGCAAAATAAGATTTAAATATTAAAAAATCAGAATATTAGTGTTTTACACCCACTTTTTCCTCATGATTGTGTCCAAGCGAAATGAAAGATACTGGAGAAGGAAGCTTGGAGTCCTTATGTAGCAAAAATGTAGCAGTAGCATCTCCCTAGCTATTTGTACAGTGGAACTGATGAGTTCAATACTAACAGGATGTGAGGCCTGGATTTTTTCACGTGAAATTAGTTTTTGTGCTTTTACACTCACAGAGGCTGGGTATGTCATAAATATGGCCTGTTGAAATGCTACTGTGAGCCAAAGTGGTGGTCGACAGGAACTGCAGAGGAGAGTTTGCTTTTCTAGGAGCAGTTTATCTGCTCTCTTCATTGGTGGTTAGATTAGGTACCACAGTAGCTCTAATCTGTGGTGTTCTGCATAGCGCTGGAGAACATAAAGGAATGTGGAAACAGGATGGGGAAACGTTGATGAGACCTCATGCTGAACCCTGGCATCCTGAAACCCTGCCTCTGGCTATAAATCCTGCGGTGTGTCCTGTGGCCAAAGCTTGGAGGAAGGGAAGTCTGCCAGGGAGGTCTGGAGCCACACAGGACTATAGGGAGGGGATGGAAGGGCTGGATCCTAAACCGTGATAGTTTATTCAGGCCTACAGATTTCATAGTCCCTTTTAAACAGTGTACGTCAACCCAAACTCTTTGTTAATGTTAGGCAGACTTTGAAGATTTTGTGTCAGAACTTCAAAGTGCTGCTAATTTTGCTCTAGGGTAGAGAGTAGAATATTTAGGCTCGTAATTCTAGCATCAGGTTTCTAAAACTCTCTATGATACAACTCTTCTTTATACTGAGACTGTATGCATTGTCTCCAGAATAATAGAAATCAGTCTTTTGCAAACTAAACTTCACATATGTAGTTAGACAGACAACGCTCTGATTTCTTTGAATTCTCACCTGTGCATAGAGATTTTTATTAAATAGATAGTAGGTAACATCATGGAGTGACTTTTTTACAGTTTAGCATGAAATGGTGGTTGAAATCTGGGATAAATTCTTCAGAAAGAAAATATTTAAAAAGTAATATGGTAAGTACATAATAGGCCCAAATTCTGTGGTCTTTATAAAGTTTCCTGATCCTACATTTTGTAAGCCTGTGCTCCCTGCATAAGCTCCTTGAATTTCTTGGTCATTGATCCTGCTCAGTGTAGTGGAGAAGCAGAGAATTACTTTTCCTCCTGTCCTGTTAACTGTGTGCTTGAATATCTATTTGGTCTTAGGCTACAGAGCATAGAGTGATGGAAACTCTTGGCTCTGCTTCATGTACAGAGTAGTGGAAACTTCTGTTTCTGCTTCATGTTAGTTTGCACTTCAGGCAGCTTATTCAGCACGGACATTGGAATATGAAATCTTCTTTTCTAGCATGCTGTCTTTGGAGGCTGACAGGTACACTGGTCCCCACTACTGCATAGCTCACCCTCACTTCTTGAGCAGGAAGGATGTTGGTAAAAACTCATCTGGACCGATCCTGCAAAGATTTGGGAATTTTAAGACTCTGGCAGAGTTTTTCAGGGAAGAACTATTTCACATTGTAACTGTCATTACCACAAACGCTGCTGTGCTTTGTATCACTGTGAAATAACAACAAAATTGGAAGAAATTTTAGAAGAAAGTGGTTTATGTAATTACCCCATTAGTAGTGATTACATTATCTTTGAGTTGTCATTTATATATAACGTACTAGTTATTTATAACCCATGTGATTAACAGATGGATTGCAAAATAATAAAATCTAGGTTAAATACCTAATTATATATCCATAAAAAATGAGAATATCAGGCCAAGCACATCAGTCAATCGGTAGAAAGTCAAACATTTCTGCTTTTTTAACAAAAATGGTGATATTTGGCATTAACTGTTCAGGAAGCAAAGACTAATGTTCAGTGAGACTTAGTGAACCAAGCAAAATATGTAAGACTTGCAGTCACTCCAAATTGAGAGGACAAGTCTTGGAAAACTTTTAATCCACAGCCTTGAAATTTGGACTCTTACATAGTCCTGACTGAATTTAGAAATGCGAGATAACAAATTTTGAATTGAGCAATAAATAACATTAGAATAGGTGATATGCTTTGTATTCTGATACTTTGGCAAGACAGAAGTAGTGATTGATTTAATGTCAATGATAATTTACTTAAGGACGTAACTGCATTCTGATTCTTAACTGCTGAAGCATACCTTTAATTTATTTATTTGAAATTTTAAGTGACTTAACTCCCGATGCTTAGGTGTTTCAATTACTTGCAGTTGCTTACACTTACTGATCGAGAAAAGGGTGGTGGGGGAGAACCAGCCTGGCATTAAGAAATAATCTTTACTTAAAGGTGCTGTCTGTCTAGCATTCCATATATTTAGTGATTTTCTCTAAAGATTAAAATTACACTTGTAGTTGGTGTTATAGTAGTATAGCCTCTCTTCAATTAACAGTTTTAAACCATTAAGGTCTTTCAAGGGTGCCAGAGAAACTGTTTTGGTTTTAGAACTGGTGGCTAGCTTGGTAATAATAACAACAGATTTTGAAATACTGCAGATAAGGAAAAGTTTTAGAATTTTAGGAAGTATTCCAGATTTTATCTAACAGTTTAGAGGTTTTCTAGATGTAAAATTAAGAAGAAAATATGGCTTGCTGTGGAGCTCACCCTGCAAAACTTGAGATCTTGCTGAAAATAGTCAGCAGCTCATTGAGAAACAGTAAGTATTGTAAATGAGTCCTGATGATAGCTTTACCTAAACATTTTCGGTGTGACTCATTTGCCAAGTGGCACTTTGGTGGTAAAGGTTGGTGAGTCTTCCTGAGGGTATTGCTCTAGCTTTCTTCAGTTTAGAGTTCAAAGGGATGTGCAGTGTGTCAGTGTTGGGTGGTCTGGAACCATTCACTCTCCTCTGGAATTGAGTTCCTATCTGCTGCTTTTCAGAAGTGAAGTGTTAAGTGCTTACAAATGTAACAATCAAACGCAAGCAGTGTAAAATTTCACAGAGGCTGAAAGATCCTTAGTGCTGCCTCATGAATAGTTGATGAAGGGTGTTCCTGCATGTGAACTACTTGTCCTGGTTTTGCTTTTCATTCTCTTCTTTCACTAAGGCTGAGATTGAAAGACTTACAGATAAAAAAGGCAATTTCTTCAGCAAACTTTTGAACACCAATACGAATAGCTCATTTAGACATGGAAGCCACTTGCTTTGTTTTCTTTATCTTTAAAGTTTCCGCAAATACTAAGCATGCAGTCATAGTAAAGGCAACTCAGATTTTTAGGTCAAGTACTTCAGTTGTTGTGAAGGATTTAAACAGACCAGATTTAACCAAACATAAACCAGTATCATCTATTTAGTTGTTAGAGATGCTGGAAATTGTAGATAGTCTCATTAAGTTCTTTTTAACTGTTCTTTTATAGCCAATCCCAACAACTTTTATGTTAGTGCAGACTTCATATTACTTGACAATAAATAGTATATAACAAGTAGTTCAAGGCTGAAGAGGCATTGGTATTAAAGATTTTGCAGATTTCTCTACTGGCTTCCTTTTGAGAAGCATGTGATTTTCTATTGCTCTGTTAAGATTTGGTGAAATTGCAGCAGTGTCCTTGTTGAAGACTACTGTCTTGCTTTAGAAGCAACAATGTTTGCATTGTTTTGATCTGCTTTTGTAGTAAGGGATGTCTTCACTGTATCCGGAAAAGAAATAATTTTATACTGAGAGATGGCAAAAACACTTGAGAAAGCAATACTGAAGCAGTGAAGAATGGTATGCATCTGCCTTCATGAACGTGTCCTCATTAAGTCAGAAAGAGCCCATAGGGCTGTGATGGTGTTTCCCCTAATCCTGCATTTTACTAGTCTTTTTAAAGTAATTTAAATCACAAATGAATTGTAGCTCAAGAAGTTCAT
Organism: Athene cunicularia; assembly: GCF_003259725.1. NCBI lineage: Eukaryota > Metazoa > Chordata > Aves > Strigiformes > Strigidae > Athene > Athene cunicularia. The sequence goes on from NW_020799112.1 coordinate 7,115,006, forward strand.
TAGATACCTATTCAGTCACTCTTCTGCTTGACGCATATATGATCAATTTACTGTGTACTACAGCTGGTGAAGTGGTGGACGTGGTTAGTTGTGAAAGGTTCTACATGTAGACTGTGCATGCTTATAGCATGCTAATAGAAAATTTAGTTCCCTATGCTTATTCTTGCAGAGCTGCTGGGAAACACTCCTGTGGTTTCTCTGTTGTTAGAGAATTCTGTTCTTTGCTGTATGCAAGCTACTCCCATTGTATAGGAGAAAGCTGTGATTCTTTAATATTTACATGGGTATGAATGCAGAAAACAGATGCTTGCCTGAGTATTGGCAGATTTGATCAGGATATTGATTCAGTTTAACAGCAAATACAACTGCCAGAATTCTTTGCTCTGGACTATTTTATGAATTTGTTCCAGGTGGAAATTCACCTCTCTTCCTTCTCTCCTTCCTCGGATAGGAAACCCAACTGTGTGTTCTCTTGGCAGGTTCTTCCCTTGCTTGCCATTGGTATTTTGTTGGCTATTTCCATGTATCTTTTGGCTGTTTCTGTAATTGGAAGAACCTACGTTTGCCAGAAATTTTATTGACACTGTACTTGACTGCTTTTGAAGCTACTTGTTTTGTACTACTTTGTGCTAGGGAAGAGAGCACTATTTATTGTACTTTTGTTTTGTGTTAAGTGAGTCTGGACATACTGCCGGAGTGGAACGAGGAAATTATTCAGGTATTTGTTTTTAATGCAATTGTATAAATTAATGTGAATGGATGCTATAGTTAGTCTCATTTCTATGAGAACTAATTACTGAGTTGTTTGTGAAATACCAGTATGAGATACCTTGTGACATCCATTTGGGTAAGACAACTGCATTTCTAAGCTCATAAATGTAGATGTCTTAGCATATTTTTCTGGGATGTATTGTAGTTTTTGTTGCTACTATACACACATTTATGACACTTTTAACTGCTGCTTATTTGTAGCGGACCTTAATTATAGCTCAGTCCTGAAGACCTCATTCAGGGCCTTATTTAGTCCTGTAGTCAAAACTTGCAGTGAAGTTAGGTCCTTGGGAAGTTTTGTTAAGGTGACTTTTTGTCTTTGAAGCATCTAATAGAAGTAAAATTATATTTCTTTCATACAGGAGTGCTTAGTATCTGGTAAGCAAACATTTTAAAATGTTTAAAGAAGATTATTCCCTAAAATTGCTTAGGTTTTTGTTTTTCATCTGCCCTGGGTTCCACTGCATGTCCATGTTAGCTTTTATAATGTTCAGTCCGATAAGCAAATCCTGGAGAAGTGGCTGTCTAGTTAAGCACAGCCTGAGCAGAATGTTTGTTATCTCAAGACCATTAAGTAGCTGTAGAGTGAAAAACATCCTGTTCTTTATTACTTTTATTTTTCATCTTTTCATCTATTAAACGCTAGTGAAAATAAAGATGCAAATGAAGTGACAGATACTTGGAAGGATGATGAAGCTGGTCAGTTCTGTGTCTTCTCTCACAAGCTGTATCAGTGGGGAATGTCTGTTTCTTAAGAAATTTAGAGGAGAATAAGCACATAAGCCTGGCAAAAGTGGAGTATATCTCAGCTCATCAGAAATTATACATGTGTGTGGATGAGTTTCTTATGTTGCCTAAAGACAACGTAAATGTAAAGCTAAAGGTTTTGATTTGTGTCGTATGAAAAAGTGTATGTAATTATCCCATCAGCTACAATTTACCTTAATACTTAACCAGTGTTTTATCAGTTACCATATATATAGGAATTAACATGGGTTAGCAGTTATTATGTGACAATAGTTCATATGTTTCCCTGTGTGGAACACTATAAAATATCTGCAATATGTGGGACACTGTGAGATAAGTTAGAGACAAGAGGTGCTTTTTATTAGCAGTCACCATGTATTTTATGTTGTGCTATGTTGTAATATGACCATACGGTTTTACATAGTTTGACCTTTGGGTAATTTGCTTTACTTTCTATTCCATGTATGTGTGCAAAATATTTAAACTGGCACAACCCAGATAAAGTGATATATATATGCTTCCATGTTAAAGTGATTTGTTATTAGTATTCAGTTTGATTCAGCCTGGAATAGAATTTCTGTTGTAATTAAAAAAAAACACTGGAGAAGAGGGCATGTAATAATGTGTCTGCTACTGTTTTGGTTTGAGATAGTAGGCTACAAAATTCAATGTCATTCAGAATTTTGAAGTCTTCATAGCACAACATAGCTACTTCTTCGTTTTTTTCTGTTGTAAAAAGATAATACATAATCTCATTGACTGAAATACTGACTATTCCTTTAATTGTACTGACCCTAGAGAACTTCACAGGCTGTGGATTAATTTTGCATTTGGGTACTGACAATGTCTTTGACAGTCAGAAGAATAATGTAGGATGGAATTTAGGCCCCCTTTATTCTTTATATGGAATAGATTTTCCAAAACAAGCTTTTCTAGGCAAAGGAAGTTCCCACCATATTCTCAGCAAATTATATTAACTCCCATGTAAGTAAAGCAGTTTTGGTGCTGGGTTTTCCTTTTTTTTTTTTTTTTTTTTTTTCTCCAGTGAATGAGGTAGTAGAATTACTGTTGAGTTCAGTACCATGATAACATATTTAGAAGGTTAAGTACAACACATTTTATAATTTCTCTCCCCCGCACCTCCCTCCATGAATAAAAAGATACTTGAGTTATAATGTAGAGAGGAAAGATTGGAGAAAAGCATGCGGGAGTGAAAAAGGAACCGGACTCAAATTCTTCACAGCAGCTAGCAAAGTAATGTTTTTGCCTTCAAGCCACAGTAGATACAATACAGCCAAGTGAAAGAAATCAACAGATTTCTATTTGAATAGCACTCACTGGCTGAGAAATAAATTTTTAAACAGCAGAAATAAATGGAAGAAAATCCTCAGTTTAAGGCCAGAGGAAAATTTGTATTTATTTCCAGCAAGAGCCTAAATGTGGATCTCCCTTGAATAGAAATGTGGTGTTACTTCAGCTTCCTATAATGTATTTTATCAGGCACTTGCAGTAGAGAGAATAAGCCTAAAGAGTAAGAACCCTAGAAGAGTTTCTGTGATGTTGCTGGGGATCAAGAATGGGCAGAGTATGTGGTTAATCCTAACTGTCATGTCTTGGCACAAAGAACGTGTAATAATTAAACTACATCAGTGAGTTCACTGGTAGTTTGGAATGAGAGATTTTTAAATGTCTAAAATAAACTGAAAATGAACTTGTGTGTAATTGGTGCCATACAGTGAGTGAGTGAGAATATTACATAGTCCATGAGGCCAAGCTAATTTACCATCAGATTGATTATGCATTCTAAGAACAGAAGTGCTGGGAAAAAGATGCATGTACTTTGCTATTTTGCTATTATGCAAAAATACCCATTGTTGAATATTAGTTTCTTGAAGGAATAGCTAGATTCTTGTTGCTGTATCACATCAGTGCTAGATAATCCCTTGGCTTTTGGGGTGCCATCAAAGCAGAGATGAGAACTGTTAAAATTTATTTTGTCTTGTCTGGGGAGTACCACTTCCAGCTCAGGGCAGGGAGAATGCTGGATTCAGTCCCTTGCTCCTGAATATTAGGATGGCTTTGCAGGTTGGTCATGCAGGTTGTGATTTAATTAAACCACAGTGAGGACAGAGGTGTTGGATATATGTAGGCAGACTAAAGGTGAAAACATGGTGAAATAGATCCCACTTCCTACCATTGGCTGTTTATGACTTTCTGGTGTTTGAAGAGCTGAAGTGTTTCTTCAGAGGAGGGCTGAGGAGAGTAGCTTTTACTGCTTCAGTGATAGCAGGCTGTTTTCATGACAGTAGCAACTGCAGGCAAAGTCTTAAACTTACTTGAAACTCTGGGGCATGCACAGTATGGCTGGGGTATTTTTTTAGTGTTGTGCTGCCCAATTCTTAACAAGTCTGTGTTGAGTAGATGCCATGGTGATACTCAGGGGTTTAAATCTTGACTAGACATGGACATTGTTTTGTAAGAAGAAAAAAGAGCACATCCTTGGTACTGTCAGCCTCCTTGCCAATTTTGAGCCCCTGATCTTAAACAAAAATAGTACAAGAATTTCTGAGTAAACCAGTTATAAGTTCTTTTAAAAAATATTTACAAAACACAAAATTTTGTGTAATCCTAGTTTTTGGGAAAAGTGAAATTATTTTTACTGTTTGTTTTCTTTGAAAAGAAATGTTCAGCTTGTTTCAAGGACCTGGCAAGGAAATTTTCAGTGTGGGTTCTTAAGTTCTGGCAGAGCTATAACCATCTAAAAGCAACAGGGATATTATTGGAAAGCATATGAAAATATTAGCCATTACTATAGTTACCAGCTCTGCCTGTATTTCTTTTCTTTTTTAAGCTAAATTGTAACTCGAAAGATTGCTGGGGATGAAATTGTGTCAGTGTAAGTAGTATCAAATGAGGGTACACCAGGGTTGGAGGGGGACTAAAGATAAAAGCCGAGTGGCAGTGAGCGTAGCAGAGTGAAGAGAGGTTGAAGCGGTTCGCAGGAGATGCCTGTGCAGCCAGTTCCTTGGTGGTGCTGCTGTTTGGGCCGTGCACCTTAGAGTTCTCAGTAGCACAGTTCCAGGTGTAATAGGCATAATTAAGCCCCCAGAGGGAAAAAAGAAAGCAACACTTGTTATAGAATTTCAGATCAGAATTAAAGGAATTAATTAAAGCTGTCCTGGGAGATAATAGAGAACACTGTTTTCTGTGCTACTTTTTTGTGAGCAACATAGTGGATAAAAAGAAATACATGCAGTTGAAAGGGAGGGCTGATGAGTAAGTGTTTATTGCACAGATATATTCTGGCTGTGTTAGCTGCTGTTTCAAGATCAGACATCTGTCCTTAAAATATTTAGCTGCTTGGAGGTTTTTTCTTTACCTTGAAATAAAGCCAAGCTTTTCCTTCATAAAGGAGAACACTTGAATAAACATAACCCTAGTACGAAGCCAGTTGGGACTAGTCTACTGGCAGTGGCCAGAGTTCTTTTCACTTTGGGAATTATTAGAAAGACAGTGACTCTAACTTCCCCCATCTCAAGGGTATCTCACACAGTCTCTATTCTTGACTTCTGTATTACTAAGCAGTATGGAAGAGACAGAAGTTCACAGAAATATTAAACCAGGCCACTTTATACATGGTCTGCTACTTCTCATAATTTTTTTTTTTTTTAAACTTTGAAACTGGAAAACATGCAAGTATTTGTTAAATACAATATACCCACAGGGACAGTTATTTACACATACCAAGCAGGTGAAACTCGTAAAGCTCCTGTTACAGAACAAAGACAGTTGAGAAGCCTGAGTGGCTTGAAAGCTGAGCTTCGTGTATTCTGGGGAGCAGTGTTGGCACACGATGGTACTTAACTATGAATTGGATTCTGTAGAAGTTTGCATGCATTTCTCTTCCATAAAAAAGAGCTTGTAAGAGTTGGATTCTCTGTGTGTTAGACCAGGTCACAAGAGTTGTAATGCTAGTAATGGCTGAAACTACTTATTTAATTCCTTTGTCCCCAGTTCACCTGTCTATAAACTGTGTGCAGAGCAGTATCTGCCTCAGGGATTTTAGGTTTCTACAATCCACTTAGAACTTGGATGAGGTAACCAAATGTTACCTGTTAAAACTGGAAATTTGCTGTTTCAACAGCTTATGTTAGTTTAACTTTTATTTTGTGCTTCAGTAAAAGAGGATTGAAACAGGTTAGCAATGACTATGCTTTGCTTTGTCTCTAGGCATTTTATTTTTAATCCGGTTTCTACTGTCTGAGAGACTCTTGACATTAATTTATCTCTGCTTATCAGTGGAGTGTACAGTACTGAATCCTGAGGAATCAGCACTGTTATCACAGACACTGCATTACTTAAATAAAATAAAAACTAGCTATGAGCTTGCACAGTATAGTTCAGGCTCATCTCTCATCTGAACCTCAATGATGTTGTTGGGTTTTGTATCTTGACTTTTTGTTTATTAATGCTTAGCTACACATTTCATGTGAGTATCTAAGCATTCACTGATTAATTCCTTGTGAAAGCATTCTTTTAAAAGGAATTTTTAAAAATGCCTTGTTTTGATCATTATTAGTAATTTAATGTTGCTATTCTAGACTGCTTCAGTTTTTCTATGAGATAATAGACTTTTCAGGGGAGCATGTCTTGCTTCTCAATTTTAATGTAGTTTCCAATATAGACAGTTCAGATTTCTTGAAGGAACAACTTAAAACCCAGAAGTTTTTGGAAATTGGGGTTGAAATTTTCAAAGGTGTTGAAAAACTTGAAAAGCCATACAGAGCATCTGTTGGAGTTGTTAAACTCACTGAGTTGATGATAGATGAAGCGTATGCAAACTTGTCCCCTTACCGCCTTGATCCTGGAAACTGATCTAGTTGGTGAGAACTGTGGACAAATCTAATTACAGCATTGGGATGAAAAATTTGATATTTTTTTATATGTCATCCATGCAGTCAGAACCCATGTTTTTCTCACAGTCCACGTACAAACTGTGAGTCTGAGTCTTCATATAGTTGGTGTGTGATTGCTGATATGTGGTTTTGGCATGTTTGAATGGTTGCGTCAGCTTTAGAGGGCATAACCAGTTCCATCTGTGAAATTTGGGCACACACATCTGTAGACTGACTTGTTTAAATCTGTGATGGGAATTTTTTGTGTGGTCCTAGGAGTCATAGCTGTAGAAATCCTTAATGGTATTAGAAGGTGCATAGGATCACATGCACTGTCTCCCATGTTGCATTTCTAAATTAAACAATAAAAGAATGAGTACCAATAATGAAGCTTCTCCAATAATGAGCTAACTTTGAGTAGTCTGGGAAATGGAATTTAAAACAAATCTTAGTAGGATCATTTGCCTTGGATATCGGTATTTACAGAGAAAACACGTTGCATTTTCTAAAATAATTTATGATGGAAAGAATGTGAATGTGTCCTTAACATGTTAGACTAGAATATGCAGCTGTATACACATATGTAAATTCTTGTTACTCTCTCTGCACTTTTCCAGTACTTAATTAAGTGCACTTGATAGAGTGAATGTGTGGCAGTTTCGTACAGTTGACACTTAAATAATATGAAACTGGTGGCAACCTAGCAACACAGCACTGTTAGTACCATATTGTGGTTAGAGTAGAATTTATTTATATATATGGCCTTTGGCAATAAAGGAAACTTATACAGAACTAGTTTCACTGAAGAACAATCTTCAGTTGTGTTTTATTAGAAATCCTTTCCTAACGTGTTTTTATTACAAAACCAGAAAAGCACTTTTTTATATGGGTAGAATCTATTCAGACAACAGATTCTCTTCTGCATGGTCCTTCAGATCATTCAGAGAACTTAAACAGCCTTCATTAACAGTTTTCTAAGGTCACATCTCTGCAATACCAACCACAGCCATAAAACTTTCACAGATACAGCTTGGACTGTAAGGTGGAGCCTGATCGATGGCCAGTATTTTTCTTTCATTTTCTCAGCTTTATTTAGAACATGGTCTGAAAAACCTCCTGCTGATAACCTGAAACAGAAAGGGAAGGAGGAAGGGAAGGATGCAACTTGATCTCTCATTTATTCAGATATTTATGGTTTGCACATAGAAGGAAAACCACCATTTCTTTGTACGGGCTTCTTAGAACCGTGACCTATGTGTGTACTGATTGTAATAGATTATACATGTAGGAGAGTAATTCTGACGTAATGTGGATACATCTTACATCATTTTTTGTTCTTATAACTATTTTTTTTAATTCCAATTGAAAGCATTACTGATTTGATTCTAATGCCAAAATAAATGGCCTCCAGGTATTTTTGAATAGTGGGAAGGTGACAAATACAATGACTGCCTGTCAGAGGCATATAATCCTTGTCACAGTAGTTGAATGAAGCATTTTCTGAATTTGAAAATTGTATACAAAGCAATTCCTCACTGAGACCTGTTGCTTTGCAGGTTTGGGGAGGGGAGGGAGCATCTACATAATATAATAAAAAAGCTACTCTTTTTACTATCATGAGAAAAAGCACTTGGAAATAAAAAAAAATATTTGAGTAGACAAAGTTAACTGCTGTGTTTTCGTTTATCTTTTCTAGTTCATATAGTTAGTCGTAAAAGTTCTTACGCAATCCCGTCTTATTTAATCAGTGAGGTAATGAATAACCTTTGTGTTTGAAGTGTAAAAAAATGCTATTGTCAAATTTTTTTCTGAAATAATAGGAGAAACAACTTTCATTTTTTTTTTTATTCTGTCCTCTAATTCATCTTTGCTGAAAAAACACAAATACCTGATCCATGCTTAGATGACTATTCAAAGCTCATTCCTTTTCTCTCCAGTATATCAGTCCAGGAAACAGAAATGCCTGAAAAACCATAGAATCATCAGCAATCTATTCTTTAATATAAATATGTGCAGACAAAACTGCAGTGATAGAATAAATTGATTACTTCCTTGTCTGAATGCCTGGTGCAATCTGGATATAGCTCCAGGAGCAGGTCAGTGGCCATGGCGCAGTTTTAGGTACTTGTAGTGTGAAGCCCACCTCGTGTAATGTGTTTACAGGAACCATCCCAAATTAAACTTGTTTATATCACAGCAGCGGGATTTGTGTTAAGGTACTGATAGTGATACAAAGGATTTAGTAAATACATGGTGACTATGTGGTGACCGTGGGCAATAGGAAACAAAAGTCAAACTCCTGAAATCTGACCTTTGTTGCATATGTATCTATCTTCTAGTAATCTAGAAGACATAGTATTATGTTCCTTTTAACTGTTTTCCTGGTTTACAATAAGGTATCTTTGTGTTTGAAATTCATAAAAATCATAGAATCATAGGGTGGTTTGTGTTGGAAGGGACCTTAAAGATCATCCAGTCCCACCCCTCTGCCCTGGGCAGGTAGACCAAGTGTCCCAAAGCCCCGTCCAACCTGGCCTTGAACCCTGCCAGGGAGGGGGCAGCCACAGCTTCTCTGGGCAACCTCTGCCAGGGCCTCACCACCTCACAGGGAAGAATTTCTTCCATAGATCTAATCTGAACCTCCCCTCTTTCAGTTTAAAACTGTTCCCCCTTGTCCTATCCCTACACCCCCTGATCAAGAGTCCCTCCCCCCTTTCCTGTAGCCCCTTTCAGCCCTGGGAGGCCGCTCTAAGGTCTCCCCGGAGCCTTCTCTTCTCCAGCTGAACCCCCCAACTCTCTCAGCCTGTCCTCACAGGGGAGGTGCTCCAGGCCCTGATCATCTTCATGGCCTCCTCTGGACCTGCTCAAGCAGGTCTGTGTCCTTCTGATGTGATGGCCCCAGAGCTGGACCCAGCACTGCAGGTGGGGTCTCACAAGAGCAGAGTACAGGAGGAGAATCCCCTCCCTGTACCTGCTGGCCACACTGCTCTTGATGCAGCCCAGGATACCGTTGGCTTTCTGGGCTGTGAGCGCACATTGCTGGCTCTCAGTCAGTTTTCCATCCACTGACTCTCCCAAGTCCTTCTTGGCAGGGCTGCTCTCAATCCACTCCTCGCCCAACCTGTATTTGTGCTTGGGATTGCCCCGACCCATGGGCAGGACCTTGCACTTGGCCTTGTTGACCTTCAGGAGGTTTGCACGGTCCCACCTCACCAGCCTGTCCAGGTCCCTCTGGATGGCACATCCCTCCAGTGTGTCAACTGCACCACACAGCTCAGTGTTGTTGGTGAACTTGCTGAGGGTGTCTCGATCCCACTGTCCATGTCCCCAACAAAGATGTTAAAGTGCGCTGGTCCCAACCCCAACCCCTGAGGAGGGGCACTTGTCACCGCTCTCCACTTGGACATCGAGCTGTTGACTGTGACTCTTTAAAGGCGACCATCCAGACAATTCCTTATCCAGTAAGTGGTCAACTTGTCAAATCCACGTCTCCAATTTAGAGACAAGGATGTCCTGCAGGACAATGTGAAATGGTTTGCACAAGTCCAGGTAGATGACGTCAGTTGCTCCTTCCTTATGCACCAGTGCTCTAACCTCATCGTAGAAGGCCACCAAGTTTGTCAGACACGATTTGCCCTTAGTGAAGCCATGTTGGCTGGCACCAATCACTTCCTTACTTTTCATGTGCCCTAGCATAGCTTCCAGGAGGATCCACTCAGTCTTGCCAGACACAAGAAGTGAGACTGGCTTGTAGTTCCCTCGGGATTTAGATGATGTTCGACATAACAAAACTTAAACTCATGGATTAGAGTATTGGAGCAGCTGTTGAGTCCACACTAAGGAGGTTCTCAGTAGTTCTCAGATGCCTTTGGTTTACATAGCTTGATTCTCACCTTTTCACTAACAACCAAAGAAAAACAAAAGAAATAAAATTTGAGGTCATATTTGTGATCTCAAATAGTACATTATAATTTCAAATCTTATTTCTCATTCAGGTGCAGTCTGTTACTGTGTGCTGCAGCCTGTGCGTTCTTCAGCATTTACCACTGGAATACAGAATTTGAATGGAATTCTATCACTCAAAAAGTGGTTATTGTTTATCTTCTCTTTAGCACAAAAATTGTCCAGAGAACCTCATGAATCTCAGTGAGTCTCTTCGAACCTAAGTGCTCTGGGAAAAGAGATGTATCAGCTACCTCAAAAATCAGAAAAGGGTCCAAATACTGTGGCTGTGACTTTTACAGTGCCTTCCAAATGGGTGATGCTCTGGGGAAGGATTTCACCTTGTAAAACTGCCTGCAGTTTTCCTACCTGTCAAGATATCCAAGAAAGAGGAAAAAAAGATGCTGAGAAATAGTTCCACTGAAACAGGGAAACAGTGTTTGAAATCAAGCACTCTTAATTTATTTGAAGAAAGCTAGTAGGAGGAATTACCTTCTGAAAACATTTTAGAGGAATCTAATCATTCAGAGGGCCTGATCATATACTGCCTTGAGATTCTTCTGAAGCTCTTCATACTTGGGCTTTTTTGCTAACCTGAATATCTTCACATTAGCAAGAAAATACTAAGAACAAGGAACTTCTCGTGCAAATTAATGATGAAGTCATTACTGACATGATGGTGAAGTTGAACATACTCTTCTGATGCAGGCATTGGGCCCCATTGTTTTCCTTATTTTGTGCCAATCAAGACAAATATGTACATACAGTTTTCCATTACTCAGGGATGTTGTCACTGATGTTATGCACTTTCTTTCTCTGATTAACAGAAATAAAAATATTTAAACTTTTGCAGCACTGAAATATGTCAAAATTTTTGCTTATACCTGACCATAAGTCTCAATCTTGCAAATATTAAGAAACTGTACTAGAATTTAAGAAAATGATGAAAAATTTTGACAGGAATTAAAAACGATGTGTTAAAAGTGTTAAGACTGTTGTTAGTATAAATAGTTCCAGTTCTATACCATATGGTCAGTGGAAACCATTAACAGTCTCTTCTAGACTTAATAAACTCTCTATAGTTCAGGAGGCAAGGACTAGTTAATTTCATTTATAACATAACAAATTACATTCTGGATCGACAGGTCTATGAGAATGAGTTACTAAGCTGTATTTTACTGCTCTATGTCTAATTTGGCTGTCAGGTTTTATTTTGTTTTGAAGAGCACTGGCATGGTAATGAATTAATAAAGAGACCGTGTAAAGCCCAGTTAACACCTGGGCTTTGCTTAACTGTGAATTATCTTCTCGTGCATCATTAAGAAAAGTCTTTTTGTTCAAATCAGGCCCATCCTGTAACTGCTTTATACAAGCTGATAGGAGGGCATTTTCTTCCCTGTGTCCAAGTTTCAGTCACAAAGCAAGTATTGGTTGTGTTTCCCAGCTCTTGAGTTAACTTGACAAGGGAAGAGGAGCATCAGGACAGCAGCCTGTCCTGCATCTTTGGTTAAGGTTGTTCAAGAACTTAGTAACAGTTGTATAAAATGTGTTTGTAGTCTGTAATGCTCAGGACACTTCAAGTATTGTCTGTCTAAGGTGTTCTGTGGTTTGGCAGTAGTTATTTTAGATTTTTAGTGATAGAGAAGTCTCCTCACGGTGAATTCTGGTTATTTCTTACCTTTTCATGTCTACTTCGAGTTTTTTGAAGCAGCTTAGTTAAGAAGCATCATTAAAAATTCCTTAGGTTTCAAGAATAATTCTTTTGTAATACAGGCTTCTAAAACTCAGTCGTGTGTGAACCCCATTGTCATATACAAGGTAATCAAAAAAGGAACCTGGCATGTTCAGTGTCATTATGTTTAGAAAGACCATTCTTAAGTTTTCATTTTCTGTGGGGAACTGCTTCACTATTGGCTGAATATGTGTAGGAGCCTAGAAAAGGGATTTTTGGTCTACAACTCTGAGGAAAATCAGCATCAAAAAGAACAGATTAATTATGAAGAACCAAATTCCTTGGTTTCTGGCTGAAGAAATGGCACTCAAAATGTTAATTTCATTATTTGATAGTGTTTGAAGATGAAAAATGTGTAGTAATGTACACTGAGTAGTCCTATATAAGCAGTCTATTAAAACAGGTGAAAAGGAGGGCTATTTTTTGTCTAAAATTACAGTATTCTATATTACTATTATTTTCGTATGAATCGTTTTCATTGGTATAGAAAGATGGATAGTTTTAGTTAAGTGTTTTCCCAGAAATATATTCTGTCCGTCTTCAAACATGAGCTCTACAAGTAGGGATGGTGTGCTGCTCGTCTTTCATCCATGTTTATTACCAGAAAATCACAGTGTAAAAAATAAACTAATCTCTGCAAATAATTTCTCACAACTTGGTAAAGATCATGCAGTAGAGGAAGATTCCCACTGCAGTTCAACATAGTTGTATTTAAAACAATGTTTTGGTATACTGTTTAGAGATGTTAATTGGGCTCAATTCATTCAAACTCAGAAAGAGTAAAACAACACGAGTGAAGAATGTCAGCCATGGGAATCTGTTGCAGGCCTACAGTATCTTGGTTACAAGATGATCAAGGAAGAGCTTATACAGATACGGAAGAAACAGTTCCTGAAATACTGTGTTTCACATGATAGTAAATTTCATTTTTTTCTTTTTACCAGATGGGATATTACTGAAGTTCACCTCTTTGAATCTCAGCATAGTATTTTGATGCAAACCTTACAGTAACACCGTGTTAAGAAACAAGCACTAGTTAAATCCAGTTCTTGCTCGCTGAAGAGCAAAGGATCATTTATTTCAAGATAAATCTAAAAAATCTGACAAGCTCAAGACCACATGAGAGCCTGAAGAGAACTGACCTATAGCTGTGTGGAGTCTTCCACAAAGAAATTTTCTCAGGTATTGCTAGCATTCATCGGAATTGGGAGTTCCTATTTCTGCTGCTTATAATGCAGACACACACTTGAAAGGAACTGTTTCATGCCATTACACCCTCTGCTCTTGTGGTCTCCTCCCTTTTGGATTGACACATCTCCTTCCCTTCCAGCAGTGATGTACAGCCAGAAATCCAGATGGCTGAATATTAAATGATTGCCTTTGGACATAGCTTGTGTAGCAGAGCGAGGGTGCACTGCCTCCTTTCCTAAATTATGGTCAACGGGAGTATGTATAGCTCCAGCGTGTTTAGACTCTAGTTGTCTTGCAGTGGGTTTGCAATAAACACCACCACCCCTGCGCCCCCCCCCCTTTTTTTTTTTTTTTTTAATGTTTTAAGGCAGAATTTAGTATTTCAGGACTGCAAGCTCACATAGAGCTTTGCAAGGATAAAAGCTATTTTGTTTATTAAAAAGTAGAAAACTTGAATCTTTACATTCATAAGATATCTTTCTAAGTGTCTCAGTTACAGCTCCATGTAATACATAATTTCTTCAAAAAGAGAAAGCATTTGTATTTGTGCAAGATCACCCCTGCTGTTTAAGTGGATGTTAATTGGGATTACACTACACAGCTGTTCAGCACCAAGGATGGAGAGAATAGAACTGTATTGAATGGAGGATACCATTCCTGGCTGTGACAGTGGAGATGTCTGCTGTGCTGTGGAATGGCTGCTCTGTCATTCTGATTTTTCAGAAGGAACAGATTGTATTTTTCCATCACTCAAACGGAAAATCTATCAGCCCATTTTTCTGTCTCCTGTTCCTACATGGCAGGATGAAAACAGCATCATAGAGGTCATCATACCATAGAACATTCCTTCAAACAATTAAATACTTGCTGTGGAAGCAGAGACTCACTCTGCTGTGTGGATAGAGGCAAACGTTAGACTGTAGGTGCTCAGGAGGCTATTCTAAACTTGTCATAACTGAGACTATTTGTGTTCTTCAACTCTCTTCCTCATGTTGTCTTCAAGTATTATCACTGTTTATTTACGCTCTTTGTGATGTTCATGAACCAGAACATAATAATGGTAGGTATTGTTAGACTTCAGGGGAAAATTTAAAATGCAATCTTTTGAGGCCTGCAAGGAGTAGATATGTTATATTGGGGAAACAGCCGTATCTTTGGAGGGGTTAAATTGTGTTTTACACTTGTTTTCCAAAGTATCAAGCTTTTGAAGAGAATTGTGGAGACCTTTCATTTAAACGTGAAATGGGCATAATAGTACTTGCCAACAATAATACTGAGGTATAATGAGGGCGGTGCTGACTTGCATTAGCTTTAGCCACTTAGATAAGAGGTGTTTTGAAAAGGCATAAAGTTAACATCAGGGCATAAATTGTATCATTTTATTTAACCGTTTCTTGTCATTGCTAACGAGGTCAAATTAGGCTTGATTTTAAGAACTGTTTCATGAATTTTCAGACTGCACTGTTGCTGGGTTCAGTGCATCTGTACATCCAAACCCTGTCTGCATTTTTAAATGCCTTAGCCTTATGATATACATCACAAACATACACTTCTTTGTGTACAGGGTCTAGGGAACAAGATACCCTTCTTCAAGAACTGTAATTTGTGGAGTTGGTGTTTGTTCTTAGACATTGAAATACTTTTCTACTTTTCCAGTTGAGTTGAAATAGAAGCATGAAGTTTGCTTACTCTTGCTAGATCTGTGATATCAAGTAATTTGGCATATTTGCAGCAGATCAATATATTCAAGCAGACATGAGTGCTTCATTATATAGGATTTAGAGTATTGATTTCAGATTAGATTTAGTCTGGTCTCAGGCTAAAGCAACTTTACTGTCCTTGTGGTTTTAATTTCTCTGAAGTGAAAAAGCAATTGGTGGATTCTAGAAATACACATACCTTTTGAACCTATTGTACCTCTTGATCATTACAAGTCCTTTGGATATGTAGCTTCAGTTTCAGATGTGATGTTCAGATGAAAAAAAAATAGTTGAACTTTTGATTTCAGGTACTTCTTGATTGTTTTTTCTATCACAGTATTCCCATCCTTAATGAATGTGAGCAATTTGATCCACTTGAAAGTGCGATGACACAAAACTGAAGCCCCAGGACCCTAGATGTGCTTCTGAATGCTCTGACAGCAGATATATATGTGAACAGACTGCCCCTAGGATCCAGGCATGGTGAAACTAGTCTCCTTCTGTATTGTGGTCATGTGCTTGTGGTTGGATTGAGTGCCTAGAGGCTCCTGAAAGGTTAAGACAGATTTCTTCTAACCCAGGCAGAAATAAGTGCTGCTGACTGAATGGTATACAATCAAATGAAGAAAAAGGCCTACAATCCTTGCCCTCACCTTCAATATACCTTCTCCAGTTAGCAGTGGAATGTATATATTATGAGGCATCTGAATCTCCTTCACTCTGAAATGCTGCTAACATGGCCACTTCAGAACACTTGAGTAACAGACTTCTTTAATAAGCTATTTGTAGAATAGAGCTCTCAGTGTTGAGTAGCTAACTTTGCTTTGATCAGACGATAGCGAGCAGTGGTCTATTTCAATTTCAGCTCTTTATTGCTGCAATATTGTTGGTGATTAACTTAATTTCATACACCTTAAATTAGTTCTGTGTATGGGAGAGCTACAAGTCCCATTTATAGTGTCTTTCCTTAGAACAAAAACAATGTGAGAGAAATTGTTTTGCTGTCAGAGGTATCAGTGTGAGATGCATGCTTTAGATTTTTAATCCTTTTTTATTAGCTGTTACTAGTTGATATCTTTAAGACCATCTTTTCACATGATTACTTTTCCTGGATGGCTTTACTTTTTCCATTGTAACAAGAATAAAACCCTTTTTCTCCCAAGTAATTCTCTAGCCAGCAAGAAACCATTGAATGTCTTAGTGAAAGAGTCTTTATATGTCTTTATGTGAGTAGCTTTTTCTTTTTTTTTTTTTTTTTCATTAAACTGGTGGATATCTAGATACTATAAATGTCATTTGGATTCTTAAGGTTGTCAAAAATGAATAGTTTGTTTCTTCTTGCTGTCTGAAATTTATCTTACAAAATGAAGTTCAACATAAAGCACAGATAGGTAATGAAAACAGCTATTGTGCAGGTAGAAAATCTGTAATTAATTAAGTGGGCGGCATCTGGATGTGACCACGATCTATTTGTGAAGGGCTGTAAATAGCATCAAAGATTTGTGAGTATTAGGTCTGTGGACAGCAGGAAATATTTGAAAGCCAAAGTAGGATCAAATGTTTGGGTAAAAATTATGGTTATAGCTAACCACAAATCAAGTGAGAGCCATTAGGATGTTGTTTGTTACCCTGTGGTTGAATGTAAATTCTCAACATTGCTCCTTTGATTTGTAAAGCAAATGGGGGTTAGGCTGCAGCCTTGAAGACCCATGAGACATTGAAGTAAGACAAGCAGGCCATATTGTCTTTGTTGTGATCTGCCTTTGGAAGTTTTCTGAAGGTATGTCTTGCTCTACAAGTATAGGCATGGTTCCTCACTGTTGAACACCGTTTATTTTGTTTCCACTGAAGGACACGCACCACTGCACCTTGCACTTTGTTTGTACATGCCAAGTACCTCATACAGTAAAACACTTAAAAAGCTGACTGCGTGGTGTAATTTGCTTACTGTTCTATTAGAATGCTATGAAGCACATACCTTTTGGCTCCCTCGGGGATCAGCAAGGTTGAAGGCAGTTCCTGTAAACCTGGGTCATTCTCATTTACAAACAGCTCCAGTGAATGAGGTGTACATTCGGGGGGAATCTCACCAGGAGTGATGTACTATGCTAGCTATTACTGTCTAGCATTCACAGAATCTTCACTGGTATCATTTAATGCCTGTCACACATAGCAATGAAAGGAATAATCTTCATCTAACTGTAGGAGTTAAATCTCTTAAGTTCATATGTGAAGTGGTTTTAACAGTGGCCAGAGAAAACCAGTATTGTTATTCTCAGCTTCTTCACATGTTGAGGAGAGCCATCCAGACAATCTCTAGACAGCCTTGCTTAGGCCTGGGCAAAAAAAAAAAAAACAAACAACAAAAAAACCCCAGAGAAATTGGGGTCCTCCCTAGTGGAGAGGAGAAGGTTGTATCAAAGACAAGAAAGAAGAGTTGGGGTAGTAGTGTCAGAAGCTGGCTGTCTGGGAAAGGAATGTAAGTTCACTAACACAAATTCTGAAAGATGAGGAGCCAAACTTTCAGATGCCAAAGCAATGTATGCTTTCTTGTTACTCATCTAAGGTACCTCCTGCGTAGAGGGAAAGGATTAAATGAGCGGCACTTATGTGAGTTCCAGTTGAGTGAACTTGGTAAAGTTGTGACTTTCTTAGTATCTCTTCTGACGCCCTCTTTATCCAAGCCTCCTTGTACAAGTTCTGAAGGGGGAGCCTAGAATATAAATAGCAAACTAAAGCAATATTGCAACCGTTTAATGTCTTATTTAGCTCTTCCAGTCCAATATCATAAATGACTTTGTGGATAAAGTAATACCTTGTGGAGTGTGTCATGTACTCATGTGACGTGCATTGCCATAGAACCCCATAGATAGATCTGCACATTTTTTGTTGTAGTTAAGAACTTTACCCATTCCAGTGTAGAATTCTGTTAAGATCTGATCTTACAAACGTTTACATTAAGTTTTAGCCTACAGTTTTTATCTAGGTTAAAGCGACTGATCTGAGAAAAAAGGTCTTCATTTGCATGCCAAAATTGGTTTTTTAATATTCTCTTCTTGGTTTTGTGTATCAAATGTTTTTAATCACAGTGAGAGATTGAGAAGATTCAAATAGCTCAAACAGGGCTTGAAACTGTGTCAAATATATATTCTAATGTCTGGTTTTACTTTTTCATTGACTAACCTTACTGCTCATCATTAATTGTTCTGATTTATTACTTTGTGCGTGTTTGCAGTTTGTAAAGGTGTATTCACTGCTTGATGTGAATTTGAGCCATTGGAAAGAGAATGCGCTAATGTTAAGTTGCACATGAAAATGAAGGGAGAGGTATAGATCCTCTGTGGTGTACAACCTGAAGAGTGGTAAGGCAGCTGGGTTTATATTAATACAAACTCATGGATGCCAGAGTTCTGAGTGAATAGACTAGTACTAGTCATATAAAGGGACATACTTTAAAGTTTATAATTTCCTTTCTCAGCTATTTACTTACTTAGCCGTTACTTAGGGAAAAAAACCAACAACCCAACTTTATTTTTATGGTGTTGCTTGGTTATAAAAGCAGTAGGAGTTCTTAGACATAAATGTTCATCTGGAGAAAATGAGCAATGGGCTGTTCTTGCCAAACATCCTTGGCCTGGCCTTTCTTACCATTTAAAATTTTGAGTTTACTGTTTTAAAGGTAATTTTTTTCTTTTCTGTGAGATGTCCATGATACAAATTTGGCTCTGAAAAAAAAGATGCTTAAGGCTTTCTTTAGAAAAAGCAATCTGGTACTGAAAGTATGTTTGTTTTAGTTTAAAGATGGTGTGGCTTTTAATAATAGTACATAAATTAAACCTTAATTCTTGAAGGTATAAATGTAGATGTCTACATTTAGCCAGTTTTAATCAAGTTTACTGCCTGTTCAGTAGTGACTGTGTCTCATAAAGCTAACAGAGATATAACTGGAAGAGATAAGAAAGAACCACTGCTAGTTGGTGGTGCAACGTTGCATAGAAAGCATGAAAAGGAGGTGATGGAGATCATCTTACAAGGGGTCCAGTGAAAACAGTTGATAACTGGTGTTGTTTTATTTTGATAAGCATTCATTTTTTTTGTGGTTTCACAATTTTTTGTATAATTTTATGGGATTTTCATTTTTCTTCTTCTGGAGGAGGCAAAGGTGGAAGAGGGACTTTGGTAAGTAAAACACAAAAAAGAAAAGGGAAAGGGTTTATCTTTGACACATTCAGAAGCTTTTAATACTTTTTCTTCAAAAACATTCTTAAAGTAAATACCTTGTACTGGGAGCCCAAAATTGGACACAGTATTCCATTCATTTTTTCTCAGGTGTCAAATAGAGGGCATAATCACCTTCCATGACTGGCTGGCTTCACCCTTGCTAGGACAGTCCAGTAAGCAGTTGCTGTCTTTGCTGCAAGGGCACACTGCTTGCTCATATTCAGCTTGTTGTCCACAAGGACCCCCAGGTCTTTTTCTCCAGAGCTACTTCCGAGGCAGGGACCACCCAGCCTGTACTGGTGCATGGAGTTACTCTGTCCAAGAGGCAAGACTTTTAATTTGAACTTTGTGTTGTTCCTGTCCGCTCATTTCTCCAGCCTGTCAAGGTCCCTCTAATTAGCAGTCCTGCTTCCAATATTTTGACTGCTCCCTGCAATTTGGTATCATCTCTGCACTGGCGGACAGCACACTCTTGTGTTACTGTCCAGGTCCTTAAAGAGATGTCCAACAGTATTGGCTCCAGTAGGCCTCCCAGAGGGGTGCCACTAGTGACGCCCTGTCAGTTGGATTGTGGAGCAGTGATCACTACCCTTTAAGTCTGGCAATCCAACTGGTTTCCCACCCACTTTATTGCCATTTACCCAGTCTGGATTTGTCCAGTTTGGCCTTAAGAATACAGTGGGAGATTATGTTAAAGGACTTGCTAAAGTCAAAGTAAAAAACGTC
Source organism: Athene cunicularia (assembly GCF_003259725.1). Lineage (NCBI taxonomy): Eukaryota > Metazoa > Chordata > Aves > Strigiformes > Strigidae > Athene > Athene cunicularia. The sequence goes on from NW_020799112.1 coordinate 7,134,931, forward strand.
CACTACTCTCCACTTATCTACTGAACTAGTCATTTAATCACAGAAGACAGCAGCTTATTCGGGCATGTCTTGACATTGGTAAATCCATGATGGTTGTTCCCAGTAATGGGGTTTTTTTTTGTTCTTCATGTACTTGGAAATTAATTCCAGGATGACTGGCTCTGCAGTCTTTCTGGGGGCTGGGATTAGGGTGACCAACCTGCAGCTAAGTCTCAGGTCCTCCTTCTTACCCTTAATGAAGACGGAAGTGGCATCTGCTTTTTCCAGCCATTGGGAATTGCCTCCAGTGACCAGTACCTCACTGTGATGTCATCCAACTCCACTGGCACTCTTGGTTACATCCCATCTGGTTCCAAAGATTTGTGAACATTAAATTTTTTCAGGTGCTCTCTAATTTGATCTTTCTCTACTCATTTCCACTGACTCAGTGGGACTTATTTAATATTACACAAAAATACAAGTGAGTGGAAAATAATAGAATATATACTTCACTTTGATACACTTAAAACCAAAAATAATTTTCATATCTTAGTAAATTTTTGATTGTAAAGACCATGGCATTGACATCATTCTGTCTTGTCAAATCCATAAAAAGGCCAACTCCTGTGACGTGGCAAATTTCCATTTGATGTCAAGTTTTGAAGTCAATGAGGATTCCTTTTGAGGAAAGACAACAGGATTTGGATTAAAATATTTATTTATGCTTGATAAATGAAGTCCACCTGGTCTCCAGACAAGAAGAACACATGATGCAAGAAAAATCAGTTTGAGTTTGTCCTTCCGTTCAGTTTTGTATAACACTTTATTTTAACATTTCAGGTTAAAATATCTCCCAAACAAAAAGAAATCTTTAGATTGACTGATTAATTTTAAGAACATATTACCAATAACAAAATTTGTTATTCATGTAATAGAGGCTAGATTGAAAAGAATAGCAATACAGACTTTGTGTTTAGATGTAGGAAATCAACTTTTTTTGCATGGACCGTCTACATTTTGATTTCATAAGGATTCTAAGTGCCACCTTGTGGACAACATTATTAATCTTGTATTTTGTTACAGGACGCAAATTGGTGAGGTAGGATAGTAAAATTAGTTTCAAATTCTGTGATGGAAATTAGTCACACTTTCTTTGGGGATTGGAGGATTTTGATTAATTGTATATCGCAGTATTGTTAATTGATGCTCTGAGACTTTACCTTCTTGATTAGTGTGTGAATATTCTGTAAGAAATCTCTGAAGTGAAAGTGTATTACTACTGACTTCAATGGCTGTGAATAGAGCCAAACTCTCCTACTCTTACTATGCAGTCTTACTAGTTCATTATTTTTGCAGTTATTGCTGAAATACCTTTCTTGGTCACTCTCAGATCCTGAATGCTAGCTTGTGCAGATCACAGATCTGGTTTGAATGGCCATTTGTTACATGATATGTAGAACTTTACTAAGGACTGTGAAGAGCAGTAAACCAGGTCTTTTAATTAGTAAGTTTCCTTTTTTTCTCAGCTACCCAAGCTTTAGGTTCTCTTTGAAGTCCCTCTAAATACTCACTAGATAGCCCCATCCTATTTGAGGGGGGACCAAGCATTTTTTCCCAGTAGTATTAAATAATACAGCCTTTTGTTTAGTAACTTAAAGCCTTTCAAGGATCATATTTTTGTTAAATGTTTTAATGTTCCTGGCTTAAGAAGTAAAAAACAGTATTTCCCCTTTAAAAAGAATGTTGTAGCATGCAAGAACAGATATACTCTACATTTATTTCTTTCTTCTCACACATTACTAAGAGCTTCAAACTGTCTCGGTTTTGAACCACTATTGGTTGCAGTGTTACATCATGACACTGCAAAATGTAGGTAACAACTGCACAGTGCAAGCTCCCCCTGATTAGGGGAAAAATGAAGATTGTGCATTTTCTGCTTATTTTGATTCCGAGAGGTTTAGCTTATATAGAGCAATATTAATTGGCTTATTTGGGATTTCTTTTTTCTATTCAGTAAGTAAGCTGCATTGCTTCCAAGCAGGAGATCTCTTTCCCTTTAACTGGAACTTGGAGTAGTGGGGCAGTGTGGCAGTCAGAGGAAAACGGAATACTAATTTGGTCAGTCTCATCTACAGCGTCAGGAGCAACAACGGCATGCTGATCCATAGGAGAAGATGAACCTGGAGCTGAGAATCACAGCAAACCAAGCAGATGGCGGCCTTACCATAAGGGGTGTATGTCCCGAGTTCCAAAGCAAGTAGGGCAGGTCTGCTGATGGTTGCCAGCCTCAACCAACAATCCAGATATCAAGGCTACTCCCTAACGGTGAGCTAGATCCTACGTCAAGACAGAAAATCAAGTCAGCAGGTCAGGACAAGGGTCAGAATCAGGGTGGTGCAAGATGTGGCACAGGTCAACCTGCAGCATAGCTCAGAGACCAGTGATGAGACCCTGACCTTACAAGTGCTTCCTGGGAAGAAGGAGGGCAGGAGGCATCTCAGCCCCGTGGTTCAAGGCTGGATAGCTGCATTATGAAAGTTAGCCTTGAGCCTGGGCAGCTAACCCCCTCAGTGGTACACAAGATCTGAACAGGGAATAAACAAAACTCAGCTTTGTCTAGTTCAGAGCCTGGGAAACCAGGCTAAAGAGGCTTTATCCTGCAACTGCCAAGCTCTGGTTGCAGTGTTTCTGGACACCTTCCTAGTGAGTGCAATGCCAGAATTTCTAGCCAGTCCAGCTCTGACTACCAGATGCAGCTGCAGCACTGAAATCTCAGAGGTGCTCACATTGGCTCTTTTTCCGTCTTCCTAAACACAGCCTGCTTCCTAGCCAAAGCCCCTTTTTTGTAAGCCTGCTTTCACCATGTGATTCTTACATTTCTCTCATGTTTTGCTATGTGGACTGATTTACCAAACCATGTTACCCAACTTATGTTAGACTGATGTTAATTTAACTGGAACTGAACCTAAGCAGCTTCAGGCCCAGAACAGGAAGTGTGAAATGAACCAAAACCCATTCTGGTTTTATTTTCTGCTTCTCTGGTGAGTTGTCTCTTATGTTTAGTTTCCCAAGATGTTACTCAACCTAATTATTTCCCAATTTTTGTGTTTTCAGTTGCAGTGGAATTGAGTCTCAGTGATGGTTATGATTCCCCAGCTCTTGCCATTCTCACTGACAGTTTTTCTTAGCTTCTATGGTTGTGTTCCAGGCTGTGTGTTAAATGACATCAGAATTTTCTGTGTTGCATTGGGGACCAACAAAACTTGCTACCTTTTTGTGGGATCAGTGAAGAAGGAATTGATTCAAAACTGGTCTTCAAATCAAAGGAACTCTAATAAAATGACTTTCTCAGAAGGTTCTTTGTCAAAAGGCTAAACTGGATTACGTGTTTATGTCTAGATGTTGTCTTACCCAAATGGATATTTGATGATTGAATAACAGATTGATAAAGCAGCAAAGCTGTTCAGAATTCATACTTTATTAGAGGTGGGTATAGTGTTTGCTAATCATTTCCAGTGGCAAAAGTGTGAAAGAAATTAAGGTATCTGTGAAGCAACCACCCAGTATCAGTGACTGTTAATTTTTTTTTCTTTGTATCATCTAGCTTTATGTAGTTGTCCTAGTGGGCTTGAGGTTTGTTTAATTTAAGTTGAAATTTGAGAACTAAACAGTAGAATCATAAACCAACTGTGAAAATGAACAACACTATATTCCTTCAGAGTTCAAGACCTTTAGAAGACTAGATACAGACAAAGTGGCCCCATGGAGACCTTCTAAATTATTGTCTGAGGTGAAAGGGCTCTGAAAGGCCATTAATCATGCTGCATTTATGGTACAAGGAATCCCACAACTTTAAGTTGAAAATCCTCCACACTTACAAAGGGCCATAAAACAGTGATTTCAGCAAGCTATTCTTGGTGAATCAAGAAGTTGCACTCACTCTTGTATCTTTTGCAGATGGCATTTTACTGGAGACTAGAGCTAACTGGCCCAACTCCCACTGATTTCAAAGGGAACCTTTCTCCTGATTTCAGTGGGATTTGAATCAAGAGTAACTAATATCATACAAATATGTTTCTCCATGAAGTAGATATAGCTGGGCAGATTTTAGAATATCTGACCACTTACTGCACATATACTATGCTCATTAAATGTATGTGTGGAAGGGGGGACATTACAAGACATTCAGAAGAAAACATCCTTACTAATCCTTTCAAAGCTCCCTGCATATTCTTGGCTCAAGAACCCACTGGATTTGTTCAGGTCTGTGTCTATACTATGGTCACTGAGACATTTTATATGAAGGTAATGCACCATTTTGTAGCCCAATCGCAGTACAAGGGAGCTAAAAAATATAATATTAGCTAGATGCTAATACTATAATATAATAATAGAATATTAACTAGATGCTACATCATGAGGCGATCTGGAATATTGAGAGGAAGAATTGGACACTGAGTGCAACTGACTGCTGGTGACAAAATAAAACACCAACTTTTGGTGCTGAGCAGCTTTTGTGCTGTGACTGACTTCATCCCTGCATGGTTTTTGAATAGGAAGGAGAAAGAAGAATCAATTTAAGGGCTGAGGAGGAAAAGCAAGGAATTCTTGTAAAGGTGGAGAGCAGAGTACTTTCTGATTATATAATGGAGCAGACTTGTGTTTTCTGGCAACTTATTCTAAGACATCAATGGAATACCATAGGAATGACATCCCAGATGTCTGGTAATTTGACAAACTCTTTATGTTTTAACCTCAAATGTCCTTGCGTGAAAGTGGCTTGATAACAATAATTCATGCAATGTCATGAAATAGCATGTGTAATTTTTAATTGTCAGCGGTTTATGCTATGTTATCTGTATACACTTTTTTTTTTTTTTTTTTTTTAATTTTTTTTTTTTTTTTTAAGAGCTCTTACTTCTGTCATTCTCCTGCCAAAGGCTTTTAAATTCTGAATGTCAGTCTGACTGGCAGCAATTGAGTGCCTCAGAAAATGCATAGGGGTCTCTTGCATCAGGCAGGTCAGAGAAGTGAAATTTCAGAATCGGGTACTGCATGACAGCATTTCAGTGTTGAGTTTACATGTAAAGCTGAGCTCTCTGTTTAAACAAACTAACCTTGGTGCTCAGAATTTGCTTATAGCTGTGAGAGTACAGAAGAGGTGGTATTTCCAAAAGCCAATAAATAAAATTCAATCATGGCAATGCAATAAAAACATTTCAGTATATGTTCTCAGAATTATGGAACAGTGGACATTGCAAAGTACAGTTGTTGAATTCAGTCATGTTCATTTCCTCTAATGTGGGCTTTCCAAATAATGTCTGTTTAAAAAAATTACAGCACCTCTAAGTAATACCAAAACGTTAACTAGAAAGTGAAAATTTGACAAGACAATAAATGCCTTGTCCATCTTGAACAAAATGCTCAAAAGAAACAAATCGTATGTTTAAGAAAAGTAAATGACTTTTAAATGGTTCCAATGATCTGATCAAGTATTTAAGGTGAAGAATTAAAACAAAGCCAAAACCCAACCAACAGTGCCTTTTTCACCGATACATTGAGCAAATATTAGGAGAATACATTCACAAAGAAGAAACTGTAGTTTAATTAACCTGTGTCTGGGTTCTCTTTTACATTTCTCCTTTTTGTCTTTCCCCCCTTTACCTCAGCCCTCTCTAACCATTTGAATGATGGGATTCGAGTATTTTCTGTAAACCTAAATGACAGTGTACGTGTTCAAACCCACTGTGAAGCTGTGGTCACTAGATCAGCCTGTATTCTGTATCCATTTGAAATGAAGCATATGTTAGCAGCCAAAATAAAAGGAAAAAACACTGTTGTTAGTGCTTCAAGAGTAGTGTATCAATGAACAGCAACAGGAGGGGGGTGATAGTGGTAGAAGAATGGAATAGCTAAGATTGAATCAGTTCTGCACCCACCCCCACCCATGCAGTGAGAAATGTTGTTTATAGTGTAAAAAGTGGCAACATGAATAATATCAAAAGTGTTTCCTGTGTTTGTGGCAGCTGTGTTCTGCTGTGGGATGTGGTGTTGTGGTGCTGAGTGGGTCAGCTATGCCATGTTTTTAGGGGTTTGGGCGAATGTCTTGTCTATAATTCCTAGTTACAATGATGCCTGTAAGAGTAAGCCCCACTTTGGCATTTCTGTGCTTTGCACAAATAAAACCAAGTTTTATTCTGAGGAATACAGAGGTTCTCAGTATATGTGGTTACTTTTCTGCTTTTGAATAACTTAAAGACAGTGCTATCAGATTCAAGGTATATTAAGTACCTGCTGCTTATCTTTAAAGTGTCTCTTGAGGATCTGGAGCTTCCCCTCTAGCTAACTCAAATTCAAGGCTGTATTCTAGAAGTAAATCCCATGTGGTTTGTCTGTACGCTATTTAGCTGCCAACCATTCCAACCGCATGTGCACACGCAGTCACAGATTCCTGCTTATCTCCAGGCTATGCTTAGGCCATAACCAGTATGAAAATTCCAGGACATCAAATCTCTTTCTTGGCTTGCTGATAAAGTGCTTTGTATGTTGTCACAAAAAAAGAAGCTGATTTCTCTTATAGATAAGTTGTTTTTTAATGATACTGTTACAAAAATATACAGCAGCATCGTTTTTGTAAAAATACAGTTACATTCCTTATCAGTGAAGAAGTCTCTAAGTTAGAATCTCAGCTACTGGGAAGCTGGTTTATATGTTGTATATATTGAGGTTGCCTCACCGTAGTGTCCTGGGGACAACACTAAATTTCTAATGTACAAGTTCAATTGTGTCCATTTCATTCCTGGTTGAATTATTAAGAGAATTTCTTTCCATTTCTGTTTGAAAGGCTTGGGAAGTAAAAACATCAGACTGTATATGGAGAAGATATCTGACATGGCAAGAAAAGCTTGGTCTACCTTAGAAATTTGGCTACAATATAAGAAGCTGTTTATTAAAAAAGGGATGAAAGAAGGTCAAAGATGAATCTCTTAACAGAGAAACATGAACAGTATAGAGCAGGGGTTACTTAGAAAGTTAAGACATTTGGTAGAAAAGACCAAAAATGATGAAAGAATTATCTTGGTTTTACATGCTTTTATCCTTTCAGTTTTACCTTAAGTGACTCTAATATTCCCTTATCTGTTAAGAATCTTAGCGTTTTCCTTTCTTCTGTTAAATTGTTGCCGTATTTCTACCTTATTATGGCATCTTTCCTGACTTTCAGCTTTAGCGTGATCATAGATTTTGGGAATGATTTCTGTGTGTTTGAATGAGCTTTTTTTTTTTGTAGACACGAATAAACATATTCAGGAAAAATTTTAATTTGGGGAAAAGCCAAATGAAACTTAACTTGAAAAATATTTGTAATGTTCCCACCCTTTTTACAATTATTTTTCTCCTTCATCGTTCTCAGAGATAGCATGGTTTATTTCATTTATTTTGAAAGGACAGACTAGGTAAGGGTAGAAACGTTTTATTCTGTGGACCTTAGTTAGGCATGTGTCTGGGGACCTTGGAAGTCTTGCTCAAGAAGAAAACCAAGAGAGGAAAACTCAGCAGAGGCAGTTTCCACTGACATTGCTATGGATCACTGGAACTTCAGTTTCTCTGAAAAATTCTAAATTAAGCTAGTAATAAGTGAAGAACTAAATTGTTGTATAGTGCCATGCAGATGATAAAACATAAGAAGATAGTGCAATACTAATCAGTAGCATGATTCCTTGAGAAAATTGTTCTATTACAGTGTATAGTCTGCTCTCTGTATGCTTCGTTTGTACATTATATGGATGAAGAGCACAGTGACCTCTGTTTGTTTTTTTTTGTTATGCTGGTGTTTTATTCAAAGTTGCAAAGTGTGCATCCTTGGCATGGATTACTTAGGTGCAATTGGAAGAAGACACAATAAACAACAGAAATAGCAAGATACCTGGAAAAAACCCCACAGGATTTATTAAAAAAAAAGATTCAACTCATTTCATGGACCTGAGAAAAGCAAAATAATAGCTGTGTGCTGAGAAGACCAGATTTGAGTCATATACCACATAACCTTGAAGTTATTACCTATTTACAGGTCAGCTTTAAAGCTTTTTCTTCCTGCTGCTTGTTTTTTTCAGCATCATGTAATGGCAGAAGTTCAAAGCAATGATTTCAGAACCAGTCTGTCTTTAATTCTGCTTTATCTTGGCTTGATTTAAAGTGGTGTTCCCTTATAGTGCAATATACGTGGATTTACATGCAGATTTACATTTACATGAATGCTGGAAAGGCCAGACTCCTGACATTTGGATCAGAGTATGTGATATGTAATTAAAAAATATGTACAGTTAGAACCTATTCATCCCATCTTCCTTATCTGACTGTCAGAAGCTAAATAGAAGTGTTGCAAAATCCTAAATGAATCCTAGTAAATATCTTCTCCTCAAAAAAATCATATTATTCTGAATGAATTGTGTAGATGGCTTGTTTTAAATCAAGTCTAACGAGTAGTTTCATGGAGAGTTTGACTAGTAGTGTTACTGCCTCAATATTTTTTCTTTTTAGACCATTTCATAGATATTACAGAAAAAAAAAAAAAAAAAGCAAGAATAAAATAATATTACTGTAAGGGTGACATATTTGATAATACCAGCTAAATGACATATGATAGTACTAGCTTTATGATTTATTAGCTAATATTCCTACATCAAAACGCTCAAATCTCTGATAGAATTTCAAAATACTTTATCAAATAGTCTTTGTTAAAGGCTTAAGAATGTAGGCAGTCTACTTTGTTTCTTTCAGTCACTGTTAAGAGAATATATGCCCTCTGTGTTGAATTTCTCTAGAGTCATGTGTCCTGATTTGGATCTTAATCTTTGCTTATTAATTTAAAGTCCTTGTAAGGTACCTATGAAAAGTGTCTGTAGAGTATTTCACCTTCTGGCTAAACTAAATAATCTGTGCTGCCTCTTGCTTGCCCTTACTGTATACATCTAACCAGTATGCCTTCCCTGTCTTAGGGGGCAGACTGCATACAAATAGTTCTTACTCTGCTCACACTTAAATCTCATTCTCTGTATGCCACTCAATCACCATTCTATATCTCTTTTCAGATTTGAATAATGTATTATTAAGATGAATCAATTTCATATTATAGCTGCTAACAGTACAAATGAAACTAGGTAACAGCAAGTGAGAGCTAAATATTATCAGAGAAGCATCTAGACACTTAGAGGATGTCATTTTTCTTTTAAATCTGCTTTTCTATTTTCAGCATGAAATAATGTGACAGGATATGTGTGCTAAAGTTAATCATTCCATGTGTTGATAATCTTCATGGCTTACCCAGTTGCTGTGGTAGTTTTGCATGAACATGCAGATTTTCTTACCCTGATGTAGTATTTTTCTAATGTAAACCACAGAGTATTTTTACTGGTTTCTGCTCAGGTACCTGGATACTTACAAGGCAAAGAGACTCAAAACAGCTAATGTGAGATTTGGAGGATCTTACTTTTCTTGTTCCTTAAATGCAGCAAATAATTAGTCCTTAGCATTAGATCCAGTAATTTAAATGAAATATTTCCTGTCAGTATAGTATTTAATAATTCATGTAATCCTGCTTCTCTGTAGAAGTTACATAGCATTAAACAGCTTAAATCCTAATATATTCAAAATACATTTTTTAATAACTTGGATACTTTATAGGAGGGGGGAAAAAGTTAAGTATTGTAACTGAATCCTGAAAAAATACCAGCTAGCAAAGGTAAATTTAATTGTTTTGGTATTTCGTGATTTTTGATGGATTCACTATCAAACAGTGTTGAACTACTTTGGAAGAATGACCAGAAGTTTGAGAAAGGAGGTATGACTAGTTCTGATACTGTTGTTATACCACCCTGTAAGACTTATGTATCAAGTTTTTCAGAACATGGAAAGAGTAAAAGTAAAGGCATCATCTTTGTATTAAACTCCAGAAATAACCCACAATGCTAACAGTTAATCACAATACTTCTATTTATTCCACAGAGCAGATGGCAAAGAACATGTTTTTTGGTGGCTACATCAGTAATACCAAGTTGGAAGAGATGTAGTATTGCTCAAGCAGAACAGCAAAAATGATGGCTCCCTTGAAGCTCTGTTTCATAGGACTGTAGCATATAAAACTTAATTATCAGTAACCTCAGCAGTTTGTAGAACTAGGATTTATTGGTAATGTACAGTGTTAAAGCAAGTCGCCCACCAGTAGCCAGGTATTCTGCTACCTGCTTAACTTCTTTAGTGGTATTTCAGGCCATTCACCTTGCTTGATTCCTCTTCTCACAGTGCCCTGCCTCACATTTCTTTAGCAGCTGAATCAGCTGTGGTACATCCATAACTGTCCCTAACCCTTTTCCTAGAATTTTGTACTTATACTTAGGTATGACTTCTAGTAAACATTCTATTCATCTGCCTTCTGGCCCCATGGATGCCCGGACTCCAAATTACTTACATATTACAACTTTTAGCTGACTACCTGTCAATATGACTGATTTTTGAAGTTAATAGTATTAATATACTACAACTCATAACTGTGGCTTTTCTACCTGATAATACAATGCAATGGAAGCAAGTTATTGTCGTGTTGTATTATTTATGCCACTCTACCACAGAGATTACGATTTTTGATAGAATCATTTAGTACTGAAATTGTGACATCTGTTTTCCATTTCAAGGATCAGCACTTCATGTTTTCAGATGCCTGGCACCAGCCCCGTTCTATTGTATACATAGTCCTAAATCCCTATTAAGTCCACCACTGAATACTTCATCCAGATTGTCCCTTGTTTCTCTCAAGGGTTTTTATTTAAATTATTTCTGGCGTATAGTTGGCTGTAATTCTTGAACAGTGTCTTTCATGCTAACTTGTAACTTAAAAGAGTTCTTAAACCACATTGCAAAAAAGAGTTGAGCAATGCAGAAGATGTACAGATAGTGCAAGTCAAAAGTACCTCTTCTAAGAAACAACACTTTGCAAGAAAATGTTTTGAGGGACAGATGTGTTATAGACCTCATCATATCGATAGCCAAGGAACAGCTTGCAGTAGTGCTGTCCGAAATCCTTTTGGTGGGCAGAATGTATTTACCTTTGTCTTCTCATTCATCTCATATTCACAATCCTAGTATTTCTGTATTCGTAGTATTAATGTTATGTGTGATGGGACTTGAAAAGTGACACCTGCTTTTGGATTCTGTAAACATCTACTACATGATGAAAAACAACCGACTGAGGCCACCTTTCACCATTGTGAGAGTGTACTGGGCTGTTAAGTTGGTGTTAATGTATTTGGCACCCACTTTATGTCTCAACCTTCCAGGGTTGTAGAAGGAGACTGTCTGAGATTTCAGACCTATCTGCTTATCTAGCCAGACTTCTGATCTTTATAACTATTGACATAGTTAAGATTTACTCATGTTCCCACAGCAAATATTGGAAAGGACACTCACACTGCCTTGCAGTTTGTATCACTTCTTTCCTTAACATAATTTTTTCTTGCTGATGTATCACAGTGTATTAGGCAGTGTGATAAAGGGATTTGTTTGCTGTGTATACATGTGCTTAAATGTAGTGAATGCCACATCCTGAGAGAAGTTAAAAGTCAATTCATGTTTTTATATGAATGTACATTAGCCAAGTAGCAAGGTGGAACTTCTTAAATTAATAGTCAGAAGAAAAAAAGGTAAAAATGCTGAATTATCTGTTCAGTACAGTTGCATGGATTCTACTTTTTGGTTAATTTGGGTGTATTCTGTTTACAAGCCTATTTCTACAAGGATGACTACCATTCCAGATCTCTGTACAGCTTCAAGCAGCTGTTTAAAAGCAGAAAGAAAACAGAATCAACTTGCCAGAAAGGTGTTTCTTTCATCTTCCCAAAATTACTCTGGTGCAAGGCCCAGGACATCCTGAGTATTGAGTCTTGGACCAGTAACAGGTCTCTGATGCAGTATGTCATGACCTGTCAGGGCTAGAAATCTGTGCTTTATACAGTTAGAAAGGGAGATTCCCATAGAACACGTGGGACACAGGCTTGATGTATCCTTGCTGGATCTGGAAATATTAGAGAGTACATGGTCATTTTTATATGCTTGCCTAAACTGTATTAAGCAAATGTCAAGGCTTTCTAGAATGTATTAGTTATAACTGATCTCTTCTTCGGAAACCTCTGCAGTATTGCAATAGGAATATTCACCTTTGAAGCACCATCATTTCCATGGAAGCCTCAGTAGACACCACAGTAAAGATTTTTAATTTTTCTTTATAAAATTGTAATTTGTTGCTAAGTACCTATTCTTTTAGTATATAAAATGCATATATGAGTGCACTCTGCATAATATGTATAATTTATTAATATCTTATTTATTGTATTTATTATCTTGTGTTATTTATTATTTTTATCTCATTTATATACTTGTGGTTCTGTGGCTTTTTCTTTGTCTGTTGTTGGTTTCAGATTATTGGGTCCTTGCCTTCAATAATTCATTCGTTGTACCTTTCTCAGTCATTTCTGTGAAAGAGCATTTAAACATTACAGGCACTGTTTGTGACACAAGCTCCTTTTACCCTATATGGGAATAATTCCAAATAGTACAGCCAAAGATTGACAGCTGCTTTTTATGTCAGTCAACATTTGACTAATCGTCAAACATCTGTGCCACATTTCTAGCTCGTGTTTTCCATCCCAAGTCCTTCTTGGCAGGGCTGCTCTCAATCCACTCCTCACCCAGCCTGTATTTGTGCTTGGGATTGCCCTGACCCATGGGCAGGACCTTTCACTTGGCCTTGTTGACCTTCAGGAGGTTTGCACGGTCCCACCTCTCCAGCCTGTCCAGGTCCCTCTGGATGGCACATCCCTTCCCTCCAGCGTGTGACCCCACCACAGCTCAGTGTTGTTGGTGAACTTGCTGAGGGTGCCTCAATCCCACTGTCCATGTCCCCAACAAAGATGTTAAACAGCACTGGTCCCAACCCCAACCCCTGAGGATGCCACTTGTCACCGCTCTCCACTTGGACATTGAGCTGTTGACTGTGACTCCTTGAGTGTGACCACCCAGCCAATTCCTTATCCACTGAGTGCTCCATCTGTCAAATCCACATCTCTCCAGTTTAGAGACAAGGATGTCGTGCAGGACAGTGTCAAATGGTTTGCACAAGTCCAGGTAGATGACGTCAGTTGCTCTTTCCTTATCCACCAGTGCTCTAACCTCATCATAGAAGGCCACCAAGTTTGTCAGACACGATTTGCCCTTAGTGAAGCCATGTTGGTTGTCGCCAATCCTTTTATATTCTATTTGCCCTAGCATAGCTTCCAGGAGGATTTGCTCCGTGATCTTGCCACGCACAGAGGTGAGACTGACTGGCCTGTAGTTACCCAGGTCTTCTTTTTTTCCCTTTTTAAAAATAGGGGTTATGATTCCCCTTTTCCAGTCAGGGGAACTTCACTGGACTGCTATGACTTCTCCAATATGATAGATAATGCCTTAGGCACTTCATCTGACAGTTCCCTCAGGACCCACAGAGTCATCTCATCCTGTTCCATGGACTTGTGCACATTCATGTTCCTTAGATGGTCTTGAACCTGATCTTCTCCTACAGTGTTCAGTTCTCCCAGCTCTCCCTTCTCCTAGTCCCCACCTTTGTTCCCACCTGTAGTGCCAGATCATACTGTTTGATTTGGTATGGTAGCACTTGTAATTCATACGTTCAAGCAAATGCATTACTCTGTTAGCAGTAAAATGCATTTTGAGGCAAAGCACAAAAAATGAACTCATACATGATTTTAAGATTTCCACCAAGCAATGCAAATGCAAGATGTTAGACCAAGTGTTTCTATTTGAACCCACAATCCCTTTGAAATCATGCAACAGTCTGCTCACACTAGATTCAATAGGATGGAACACATTTTTAGTTATCAGGTTATCCCACTGTGAAGCACAGAGCACTTGGGAATCTTCTTCATTCCCTTTCTTCATGGCTACAAACAGGTATCATTGTCAAGCTCCATATGATCCTGGCAGTGATGAGTTAGATGGTTTTATCTGTGTTTCTTGGATAGTCATAAAGAAGATGTTGGGTGTTAAGTATTTATATTGGAACTAAGCAGGTTCTGGCTTGAAGTTTAGAACATTTTTTGCAGCTAGGGCCAAGCGTTATTATTGGGATTAGGAAAGAAATACAGTGATGCCAAGGCTCAAGATACTCCCGATGTTTTAAGTTGATGGTGTCAAAAAATTCCACTTCTTTCCCTTCTTACTTGGCTGTTTGCTTCCAGGAAAGACCATAGAAGAGTAATTAACCATTTTTTAATCAACAATTTTACAAGAATATGCAAGTATTTTTGACAATTTGAAATAATAGAACAATACTCTGTCATTTATTGTGAATGTTTTCTTATCAAATGGCTACATTTCATAAAGTATGTGATAGGCTTCTGTTCTACTGGTTCATGTAACATTTCATTCTTATCTGAGTGAGAATGAGAGGTCCTATTTTGCATGTGCCAGTTAATTATTTAGGTAGATTATAAGTGTTCATCATAGATGTTATTTGAAGGCTTTAAATACAAAACAGCAAGATAACTGAACAGAAACATTTCTGTAAAGGAATATATAGTCTCTACAGCATGTGTGCTTTTAAAGTGCCATAAGTTTGAAAGTTTTTTTTTCTGGTTTGTGTGAAATCTTTTAACATTTTTCTCTGCCCTTTAATTTACATTATTTTAAATGACTTAATTTTAAAAAAAAATTCCTGTCCAAGTGGGTGTTACTGAGTGGGTTGAAGATTTTCTACGCGGTGAGCAGGATGATCACTTCGATAACTGTCTAGATGCAGTGTAAAGACTTTCGAAACCTTTTTGTGAGAATAGGCTCAGTGCTCAATTTTAGAGGAGATCAAGATGACACTTGGTATATAAAGTAGTTCTGCTTTCATCAAAAGCCCATATTGGATCATAACAAAGTCATAGCTCTTCACTTGTTTTCTGACTAGCAGCTCCAGGAACTATGTTGTTAAGAAATTCTTTTCTTTCAGCTGAGGAGGCTGTGATCAGCAATGGTTGATGCATTAGTGTTCTTTAGTGTGTTCTTGTATTTTTGGTATCAGGCTGTAAAAAACTATTGGCTAACTTGAAATATGTCTGTGAACCCTCGTTTTTTATTGTCTTGTTGCATACAGAACAAGGGAGGAAATTGTTGAAATGCTAATTTACAAAATCTGTTCAGGTTTGAAAGTTCTCTGAAAGTCATACGGTCCTCAGTTGTTTTGTCCAAAGTCAGTTGTTTTGTCCGAAGAAGTTGTAAGATCTTGGAAAAAGTAATCTTATTTTATTTTGCAGAGCATTGGCTGTGACGACTATCTGGGTTCAGACAAGGTGATTGACAAGTGTGGAATATGTGGAGGGGACAACACTGCTTGCAAGGTTGTGTCTGGAGTTTTCAAACACACGCTAACAAATCTTGGCTACCACAAGATAGTGGAAATTCCTGAAGGAGCTACTAAAATCAACATTACTGAGATGTCAAAGAGCAACAACTATTTGGGTAAGTTGCTTCTCAGAGAATAAAGCATTCTTTGTGTGCTAGTGCAATGGGTGGAGGCTATGCCGGGAAAAGCCTTCTAAACAGTGTGAAATAGATGACAGGAGCAAGAAAGGAGAAGAGAGGAGGAAGAAAGAAAATCATTAAGTAGGCATTTTGATCAGAACGAAGTGGCAGTAATTCTGGCTTAATTTTGCATGACAAACACTGTAGACCTGTTACCATCCATTTCCCTGTCCATCTGACTTGGCTTTGTTGTTTACTATTAGTTGGTTCCACTGTGGTGGTTACGCTTCCCGCATCGTTCACTTTCTCTGAGTGATCAAGAATCCAGCCAAGTGGCATGATCTGTTATGTAAAGTGTCTTGAAAAAGGCATCTTCTGATTGCCTAAAAATTTCAGTTCTTTTAAAGTGAAAGTATATAAAAATTGAATTGAGATAATATGATACTGAGGTGGTATCTGCAGAATGCAAGGTCATTTGTACAATTGTTTATTCTGAAGCCGAGCCTTAATTCAAAAACATAGAGGATCCTGGAATATTTCTATTAACATCTGTGGTATATTTCTAGATCTGTCTAGAGCGCTGCAAATTAGAGATTATGTGGAATTTCTGCAGATCTACGTCTGTCTGGTGAGCATTTGTGAACTGTGCCATTCCCTCATGAGAGGTTGCAACCTCTCATATTCCCAGGTTAGGAAGGACTTAGTCTGCCTACATTTGTGCTACTGCTTTGGAGCCAGTTCTACTGAGATGACTGGAGAGAGAAGAGGAGGTTAAGATTTTGAAGACCTGCCCCTCGCCCTTTAATTTCTCTTCACCTGTCAGTCCATCTTTATATCTGTCTTTAAAATTACCATAGCAAATAATAAAAATGGAGCTACACAAGGCCTTTCTTGCTAGATTGATGTAATTATTACTAGCACTGTCTAGCTGTACTGAAAGTTTCAAATCCCAGTACTCTTGTTTGAAAGCTGCTTAATCTCACTTCCTGCTGGTAACCATCCCAGCTACCGCTCAAGTACAAGAAAGGAAAGTGCTCAGTATTGAACTGCTTCTCCCTTTTTTTCTTCTCATTAATTCCTGCTGGAGCTGTAACTAGTTTTACAGAAACGTTTGTGTGTAAATGGGAGTTTATTATGGGTAACAGCCTGAAGTGTAATGTGAGCTCCATCATTTTACAAAAAAAGTGCCTCTTCAAAAGTGAAAAAATAATACAAGCTACCCACAGTCCAAGAAAACCAAGTGAATGTTCTGGACCTCTTGTAGGGTGATCTTATGAGTTCTAATTTGTCCTGGTTTCATCCAAATGTATTTTGGGTACATTATATACACCTATATACACTAGCATTCCTTTTTTCTTGTGAACAGTTTGTATAATGTCCATCAACACTAACTTGTTTGATGACGGAATCAAACAATAATTCTATTTAGAAAGCTTCCAGAGATACTTGTACATTCGGTAGAAAATGGGTGAGAATGCAGCTTACTTGGCAGGCCAGTGAAAACAGACACGCTACTAATACATAAAATCATGGAGCTGAATGTAATTTTTCTGTCAGATTTACATACCAGCATCAGAAAACAGCTGGCAGAAGAATTCCCTTAACTGTGTTAAAATGTCCTGAGCCACTTGACCATTTTTGGAATGGGCAGGACAGAAAAAGAGTAACATTTTTTGCTTAAAAATAACCAGACTGTTGGCATGTATGGGAAAGTGGCAAAGTTTTTCTTTCCCATGCTACTCCTTATCCCCTGAGCTCTTGACTATCATCTTTTCTTTCTTTTTTTTTTTTTTTTTTTTTTTTTTTTTTTTTTTTTTTTAAATATCCATTTCATATGTTTCATTTTCAAGCTGCTGGTATGGATTTAGTCTGCTAAATTTGCCAGCTCTCTCCCCTGTTAGGAATTCTTGAGGCTGTAGTTCCAGCTAGGAGTCCAGCCTCTCTGCTTACACTATTACGCATAAACCTGGTTTATTGAGGCAGGTGAGTTGTGCCAGGACAGGAGTGAACATGTTCTTCTAAGTTCTTCTAACAGGTCAGAAAACTGAAACTAGAGAAAGGTTTATGAGGCAAATTCTTAGACAAGTGAAATGGTAATAGGGTGGTTCTTATTTGGCATATTGGTGGTCACAAATTTCTCATTGATAAAACATTTGAAGTTTGAACATGCACATTTTTCAGAGAGCACATAACACCGGTAGAGCTGGGACACTTGAAAACTCAGATCTAGTTTGTCTGTATTTATGTTAATTAGCAGAAGTCTTGAATTTTAAAAATAAATAAAAAGATCTTAAACTCATCCTTATGGTGAAGTAGCAACAAGGAAAACAACCCAGCAGCCATTCCTGAAAGCATGTAGTTCAGTGCTTTGCAAAACTCGAGTTTCAGGTCCCTGTTCCATCACAGTCCAGCTGTAGCAGTGAGAAATGCTTGTAAAGCAATGTTCTTCTTGTTGCAAGCAGTCTAAGTTAGTTGCTTTTGGTTTTCCTTTCACTTTACCCATTTTATGGTTTCTTCAATGCAAAATCATAAGTCAGTTCGAGGTCAATAAAATTTTTTTAGTCGATGACAGCAGATGTTTCTGGGAATCTGAGTTATCTGGCTTGTCTCTGTTCAGGAGATTGTCTCGAGTTCCATGTGGTTTTATTGAACATTTTTTACAAGGCTTCATATCTTGTCACTGCCTTGTTAAAAGCAATAAGCAAATAAGCAATCAGGAAAGTGTGTTTTCACAAAGAGGTATTTCTGTAAAATGGGGGGGGGCTGGAAAAAGCAGGCAAGAATGTGAGGTTTCTTACCTAAAGAGTTTCAAACTCAGCTAAACGTCATCCAGACATTTGAAAGCTTCTGAATACCGCTTTTGTAAGCTTTTTTGTAGTAATCTATTGCTTATTGTTGCAAAACCTGTGACCCTCATAAAAAGCATAGTTCTAATGATGATGCTGAATGTGATGGTAGCTTAATAAGGTTTATTAATTGTATGTATCGCATTTTTGGTTCTTTGCGCACAAGTTGGAGTGATTGCAGAATAAAATCTATTTCTTGCTACTTGAAAACAATAAACTTATTAAAAGAAAAAACATGACAGTGGTATATGAAGCTTTTGGTGTTTCTGGAACATACCATTATCTCAGTAGTCAGTATATTCAGATTAAAGAAGATAAGCTATTTCAGGGGTAGTTCAACTGGTTCTTCATGTAACTTTATAATTAACTTTTCATAAAAAAATACAAAATCATAGACGCCTTTTGCATCTAGTGATCTATACTTTATTTCTGTATACCTTAACCTTCAACCACACTGTTTCAGTTTTCTTCTGCTTATGTTTTCTTTTCTCAGGTGTTTCTCCTGTTTTGAATGAATGAATTTCATACAAACATAATCTTTTCTTCTACCTGCCCTCCCGCCACCCCGCTGTGTGCTAAAAGTCCTTTAGGTTTTCCATTTCTTGAAGATCTTTACTGTAGGAAGAGTGTTGATCTGGTAAAGGAAAATATTTTAACAGTTCAGATTGAGAATGGCCTGCAACATTAACTGGTATTCCTTAGTGAAACTAAATGAACTACCCAAGAAACATCTTGTATTTTTTCTTTTGTGTGTGTGTGTGTGTGTGTTCGGAAAGAAAGAAAGCAGCCCCGTTTTGGACTGCTATTGTAACTATTAATGGTGTATTAATCAGTCTGTATATTTACTCTAGTATTCTTTTACAGTTAGAAGCAAAAGCTATATATTACAATTTAGGTTTAGACTCTGTAAAGTCTAAACAAGACTATAGTGCAGTCCTCAGCTATGTACAGAATGACTTGCTTCTCAAAGCAGTTTTCAACAGTATTTTCTTACGGGCTGATGTGTTAGACCTTTCGGCAACAGAACTGTTGACCTTAGACAGACTTTTCTATTGGCAAAGCACTCCTGTCCTGTGCTAGTCTGAACAGAAAAGAGACAAAGACATACTTTTTATCCCACTGGTAATCATCAGCTGGCCAGTTCTCATACACTGAAATGGGAAGCTTGCCACTGAATTAAGTAGGACCATAATACCTTCAGTGGGACCAGTACGGTACAGCACTTACGCTGCAAAACATGTGGTTTTGAGTATAAATACTCTAGCATCTTTGGGATTGGGATTTGGGATAACGACAAAATTTTAAAGCCAAATGACATGAATCTGAAGTGATTAATTGGAAGGTGCTTTTTTGCATGTTGGGTCTTGAGAACTTAATGCAAAGAAGTTGGTTATTATCCATATCCATAGCCTCAACAGCAAGAGAACCTGATGGGAAGGGGGTATCAACAGTAAAAATAAAGCTTAATGCAAGAGTGAAAGATAGAATGGTTGAAAATGCATTAGTTTTGAAATACACTTACCATATGTAATGAACTTACTGTGCCTGGAAAGAATCTGGTAATGTCCTGTAACTCAAGCAATATTTTGTTTCTAGAGCAATTGTCTGCATCTGGAGTCATACGACTTTGAGATACAGTTCTGCAAATGGCACCAGACATACTGCCTGCCATCATTAGCATAGATGTTTATGAGATATCTTATGAAAGGGAAAGTATATACATTAGAGTTTTGATAAGTCTCTTAACATTTTGTGCCTTAACTTGAATACTACTTACTGCAAAGGTGCTTCATGGTGAAATTTATTTCATTGCTAATTGTAAAGCTCTGGAGGGAATAAAGTTCCTGCAGGGAATATATTATGTACTTCAAATTTGGTTTTCATGAAATTAAGTTATTTCAGCCACTAAATGAGATAAGGAGATCTTATTATCTAATCCATTTTCCATGCTTTCTGTAAAATGATACTCTCATATTCTAGCATCCTCTATTAGCACATGCCAGTATACAGTATTTGTGATTAAAATAAGAGTTGCACATTAATGTTTTTTTTAAATGAAAGTCTAAGAGATGTTAATAGCATTCTCATGAATATTGGTGTGCCTGAACATGAATATGGATTTAAGGATTTTGTCATATGAAAACTAACAGTGGCTGATAATAAAGGGACTGTGAAAATATTCTCTAAAAAATATTTTGAATCAGTATTCCCTGCAGCAGACAACATTCAAGCAGTATGTCTCATGATGAAATATTGTTAGCAGCTCTTGAGCTTAAAATAACATTTTGAAATCAGTTTAGAGATGCAAATTTACAACAAATAAAGGAGTTAGAACACTGGCAGAGAATTTAGAAGATAAACATTGTTAGGGACACAGCTATATCACTTGTGATCATATGAAAATTTTTATAATTTAAGTATTAGCAATTAACTCCATGATTTCCTTCATGTAGTGCTAATTAGGTTAATTAATGCACTTTAAAATGTACAATTTTTTTAATTGCTCTTAATTTTTTTTTGAAAAAAAATTTATACAGGATTAAAGGCTTCTGTGCAAAAAAGTTACAATACATACTATATCGTAATATGGAGAAGAGAGGATATTTCAGGTCTTGGACTGGACATGCAAGAATATGTCAGAGGAGGACAGTTTTTCTGTTGTCTCAGTTACTTTATATACAAGGGATCTGCTTACAGTAAACTTCTGTTACAATGCTTAGGTGTGTGTTGGGTTCCGTGGCTGTCCCAAATAAGTTGTGAGAGACGTGAGTGCCCCATGGATACTTCTGACATTTCTCTTCAGAAACCAAATCTGCAATTTTTTCATTTAAGTTTACAAAGTGCTGCAGCCCAAAGCTATGCTGTTCTGTATGTTTATAGTGATGGACTTGTGAAACCCCACACAAGGACTTCTATATTTTATTACTTATGGTGTATATTATTTATTGGGTGCATCCCTATATGTGTCAGTCTATGCGTTAGACTATCTCTCTCACATGTACAGCTTACCAAAGGCATTACTTATAAACTATGTAATTACAATATCTGGATTAAAATAACTGGGTTTTTTACCTTTTGTCCTTGGTCCTCTTGCCTGTTCTCTGCTGGAGTTAAACAACAAAGACATTTCTTTGTACAGACGATGATGTACTCCAAACTGTGAAGAAAAGATTTAAGGAATCACTTCTTAAATAAACTGAAATTAGGCACAGTGAGTTCAAACCATAAGGATATTTCAGAATAATTATTAGTATCTGAAGAGGCCATTAGAATCTTTATGTAAACTTAACCTGAACATTTTAATTAATATACCTATAATATCCTTTTTATGATTAGGTATCCTAGCAAATCTGTTGTGTAGTTATTTCCTGAATACTGAACTGAAGAGACAGGAAATACTACACAGAAAGAGAAACTACTTTTTTTTTTCTTTTTTTTTTTTTTAATTAATGTTTGCAAAATCAAACATTCCTCTAGAAACATTGTAGTGGTAATACCAGTTGATAACTCCTGCTTATTTGCTTCTGCCTCATCTCTACTCTTAAGTCTTTCCTGCTGTGCTTCATATTTTACTTTTGATTAGATATTTTCTGTCTTTACAAAATTGGCCATTAATAGAAGCTTAAATAATTTTGGCCTCCTCAAAAGGTTTACTTCTATGGAAGTTTTACAACAGTCATGATGAGCAGAGAAAATTCTGATATTTTTCTGCTTCTGCTAATTCAGTTTAGTAGCATTGGTTGCTTAGTTTTAGATATATTGATTATCTGAATAATTAATAATTTGAATTAATTGCTCTCTGTGTGACCATCCTTTAATTCAAAACTAGCACATGTCTACCAAGAGAGTTGTCTTTCTCAACATGGATTTAAACCAGCCTCAGTACTGAAGTGTCTAATGCTGACCTTATCCAGGAAAATGCTTTTCTTTGTCCATTGTTTTATGGGGACGAGCTCAAAGTCTAATCAGACAAACATGAATTTTTTAGCAGCTACCCAGTCCAGTGCTTAAAGTAACTGCTGACAGGCTCACTTCAGGATTTACATTTAGACTGCATATGCTGGCCTGTGACTTTCAATGGGTTGCATTTCCTTAGGCTGAAAAGTGCAGTATTGTGGTGAGTTGGTTATGGCAAAACTTGTTTACATGGGTTATTTTTGATCATTTCATGGTCTTCCTCTGCAAACTATAGTTTCAGTGGGTGTGGGGCCTACAACCTACTCTCATTTTGGGTCATGATAATTACCTTTAACATAACCAGACTGGCTGCCACATTCTGTTTGAAGGATTCAAGACAATGATGAAGAGGCATGAGGAGTCTATTTTATGCCTGGAGACAGTAGAAGCATATTCTGTCAGGAATTTGGGGGTCAGTCTGAGTTTGGATCTTGCCTTCCGTGGTTATATTGCTGTCACAATGAGTGTGGGTTTTCCATGTCAAAAAAGTCATAGGTAGGATTAAGTGTTCACTGTGTTACATTTAACAGTCTTGTAGTTTCTTCTGTGTACTGGTTGCATTACTGATCATATTCTATTTACTAAAACATTCCTTCCTAGAAGATAATGGTAGGTTACAGGACAATTGAGATTACTGCTTATGCTTTCTAGCCAGAGTTGCATGTGTGTGGTCACACGGATTAGTTCATTCTGGGGTTTGGAAGGCCTTTTCTGTGCTGATGGTAGATAAATGCCTAGAAAACACAAAAACGGGGAGAGCATAGGATCTTTCACTTGTAAAAGCCTTTGCAAGATAATGATTTTTGAAAACAGTATGAGCTTATAATTGAATTTAAAAGAACAAAACCAGAAAAATCCAGAACTGAATCATCATGGTGGGACAGCTTCACTGTAAATTATAGGATGGGAGGCAATCTAAGATCCAGTGTGAACACTCCTGAAGTAGTAAAGGGGAT
Organism: Athene cunicularia; assembly: GCF_003259725.1. Lineage (NCBI taxonomy): Eukaryota > Metazoa > Chordata > Aves > Strigiformes > Strigidae > Athene > Athene cunicularia. The sequence continues at coordinate 7,158,224 of NW_020799112.1, forward strand.
TTCACTTATGATCTCATACAGTGCTGCCTGAAGTCTCTTCAGGTTATGTTTGTATTTGACCTTTGGAGTTCAGCCTGTCTTTGAGGATAATGCATGTGTAGATAATTTACGAAGAGAATGAAGTCTGTCACAAGTTTGTTTCTAATGCAAAAGGATTAAAAACTAATAGGAGACAGAATATTAAGACAGGCAAAAATGTGCAATAGCTATATTTCTAATGCTTCTTACCTGAAGTTTGTTACTAAGATGTCTTGTTCTTTATGCACACACACCTACATTTACATATCCTTTGATTTACTGTCCTTTAAATAGTTTCAAATTGATTTTCTTCAGGGAGAGTTTCTTTCACTAAATAAATGTTCATCTTATTGTAGCCAACATGTATTACTTGGCTAGGGTGATCACTTACTAAACCCCTTGAAGTTGTTAAGACTTTGGATGAAATTCAACCCTGGTGTTAATGAATTCAACTCCACTGAATTCAAGTTCCACAAGAGTCTTACCTCGTCTAATGACCTGTAGTTGAACCAGAATATATCTAGGACATTATTCTTTGCTGACCATATATTTTTTTTCTATACTGGTGTTTTTTTAAATAATTACATTTTAGAGTTTCTGGCAAGGTTATCTTATTATAGTAAATTCCAAGGTGACCTTTTCCCTTCTGACTTCATTAAACAGCCAGCTAATATCTAACACTCTATATAGTAGTCTTTAGGGTTCCGGGTGCATTTTGAAAACATACAGAAGAAATGCTTTCACAAAAGCCAGTTTGTTCTATTTTATATATTAAATGGAAGAGCTTACATAAAGGCAAAAAGGCAGACCATGTTACTCGACTGGGTGATGGAAAGTACTCTTTCCCCTTGTCTAGGGAAAGTTGTTAAGCCTTGATGGCTGATTGAGGAGATCTGCTGACAGATAGCCCTAAGGTGGGGTGCTGAGCAAGTAGCCTGGGCGCCTGGCCTGGGGGACTGGTGGCTTTCTGTCTGGCCTGAATCTCAAGGAGAGTTTTCTGTGTTGCTGCTTTTCTAGGTAAAAAGCATCTTGTCCTTTTTCCTATTTTCTGTCTGCATCTTCAAAAAGAATATATTTATTTCCAGCACGTGGGCTAGGCTTTTTGGCTCATGCCTGCTCATTGATGACAGTGGTTATGACCGGTTTTGGAACTCATAGAAACCATATTTTCCTTTCCTGTTTATTCTAGTTCTGTCATCATTCGACAGAGGTGGTGTTGTGGTCTTTTTTACCATTTGTTTGTAAGCAATGCTCTTATAAAAACAACTATTGCTACAGCAGTGCACCAACTGAAGCCTGCTGTTGCTTTGATGATCTGCCCTGCAAATACATCATCTGAACAACAGCCAGCAGCAATGAATCCCACTGAGGTGCTTGTTTCATAAGTTCTGTATTAAAGAAATGATTTTTTTCCTTCTCTTGAAATATGGAAAGGTTGTTTTGAAAGGAAGGGAAAGGGATAAAGAGAAGTATGCAAAATAGTGAGAGGAAACTCAGAAAGGCTGGTGATTCAGTTTGACTTGTAAAGCACCCAGCAGTTTGGTTACTTATATAATATTGCAAACCCCCTTGTCCTGGAAACCTCTGGAGAACTGACTTTTCGAGATTTTCAGTATTTCCTGATTCTTGTCAGGCCCCAAAAATCTTTAATTTCAGCCTTTTTCACAGTGTTTTGATTATAATTCTGTTTCCAGTAATGGACAGAACCAAAGAACTTGAATGCATTAAAATCGAAAGAGATGGACTGGTTTTATTAATCTGAACCAAATTAATGTGAACTTCTTGGATCTTAAAGCATTAGATTATTTTTGTCTTCTAGTTGATGACCAAACCATCAAGTAGTTTGCATGGAAATACTAATCTGAATGTTGGTTTTAGCACACACAGTTTGGAATATCCACTGGTGATTTGTTCAAGGCTTCTCAAAAAATCTAAGCTCTTCTGAACAGCGTGTGTTAATGGAGCATCTTATGATGCATACATTTCATGCCACTGGCCAAGTAACATGGGTTTCCCTCTCACTAAGGCAGCTGACTTTCTGCTCTCCGTTCTTCCTTTGTCTCTAAGATGGCCAACAAGGGACCATTGGAAATGTCACATACTCTTTGGAAGCCATTAGCTTTGTGAGTTGATCAAAGTCCCTCATATGTAATCTGTTGCTCAGTTGTCTTTTTACCTGGAGTAAACACTACTTTGCCTAAGGTGTTCTTTTTTAAAGTTATGGTCAAGGTATAGTGATCTTACCTTGCTAGTCATGGGTCCAATACAATATTTCTCTTCTTACAAATTTTAATACAAATAAATTTTGTACTCTGACCTAGCTATACATAAAGAATGACCAGTGTCAGTTCAAATTTATAAACTATCCATAGGCAAATTCCCAAATCACATGAAGATACATTTCTTCTTTTTCTTGCCAAGAGGAGAGGTTGTTACTAATTTAAATAGTTGTTTGAATGCTACACACTAAAACTTAAGAAAAAATGGTTGGGAACCTGGTTTCAATTGTTGTAGGTATTTCTGTACAGCATTCTTTGATTCCCTAATCTTATTTCATTCTGAGCAAAATTCTCTTTTGGATAGCAAGAAACATTTCTTTGCTCCTTAAGCATCCCTTGATCTAGTCAGATAGAATGTATTCTTACATCTATGTCTGATTCTGTAAAAGAAACATATTTTTACCTTTTTTTTTTTTCCTGTTGCTTCTCTTATTTCCCTTTGAACTTCTCAGTTTCAACGTTTTTGTTTCTTACCCTTTTAAAAATCTCTTTTAGTAAAATAATCACCCAGTAGAAATTCTACATGATTAGTGGCTTCATGGTTGAATCCAATAAAGAGATTTCATCTGCAGAGAATATTTTTATATTGCAGCATTAAATTCCAGAAGAAATCCAAGTCTTTTCTAATACACAAATATATGGGGATTTTAAACTTGATTTATAGACTGTGTGATTAAGTTAGTCAAGGGAGATTAAACTTTATCCTTTATTTCTTAACTTGCAGTGTCTTTGTTTTCTGTTCAATATTACTTCAAACACTTTTTGTGTCAGAAAAATTTATGTGCTTAGAAGCCTTATAGACCCAATCTTCCTTTCATATTTGTACCCATGGCAGCAGTAGTTAATCCATGGTCATGGCTCCGTTTATTTTATATATTTGTGTTATAATCAAGCTGTTATAATTCTGAAAATTTTGGTAGTGTGACTGAGAGTTCTAGGTGAATTGAATATCTGCTGTGAGATTATGAACTTATTTTTAGTGAGCTACTTAGCAGAGGTTACGAGCTTGCACTGCTAATCTAGCCTGAGATAGAAAAATTGAGTATCTGTTGCCCACCAGTAACTTGCTAATAAAGGGATTTATTAAGGGCATGATAGTCCAGCTGCTGATAACCTGCATTAAGCGCTTCATACCTCAGTCCACCTCATTCATTTACACTCACCTACACCCACACTTCTACCAAAGAAAATAATACACAGCTTTGAGTCAGCATGCAGTCAGTTGGTGTCAGTGATTGCTGCGGCATGAGGCTAGAGCTCTTTCCTTCACACCTATAAAACTCTTTTATCTGTAGCTGGTACAGAGCAAGGAACATCTGAATGTAACTTAAAATAAGGGTTCTGTGTAGCAGTTTCACTGAAATTATGGGAGGTAACCCTCAGGGAGGAGCAAGAGCAGGGCTGTTCTGTTGAGCAGGAGGACTCTAACCAAAACATGACAATTTTTAAATGATAAGCAATAATAGAGCTTTGGAAGAGGTAAATTTTTATTGGCAAAAAAGAGGCCCCATCATTTGTCTTGTAAATTGCTTGTAAGAACCTAAGGCAACAACGTCTTGGTGTGTAATGTGTCTGCAGATGTTGAGTCAGACTGCAGAATAAAGATTCTTTCAATAAGTGGAATTACAAGTTTACTGTTGAGTTTTTGTCATAACACTTCATCATTCTCTTTTAGGTTCATATTCCAGATGAGGGGGGGGATTGATTTTTCCTTAAGGTCTAGCAGAGCTAGAAGAAGCGGTTATATTTCCAGAACGGTAGTTTCTTCTGATTTTTTTTCTTACCAAATACTTTTTCTTTCCTTCCCCAAGCCTAATTAATGCAGGGGAAGGGCAAGCCGTGGGGATTGGTTTGAGCTTAAATTTACCTTATAAACAGACAATACCTTTCTTCAGTTGTCTTCTGCCAAAAAAATTGTGTTAAGAGATCATAACTTTCCAACATTATCAGTTTCTGTTGCATTTTTAACAAAATGGACTTTTGAAAAAAATGTCTCCAATCTGTGAGTTGAAAAAAGCATGTAATCTTAAGAACGTGGCCGTTTCTTCAGACTGTATCTATTGATACAGTGAGAAATTAATTTTTCCTATAACCATTGTCTCTCTTAATAGCCTATTATAGTTCATTCTTAACACTTTTGAGATTCTAGTTCAAAACAGTTCCCCATGGATTGTTTTGAAACTGTTTGTACAGTCCTGATGAGCAACAGACCTAGTTTGTTGTTAGCTACCAGTGGTTAGTCCTATTGTATTGTCAGGTATTGTACGTTGAAACTGAAAAGTTTGTCAGTTATTTATAAGCAAAGGTTCACTGGTTTATGAACGAAACAGAGCATTCCTTCACCATGCCTCTTAACGTGGGCTCAATTCTGAGCAGTCGTGCAGAAGACAAACTTTGGAGAACAACAAAGGAAAATACAGGATTTTATTCCATTCTGTTTGTTTGTGAAGAATTGACGGGTATTTGTAATTTGGTACGTTGCCATGAACCATGTAGATATTTAAAGATAAAAATGGTAAATTCTATTAATGTGTTTAGAATAACCTTGAATTACCTTGTACTGATGGTGGCCCTTTGGAGTGCTTCTTTATAACAAACTGCATGTGATAGTTCCTGTGTCAGGAGAGGCGTGTACCTGGAACCCAGGGAGAAGTCTCTCCGATGACCATACAACAAACAGAAGTCGTGTTTTCACACGCTATTTAGGATGGGGCAGCTTGCATCTTTGTTCTTTGCCTTTATTTGTCTTCAGTTAACAGACTGTGAAATGAGCATACTAACAAGTAGAACACAGTGTTACTGTAAAAATAAACCCAGACAATTATTTCAGAGATTCAAACACTTAAGAAAACAAAGAATTCAAACACTTAAGAAAGTCACAGTGTGACTTTCTGTATGCACCTTGGAAGTTTAATGTTATTTTGGATTTATTGAGAATCAGGTGAGTCTGACGCCTTAGGATGTTTGATACTCTATCCTGCCAGAGTCCTGTTCCTGACTTAGATTTTGTTGGCTGAAGTTGAAAGTTAAACAGCAAAACAAAGCAAATAAGGAATCTTATAATTCACTCTTCTCTGTTGTTGTTCAGTGTAGAATGTCCTGTGTCTTGGGCATCTCCATCTCCAGTGCATACACTATTGAAGCAAAGGTGAAATCAAATGAAACGGTTTTGTTCCCACCTTGGAATGTCTCTAAAGATTCAGGGGGAAGAAATAGGGGAGTGTGGAATGGGATGGAAGCATCTTGCTTTTTTTTCAGTATCATCCCTAATACAGATTAAGCAATAGCAATTTAACATTTTTGTGGAGATGAAATGATGAAGGCTTTTATCAGCCTGTTATCTTCATCACTCCTTTTAAGCAGAAAACAGGGGTAGTGTGGTCAGGATTCCTGTGAAGTCCAACCAAAATCAAGTAAGTTGGAACCCAGCTAGGCTCCAGAATTAGTTAGATGCATCTCCATTGTCCTTAATTCTGCAGGTGCTGATGAGTACTTTCTGATGAAGCTTAGAGACCCTCAACTCTCCTTAGTGTTAAAGCTTAATAAATTGTCTGTTAGACTGTAAGGTAAGAATCTAAAACTGAGAGTGCTGCATGTTAAAGCAAAGGAGTACAGTGACAGAGTAAATACAACATTACTGTGTCATGAAAGCCTAAAATTTTCTTTAGTATTTTCTTAGTATATTTTGTGTATACATTTGAAGACACAGTTTTTCCTCATGAATTTACTGTCATTAGTCATGGACTAATGCTTCTTTCTGTGCCATTTTCTTTTACGAACTTTGAATTTCCAGCATGTCTTAGAGGTAGAATGAATTAACCAGCCTGAACTGTAAGCACTGACTGTAACATCTGCTCATACGCGAGTCACCTGTTGCTCCTTCATTCTGGTATACCTGCGTCTTAAAATCAGTACAACATTGTATATGTAGAGTCAAATTCTTGCTGGATTTAGATTTTAACAATAACTAATAACTGTTACGCATTGCCACCTCCTTGTGCTTTTTCTTCCCTCCTCCAGTATAAAGCAGCCACCCTATGGCTTTCTTCCCTTGAAAACTGAAAAACAGCTTTTAATGTCTGAGTTGCAGTTTTCAGGTCTTGTTTTTCTCTCCTGGTAAGGCAGTTCAGTACCACCACTTGCAAGGGTGAAACGTCTACTCTCCGTAGTGGTGCAGAATACGGAAGAGTGGAATTCTTTAGGCCTGCATATGTGCTGACTCTGGCAACTTAAAACCTTGAAAATACACTATGTACATGAGGTTTTCAAGCAAATGTTTAATGTTAATGGTAATGTGTTTAATTAGTGTAAAGTAGTTAAGAGTCTGAAGTACAGGTTCTGTTTCGGCATGTCTGCGTCAGATATATTATACTAATATTTTGTGAAGTATTGGGTTTCACAATGGAGGTGAAAGTGAGGGTGCTACCAGAGGCATTATATATTTGCATTCTCAGCAGAAGCGATGGTGGATTCAAGTTAAATATTGATTTTGAACCTCTTGACTGTCATGATGCTTTCTCAGGGTCCAAACCAATATAAGAAAAAAATCCTAGAACTGATCTTCTGAGGGAATGCAGTAATGGGCCAGACCTTTCATCTGGTGCATGGTTTAGCATATATAGTGCCTTTGAGTATAAGCAGAGCCACCTATGTTTCTCATTCTTTGAAAGGCTCCCAGACTTTAATAGATCATTAAGATGTTCCAAAAGTATTTCAAGACACTGCTTTTTAAAATTAATAATAAATAGCAATGTAGCTGTTTAGCACTTAAAATCCATTCAGCGTGGTAAATAGTTCCAGAGGGAATGTGGGAACAGTGACTGAAACTTCTTGCTGTGCAAGGCTGCCCTCCTTCACCTTCTCTCGGTGGTGTTTTCTGCTGAAGACCACTGGTGTATGGGTTTGTATTTCATGCTTCCATCCAGAATTTGGCTGTTGAAACAAAAGCCCCTTGGTTCTTTGAGAAAATCATCACAGAAAGTGCTTCTTATCTTCAAAGTGTTTTTCTGACATTAATTAATTGGATGCTCACGATCCTGTGAGCGGGATAAGGAGCAGCCTGAAAATGCACATTAAGCGCTCCTACTGCAATGAACTGTATTAAACACATTTGGAGCCTAGCTGGATAAAGTGTTTTTTCTACTGCCCAAATAACTTTAAATGTGTTCAGAAAGAAGTGCACAAAAATTAAAAATGCTTTTGAACTTTCGGCAGACTTTTATGCCTACGTGCTTGTGGATGTAAAAAAGCTGCTGTTCAAACAAGCAGGGGCAGATCCTCAGTGGGTTGTAAATTACAATGGTGCCATTGATTTCACTGGAACTCTGCTGCCTTAGACAAGCTGAAAGGCCTGGCTCTTTGCTTGCGAAGTAAAGCAATATGTAGTAACACCTGATTTGAATAAAGAGCTTTAAAACCTACTACTAATAATGGTAATAATACCTTTAATGAAGATATACTTGCAAACACATGGAATAGATTTTGTGTGAGCAGAGTCAAGAGAAAGACACATTAAATGAATGGAAAAGAAAGGCAAAACAAAATAAAGTCATTGGTATTTGTGGATATATTCTAGTATGAAAATGGAAAATATTTTATCTCTCCACTGAATTACCAGAAATTCCTTTCTCTCTCAAGTGACCATTATCCTAAACTGTATCTGACAGTAAGTCATTGTAAAGGGAACCAATTTGTGTTTTGGTATTTAGGGTGGGGTTTGTTTCTGTCTTCACTGAAGTTAATCAGGATATGCTGTTAACCACTGAAATTACTGTGTGGATTTTTGAAAGGATTATAAATGAAAAATATGCAGTGTTGAAATTCACTGAACTTGGAATATAGGCATATCAATATTGCCCAGAAAGATCTTTAATATTTCACATTGTCAATTCATGGTCAGATATTTTCCCTAGAGGATATGTACCTTAAATAACATACGCATGATATTTAGTTTGAAAGTAAAATAATTAAGTAGGCTGTGAACTTGGAAACACCAAAACAGGGATTGATTAGAAGAAGACAGATAAATGTGCCATAGTGAAGACTGTGGATAGTATTTGTCTGCCAATTCAAATGAGAAAATGTTACCTTCGCTATCGGATTTATGGTATCTACCTATGTAGGGTAGACAGAAATGTACCTAAGAGATGGCAGAAAATCTCTTGAATAAGTTATTAATCTGTTATATATGGTATGTTATGTGAAGCTGAGGTTGCAGTAACATAATTGTCTTCTTTGGTCATTGGCAACCAGGGTGACAGCAGGGATTTTTGTAGTCAGCTCAGGGTGCAGCAATATTTCTTTGAACAGGTTTTAACATGGAAATGTTGGTGGCTTCCAGGCCTATATATATGCATGCACAAAAAAAATGCATGAATTAAGAGCCTACAGTACTGGGGCAATAGAAGATCTTCATTCTATAGAAATCTAATCCAATTGTGTTTCGTGCTTTTTTCTGTTGCTTTTAATATTCCTGCCCTGTCCGAGTAAGCATTAGAAACCATTATTGGTTTTCGATCAGCACGTTAAAGATCTTACACTGTTTACAGCCTCAGTTGCTGAATAAAGTGCTGAGCTTCCTGCTGTACTCCAAACTGAGAGTGATGATAGAAGTCTGTCTCCCAGAGTGATTAACATTTAGCTCAGTTTTGATGAGACAGGCACCTAGCATCTGTTTTTTCTGGAAGGTTATAACTGAAAAAAGGTGTTACGAAGTCTTATGGCCTTTCTCTTCAGGATGCACATAGAAGTGGGAAGAAACATTGTGTTTTCATCATGTATTTGAGAAAAGTATTGAACAGCTCCTTTGACCAAAAAGAAAACTCCATTAGCTGATCAGCAGGGCAGCAATAGTGAGCTTCAGAGAATGTCGCTGTTCAGAGAATAGTATTTGCTTGCTTTTTGGCTCCGTGTGTGTTATGCCAGTAAAAGCATTTATATGTGTTGCTCAGCCAGTACATTATTTATATTGCAGTGGTTTGGAGTATTATTCCATGCCTTTTTTTAACCTTGGCTTCTTTTGTTCTTTCGTTTGTTTGGTTGGTTGGTTGTTTTTGTTTTGGTTTTGAGTTGTGGTTTGGGTTTTTCTTTTGAGCAGAAGAAACTGTCCATGCAGATGCACACAACAATTTTATTGGCTTGAGTGGAAAAGACATATTTGTTGGGTAGGCGGGTTATGCTTTCTTTGGATGAGGTGGGCAGGGTCTGTGTTTTAGTTTAGGGTTTTTTTGGCATCTAGTATAGAAACAAAAATGAGTAAATAAAAAAGAAATAAAAGGGATAGAGAAAGAAAAGAAGATGCTAATTGAAAGGCAGTACAATGGAAAATACCAAAACCCATTCAAACAAAACCTCACTCTACCAGTGTGTTCTTTAAAATGCTTTGGAGAGTTTTAAACTGAATTTATGTGTCTATCAAAAATCATCAAAGTAGTATCCATGGATTGCTTGAATTGTAATATTCATCTCTTGATAAAGACTTTTTTTCGTTCAGTTAGTTTGTTTAAACTTATTTGTGTGTTTTTGGAAATGTAGAGTGACTTTAGCTTTATTGAGTGACTGTTTCTCTAATTCAGTTGCTCTATGTTACATAATAACTATACAAGCTCTGCAAACTTTGGCAGTTGCTACCAGTCGGGCTGTGCAGTACATAAAGCAATTGCACACCACATGGATAGCCTCTAAAGGATCCTAAAGGCTCTACTAAGTTTATGTAGTTGACCCTATTTGGCTTTCTTCTCTCCAAATAAAATGTTCTTAGTTTTTTGATCAGTAGTTAGACCATTTCTGTATTTCATTAGTCAGTAATAAGAATAAATTGGAATATGCATCATAGACTTCCAGTTTAACAATTGAAATTAAACAAAGGCCACACAAAGGTCTTGGTTAGTGAATTAAGAGACATAAAGAAAAGTAGTTTTAAAAAGTTTGTTAGTTTACTTGAGCTTTAGTTCCTGGTTGTCAACAAGTTTTCAGTGATGTTTTATTGTTAATATTCATAGTGTAATAGTAGGGTAGCTATTGAACTAGTACTTACATGTTTAACTATTGGAATCAAGGCTATGGAGCATAGAAAGGCTGGGGGTGGAATGGATGTGTTGGGTGAAATCCTCTCCATCTTGACCATGAGGGGTGCTTTGCCAGTGACCTCCATTCTATAAGGGGGTCACCTGACAAACTTCATTTTCCGTGCTCTGTATGCAGAGGTCAGCCTGAGTGAAAAAGGGCACTGAGCAGAACGACATCCTTGATTCTGGGTCACTTGAGTTATAAATTATACTGGAGGAGGAAAGAAGGAAAGGAAGGGAGATTGTTCAGCAGTAATTACAGTTCAGTACAGCAGAGTTTCTCCCAAGGCATGTTGTTTCCCACTTTAAAGCAAACAGTCAGCATACTTTCACCCTTGCGTTACATTACAGAAGAGAATGGAGTTGGACTTTGTGCTGGCAGTGGCTCCCTGATACAGCATGAATATTCTCCAAGACAGTTTATTCTCCACTTTGATCTCGTTTTGTTCCCAGCAGGATTCTAGACTGAGCCAATATATTAGAGCAACACTCAATCCCAAGATGGCACTTAAAGTCAGATTTGTTTGCAGAATTACCCTACAAAGCATTTATGGATCATGGTTTATGCAGATAAACATCTTACCTACCAAAAAAGTGGTAGCTTGCTCTGTTAATGTATTAGGATATGGGAGGGGATCTCTTAAGGTATTCACCCAGTGGAATACGATGTGCATAGAAGTATCTATGACTTTGATTTATGACTTGGCAGTGGCCTGTGAATGTAACCACTTTAAATTATTGCAATCATTATGGTCTAGCCCACAAAGAACTGGATTAAGATGATTGATTTCTCTGTATTTTCCCTCTCCCTGATAAAACTATTTTTTTACTTGGATCAGATTGAAATAGGTCATATGAAGTTAAAGACTTTGTATTCTTGTAGGAATCTATACTATGTAGTATCATGAAATGTTTTGGTGGACATATTTAGCGTGTTGCCATTGCAGTAATTATTTAGTTTGTGTTTATAACAAAGCCAGTTTAAATTACTTTTGGGAAGGTAGATATTTAACAAGCTCTTTACTCATAGCATTCATAAAAAGACACACATAGTCATCTCAAATATAGAAAAAATGTTCCCAGCCGAGTATAAAACTAGATGTATTAGATGTACTTTTACAAAAAATTAAATTCATTGTTAATTTAAACTGTGAAAAATACTGTCTGAAATGCAGAAAAAATAGATGAATTATATAATTTTTGGTTTAAAAGAAAATTAAGGCTATAGCTAATCACTATAGTGATAGTTCATAGTTCTGAACTGTTCGTAGTGATAGTTTCATAGTTCTGAAAAAGTGATACTGGAAAAATTCCATTAAAGGAAGAAGATAGAGCTTATCAAACTATATGAATCAAAGACAAAGACAAGGATTCTTCTTTTCTGAGGTGTAATTGTAAAGGACAAGTAAGAAATTTGCTTCTGAAGTGTTGAATATTTAATGTTCAGCATGATAAATTCATTGTGGTCATATTTTAGGAGCATAAACTTGTCCTGTTGTTGCTACTGAGATTCCCCTAGCTCCTCTGAAAAATCTGGGCCTGTATTATTCTATGTATATAACAATTTTTGCTCAGTGCATTGATCAGGAGACCTATGGAACTGGAAGCAGATCTAGAAGATCAAACTTGAGAAATACCAACAACTGTCTGCAGAACAGTTTGCAAGAGATCTATTTGCACAGTGTAGGTAGGAGAAGATAAATAACTTCTTGTTAAAAGAAGGGAAAAAATAACTTTCTTGTTATTTATATATTCTTTCCCACATAAGTTTGGAAAAACTTGAATTTAGTTCCTGATGGCAAAATAATTAAAAATTTGTCCTAGTGATACCTAACTCCATTTCTTCTATTATCTATTCAGATTCCACTGTTCTATCTCTGCTGCAGACAAAATACCACCTTTAAGTACCCAGACTTAAGTCATGTAGGGATAGACTCACAACTTGAAATCCATTATTTTTTTCCCATGTTTCCATGAAAAAGTTTGATCAGAGAAAACTTTTGTTTCATTAGCTTAGTAGGTAGCTTGGGAATAAAGAACAATGATAGAATGATAAGTGATACACTGAAATTATTTGCATTTGCAATAATCTTGTGCTTCTTTTCATTAAATAATTCAGCCATATTCTTTGTTGTTCTTGGACCTATAAAAATCATCAATAAAATGAGATTATTTCCATTTTTGTCATGTCTGTAGGTTTCTGGGCTTACCTCCAGGTATCAGTTGTGCATTTCACATGGTTTGATAGCTTTGTCATATAAAATCAGTTCAGTTTCAGAGCATCTTTTTTATGTTTAATTGTGCAGATAAACAATAACATGTGTAAGATTGCCTAGTAGAGCTCTTACAGCTGGAAAATAAGGTATGGGAAAGTAGATACTGAATTGACTTGCTGTATTTCCAGCTTTCCTCTGACCACCCAGTTTATTGTGCCAGGAATTCATCTTCTGGCAAAGTGTTCTCAGGTCAATGGAGACAGCCTTTCACTAGTGTATATATTATTTTTCTTTGCTAAGAGCCAAATACTCAGGAGGTTCTGTAATAAATTAATGTTGTTTTAAGCTGAAGACCAGGGTTTACTATGCTGTTGTCAGCTCGAAATGGAAGAGAGAGTAAGTGAAGAAGTTATTTTCAGGGCTGAACATAGACAGTGGAACTAAGTCTGTCTGGTTAGTTTGTGGCCTGTATCCTTACTGTAGCAGCCCCTGAATTAATCAAAGTTCCTGTATCCTTACCATAATGGCCACTAAATTAATCAAAGCCAATCTTCTCCCACCCATAATAACCTCTGATCTCTCCTTGGTCTCGTAACTTCAGTCTCTGTGCCAGTGACGTTCAGATCTACTTTGTGTGCTGGCCCTGGTTCTAGACACTTCATGCGCTGCGGGGCCAGCTGGCTGGCCTAGCGTTAGAGAGAGCTGTAACCAGCTTTTCGGTAAGGAAAACTATTTTAGATCTTTCCTCTCTCCTGTTGTCAGCATTTGTTCGAATGTTACTGTATTTGAGAATTCAGCACCTTTGTCAGACTGACCTGAAATCAGACACGAGGTTCAAAAACCCTCCAGAGAGTGGGAACGACATTGAGCCAGAGGAATTCATGCCTGAAGTAGAGGACCCAGCAGTGCTTTGCAGCTCACAGATCTGTGTGTTTTCAGTTACAGTACGCAACTTCACCACACAGAGTAGCCAAAATTCTTGAGAAATTCCACTTGAAATTTGAAACAGCTTAGGAATATTCATTATCTTTTTTTTCTTCGCAAGGAATTAAAGCTATTTAGCAAACAAAAGAAGCAGTTACAATTCCTTCTACTCCAGCTTTTGATTCTCATGAGATGCAGTGCTGTTTTTCTGCAGAGATATCACAATCTGCTGTTTTAACTTAGCTGTCTTAACAACTATCCAGTTCTTGGCAATTGTCGGGAGTGCAGGGGGGTACAAAACATTTTTTATTATGCCAGCTGGAGAAAAGAGTGGGGTATTTGCACATGTGTATGTCACTAATCTGGCCCTTCTGACTGAAGTAGTGTCTAGGTTAGAAGATAATTGCATTTATCCACCCATAGGATTGACGCCAAATGTGTGCTGAGTTTGTGTGCTGGGCTAACTAATGCAGAGCAGAGCTGTGCCAGAAGGCTCAGCTATCACTTTCAGAGCCATTAGCAGCCAGTCTGATCAACTCCTGAAATACAAGAACCAGATTCTAACTGAGATTATGTAACTAAGCCAAATACTATAATCTGCAGGTTCAGTGGGAGTTGCATAGCTAAAATATCACATACTAGGTTGGAAATGTATCCCTTCTGGAGACTGCTAGTCCTGAGTATTGTTTGTTATTTCTAAGTACTTGGTTTACAGCTCTTGCCAGTGAAGAGTATTTCCTGATGTTACTGAGGTATGGTAGGAAATATGTTGCTAAAAATTCAAGCCATGCTTTTTTTGTTAATTCTTGTTAAGCCTTATAAGAGCTGAATTTCTGAGACTGCCATTTAGAAACTTTAACCTTAGTTATGCCCTGCCTTCTTTAAAGAAAGATATTAAGGATGTATAAGTAAGAATGTAAAAAGACTTTTTGAAGTTCTGTATAGAAAAAAACCCCACAATTATGAGTTACATGTCTGTTATTCTGCTGATCAACTGTCCTGAACCACAGGAGTTCCCTTGAACTGCTGTATTTCCTAAACCAGAATAGATGTGCAACTGCATATACATTTAATGTAGTTTCTCTACAGATACTACATGCATGATTCTTACTTCATTCCTCTGGGTTTTAGTGCTGTCCTTTATCTTCTCCTCATTTAATTTAATTTAATTTCATTTCATTTCATTTCATTTCATTCAGTCTGCTTTTGTTCCAGCCCTTCTGTCCTTCCTCTTCAGTATTTTTGAGACAAACCTGAACAATTTGTAAATGATATACCATTGAAAACAGCAGAATATTTACACAGACTAGTGGAATTTGGAATTCGGTCATACCCTCCTACCCTTTCAACTTGAAGGAAATTTCTGTGCGATTTAATAGAGAATGAGCGTTTCATAGATTATTTCAATAGTACTTAATAAAATGTATTTGAGGTATATAAGTATAGAGAATGGCTAGAAAAAAATAAATGGAAAGCTCATCATTCTTTATCATATACTGTCATTGTGTAGTTTAATTGTATAAGTCCTTTTAGTTGAGCTCATTTACACAATTAAATTTCAAATTCAATTTACATTTTTCAGTCAGACCGAAGGTAATAAGATTCTGACACCAAAGCAAAACACTTAATTTTGTGCCAAAGTAATATTATTTGGATTCTGGGGTTTCTCTGGTTTTGTCTGCTGAGCTCTACTATCTAGAGCAGCTGTAGATAGTGTAGAAAGAGCAATCAGTTGTTTGATTTTACACTGCTTTTAACAGTGGTCTGTAGGAGAGCTTAGAATGGTAGTCAGAAAATCTAAAATGAAAAGTTAGGAGACAGCATGTCTTTCTGCACAACAAACCAATGGAAAAGTTGACAATAAATTGTCTTCTGTGAATGCAGTGCTGCAATCACTGACACATCTCTCTCTGCACATAATTCAGAATTGAAATGTAGATTGATCACAGCATACAGCTGACAAAGCATGAAAACCATTTGTAATTTAGCTTTATCAATTCATTAGTATTGGACTTGCTTGTTACATAGTCAAACACAACAGAAAAAGGTATCAAAACTGGAGAAAATTTTAAAAGAATCTTAAGTATTTTAAAATACATGTCCTTGGAAGAAATTGCATTCCCAACATCTCAGCACTTGGTGGTTGCATGAAATCCAGAAAAGGAAATTGCCCAGAAACTGAAGCAGAACTGGCAATGCTGTTTTCATTAAGCTTGCTGGATGAATTGTAGAAAAGTGGCCAAGCAAGAAGAATGGCAAAACGTAAATAAACTCTGAAGGAACTGGATTCCAGCACACTCATGTAGTATTAGTAATAAAGATTGGTTTGTGACATCTATATATAATGTAGATCTGCAGTGTGAAACTGCAGATTCAGAAAAGCCAACTTATAATCATTAATAGAGACTGAAGATAAATTTTCCATCAGCTCAACTGATTTCTCATCCACCTGTTCTAATTCACCATTAAGAAATCTATTTCCATTCTGACAGTAAAGATTATGTGCCCAGTCTTCAAATTGATGCAAATTTATTAGATCAATTTTTTTAAAAAAAACCCAAAAAATTATGGCTCTGATAATCATTAGCAAATGCATCCAGAAGATGTTAAATTAGACCTGAGACAGCAGAGCAGGAATCTCTTGTACTGGCTTTTTTTTTTTTTTTTTTTTTTTTTTTTTTTTTTTTTTTTTTTTTTTTTTTTTTTGTGACTGTCACTTTAGAAGGAATAAACCTGCCAAAGTAGAATCTCAGGACAAACATGGCAAAATCAGTTTAACGCAGTTCACTGTTTCAAATTTATTTCACATGAAGCAGGATTTCTTTTATATGGTGTAATAGCTCCACAAGTAGAATATCAGACAAACTCCTTGAGCGGGATTCTGCTGAAGAACATAATGTTGAAGTCAAGTCTACTGTTAATCTTTTAGATAAGAAAGAAAACTGCGTAAGTCTTTCTTTGGAAATGATAGTGTACTTGAGTTGTCATTTCCTTGTAACAGTATTGCAGATCTGGTATTTTTATGTCCATTTTTATCTAGTCTGTACCGTGAAAGTAATTGCTTGAATACTATTGTTATTGCACAGTATGTGTCATACTTCATTGGCAATGTTACTCTGTTCATGGATAACATGAAACAGTGTCTTTCAGAAATAAGCATGTGTCCAAGCTATTCAAAGCCAGAAGGAAAGATGTTTGTGGCATTTCTAAGAAGTAGATTTTTAAGTTCCTACTAGGTGAAAAAATTATCAAGATTTGTAAGGATAGGGGTCTACATTACAGTATTTCAGGTAACTGTATAGAAAGACAGAATCAAAATTTCAGATGCTTTACAGACCCAAATATGAAGAAGTTATCTCAAACTTAGATACATGTGCAGAAGGTTCTGGTTCCTAGGTTTTGAAAAAAACCTGGAAATACCACAGGATCCAGCTTACTCCTGGTTTCAGTTAGATTCTTAAAAACACATGAAAAGTCATATTATGCTTTTGTATTACATTTGCTTCTGGTCCTCCTCCCTGGAATAGTGAATGCATACAGAGGGGGTTTTTGTCCTGAAGTTTGTGTTAGAAAGTGCTCTTCTGCATTAGGATTAAGTAAGGTCATATAGTACTTCACAGTGGAGAGTGCCACTCTCTGGTCTGCATCCTTTCTGATACTGTTAAAGTGACCAGTAATGGCTTTGAGTTTCCAAAATGGATGAAAGTTCAGCAACACTTTGCCTCAGCTATGCAGAGTTAGAATATGCCCCATTTTTGTTATAGAACATCTCTACACTTACTCTGTCTTAGTTGCCAGTGAAGGAATCAGGTACAGTGCAAGAGATGAAGGTGTCCTACCTGCAGAGATACTGTCTTCAGATTGAGCGTATACATTCTGATACTAATTTAGGGCCCAGTCAGTGAACTGTAAACCATTTTCTAATATCCTCACCTGACTGTAGAAAATGGGTTTTGTAGGATCAGACTGTTGAAGATCATTTGATTCTTGCTGATGATAAGATTCTTAGCCCTACTATTATTTCTTGAATTAAGCTCAGAGTCCTGTGGGAGCTTTGCCATGACCTCAATAGTAGTTTGAATTCAAAAGGTCAGAGGGAAATAATACATAATTCAGTTCACAAGAAGTGTGCCAAATTTCTTCTAAATATTCTGTAAGTTGTGTTCTAATAATCAGCAAATATCTATGCTTTTGGAAAGGAGTTATTTCAGAAAATCCATTTGTACTGATGCATGTCATTATTTTACACCTCTAGGTTATTGATTTCTAGGCACTCGGCTTTTTCTCTTTATGCATCAGAGCTACTTCAAGTAGTATTCCTAGACTGTGGTCAATATGCTCTTTCTTTGTTGACCTAAAATGTATTGTGTATTCCACACTCCAAGGGTGACAGGCATGAAGACAAGCTATGTTTTTTAAAACTGAATAGGCTTTTTTAAAACAAACAAACAAACAAACAAACAAAAAGTGTGTGAATGTGTCTTCAGTTGTCGAGAGTTTTACAGTCTATACGCATTCAGAAGTAGCCAGTGGTTTTAGTAGTTAGACTTGTGGTGTGGCAGCTGGTCAGCGGGCTGTAAGCGTGTGCTGTTCAGAGTTAATGGCCAGCTGATGCAGTCCGTTTGTTGGATTGTTCCAATAAACTCCCCACTTCCAAGTCCCTCTTACTGTTACGTTCCCCACTGCCAAGTTATCCATGGTTTTATGATGAAACTGACTGACAGCTCACAGAACATTTCTTTAATCAAAAGGTATCTTTATGGTTTAGTGGTACAAGATGCATATTCTGCACTGATTTATATAAGCCATTGTTTGAATATTTTAGATTTGTCTCTGAAAGCTCCATATAATGTATTTTCATACAGGAAAAGAAATAGTGGAAGTTGCGTGGGGTTTTTTACTTTCATCGTAGCGCTCACTCAGAACCAGTCATATTATTTACTGCATCTGTTTTGGGGCACTTTCTTTAAAGATTCTGGAAAGGTGTTCTTGTTTCTAAAGAAAACTAGTTTAACCAGAATATTCTTACACTTTAATTCGACTTAAATGGCAACAGAATTTAACAAAAAAATGCTTATTGAACTAAAATACCAAAAATATGCTTCAAATATGATGTGTCAAGTAAAATTTGTGCTGAGGTGTAAAAATAAGATTTATCTTATAATTTTTTACCATGTTTTATCAATCTTTGTCTTGCATCTTGAGTGCATCTGCAGTTTGTCAAGGTTCACTGGATTAAATTACCAGCGAGACATTTGCAATTAACTTCAACAGCACAAGCCTTCACTTTGTTTCCCACTGACCACAGCTGCAAGCATGCAATCCTCTTCCTAAAAGAGAGAAACTACTCTCTGCTTCTCTCTGTTTGGGTCAGGACCAAATCAGAGACACTTAGTAATTTTCATACATGGGAAATAACTTTGATTCCATCTCTCTAAAGACTCTATGTGGTTTGTAAAGCAGTTAAGTAGGACTTAGGAACTGTTCTCCTAGACAAAAAGGGCTTAGGACAGAAAATATACTGTATTAATCTGAATATTAGTGCTGTTGCCAGTTTTGAGAGGTTTGATTTTATTATTGGTACTGTGCCTGTCCGATTTTGGGTGAAAATGTACTGCGGATAGTGAGGTACTAGGCCCACACATAAAATATTTCTCTTCAAATACGAAGTGGTTAGGAAAAGAGGAGTTATTCAGCAATAAGTTTACAAAATACATGGAACTGTTTATATGGATTGGGATGTTTCCAGTTTTCTGAAGCACAGGTGGGATGTTGTGCTGGGAATAGTGCATGTATATGCTCGGAATAGTGTATGTGTATTCTTCCTGGATCATACAAAGCTTTTAGCATCTATTTTATCAATTTGCAATGCTAGACTGGGCTTACTTTATGTTATATGAGGTGTGCTTAACATTGGGTAGACTAAAGCTGAACATGTACATAAATGAACTATCAAAACCTACATTTGATGAACATGAGGATAAATAAATTGAAAACTCTTATTTTACCTTGCACAGTGTTGCTAATTGTTGTAGAAGTTGCTTAGATAGTTGTCTTTCACATAGTTCTACAAAATTACTGCTTTTCTTACCCATTCACCAAATTCAAATCCAAATTAACAGTTTGTTCAAAAATTTCACCGTTTTTACCATAAACAATCTGCTGCCCAGAATTGTTTGACTTGAAAACTGTCTAGCACCTTCACAGTAGATTTTAAAATATAATTTATTAGATTTTAATCATTCATTCATATTAAATACTGATTGATAAAATTCATGGGGAGGTCTTTGCATGTCTACAATGTTTATGTTTGTATTTAATGCTAAGCTTTTGATTATTACCTTTATTGGAAGTACTTGAATCTTTTTAGGGCATTATTTACTGTCAGTATTCAGAAATATTTAAGTGTGGTGGTTTAGGCCCTGCCAGGACCGGAGACCACGTTGCCGTTGCCCTTCCCCCACCCTCAGACAGTCAGGCTGGAAGTGAGGTACAAACCCCAGGTTAAAATAAGAAGAAATTTAATACAACAGTAAAATAAGCAATCTGAACAACAACAGTAGCAATGATAACAACAATAAACAGTAATAACAGTAAACAAGACAGAAGGTACGCAGAGAAATACCGCAATGGTTACAGACAGCTTGCTGTGTGCTCCCCGTCCACCAAAGCCACAAAGGAAAAAAGTTCCCGTGCTCCGTGCCCAGACCTGACATCAGTAATCTGGCTGGAGATACCTTCCCCCTTCTCTGCTGGGGAAAATTAACCCTATCCTAGCTGAACCAGGACATAATGTAATCTGAATAATAAATAAAATAAAGACTGTTTTTCTCGTCATATTTTGGAGTATCTTTAAATAATGCTGTCTGGTGCTATGTAACAATTCCACCTGTGTAATGTTGACGATACCTGACACATTAACATGAGTATGCTGCAAACTGCGTATCTTATAGTGGCAGTTGCCATTTGTTCCTGTTTAATTTCTCACTTCTACTTTGTTCTTTTTGCTGTATTATGTTATTATAATAATAATGAGATCAATTAAGACGTGATATGAACTTTTGTCCTGTAAGTCAAGCTGAATGTATTTTTACACTGAGTTTAGGCAAACTTTAATTTTCACAAGCAAATGTTTCGGGCATTTCCATAATTAAGATTTAGGAAAATGCCACAAGGAGAGGTTTTTCTTGCATAATGTGAACTTACTGTGAAATCAGAAGTTCTAGAGGTCTTCAGATCTTTTTCCACTGTAGATTTAATGAATCTTGTTACTAATTAAGTAACTAAAAATACTTGGAAAACTCCTTTTTTTCAAACTTAACTTGGTAGCTGGAAGTATATTAGGATTTGTCGTGTAGAGTTATTTCTCTGATCTCTGCAGTGGATCTGTACATGTAATACTCTTTTACTGACTCACCGTTACCTCACTGTGGCTGACTCATGGTGTTTTCCTCTCATCAAGACAGTTATTTTCACACACACAGTTCATGTCAGAGAGTGAGTTATTTTATTGTTTGGGTTAATATTTATGATATCACAGGTGAATCATCTTAAGATGACCAAATTCCAGCTATTTGTTTTCAGAGTTGAGAGGGGCTAGAAAGACTTCCTGGGCAGTTTTAACCAAGTGGGACCCTGAGTCCTTAAAAATAGACAATAATTCTGGAAACAGGGAGACTACAGAGGAGCAGAAAATTAATCAGGCGGTTATCTTATGTCTAATAATATGCATATTAGCTGCTGTCATGGGAATTAGAACACATTTTTGAACACTGTCTTCAGGAGATAATGCAGTGCTATCAGCTTTTTCCAAGTTCCTCTCCATCTGCTTGAGCAGCACTAGGCACTTAGTCTAAGGTAGAAGTTTTGCGTGGAGAGGCAAATGGTTTTACTTGTATTCTATCCACACTGATTTTTTTTAAGGGGGAGTGGGGTTTTTTTGTGTAATACTGTAAATGAGATGCTGTAGTTCTAATGAGGAAATTGCCTATCTGAGAGAGTTGAGTGAAACTTAAAAACTGGAACACCAAAACTTACCTTAGCTGTTAAATGAGCTATAACTGAAGGGAAAGCAGAAAGAGGAGTGACTGATTTATGCCAGAACAGCTGGGTTAGTAAATGGTAAGGAGCAGTGCATTTTTTCTGTGTAAGATTCTTAATGTGCTGTTACATACTTAAAGATTTTATAGAAAGTTTTGATACAGGCTGGATGATGTTTTTCACAACAATAATAATTCTAGAGTCTCTTTACTTGTAGCCTAGCTTCGACATATATTAAGTTCACATCTCATATATTTTTCTAGTTCTGTGTGTTACAAACTTTTTAATAGGTTTTGAGGTTTTTTAAAATTCACCTGAGAGTATGAAGTAGTTGCTAACATTCAGAGGCTATAGCACGTTGTGAGTTTAGAACAGAGAGAGTTGGCATCACAATAAAAGGGAACTATGTAGCAATGGAATTATCTTTAAAGTAGTGGACAGGTGGATTTTATTTTTTTTAAAATTTTCTGATTTCAGTGATGTAGTTAAAATTAGGATTACAAAAGATACTCCTAAACCATCATGAGTTCATTGTTTACAGAACTTCACTCCATTGCACCATGGCATCAACTACCTTTTGATTCAAATTATCTTTCACTATTGTTTTTCTGAGTTGTAGGGGAGGGTGTATAGAATTGTTAAACAGGAAGGCAGGAGCTGTAAAACATCTTTAAATGGAGAGTTGTAAGCTAAACAGTAGGAAAAAAAATACTCTTCAGATACTTGAAATATCAGTCTTAATGTACGGCCTATTGAGATTTTGCCAGTTTTAGCCCAAGCAGAAGTGTTGATCAGAGTTTATATCCTGAAATATTCCATATCTCTGGTGCAAATATTACTGAAGGCCACTGTAAACAGCACAGTTTTATTTAAGAAGCTGATCCCAGGATGAAAGGTAGATGAAATCAGCTACAGACTGTATGAGGAATTAATGGTAAAGCTCTTCATAATCTTTTATGCTTTGGCTAAAAATATTAGCACCATAAAAATTCTTCAGGGGGCAGAGTTGAGGTGGTAGCTGCAGAGTGATCAAAACATAAAAGAGGCACGTTTTCTCTTTTTATGGGGAGGCCTCTTTCAGACCTGTCACATGATGGATTTGAAATGCAAGTTTAATGGACTCTGAGTTTCTCAGACAGCCATCTTTCTACAGCTTGATTATTAACAACTATTTAATCTTAGCCAGCTTTCTCTCTTTTTTCTGCGCCCTTGGTAATTCATTTATTTTATTTGTTTAGCAGCAATATAAGAATAATACCCAAATCATAAAGTTGAGGAAGTACTTCATATTAAAAAACAATGTAAAATCAGTCTCCAATAAATTTTGCAGAAGCATTTACTCCACAGTTGCTTGAATTAAAATGTTACAAGTGTAAATAGCATGTAAATAGTGTGAATGGATTTCATATTTAACGTGTATGTAATAGTTTCTGAGCCATAATGTTTCATCCCAGCACTATATGAGTAATAATGATGCCATTTTCATGGCTGGTGTTGTATAAAATATTTTTCAACTGATGTTCACAGTATAGACACTGTTTTGTCAATGTGTCAGAAAATGAGATCTGGGAAGTAAGCAGATATATGACAGGTCTTGGGAAAGTAAACATGTAGCATTAAGTAAAATAAAATTTCAAAATACATTAAAATATTTTTGCAGGGTCTGATCCAGAGCCATCAATGTTATTTACATTTTTTATTTCAGTTGCATGCCAAATGTACCAAGTTCTTGATTATGCCAGCTATTTTAGTGCTCTGTTGGGAATATACAGACCAACTTTGCTTTCCTTCAGAAGTGCAGAAAGGTGGGAAGTTCGCCGCTGTGACTCATGCCTTCTGAGTTTATGTGGGTGCAGCTCTGTCTAGCCACTGAGTGTTTTGCATAGGGAGAAGTAAAAGTCTGAAAATTCAAGGCTCTTTACAGGGACAGGTGGTCCAGGGGCAGTCCTACCTATTTCCTTGAAGTAAAGACTGTCAACAGTAAGGACTTCTTTCTTATAGGTTCAGAACTGGTGGTAGCCAACTGCTTTAATCCTTAACATTCCTACATCTTACATTTTGCCCAGAAGGATGAAGAAAAAATTATAGTGTAGAAAGAAGGGAATGCAATAATATAAAGTCTTTTAATTTATCTACTTTTATACTCATTTTGTACAGTTACTACCTTATTTTCCTTTTAATGAAAAAAAGATTCAATCTGTTAATTATTTTAAATAAAATTAAATATTTTAAAGTTAACTATAATAGTTAAATATTTTTCTTGCACAACGTGGGATACTAATGATAAGGACTAATGTATATTTTAAATTTTCAGGTTGCACACATGTCACTTGTTACCCCACTTTGAATAAGTAGGTTGCTGAGTCCTTAGCCTCTCTAGAGGTGTGACTGTGTCAGTTTAGTGCAGAGATGATTAATAAAGCCCATACAACTGCAGTTCAGATCTATTAGCAGTAATTAGATAATATATTAGTATTGCATACCTCTATTTCTGCATGTATTGTAAGGCAAACTAATGCAAGCTGACTTGAAATCACAAACATAACTGAAAATTCTAGTTGGTTGTTGCTTAAGAACTTATGAAGTTGCTCGCTTTGTGTAATGAACTGTTGCTTTTTTATTAACAAATAATAATGGTAAGGACTTAGAAGAGATGTAAGTACATGATGGTATCTAAGCACTATTTTCAAATTTTATCAAAAATGAAGTTATCTGCTATAAACAATTTCATCAATATTAAGTAAATTAAGACCAGTTAGCAGCAACCACTCCCATTAGGAAAAAGACTTTGAATCTTGCAACCTAACAGGGCCAGGACACCAAGAGTGTCACTGTTCCTTCACCCGGTGTGTTCTGTTCTGAGTTCTTCTGTTCTGGATTGCCTTTCAGCCGGGATATCAGCTCAGCCTTCTAGTAGGGTTACAGAACTTGCTCCGTGGATCAAGGTAGTGATCTGTCCAGTTCCCTGTATTTTGTAGTGACCAACAGTAAGGTGTTTCATAAGATACTGTGAGAATATGCAGTTGGCAGTATAAAATAATCTGCTCAAGTTACAGATCTTAGTCTAATAGATGTAGGATACTATTAAGTTCTAACCTTAAATATCAGGCTGTCCCTTTGGAACTATTTACTTTTATTAATTTTTTAAAAATATCTACCAGTCCAGTCCCTTCTCGAATCATCTTATAGCGTTCCCTATAGCGTTGCCGTCAACAGCTTCTTATTGTATTGAAGCTGATAGGCCTATATACACACATTGTGTGAAAAGTATTGGGTTTTAATTTACAGACATTTTTGTTGATTACTT
Source organism: Athene cunicularia (assembly GCF_003259725.1). Lineage (NCBI taxonomy): Eukaryota > Metazoa > Chordata > Aves > Strigiformes > Strigidae > Athene > Athene cunicularia. The sequence goes on from NW_020799112.1 coordinate 7,183,074, forward strand.
CCCCCCCCCTTTTTTTTTTTTTTTTGAATTGAAATAACTGATTTTTGATCCGTATGTCTATATTTGTCTTATCTATATCTGTGACTATGGAATTTTTTCAATACAGAAGATTTTCGTTCAACAAGAGGGCGTACTCAAAAGAAGAGTAATTAATTTGTTGACACAGTTTTTGAAATGTGGCAATAGTATTGCACTTAAAATCACTTATATAAAAGAACAATGATATTTGCAGATTGGTTCCCTATTGCTGTCTTTTTTCATCTTAATATAATGCACCTTTACATTGACATTTTGTGAGCATTTCTCACCACACGATCACACTGATGTTCTTCACCGAGAGGCCTGCAGCAAAAGCAGAAAGACTGCTTCTGTTGATTAATTCAGTTAATTCAGATGTCTGAAATACATAAGAACAATTTAAGTTCTCTAATGTGTATTACTTTGGAATTAAGGACATAAATTTAATATCCCATCATCTAGGCCATGCATGTGGGTGCAGTATAAATAGTTGTGTGTAATCCTGAGAGCATTTTAACTGAGTATCATGGTTGTTGTGACAGGACAAAGAAAGACTCTGTGGAATAACTGGATTCTCAACCCTAAATTTTTGTAAGTTCAAAGCTCGTACCTTGAATTTGCATTAAAAAGTAAATTGTCAAGCAATATACAGCCAAGGATATGAATAGATTTTGTTGTCTGTTCTAAAGTCTGTATTTAAAAGCAAATTATTTTGTAATAAAATATAAAATATTTGAGTAGAGCCTTTAGGAAAGGGGTCATGTCTTTCCTGGGTATGTAAACAGTGTCTGATGTGGTTTCAGCCTCAAGATATTACTATGTTTTAAAATACATAACTGTAATATTGCATAACATTATGCACATGTATGTGGCAGGAGTTTCTGACCTTAAGTACTTAAAATTGTAGTCACATACACAGATAAAGGAAGTAGGAACAAGAAGAAACAGAGGCACCTATAAATCCACTGACTTACCCATGATGACAAAGGGAATGCACTGCACAACTGGATATTGAATGCATATTTCATCCTTCCCTGGCTAGTATCTGATTTGCAGAGTCACTCTTCTTTCTGCAAGAGATCCTATCAGCATTTTCAGAGAGCTTGTAATTCCAAACAGTGCTGCAGATCAGGGCTTTGCAGATGTTCTGGCAAAAAAAATCATGTTCTGAAAAGGAAATGGAAATAGTAGCCAAGTGGCTTCATGAAGAATAACTGGAATATTTGACAACCCAGGATATTCATGTGTCCCTAAATTGTTTGGTGCTTCTGTATTGTATAATCTACTGATTTTCTGTATCTGTCTCTGTGTTTTGTTCTGTCTAAATCACGAAACAGTCAATTCAATGGGGAGGAAGTGGAGGAAAACCACTTCCTCGGCACCGTGTGTGTTAAATGTATGCTGCTGGCTGGCTGAGGGTCACATGACAACCTGTGAGAAACTGATGAAAAAGGTTTCCAAGCTATCTTTGATTTTTCTTTCTTTTCTTGCAGCATAAACTTACCAAGTGTTCAGACAAAGTTTTCAAAGCTTGGCCTTCTTTTCCACAACTACTAAAAGAACTGTTCTTTTCAGCAGCCACAGAGCTTTGTCTCCTGGCTTCCGAGAACACCTAACAGTATAATGCACCTTTTAGGATTTGATTTGGCCCTCATATGTGAAGGTGATTTCCTCTGATCAAAGTCCTTGTGTTTCTGTCCCCATCCTCTACAGCGCTGCGGAGTCGATCAGGACGGTCCATCATCAATGGAAACTGGGCAATTGATCGACCTGGGAGATACGAAGGTGGCGGGACAATGTTCACTTACAAACGCCCTAATGAAATCTCCAGCACTGCAGGAGAGTCGTTTTTAGCTGATGGTCCAACAAATGAAGTCCTTGATGTCTATGTAAGTTTCTTGTATTCAGATTAACCTTAGTGATGGGAAAAAATTGTTCAGTTCATTGTTAACATGCAACACTAAAATTACATTCAGTACCCATACCTTGTTCCTTTAATTTTGAAACAGTGTTTTTGATATTTTACTATTGCTTGCTATTGTTCCCATCTTGTTCCAGATCACAGGAAATTTACAGTGAAGCCTTTTTCTCTCAGACTTTATTGATCCATTAAAACAATGTTACTTGTTCAGTAAAATAGAGAGAAAGCATACAAAAGTTTTTTGTGAACTAGATTTTCTCTAGATACTTTCTGAATCAAGCAATTTTAGTGTAGTTTAATCTGACAACATCTCTCACAGAGTGATAACATCTCCATTTTCTTGAAAAGAAACATAAGTCCAAAACCTCTAGAATGTGGAATTTGAAGCAGGGGACTTTTAATAGAAAGCTATGCTAAGAGACCATAAATAATAGGTGTTTGAGAAAGGAAAAGACAAATTCTGACTAAGGGGGGAATCATTGAAAAAACGGTTTACTTCAGATGGGACAGAGTTTTATTACATCATATTTAAGTAAAATATATAACTGGGATTTATGACAATTTACTCAAAGATAAATGGTGTGTTCTGAGATTATACACTTACACATGGTAAAATACATTCATTGGAAAAAAATAGATTAAGTGGTGATAGGGTTTCTTCATCCAGCTATGGCTTTTTTGTCCTTAAATGCAACATGGGGTGGAAAAGTGAGTGTGCTGGGTTGTTTCATAGAAAAACAAATAGTAACTACCCTGATTACTCAACTGAGAAAAGTTAGATGTTGGCAAAGTTATTCCCCATCTGCTTATATGCTGTCTTAATAAAGCAATGTAAGAATTATGCAAACAATACTTCTTTCAGGATAATTTCTGATTGGTTGCAATGTAAGACTGGCAAAAGCCTATGAGATTAAAAGATTGAGCTTCTAGATTCTGCAGTTCAGACTCCATGTTTTTTAAACATACATGTTGTTGTGTAGTTACAGGATGCTCTGAGCTGAGGTTTAGTCTTAAGTTTTTATTGACAGATGCCTAATACTTAATGATCCAGAGAGAAAAGGATCAGGAAATGGATTAAACAGGTATTTCCAAAGTAATACTATAAAAACTCCTTACGCTTAAATGTATCATATTTTAATGTTTAGTTTAGTCTTGGACTCTTCTTTTTTTGCCTTTGTTGTAAATATAAGAAAGCTGGCATGATGGGCATAGCTTTATCAGTTTTGCTCTGTGGCTGATACTACAGATTGTCACATCTAATTTGACTGGACTCTTATCTGACATGTTGCTTGTAGATATGAGGCATACTACAAATTATTATGAGCTAATAGTTTAGTGTCTTTTTCAATATAGTGTGGGAAGATAAAAATGGATAGTGATAGATGAAAGAAAATCATCAGTATGACACAGCCTCTCTTGGCTTTGAAATTTGTAGCCATGCAGATGCAGATGTCTTGGTTTAGACTTTGTCTTGCCGTTTCTGAATCATTTAATTCTCTTTTCATCCATACTCACGATCTTTATGCTCTGTGTAGAAAAATAAATAGATTTACAGATGGGAACTCCAAATGGTTTCTTCCTTCCACTTTAAAAATGTAGAGGAAAAAACTCTCTAAATTACAGCAGGTTACAATTAGCAAGATAAAAAGGTGTACAAGTTTTGTCCAAGTGTGAAGTATACATTAGTACAAAGATTTAGGACCATTAACTCAAAGCAAAACTATTGTGTAATTCCAGGTATTTTCCTGCAGGAAAGCTGTGACAGTATCTTCACAGGGACTTCATCAGTTAAGCTCTTTATAACATGTGCCTGTCAGTTGTTTTGAGAAATGTGATGGAAAAACCATGGGAACCATTGGAAAGCGGTTCCTGGAAACATCTTAAGAACAGGGTCCTGGTTCTGGAAAGTGGTGGGGCAGGGGGACGACGACATACTCTTCTGCTGAAGTCAGGCTCACAGTGCTCAGTTCTCTCAGGACCAAACACAAAGATGGTGTATTTTTTGCATACCAAAGTGACATGGGAAGGACCAACCCTTACAAAAAATATTATAGGCAATGCATGATTAGATGGTTCAGAAAAGGGAATGATCTCTGAGGGACAGAGTTTAGAAGAACAGCTATTATATTTGGCAAGGAGAAAGTGATTTTGACACCAGGAAAAACAAGGGTCTGAATCCCTAGTTGATGTTACTTGGTGTGATGAATTTAGTGAAACCTTGAAGTGTAAGTGTGCTCTGCTGGCTCATAAAGCCATTGGCATGGTATGACTGTGTTCTTTTCTGCCCACGGTTTGTTAGAATCAAAGAGCTAGTGCAGGCTCTGGTGTTTGTTTCATTTTGCTTTAGGTACTTTAAGTTAAGTGTAATCTGAGGCTTGTACCAGACCAATCCCCACAAAGAGTTCAGGACTTTTAAAGCAGCAGTGTCAGCAGAATCAAAGCTAAACTACTGAAATTAGCAGCTGATGGCATCCCTGCATTTCTAGTGTGAGTATGCTCAGGAGCAATGTAATACAAGCCGGTTGGGTATGGAGCGTGCTGCTAACCATTTTAAAAAGCTTTCATAAAGTCGTATCTTGCTCAGGTCTCATTATGCCTAAATGCAGGCACACAAGAAGTGACAGTGACTTCCAGAGGCGTGCTCACGTCAGCTTGCACCGGCTTGTGCAGCAGTGTTCTGAAGCTACTCAGCTTCATTTTCACATTTAAAGGAGAAAGACCTGTGGTTCATAACCAACACTTTGATAGAGTTGTTGTGGCTAGCTGTAAAGCAGTGGGAGTCTGTCTGCACTTACGTTGCATCTTCATTCAGTTGAAAATTAATGTGGAAGGATGCAGGAGGTTGCACGGGTGCTCTTCAGCTGCTGTAGCAAATATGTGTGCCTTTGTAATCTTTTCACTTGATCTTTATTGAGCAGTGCTTGTGGTGAGAGCGGCATAATGTTAGTAATTTTAGCTAGTTGATTGTTGAGCCTTCACTGAGTGGTGCAGAGGTAGCTGCACAGTGATGAAAGGAACACTTTGATTTGTGAGATGGTACACGCAGAATAACACGTGTACTGTCGGCATGTGCTCTGTTCAAGTACAACTGAGAAACCTTAGTAAAGGCAGTGGATTAGATTTGTAGACTGGGGTCTGTGGTATCCATTTTTCTGTTTTGTTTCTTCCTTGGTTATGTTTCCTCAGGCATCTGTCAAGCTCCTTCTACCTGGGAATGTTGTGGAGACCTTAGGACTGTCTCTTCTGGTGCTGAGCCTAGTGTGAGCCCCTGCTGCCCACGCTGGCGAGAGGCGAGGCTGTAGCTGGGGCAGTCCAGAGCTGCGCCTTGGCCCAAGCGTGTCAGTTTTACATTTTTTAAAGAAGATTTAGAGAAACAGTTTATTTGCTATCACAAGCTAGCTCAGTTTGCAAACACAGTAACTTGAATTTGTTTCTAGAAGAAATCAGAAAATACTTTTTTTTTTTTTTTCCATTTTTTTTGGAGACAGTCATTAACCATTGTTTCTCTCCTGAACAATGATAAATAATGTTCATAACTGATCTGTTCAAGTACATATTTAAGCATTAGTAATGTAACAAGTGGAAGAAGTAAATATGTGGCTCTTTTTCTTTTTAGATGATACATCAGCAGCCTAACCCAGGTATACACTATGAGTATATCATTCCAGGAGACAATGTTATCAGTCCTCAGTTGCTTGCTCACAGGAGGCCAGGTAAAATGCCACTACTTCCTATTATTAAACACATTTTGTTACCCAATAAGCTAACAGAGAAATTCATACCATTAAATTTGGTGTAAATACTACCATTGATGTGGGAAAGGTGCAGAATTTCAACCTACATGTTGGAAGAGAAGTCTGCATAGATTTGGTAACTTCAGTGAATTAATGCTGACAGGGATTATTTATACTGTAGCAGGGAATCTGGTCACATATTTCTACATTCAGTTATTTTGCTGTTAAAATGTTAACCATGGCTTTGCACGAGCTGGAGGTTGTAACCACGTCTCAGAAATGAAACAGAAAATGATTTTTCTCTTCAGACCTTGAGATAATTTAAAACAACCCTTTGCAGTTTCTCTTTCCTCTCCCAACTGGAGAGGATCAAACACGTAACTGTTGCCTTTCCAAGCTAGAATCTGGACAGCTCTTGCTCCTGACTGAGCTGTGGATATGTGCTGTGTGTACTGATACGAAGTTCTGAGGAACAGTAGAAAAATTGCAGGCGAGTTGGGTCCTACATTTAATGTTCATGACTTGCTTTGACAAATTTCTAAGTGTGTTTGCAGTCTTTTCATAATGAGGAGCAGCTGTGCAGTGACATGGGGAGACACAGAATACAGAGCATGGTACAAAAAAAAAGCTTTAGGAAATTTTGACACTGGGTACATTAACTCTACAGTGTGTTTGGAGATAATCTTAAGTTTTTTATGTATTTGCTGGCTGATACTTGGTTATCTTAGTTTAAAATAACACAATTTTTGCTGAATGCTATTAGAAGGTCTCTGCGTAGGAGATTAAAGCTGCTTTCAAGTTTAATGATGCTCCAGTTGTGATTATTAGTGGATGAAAACAGAGAATATTTGCAAGTGAGGTTCATTATTTTACTTTTTTGTTATTGTCCATCATCAGGGGAGCCCTTGAATGGCCAGTTAGGAATGCCAGAAAGTACAAATCAAGAGGATAAGGATTTGCATAGGGAGACAGACACTCTCACTGGACAGTCAACTGGAACTTTTCCAGCTATTCAGCCAGGAAGATTTTCTTCTCATCAGCCAGAAAACCAGGTACCTGCTGTGCAACCACCAAGACAAAACCGAGAACACAACTGGAAACAGACTGGAAAAACTGAGTGCACTACCACATGTGGGAAAGGTAAGTGCTTCATACACCAATGCACAGAAAATAGATGGCACATGGGAAGGTTCCAGTGTAGCAGAGGAGAAGCATGGAGGGAAAAAACACTGTGGCTGTTCAGCAGCTCTTGTATGTGCCAAAGCATTACTGGACCAGGTGTTTTCTGTTATCTTACAAGCAAAAGACATATCAGTACTATTATGTGTGATTATATTTAAATCAGTAGAAACAACAACATTTAAAATATGAAAGACAAAGCATTTAAATTAAAAGGAAATATATGGCATTTGCCCCTGAAAGGAAATATTTCAGGATTTTGTGGCAAACTGATCTGTCTCACACCCTTGATACACAGCTGCTTTCCTCAACATTCTTTGGCATCCTTTATCCTTCCATTTGGCCTCTCCAGCTTTGTCAGATACACCCTCCATGCTTTTTGTGTCTTTGTCAACAGTTTTCTGATCTTTATGGGAAGGTTTCACAAGGATTCCATCAGCCATATCTTTGCCTCATTGGAAGTTACTGGAACAGCAATAATGTGACTTCAGAAAAATGAGGTTTTCATAGGTGAGAAGTGGGAAGGAAGAGGGATGGAAAAGGAATGGTAATTAGCTTTTGGGATGTGATGGATACACGACTTGGAGCTTGCCAGATTAATCTTTGCTGTAAAACATTCACAGTGACCACAGATTCAGCAATGCATAGCAAAAACAATTCTTTGAAAGAATAAGTTTTTGTGATAGCAAAAGTGAAATCTTTTATACTATACACAGTCACCCATCTCCATACCTAAAAAATAGCAGAGCTTTGAAATAAAGATGTACTAGGGAGGGAACTCTGCTGACTGTCTCCAGCTCATACACACTGAGAACATTTACATCCTAATTAGTTTGAGAGGACACTTTGCGAATTTGGTCCAAGGCCAGATGAGTGTTCATGTTATAGCTACAGAGAGAGATAAAAAAATCCTGCAATATTGATACTAGTCAAAATCGCTTCCCAGTATACTGATAAAACTTTTCTCCTTGGAAAGATTACTGCAGAAGTGTTAGAGCTAAAATACAGTCTATAAAGGTCAGAAGACTTTCTTGAAGTCTGCCTTCTTGTGGAGAAAAGGAGGGAATTTAAACCAGAATTATTTTTGTTGGCATTTAAATACACTATGTGTCTTTAACACAAGCCGTATGGGCAGAATCCTCAATTGTACCTGGTTATTGTTTAGCAGCAATCAGTGAGTATCACCTGCTGAGTATCTGAATTATCATATAATAATAATAATAATATCTGGTGAATTTTAGTATCCAAATCAGGTAATTTATGATGCAGTTGCAGGAACACATTATGATAAATTTATTCTTCTTTTACATTGTAGAAGTCCTGGTTCTATTTCCCATGGACCTTATGAATATTTGAGCATAGTTCTTGCCATTTCTTCAGTGATCTAGTAGATATTGGCAGGGGTATTAATCTGAGTCAAAATGCTGATAGCAAAATTGTAGGTAAACAGAATTCAAAGGATATCTTCCAGCATCCTAATCAGCTTAAATTTAATGGATAAAATTTTACAAGGTATAGGTAACTGTCAAAAATGAGTATCTCTTTTCCTGTTATTTGGAGAATGTGTGTGTGTTCTTTTGAAGTTAAATTCAAAAGAAACTGGACCTTGAGAGCAGGATCCTGACATTGTTGAGGCTGTATGAACATTCCTTGTTACCTTCATGTGAGAAGCTCATGTAAATCTCTTGATGCCTCCAAGGCATTTCAAGTCAAAGTAGGTTATATAGGCTGATAAAAAAATAGAATTAAAAATTCAGAAAGAAATTTTGTACTGTTCAAGGTTTTGTTTTCATTTTTGTATGATTCAATATAGGACACTTATTTTTTTTCTTTTTTCCCATGTTTTCCTTTTTTCTGCTACTTTATTTCTTTATGCAGGAATGTAGCTGATACATAGTCTTTAATTTTTTTCCCCAAATGAACCTGTCAAAACTAACTAAATAGGAAATTTTAACTGGGAAGAAGGAAGAAAAATTACTTTTGTACTACCTAAGGAAAAAGGGAGGATAAATTAAGTTTTGATGACAGGCTGTGAGATTTCAAAGCACTTTTCAGTAAAACTTTACCTTGGGGAAAAAAAAATTATAATTCTTTTTAAAAGTGATTATAATATTATAATTCTTTCTAAATGCTTCCCATGAGTCTGCCATCAACTCTTGTCCCAGATTTCCATTGAAAATGACCGAGAAAATACATCTGCTAGAATTCGGACAGTGTGGAAACTGCTACCACATGCTATCAGGGACGTGAAGTAGCACATCATCCCTCTCTGTTATCCAGAGGGAAGTGTGTGGGGCACTGCAAATCCCTCCAGTCCTGGAGCCACAGGATCTCCGTCCAAATTTTGTCTGATCTTACAGACAGAGTACCTCACTTCATCTTTGAGCACCACCTGTGCCTTAAAACTGTTATCTACCTCTTGGAAATGACTTGGGATGTGTAATTCATTATCAGTCACGACAGCATGTTTGTTACTTTCCTAAAGAAGAATTAGAAAAGAGGTCAAAGAGTGCAAACTGCTGAGTTTTTCCTTAGATTTCAGAAGATGTAATAGCTTTTTTCTGAAGTATTAGTGTAAATTAGCTGGTGAGATACAAAGTCTTACTTTTGATGGAATTAAATTCTTGACTAAATATAGCTTTAGTGGGAATTGTAATTTTAAATTTTCTGTACTGAAATTGTAGTGTGCCAGCCAACAGTGACCATTAACTACAGCCACCCTTATTTTAATTAAAGTCATAAATTCATAATTAGAATTAGTACAGATCTCTGGTGTGGTATTTTTTTGAATACATGACTGAATGTATTGATCTCCTTTCTTTCTATTTCCTGATCACAAGTATAAGTTACCTATTGGTTGCATGATGTTCCTTCAATTTCCTTATTGATTTTAGTAAACCCATGATGAGGTGTTTGAATTGTTAATTACAAAATATGATAATACAATTAAAAAAATTATTTAACTGTTACTATTGATTCTGTAAAGGCTTTGAGATCCAGGAGGTAAAAAATGTGCCCCAGGAGCTAATTATTCGCAGATCTTAAAGAAAGACTTCAAGTTCAAGTGAATAACTAGAAATGGAAAGGGGGAGAAAACTCCTCTTCAGTTCAGTGGCCTAAGACTTGTAGCGTCAATAATCTTATGAATCAGTGTTGCTGACAGTGCAGGCTTCAGTAAACCCACGCTCGAGGTACATAAACTTTAACTGTTAAACCTAGCCCTTTTCTACACTTTTTAGATGCAAATATCAACAAAGATGCAGCTGAGTTTTCAGTTCAAATTGCCTAGGTCTTCTAGGCAAGATGGGTCTTCTTTTTGCCTTTAACTCAGAGGGATGGCAGTTTGGTTTTTGTAAATGTGCAGATGTGTGTTTTGACCTACAGAACAGAGAACTCTTTTGCAGAAAGATGAAACTATTTTACTGATAACTTGTGCCCTGCTTCTTCCTATCTTGACAGTAACATGGAAAAAAACCCACTTTTCTGTAATCTTTCTGATGCTTGGTCTGCAGACCGTGTTGTACAGAGTGCATTCCTGAGCTAAAGTAGTAGCTTTCCTGGATAAATGTTGATGTTTCAGACAAGAGGAGTGTGAGTGTGAGCAATACAAGTTCTGTTGAAAAAGTGATTGCTAAACCACATGAATTTTGTTTATTAATTCTATTTCTGATTGCAAACACTGAGAATTAGGCATTTATGACACTGTCCTCAGGTTTTACACTATATTTCCCCAAAATCTGAAGTATATTGTTAATATCAAGGTCAGTCAGTATAGTTTTACTTTAAAAATACAGCCTTATTCAGAATGAACACACATCATCCATGCATTTCAAAGGCAAAATGACAAACGTGAAATCTGAGAAGGGAAGCAGTCCAGGAAAAGGAGGAAAGCATTCCAGGAAAAGTCTGTGGGAAGAAGTGTAAACTGTGTATCTGCTTGTCTGGTTGAATAGCATTCCACTGGTGCCTATTTCATTCTGTGGAAGAAAGTTAGTTCATTTTTGTGGTTTCTTTCTCTGCATAATTATGACTGTCTGCACTAAACAGACTTCAATACCAGTAAATAATTAGTCATTTGGAGTTACTTGTTACAGGGTAGCCTAAAATAACTAAAATCACCCAAGTCAGTGGGTCTAGCTTCAAGTGATTGAACCGGCAGTTGTGGGTTCTACCTTGACCACTTCTCTTTGGCTGATCCCTGTTTCTCTTGTAACCAAATGGCTCCTGTTACCATAGAGGTGTCCTGTGCCATTGCTGTACCACAGTGGGAAGAGAGGTTGCTGCCACTTTACATAGCATAAACGTGAAAGAGAGAAAATCTGCAGATTTTTGTTCTACTTCCTAGAAAGAACTAAAAGGAAAATTTCTCCTTGCCTTCCTTTTGCTGTTTAGGTACTTGCAGAGTTACCTTTCACATCCCTTGCCAGATTCAACTGTCAATGTGCTTTGCCCTTCCTAACCCCAACCCTGCACAGTCAGACAGCATCTCTGTACTCCTCTGGGATCAGCTGCCCCTGCTTACACCTCTTGTGCTTCCTTTTCATGTCTAAGTTTAGTTAGGAGCTCCTTGCTTATCCACACAGGCCTCCTGCCGCCTCTGCTTGATTTCCTACTTTTTGAGGCTGACCTTTGTTGAGCTTGGAGGAGGTGGTCTTTGAATATCAACCAACTCTCCTGGACCCATCTTCTCTCTAGGGCTTTATCCCATGGGATTCTTCCAAGCAGATCTCTGAAGCCGTTTGAGTCTGCTCTCTGAAATTCAGGGTTGTAGTCCTGCTTTTTGCCCTGCTCCCTCCTCTTGGAATCCTGAACTCTACCATTTCATGGTCACTACAGCAAAAGCTGCCCCTGATTTTCACATCCCTGACTTTTTTTTCCTTGATTTTATGTATCAGGCCTAGCACAGCACTCTTCCTGGTTGGCCCTTTGATCACCTGTGTCAGGAAACCTGTTAATGTACTCGAATTTTTCACTTACCAAATACAAGTAGGCATGCTCTTTCTCATCATTTTGGTGGTCAAATTGCAGTAGTAATAGCGAGTTCTGTCTTTCTACTCTAGCATGAAAATTATTTAAAGACCAAGCATTAAATACAGGGAGTAGTCATTTTAAGCGAGTGTCTAGTCTACTGTAATGTTTGACCTGTAAGCCTTATTGTAAGAATCTTTTCAAAAACAGGTAAGGTGGATAATATTCTCATGTGTTTACTCACCACATAACCTAGTAGGGAGGCTCAGTCTCTTTCCACAAGCACACCAGAATGATTGCTAAAATTTTCTTCCTCTCAAGCCTGTGTTACAGTGTCTGCTTAGCTGCATTTTTTAAAATTGCCTGAAAACTTAATGTTTGTACTCTTTGTGCTATAAAGATCTCATGCAGACCAAGGAGCATGTATTCTCAGGCTTTCCTAAAATGCCATGCTGTACTTTTTATATACTAAGGACTTTGCTTAATACTACAAAGTAAACAGTATAGTATTCGGTTCTCACATTTGGAAATTTTGGATAAAATCTTAGTCTATATTTCCTGTTGTTAAGTTATGCTTTTCCTTTCTGCATCAGTGTTGGGTTATGTTATGACTGCAGAGTCTTTTGCAATGCATTGCCTAATTTTCTTCTTTATTTCAGGGTCACAGTACCCAGTTTTCCACTGTGTCAACAGAATCACTCATGAGGAGGTATCTGAGAGTTACTGTGACAGCAGCACCAAACCTATTCCAGAAGAGGAGGCCTGCAACCTCTTCCCATGTCCAGCTTTGTAAGATACTACAATTTAAATCAAGTGAAATAAGCCGATGTCACTAAGGTTTTGCATGTGAAAGAGGCTATTCTAAGCAGGAAACCAGTTTGAACTTCTGAGTACTATGCACTTGTGTCATAAAGTGTAGTGGATATTTTTGCCTTAGTTGCTAGTGGTCTTCTCCCCCTTCACAGGGAGCGGTAGCATTCAGAGAAGACAAAAGGGAACTTGGCAACAAGTGAGTGTCATAATTTCTCAAATTTGGTGTGACTGTTCAGGCGTGCACACTATACATTGTCTCTCTGTGTACATTCTTTTCAAATGACAGATTTCTGCATATACCTGTTTAAAGGAGAGGCTCTAGATTACATCACTCCACATTGGATCAGTGTGCTGTAGTACCCACCTGCTCATTCCATGGTATCATATTTAAAGATGAGGATGATAGTGCTCACAACAGCCGCCTCATAAACATCACCTCTCTTTCCTGGAATTCAGTAATTCTTCAACTTGAAGACTGAATTCTGAAGTAGTAGTCCTTGTTTCCAGCATGCTACTACAACCAACTCAGTTTGATTTCCTTCTGAAAAGATACTTTCCATCAGGAGACTGTGACTTACAATTGGCTAAAGAGAGTCTTTTAAATAATGAATAAAAGTCAATTAATCTAGGGTGTATACCAAGAAGAGAAAACGGTTAAACCCAGTTGCCATTGTAGCAACTTCATTTCACATCAGCAGCTGTATTTTCCATCTCTCTTGTAGTAGCATTCTTCAGTTCTCTTCTGAGCAGCAAGTGGCCACTCCTTATCCCACCAAGTTTCTAGTGGAGTAAGTGCTGTCACAGTGTTCAATATGCCTGACGAGCGATTTCCTAGTGCGTATTAGATGCACAGGAGCTTCTGAAGCCATTTACTTGGGGAGGTCTTCTCTCACTAAGCATTTTTCTCACCTTTTTCTTTCTAACAACTCATATTAATTCAGCTTCATTTGTTTACACAGGATAATGGCAAAAATATAAACAAATATATATAAATATTTATTTAAAAGAATACAGAGATTTCACTTGCTCTCCACAAGAGTTCTGAAATAAAATGTGTGAACAATTCAGATACTTCCCTGATTTGTGTATGTCTTCATGCTTGAAATTAAAATTGAAAGGGAAAAATGACATGTTTATACAAAAATGGTTAAATAAATACAGTGAAAACTTGGAATGAGAAGAATGTATCTAGGAATTTTTTTAATCTCTAAAATTAAATGTATTCATTGCTTATCATTTGCTATTTCAGTTTTACTGATGAATGAATGCCTGGATGTGTTATGTGGGGTTTTTGTGGTATTGTCCTTTTTTAGAGCCTTTGCTGCAGAAAAATTTTATGCAATACATCTTAAATTTTTGGGAAGTGCCATTAGAGCAATAATATATATTATAGATAGATACTTCAAAAACCACAATATTATTACTGGCTTAATTAATGTTTGTAATATGTCTTGAAACCATGAATTGTGCAATCTCTACACATGCTTATTATTATCAGGCATTACAGGTAGATTGGTTATATGTATATAACATTGTCTTCATAAAGGATTAAGTTATGCATGCAGGGGTTTAAGGGATATTTTATAAGATTCTGTTCTAGCATTTAGAATCATGTCATTTGAGTTCTGTTAAGATCAGTATTAGATAAATCTTTCCTGAAAAAATATGTCTGGTTTTGTTGTTTTTTTTTTAATCTTTAGTTGGGATATAGGGGAGTGGTCTGAGTGCAGCAAAACATGTGGCCTTGGTATGCAGCATCGACAGATCTTATGCCGACAAATGTATGCCAATCGGACATTGACCGTTCAGCAGTACCGCTGTCATCACCTGGAGAAACCAGAGACAACCAGCACTTGTCAGCTGAAGATCTGCAGTGAATGGCAGATTAGGACAGAGTGGACTTCAGTAAGTATGATTGAGTAATATGGAGCATAAAACCTCAGAAAAGAATAAGAATTTTCTTCCAGGTATCACTAATCGAACATGAAATTTGCTTTTGTTTAAAACAGGGAAGTGGAATGTGCAAAGCCTTGGAAATAGGTGAATCTTAGTTCAAGAAGAGCTTGCTCAGTTATGACCATTAAAGTTTACTATTCATAACCAAAAAGAATCTGAAAAAAAGTGATTGAATAGTCCAAACCACACAGATGTGTGTGTACAGAAGTACACAGGCTTTCTGAAGAATGCTTTTCTTTAACTTCTATATGAAGCAGAGTTGGGAGAGTCCTGAGAGGTTTGCCTGTGATGGCAAACACTGCTTTTTCTCATAGCATATAGAGTTAAATTCCAGGAGATATTTGACCTTATGTATATATTAAGGGTAGAGTCAATAATTGCCGTTACTGTAGTTGGATGGGGCTATGCCAAGACTTTCAGATAAATGTGGACAGTAGTTGTGAGCTTTAATTTCTGTGTTGCTTACGAAAGGTTTAGTCAATCTGGCAACCATCCTAGACACTTTCATGACCATTGCATGCAGGAGGAATTACCTGGTGTATTAGGTGTCGTGATGAACAAATCTCAGTTAGCCATGATGCAAAGCAAAAAAATTGTAGAGTTGCTGAATTATGTGAGTGGATAAACCATGAAAAAATCCAGCTTAAACTCTGAACTTAAACCTTCTTTTTCCTTTCTGCTGAAGTGCTTTCTTGTTCCTAATTCCTCCAGCCTGTGCTAGAATACATGTCAAAGCACACAGTGACAGTAGCAGCACAGCTCTCCACCCGCACAGTCACAGAAGGCCAGAGAGTCTTGCAGCAGGCTTCGTGTGGCTTTATAGCAGGTCTTCCCCCGTGGTAAAGCCTATGTGAGTTCACTCCCTCAGCTGCTGCATTTCTGAGCCTGATGGTGGCATTGTTAACTTCCTAATCACAAAGTATCTGTGATACGTTGATATATTCCCAATAAAAAATTAAAAATACCTAGCCAGACAAATGTAAAGATATGTTGGTTGGTTAATTAATTATTCATGATGAATGAAAATCCATCTGGAGTTAAAGGACAGTAAAATTCATATTAAAGGTAAAGTTTTGATTATTTTATTGTGTTGATGATCAGAAAGGGGAGCTGGTTTTGTGTGGTTGCATTTTAAGAAGTATTTCAGTGTACAGAGCCTTTAGAGGTTTACTGCATATGGTGAATCAAGCTAAACAAATGCTTTAGAAATTGTAGCTGGTTGAATATAAGCATAATTTCAATAAAATTTTGGTATTAATTTCCTCTTGGAAGTAAAATTAAAGTTCTTGGCATGAGGAAGACCCATCATAAAGAAAGGAGCAATTGAGTTTGCCAACTGGTTTCAGAAGAACATTTATTTTTGTTTGTGCTTACTAGGGTACAGTTACATTTTCACTTTGGAGACAGGTCTGTGACCTTATAAATAAGCCCGGTTTAAGATTTTAATGTGCTTACCATTTTTTATGACATACAAATGTCAAAAACTGTGGTCTAAATTTGATGAGAAAAAACAGCTTTGTGGCAATTTTAGCTTGGGTTAGCAGACTTGACTCTGGACAAATCGCCCCCTTTTTGACCTAAGGAATGGGGTATTTGTTTTTTTCAGTATTTTGCTATTTAATGGCCTCACACATCTAGCCTGGGTTTTGAGCAGTGTTCTAGAGTGAGCAGTTGAACAAATAGCTGCAGTCTGAAGATGAAGACTGTGAGTTATCTTGCTGTAGGGAATATATTTAATATAATAAATAACTTTGATGTATAAATATAGTAGATATGATTAAGTATTTGAAAGCAAAAAAACTCCAATGAGTCTGCCTTTGGAAGCTCTGATCTCCCTCGTGTGCAGATACTGCATATTATCTTTAATCTTCAAATTCCCAGAGATTTTCCCCTTTAATTCTAGAGTGTTTCTAGGACTCATCAAAACATTTCATGCATACACAGCAGAAAATTATGTTCCCCTCTTGCTTCATGATCTGGATGCTTCACATCATCAGGGAGCGTTCTCTGAGCTTGAAGAAAAGAGAGCAGGAGAAGGCAGCCTTTACTTGTAAGAGAGATTCAGAAGTTGTGTTTGTTTGCATTTTTCTTGCTTCATATCTGCTTATAGGTCAAGATCAAAATTATGCAGAATATGTCAGCCTGCTATAAAAACACCAGCAGTTCATTACAGCATGGCCTGTTGAAGATATAGTTTAATTTTATGTTTTCCAAATGTATCTACATAGTATACTGCAGAATACTACAGACTGAGAATTTCATTTAAAACTATTAATGTGCTTTTGTTGCCTATTCCTAACAATCTAGAGTTCTATAGCTTCTGTGGATGTCTTAGCAGGAATGAATAACTGTACGTCCCAGCTCCCTGATAAACCACTGCAGTTTTAGCTGAGTCCTGATTCAACCTCCCTTTTGTTACAGTGTTCAGTGCCTTGTGGAGTGGGGCAGAGGACCCGAGATGTGAAATGTGTCAGCAACCTTGGAGACATTGTTGATGATGAAGAATGCAACATGAAGCTGCGGCCAAATGATATTGAGAACTGTGACATGGGTCCCTGTGCTAAGAGCTGGTTCCTTACAGAGTGGAGCGACAGGGTAAGGCTTCTCATTATCTCTGTGCTGCCAAATCTTCTAAAATACCTCAGGTGCATCAGAATTAAAAAATACACATCGGTACAGCCATAAAAAGAGTGATCTTATTTTCCATGTTTATCCTTGATCTGTGAAACAGGCAAAAGCAAACAAAAAAATAATGATCCCAAGGGCATTGTGAGTTTGTGTTAGATACAAGAATGCATAGAAAGGGCAAGTGTGTGGGTACATGGCCAAACACCTGGATTTAGAATTTTCTCTGTGTCTGAATGTCCCAAAATATTGAGTGTGCTGAGATTTATTATTCTGCCTTTGCTTAGGCCTGTGGCTCAAGATTCAGACTCTAAAAGTTTCCCTACTGTTTTTTTAAGGGATGGAGGTTTGAGGCCTGATGTCTGGGTTTAAGTTTAAGCCATAAAACAATTATCCTATAGCTGTGAAAAGAGGGGAACAACTTCATAAACTCAGGCAAGGTTGATTCACACTTTTGTACTTTGTGAACATGGATGTAATTTTTTTATTACAATGAGTCGGTTTCTCCCCATGAAAACAATAAGACCAGTGGTGATTTACCCTGTTTCATGATCGGGCTCTGAGTTGGTGTTAAGTAGTGATGTTTATATGCTTTTGTTAAAAGGCTTTCAAACATGGGCTAAGAAAAGCCTGGTATTTTGGTCCCTCTTGTGGATGCTTGCGTATCAATTTCATCTGTAGACGAGCCTTCAGTCTGTAAAATCCTGACAGCATGTCCCTTTTCTTTGACTGGTTGTTTTAGCAGGCAAATGATATAATTTATCATTGAAGCTGTAAGATTACATTCATAACTTAACAGATTCATTATGTAGATCATTTTGTGATAGTATCTCTGAAAGCTGGGAATGTCTGGCTCATAGGTTATACATTAGCTTGGACACTCAGAAGATTTTCCCCATGTTTTAAATGCAGAGAAGGAGGAGGAACTTCACAAGTAGGACAGGTACCTTAGTATGTCACATAATTTTTAAAAGGCTGATCACACTGTTTCTACAGTTGAAGGCCAGCCATATTTTAAGCCATCAGACAACTCAAACAGATTTTACAAAGAAAATAAAAAAATTATACACAATCAGTCTTTGTTGTTGTCATTTGAACTTTTTTTTCAAGCTGTTATTCACTCAGTGTATGCTTTCACATAGCATGGACAGAAAGTTACCAAGTATTAGTGCAAATGTCAAAGTTTTTATTGTAGGGGGAATGATGGTAGCTTTTTTTTTTTTTTTAAGCTTGTAGATGTTCTTCATACAGTGCTATTAAAGCTGTATTTTACAAGTAAGAGAGAAAAATGCATTCTATCCTTAAAGACATCTTTCTTGAAAAAGTTGGCCCAGCTACTATCAGCTAGTGCAGTTCCACCACATAAAGCACATACATTCCAATGAAGGCTCTAGAATCAATGTTTTCTTCATTATTCTATATTGACATTTTGTCCTCTGCAGAATTAAAAGTAGGTTTTGTAGCTGAAGGTTATGACTGTAGAATGTTGTTATGCTTATTTATATGTATTAAATGAGACATAAAAGTGAAGCAGGTAACGTGGAAAATGTTGGAGTTTTTCTTACCACAGACATTTTAGGGTCAGAAAGTAAAGAATGTATTTTGTTACCTTCTCAGCTTATATAAGTGTACAAATTAATTTCTTCCAAATGCTTGCTACTGTAGTTGGCATTATTCACCATCACTTCTGCCAGCAGTGGGTTTGGAGTTTGATTCACAAAGAGATTGGAAGGAATAGCTTATTTCAGGAGAAAAGTAGATTCAGGCTATAATGTGCAGAATCTTCTAAAGTTCAGACATACCTTGCAACTTTGGATGTTCAGAGACATTTGGTGACAGTAATTCCAGTGGAAGCCAGTGGAATAGTAGTTAATAGCTCTGCAAAGTCAGGCCTTTGGCCATTAGCTTTCTTACTGTGCCTTTCAAGTGTGGGTTTTTTAGGATCAGAAATCTTTCCCTCTTTGTAGAGGAGTGTGTTTCTATTGAAAGACAAGAGGATAATTCTGTCATGGAATGGAAATGGGCACTCCCAGGTATATGGACTTTGCATGTGTAATTTCCCCAAACAATTCTTTTAAAAGTACTTTAAGCCAAGCCACACTTCAGCAATAAGCAGAGATCAGCGATGGGCAGCCACAAATGTTTCAGATAAGCAGCCAAAAGTTCAAATGCTTAAAGAAAGCTTGTTCAAACCTCTTGAGTCTGCAAAACTGTGGTGGAAATCTCACAAGAACAGACCTTCTTTGTGAGATTTATTACATGCCTACTTCAAGTCCCAGCTGGAAATACCACAGAACAGTCTTTCCCATTGTATTTTGACATTTCAGCCGTGGCTAGAAATAAAAGGTAAAAGAACTTATCATAACTTTTGAGAACGGTGGAACTTTGAAATGGTTGAGTTCAAACTTGGTTACAGCCATAAGAGAAGGCCTGGCCTGTACTTTCCTGAACCCATTTTGCAAACACTTAATGTGTACTGCTGCACATGCAGCAAGTAGAGAATTCCGGAGGCCTGTCAGAGATTGGCTAGGCACATACTTTCTCTTTCAGCAAGGGATATATCAAACTTCCATGTCCGGATTTATGTGATGCATGGGGCATTACAATATAGCCTTGGTTAATTAGCGAAACATCAAGAAAAAAGCACAGTAACATAAACATTCCAATTGTCTTTGCTGCCAACAGATGTTAAATTTCAGGATTTGATAACCGCGATATATGTTTGTGCAGAATTTGACAAGGGTATTCTTTAACACGGGGAGAGAAAGAGATGAATGGTCATGTCTGAGTTCTAAGAAAAGGACGAAATCTAGTTTAGGATTGGTTGAAAGATTTTGGAGGTTTCTTATTTCACTGAAACCTTGCAAAGTTTTAGTTGATGAAAAATCATGCTAGTTTTCTTCATTTTCATTAATAATTGCTGTGGTTCTGAATTGGAAGATTATATCATTAAATTTCAATAAATGTAACTTCCACCACACATCATACGTGCACTTAAAAACCCGCAGAGTACATACAGACTTGAGTGTAGGAGTTGTGTCTCCTTCCCAGGGTGGGCCTTATGTAGCTTTACTCTGTAAGTAACACTTGGCTGCCTTCTCACCCTGTTCTCCCATCTTTTTTTCCCCAAAAATATAATTATGTATTTTATGGCCCACCTGTTTTCCCCCCATGGCATTGACTTTCCTGGATTCAGTTTCTTTCTACAGAGGCTGATTCTTTATACATACAATTAATTCTAAGTAATTAAAACAACCTTCATGTTGCTAAAACAATACAGTTCTTGATTTGAGTTATTTTGATAAACAGGTATCAGTGTTGATTGTATGTATGTAACACAGACACTTTACCTGCAAAGCTTATGAGCTGTATGGCTACCGTGTGCACACTGGTGGAGCATGTAAAGGAAGGAAGGAAGGAAAACAATTCATCCTTCAGTAACAAACACTTTCTGAAAAGTATATGCTCAGTTATTTGTCTGTGAAGTAGATCTAAACACCGTATTCTGATATCTCCCAGGCTCAATCTAGAAGGAAAGAGAAATTTTTACAGATATCAATGGGAGACATTATAGGTTAAAAGTCTCTAGCAGCAAGGTGAGACTCATCTTACTTTATATGTGCCTGTCCTTACATTTATTGCTCTATCTTGAGTATAAATAAGAGAATCAACTTAACTTTCATGGCTTTGTCTTCTACATGATCTTTAATCCCTTTTGATTATAGAGTCTGGACAAACTTTTGTGATATTTTTACATGCATTTGTAGAAAGATGGCTTCCTGTCTCATAATTCTTTTAAGATGTCATACTGCATTAAAATGGCAGAGTTCCACCAAACTGCATCCATTAATCAGTAGAGTAAAGCTGGTGAACCTTACTGAACTTAGCAACAAAATTGGATTGATGGGAGCAGATGAGATTCTTACAAACATTTCACATGACTGATTCTTTGACAGCTCTAATTGCAGGAAAGTTTACTTCTCCTATGGGTCAGAAGCGGGAAACTGCATTCTACTGATTTACAGCAATGGGAGACTCACCAGTGTTTCCTTCCAACTAACTGGAGCATTCCCTTCTTGCATTTTTGTTTATTCCTCATTGCCATCTCCTCTGTTCATTTGTTTCCCATTTTATGTTTAGAGCATACTTAGAAAAGAAGCCAAAATACAAACAATTCTTAGATGTTAATGAGATTCTGAGGCCAAAATAAAATCTTGTGAAGAAAGAAAAAATGCTTCACATCAGGGAACAAAATCAAAACAGATCAAACACATGCTCTGGATTTCACTCTTCATTAAAAGGAGTAACAGCAATGCTTCTGTAATATCTTCCATTAAAGAACTGTAGTAAAAATCCTCACAATCCTAAAGCATTACCTAACAGGTACAGGTGGATTTGTTGACCAATCAGATGTGGAACCATCAAGGAATATTGTAGTTCACACTCTTCTTCCACTGTTTTTATTTAAATTGGAATAGCGCTCCTGGATCCAGGGAAAAAAAAAAAAAAAAGGAAAAGAGACCACCGTGCAGTTTGTGCAGGTGTTTGTTATTTTTGACTATCACCGTGTATTTGTTTTCAGTATAAAATGAAAACAAGATAAAATACCCCTTTCCATTGATTTCATGTGAGAATCATACGGAAATAGAAGTTTTGCATTCTTCGTGTAGAAATATGTAACTCACTTCATAATTTGCAATGAAGCAGAGCCAGGAGAGTTTTGAAGAAGACATTGATAGAAGGGTGGCCAAGACCTACAGAGATTTCTGTTTTCTTCTCTAGAGCTAATCTCTCTTTGCCACAGTTCAGCTGCTTCAGATGAAAACCAGCATATAAAATCCTGCATGGCGGGGGGTAGCCTTGCCAGGTGGGGCCCACAGTATCCCAGTTAGGTCAGCAGGGCAGGCTTGTAGGTGGCAGGCAGAGGCAAAGGCGAGTCCAGATTAGCAAGCAAAATCATGGTGATGAGGCAGGTGCAAGATCAAGCTGAGACCAAATCCACAGCTGGGGTCCAGTGACAGTAACGAGGGTCAGACCCTGCCGGGATCCCGGGGCGGCTCCATGGTCGTGAGGCGGGGACAGGGTCAAGCTGAGGAGTCCAGGGGTGAGGGATCACTTGAGGCCCGTACCCAGGCTGTGGTTGGGGACGGGCACATCTCTGATAGAGCTCAGGCAGGGACAAATGGGCCAGGGCTGAGGTTAAGTGGAGACCCTGGGCCGTGGGCAGGGGTGTGGGTAGAGGCCCCAGGTCAGTAAGTCAGGGCCAGTAAGGCACAGTGGTGCAGTTGGGCCCTGAGAAGTTCTTACAGCTCTCAAGGCAAGTCATACTTACTGTATGAGCCAGAGTAGTGGTCTGTTCCCTATCGTTATTTACTTCACAGAGCATTAGTAATATGTACCAAGAGTATTATCAACTCCATCTAAAGAAAGTAACAGTGTGTATGTAGAACCGGTCATGATCCAGCTGAAGTGTCCAAAAATTCTAAGACTGTGTTTCAAAACTGTGTTACCTTGGAAGGAAACCATGGATCTGCTAGACTAAATACAGGGATGGTTTGACGGTTTGACTTCTGACACGGCACCTACTGTATAGATGCACTCTGAAGGGAAGTAATTTAAATCCAGATATCAGAAAGTATTTTGGCAATACATAAGGATATCTGTAACTACCGCCCTCCTTTTTTTAAAACTTTTTTTTTTTTTAAGAAGTCAAGGCTTCTCTCAACAGTTTTATGTCCTTTGAAAATCTGCCCCCAGTCTTGGAACTGAAACAGAAGTGAGCTTCTGAAATACAATTCTTAGTTTATTGTTGGGAAAACAAAGGTTACATAATCCTTCTAAAATCCCTTCTGAAAGGGATTTTCTCAGAGTAGGTCAAATAATGCTAAGGAGTTTTATAAACATATTTCAAACATAGGTCTTCATTTCTGTTTTTTTTAGTAGTGTAACATCAGGAGGATGATTCATGAAAAACTTTGCTCTCTTATGGGAATAATTGAGACGATGAAGGTTAACATGTGGTAGACAGAAATCCCGCACAAATGGGGACATTTTACTGGAACTCAATTGGTTGTTATTTGAAAATTTAATTAAGGCTAGCAATGATGCTGAGACCTGAGTGAAAGGACTCTTAAGTTTTGGTAGATCTCCTGCTGCCTCTTTCTTGTTGTCTGTAACCCCAGTTGAGGGTAATGAGGGAGGGCTGGCACATTAGTGAAAGGGAACTGGCAATGTTAAAGAGTTTTTTCGCTCTACCATGTCCTGTGGCTGTGACAAAGATTCAGGCCTCCACTTGTAGTTTTGCAGGAACTAGACTTATTTTCCTGGACGACTTTTACAGTTGTTTTCTGACAACCATCAGACCACTGGATTAGAGGTGGATTTTTTTATTTTTAGTTTTTAATGGGAATGGAAAGCTTCTGAAACTGAACTCATGACGGAAGGACCTCAGGAAGAGAAGAAATGGCAGACTCCTTAAAACTAGGGAGGGTGTTTCACAGACTAAGGTTTCTGAGGAATTTCTGCCAATTAAAACAAGACAGTGAAACAATATATCTTTAATAATAGGACCAGAACAGAGAAGTTGCAGCTTGTGAAAGTTCCTCATGTCACACAATATTCGGTTATGGCAGTTACTTTGTATGAATGCAACAAATCAATGGCAAAAACTTGAATGTAGTGGGTGTGTCAGTTGTGAAAACCAAAGGGAGAGGATTCATTATCCAAACACTCCCTACTCCCTGCCTTGGGTTTTGGAAGTCATGGCTTTCACATGGAAGATTTTTACTGAAAGGAAGATGAAAACATGAAAAACCAAATACTTAACGCAGAAACATTCAGGTTTAAGTTTGCTTTGTAAATCCTTTGAGAGTAGTTAATCTGTAGTAAAATCTTGCAGCAGAGGGTGGGACAACCCTATACCTTCCCATTTGGTATTTCCTTTGTTATTTGATATGTAAGCCTAGTTCATGCATAATCATTTAAAACATAAGACTGTGGAGATTTTTTGGATGACTTTATAGACTAAACTTGTTCCCAGCTCTGGTTTTCAAGGCAGAAAAGCAAATTAGATTGTCAAATGAAAAGTAGTTAGGAATAAGAAAAGTATTTGCAGAGTATGTGCATAGCTCTCTATGCATAATGTAATTGAACCTACTTGCCAAGGATAAAATATGAACAGCCACAAAATTTATTTCTGTACAGTGTGTTTGAAAGGTAATCATTTTATGGGGCTCAGTTTAACAGTCAGTTTACTGAGGAGTGGACTGTTTGAAATGGGTTTAGTTTAGTTTTAGTTTACATAAACAGGAAAACATTCACTACTAGCACAATTGACATCATTCTTGTATTTTCAAGATTTTACCAGTTTACTTTGAAAAGTCCTTAGCCATCAAATCTTGTTTGCTGAGGAGGTAAGTGTATTTTACATCTCTGTGTGAAAGTGGAATATTTTGTTGTGCACCAATAAAAAAACGTTCGTTATGTTACTTACAGGTATCATTTAAGAAGAGCTTAATTATTCAGTCTTGCAGATGAAGAAACTATTCCAAACTATGAGCAATTTTTTCCTTTTCCTGTGGAGTACATAAGCATCTCTAAATTCTGAATTGCTAGCTATTCCAAACTGTGTTTTGTGTGTTAAAAAAAGGACTTGTAAAAAGTTGAAACTTTTTTAGTTTTCTAGGGATTCCATTTCAGTAAAGCTTTGCCTTTCTATTTGAACATCTTGTGAAAGAAACCCACTTGCTGATAGGAAAAATGTTTTTTGTACTGTATCTGTGGACCAAGCATAGCATGACTACATTTCACACAAATAACCAGTATTCTTCGGTGCAAGTGAGTAAAAAGTAGTTTGGAACCAACTGTACATTCAGTCATTGGTTTCTCTTTTGAGAGTGAATGACTGTATTGGTTAATCCTGTTACTAATAGTGGTGCTATCATGGCATCTGCTGTTCTGTAGTTGAACTACTGGATGTGAACACTTACATTACTAGTGATGGGAGCAAAATCAAGCTAGTGGTCAACTCTGTCTCATTAACAGTTCTTAGAATCATTCTTAATTTTATTCAATAAAATTTTAAAAAATGTTCCAATACAGAGTTACATTCATGAACAAGGAATGTACTGTTCATTGTGGTAAGTAATACACAGTTTGTACTAACTAATTACATTGTCAATCAAATGCATCTTTTTCTCCCATATACTCCATAGTTATGGTTTTCTTTGAATGTGTAATACAATTGTAATCATTTACATTTAATTATATACCTATCTTTCAGCTAGCTGCACATGTTTTTTTTCTTTATTTTAATGGTCTAGAATGAAATGCCAAATGCATTTCAAAAGAAGAAGAAAGAAAGGGAAAATTAACAAAGAATTAAGCAACAACAAAAGTCTAACACAAGAACTGATTATTTCCTTAGCATGTTTCTGGTTTTAGATGTCAATAGTTTGATGCTCCCAGAACAGTGGAATATTGGACTTTCCCACTGAAGTAGATGAATGATCAAACTGTAAGGGCATAAATGGAATTTATCCTGCATGATTTATGGATGACATGCCTACTGTCTCCAAATATGTGACATAAGAATCTGTGTATCACTATTTGTTAAGAGCTTTCAGAATTTAGCAGTGAAAAGTTGAGAAAGGTGAATGTTAGTTACTGGGAAGTCATATCACTAGAAAGCAACATTGAATCTACAACCACCTCTTCTGCTAAAACTAATTAGCAATTTACAATTGAAACAGGTTGGGCAATAATTAGTGATAGTTACAGTTATTTGCTGTGGATTTACCTGAATCTTTTTAAACCACCTGTCAAAAAATGTTACATTTTTCTACTTTATTGTGCTCTCATACTCCTGTCATGGAAACTCATTATATGGAAAAGTTCCAGGTTGTGCTATGGAGTCATTTCACTATCAATGCTATAACCCTCAGTCTTCCTAGCCTTGTCCTTTTAACCAGTGTAAAAGTTCCCCTGGCTGACAGTTTGAATCATCAGAGGAGAAACTCATAGAACAATTCAAAGGCTGAAATATGACTGCTGTCTGGAAAGCTGCTTATTGAAATTGTGCCTCCTCAGATTATTAATTGGTATGCAAAAAGATGAATGAACTGAAAACTGAAATAATTTACAGACATCAAGAAGGAAGGAAAACTAAGAAAGCTAATAAAAAGCTATCAAAAATAGATTTATTTCTTCCCTAATCATTTGATTTCTTTCATTTGTGACTGTAAAGGACAGGAACTACTTGCAATGTATTCAAAAGTGTGAAACTGTAAAATAATTTGCTACAGCTGAACTACAAGTAAAATAATCAACTTTACATAAATTAATTTACTTATTGTGATTGTTGCTTCTCATTTCATTGTGTGGTCTGGAGGACAGACTAGTGAACATGTTCCATCTTTTGCTCCCCAGTGTTCTGCAGAATGTGGTGACGGAGTCCGTACGCGTTCAGTGGTTTGCATGACGAACCATGTCAGCAGTTTGCCCCTGGAAGGCTGTGGCAACAACAGACCCTCTGAAACAACTCCCTGTAATAATGGACCCTGTGCTGGTAAAGTGGAGTGGTTTGCTGGGGCCTGGACACAGGTAAGCTCTATATCTAACATATGTATTTGTTTTCTGATGGCATTTTAATTTAAAAAATGTATTTTTGTGCAATGAAGATGTGAGCCATAAGGTATTTCTACAGCTCCGTGGAATATTTGCATATTTTTTCCTGTACTTTGCTGAGTTGATGTTCAATATTTTTCAGCATCTGCTTTTTTTTTTAATTTGCTGAAAATAGGATTTTGTTCTTTTCTTTCTCTCTACCTTTATTTTTATTTCTCATCTACTGGCCCAGTCAGTATATTTGTAAAATGAAAGGTAATAGAAGAGTGTTTAGCATATTCAGGTGAAAGCTAAAGCAGCAGATTAGCAGTTTTAAAATAGAGCCTTTGTGATCATGCATACCTGGAGGGGCTGGGGGGTGGGAATTTCCAAAAGATAAAAAGACAAAAAATGGCTAAACCCAAAAGTTAGCTTCAGTATTGTTGTGCTGAAATTCATGAAAAGAACAAAAGTTGGTTAGTGGCCTATATCATGATGCTCTTTCCTCGGGTAAATTCTACCTTTGATCCACATCTCAACAGTCCTTCTCATTCTAAATAAACATTTCTGCTGTCAGGAACAAAGGCATTTCAGAAGCTGTCATCCGATGCCCAGACATTTATGTCCCTTTGCGTAGGCTGTCATATAGTCTAGACACCCTTTCAGATTGCTGGTACCAGCACTTCATCGAGTTGGTAGGGAGAAGTCTCTTGGCTGTGTTGTTAACTCTCTGCATTTCAGATTCCAAGATCCTTCCAGGAGTTGGCAGTTAAACGGGTATGGCTGAGATGGAGATTACAGGGCTACTACTATGCTAATGCAGGCAAAGGGAAGGGGTTTGAAAGGACTGGTTGCATCTGGTGAATCAACAGTTGGTTACAGGACTGGTGCCACAGCCAGAGGTTTGGCTACTTAGACCATGGGACTCGCTTTGAGAAACTTGGCCTACTGGGGACTGATGGGCTCCATCTGTCAGAGAAAGGGAAGAGCGTCTTCAGTCACAGTTTGCCAAGCTGGTGGAGAGGGCTTTACACTAAAGTTGCTGAGGGAAGGGAACCTCAATCCATCCCACTCCTACCAGCTTGATGCCAGTGCCAGCAATAGATGCCCAGAGCCTGGAGAGGGTCACAGGTCAGCAGGAGAGCACTTGAAGAGCAGCACAGAGGGATTCCAGCCACTCCAGCCAGTAAGTCATCTTCCTTGGAGGCCCAGTTTAAATGCCTCTGTGCAAATGCACGTAGGACAGGGAATAAACAAGAGGGGTTAGAGACGCATGCATGCCTGCGGGGCTGCGATCTTACCGGCATCACAGAGATGTGGTGGGATGGCTCCTGTGACTGGAGTGCTGGAATGGAAGGGAACAGGCTCTCTAGGAAGGACAGGCAGGGGAGATGAGGTGCCGGGTCACCTTCTATGTCAGTGACCAGCCGGAATGCCCGGGGCCCTGTCTGGGGCTGGGTGAGGAGCCAACCGAGAGCTCACGGGTCAGGATTAAAGGGAAGGCAGGGACAGGAGACGTTATAGTGGGAATCTGCTGCAGGCCACCCGACCAGGAACACCGAGCAGGCAAGGGCCTCTATAGACAGACAGGCGCAGCCTCGGGTTCCCAAGCCCTGGCCCTCGGGGGGCACTTCAACCACCTGGTATCTGCTGGAGGGACAACACTGCAGGGCATAAGCAATCCAGGAGGTTCCTGGAAGGTCTTGATGTTAACTTCCTCCTTCAAGTGACAGAGGAGCCAGCGAGGAGAGGTGCCTCGTCACTTACACAACTCCATGCAGGTGAATAGGAACTTTGTATCTGTTCTTGCTACCACAGAGAAAAGCGTTCAGTAAGATCATCCTAACGCTCCCTATTCTGTTCTGAATAAACAAGTTTCCATCCTTTACAATTTCCTGTTCTTTTAAGCTAATTCACCTTCTTTCTTTGCATGAGATTGAATTGTTTGATGCATACCAATGGTACAAAGTCTTTCCTGTATGGTGTCTGAAAGAAGTGTCTGACATCTACAACCGGCCAAATCCTGACTTGCAAAATGAAAGCAGGGAGTCAGTAGACTAGAGCAGGAGGGAGAGTTGGTGGCTGACTGTATTAGGCTCTGCTAGAGCTAAGGCTGAATGTTAACATACTGTTCTTTGGAGGAACCATTAAAAGAGAGCAGTGGCAGAGATGTTCAGTGTTGAAGAAAGTGCAGTTAAGTTATTTCCTGTAGAATTTATCTGGGTGCATTCATTTCAAGGTTCTTCATTCAGCTTAAGGTTTTTGTCAGTATTTGATAAAGTGATCATAAATTCCACCCACAATATAAAAAAAATCCCTTCTTTAATAACATATGATTGGTTTAGGCTAGAAAAAGCCTTTGAAAATCATAGTCCTTAAACACAACGTAAAAACCAGTATGTTATTGGAATCCACTTCTAAAAACCCTTTTACACATGCCAGTAACAGTATTGTGTGTGTATTTAACCTTTAAATGGGCAGGAAGAGTCCATGTGACTCAAATTTGCTTTTCAGAACTGGAACCAACACTGCATCACACAGATACTTGCAAACATGAAAAGAACACCCTGGCAGATCAAGGCATTTTCTAAAAACCACACACAATGTGGGGATTTGTAAAGCTGCAAAACTGTGCTCCAACCTTATAAACCTCAAAGGTTCAGTGCAGTGCATACAGTCCTGCTTCAGCAAGGAGCAGTAACACTGTTTATGGGGAAAGTAAGTTATGCTTCTGTCTTGGTTTTGGCTGGGATACAGTTAATTTTCTTCCTACTAGCTGGTATAGTGTTTTGGTTTGGATTTAGTATGAGAATAATGTTGATAATGCTCAGATGGTTTTAGTTGTTGCTAAGTAGTGTTTATACTAAATAAAGGCTTTTTCAGCTTCTCATGGCCTGCCAGCAATAAGGCTGGAGGGACACAGGAATTTGGGAGGGGACACATGCATCACTTGTCTTCCTTGGGGTTTATTTGACTTTTTTGTTATCTTCCTTTCCATTACTATTATTATTATATTGTTGTTATTATTATATTTTAATTATTAAACTCTTCTTATCTCAACTCAGGAGTTTTACTTGGTTGTGACTCTCCTGCTATCCCACCAGGTTGTGGGGGAGGAGCGAGTGAGCAGCTGCGTGGTGCTTAGTTGCTGGCTGGGGTTAAACCATGACAGCTTCTCTTTTCATTAGAAAAACAAATACCAGTTCCTTTTTTCTAGATGCAGGTAGAACTACACTTTTTGATTTTTCCAAAAGCACACTTAGAGTCATATGTCTTCTTCATAAAAATAATTAGTAATATGTTTTGAGTCTGTGGTACCACGTGGAATAAAAATGCACAAGTTGTACAGTTTTAACCACTGTAACCACTTTTAAGATTAAAAATTAAATATGTATTACGTGACACTTACAGTCAGTAGTCACTTGAATTAAGTCATTAATATATCCCTCAGCATTTTCTTGTCCTGGTTCCTAGGTGGGACTGCTGGTTACTGTATTAGTACTACATAAAAATAATAATAATCACAGTAACCCAAGGTTTATCTAGGTTACTGTTCTGGTTCTGAGAGATTAAAAATCCAACTGCAGGAACTTAAGGAATACTTTACCCTTTTCCTTTCTCTTCAAGTCATACATATGCCAGTGATAGAAGGATAGTTATGTTCATTTTACATGTAAAATTAAGGAAATGTGTTTTGGATGTTAGTGTCTAGGTATGTGTCCAAGAACAGGGAATAAGCAAAACTTTACAAATTTTCCTGTTTGAATATTAATTTTAAATGCAAGTATTTGTGTGTGTGTGATTTTATTTTGGAAACAAATAACGTGGAGAAACATGTTACTTTGGAAACAAGCTGGAGGAGATTAGTAGAATAACATATTCCACCACTTTTTTTTTAATTGTTCTTTGATACAGTGCTCTACTGAATGTGGCAGTGGAACTCAACAGAGAGAAGTCATTTGTGTTAGGAAAACTGAAGGTAATTTTGATGTTTTGAACCCCTATGAATGTTCATATTTGGAAAAACCTCCAAGCCAGCAATCCTGCTACCTCAAACCCTGTGGATCTAAGTGGTTTCATACAGAATGGAGCACAGTAAGTCTATCATACTTTCCTGTATCTAGTTTTGTTTGATACATCTTTTTCTATGTATATTGAAAGGGAACACCATTTGGATAAAACCATTGATTATGAAATTGATTTAATCTTGCACAGGAATGATACTGAAAAGAAGGCATACTCTTTAGTACCCACTGGAGTTTAGAAAGGTTAGGAAGTATCCTGACCAGAAGGAGACACTTCATAGTTGTCTTTTCATCATTGCTCTCTTCTTCCAAGAATCTTCCTGTCTCATAAAGTTGGTTCACCGCTTCACTGAGATTATGTAGTGCTCTGAGAAGTTCTTTTCAGACCTCTAGTTTCATTAAGGAGCATTTAATGAAGAATGAGAGATGTACTTGGTTTTTAAGGTTTTTATCATAATATTTTACTGTAAACTTCCCTGTAATACTTACAACATTACTGAGAGAAAACTTACTGTAGTGCTTTTCGTATCTTCTGTTTCCCCAGGAAGTGGACCAGCTACATTCACGAGTGCCACAAAACACTTTGGTTTAATCTATCTTTCCATAATTTCCTACACCTGAAAAATCCAAGCATTGGATTTTTTACAGAAAATGAACATCTTTCTCCTAAATAAAATCAGAAAGTCCATTTTGTCTTAGAATGAAAAGTGGTGTAAAAACTACTTAGATGATGTCATATCTAATCCAGTAATTTACACCCTTCCTTGAGCCTTAAATCACATTCCGAACGACAGCTTCAGATTGGTGTCTTCAATTGGAATTCCCTTAGTCAGCAACCTTTGGAAATAACTCATCCACATCACCTGAGACAGAGAAATTATTTTGGTTTTCCTTTGTACTAAATGCTCAATTATTTCACTGGCCTACTGGCAACACTAAAAAGCAGAAAATAAGGTAAAGTGGCTTTAATAAAATAAATCAGCTGAAGGGAATCCTGATTTTTCTTCCTTAATTGCAGATTTAGATATTTATTTGAAAACAACATCCAAGTTAGGCTCATAATAAAACCATGTAGATTGGAGCATGTTATTTGGTGTTTCTGGAAGTTCTTTGGATTCTTTATTAAGCTGTTAGTTTAGATGAAATAACTTCCCCTTAGAAACCCATTTTCAAATGTGAACTTGCAGGTGTGTAGCCATGAAAGATATAGCCATCTGCATCCATAGAATGCAGCAGATAGATTCCTTCTTAAGGTAAAAACATACACTCTCTTTGACAGATACAGAAGAAATAAGGTGCTAGAACTCAGAATCTGATAGGTATTTAGAGATCCCTAGTTACTGTTCCTGAGCAGTGGTGTCTAAAATCCTTAAAGGTCTATGCCCTTGTGACCGTCTTCACTGTAGGAACAAATACATATGCTAGATGAGGTTTTACAGTATCACATTCTAAGTGTTTTTCTGATATCTCCTTCTGATATTGTTACTGTTATCAACAGAGTACATGGCATTTCTTAGTGTTAGACTTGAAGAGAAAGGATTATGGGGTTATCCATGAGCGGAATAGCTGGTTCAAAGCCCCTGTACTAGGTTTTGAAACTGTCCGGTTCATATGCTCAGCAGAATTTTTATAAGACCTCAAATAAATGGCATGGCCTCTCAGCCATGGAGGTTAAATGCCTGGCTAATGCAGAATCCTGGGGTTTGTGTATAGTGTATTGTATGTAACATCTAAATTCTGTCTTGCTTCCATTTTAAGTGCTTAAGATCTCTACAAACCTTCAGTGAGGTTCTTACTGCTGGATGTGGGATAATTACAATATTCTATACAAGCATATAATGAGTAATTATATGAAAAACTGCAAGTGTTCTATTACTCTTGCCAAAGGGTTATGTCTTTTCTAAAGTGGGTAAAAGTTGTACTTACAGATGAAAGAGCAATTTAAGAACACATTATTGAAAATATTTTGGTTAGTTTGCTACAATATCTGATTTTATGATAGTGATAAGTTGGTTTTGCAATGTTAAGAAAAGAAATAAGTATGCCAAAAAAGTCAGAAATAAAGCATTCTTACTAGTTTGGGGCTATTAAGGTTTTAATTGACCCAGGTTTAATTAAGTTTGTGAGCATTTAGGACAAACTGGACAGTGAGCCAAATCTCAAAGACCTCACTCAAGCAAAATTCTTGAAGTCAACAGGGGATTTGCTTCAGTATGGGCAGAAATGTGTAATAATTGGCTTTAAAAATACCATGACAAGCAATTACAAAAGTGTCTGGCTTCATAGCAGACTTTGAAGGAGCACAAAAATATTTTCTTTAGAAATTCCAAGAAGCCTATAATGCTTAGTAAAATTGTTGTGCTGCAAGAAGTGAAAAATAATTGAGTGACAGAAAAAAAAGCAATTAAAATTATTCCTGATTGTAGATAAATGGAGGCAAAATGACAGTGCTGTCAAGTAGTAAAGTTCAGTGCAGGAAGTTCTTGAAGTAAGAAATAAACACTGTGGAAAGAGTAGATTTGGGAGATACGTATAAATAACCAGAGAAGAACAAAACTAATTAGAGAAGCAAGAAGTAAACTAATAAATTCAGAAAGGGAAATATTCTAGAGTGCTTTCAGTTGCACAGTGTCTACTATGGTTACTTGTCTAGTTGTTGGCCCTATGGTCAGAAATGATTTTGAACCTTTAACAAAATTGCACCTGTTTGTTAAGGACTTTATACTTAAAAAAACAACAGAAGTGGTGAAGTTGATAAAAGGCTCCAGTGACACCCGGGCCCGTCTTCAAGGTTCCCCAGTTTTCTTTCTGTATCTGCACATCTCATATGGTCTTCATGAACGTCAGCTTTTGTGTTTCAGTGTTCCAAATCCTGTGAAGGAGGATTTCGGGTTCGAGAGGTACGATGTCTATCAGATGACATGATAGCCAGTACTCAGTGTGATCCACAGCTTAAACCTGAAGAAAAAGAACCATGTAACACACAAGATTGTATCCCTGAAATAGGTAAGGAAGAGGAAGCTTCTGTTTTAAATATAGAACACCATCTAGTGGAGAAAATATTTAATAATCTTGCAGAGGTTGTAGGATATATTTTCTTTATCAAGTTCAGAGTTTTATTTTTACACAAAATACAGTTAACAGGTAAGAAACTGGCTTATTTCAAAGTTGCTGAGAATGTGTGAAATCTGCTTCTGTGAAAGTCATACATATAGGGTGGTTTTATGCAGCTTCCTTGCATTCTCAAAGTTTTTCTCTTGGCACAGTGTTTAAAACAAAAAAAATATCGTGTGTGATATACTGTATTTGGTAACAGGTTCTATAAGAACCAATAACATTAAACTAAGACATTAAGGGCAATTAAGCAATTTTCTTTTATATATAGTAAATATACACATACACATAATTTGACATTGGAATTAGTCATTCATCTCATACAGATTTGCTTTTAGTAGTAATGAGGATGCCTATGGAAAGGAAGATGCATGTGTTTAGAAACAATTTTAACTTACATTCTACAATTTTCAGTTGAGAATTATTCTTCAACATAATTTAAGATAATTTTATGAAAAAGTACACCAATATTATTTAAAAAAAATTATTGTATTCGTGTTGTTATTTTAAACAAGTTTGTAGAGAATTGCTCATTTTTATATCTGTTATTAGTGTTTTGTCATTCAGTCATTTTCTTAACACTTAAGGTTCTGTGATCACATACGTGATCATATGGAAATCTTAGTTGTCACTTATAATGTATTTCTAACCGTACCGGTTGTAAAGGAAAACTTCACGATGTGAACAGACCATATCCTAACAGCTTAGAAAAAGGGAGAAGGATAAGAACACTAACTTTTATCTTTTTTAATCTGGTTATTTTAAATAATTTGTAATATTTGTAAGGAGGGAGATGGTTTACTATTTTCCAGTATTTAGATTCATCAGTACTTGAAAATAACATTTGCAGGTTCTGGTGCCGTTTGCATGCACAAATTTTGTGTTTAAAAAAAACCAGCAACAAAACCCCAGCAGAAAAACCACAGTATAAATGGGGATAGGTAGATTTCTTCCACAGTTTTATGTGTCTCTATATTAAATGTAGAAAATCTTGAGTAATCTATCATTATTTGCATAGGTAGCCTATTTTAACCTGATAATGAACATTTAAATACAGGTCCAATGGATTTTACATGGTAAAAAGAAAGGGGGTTGGTTATTTGTTGCTCTAATGCTGTTTTCTTCAGTTTCTTCTCTCTTCCTATTTCTCCACAGATGAGAACTGCAAAGATAAATACTACAATTGCAACGTGGTGGTTCAGGCCCGGCTCTGTGTCTACACCTATTACAAAACAGCCTGTTGTGCATCTTGTACACGTGTGGCAAACAGACAATCAGGGTTTCTAGGACGTAGATAACAAATACTCTTCTACACAAAGCGGCAATGTCAGTCTTCAGATGGAGCTTGAACAGTGTTACTGTTTTGACTACAGCAGGTTTTAGCTTCTTAGAGATGGTTTTTTATATTGCTGAGTACGTCAAGACTATGGTTAAATCTTGCACCCTTTCAGTTACAGTTATTGTGCAGTTATCTTTTTTAAAATGTTTGTTTTGTAAAACCATGATCTTTTTAAAGCATTAATTTTTAATGAGACTATTATTTGCACCTGCTCATCAGATAATTATTTAAAGAATATAGCAGCCTTAGTATTGTGAAATTAAACTAAATCAATCACAGGCAATTACTGGAGATATTTGACCAGTATGGATGCAGCTGCTGCATTACTTCCTGGGTGCTTACTTCTACTTGGTATTTTGGAATGCTTTAAATTAGATGACTAAATCAATGAAACATACACATGAGAAAAATTACTTCACAAAGAACCAGACCCTTGAAGACCCATTTATCATCAGTTTCTTAGCACTCTTAACATATATTTTTAATTACTTCTGTCCGTTCATAATAAATTAGAGTCACTGTTAAGCTCTCTCAATTATAATTTTAACTAACTTCCTGTCCTCAGGCAGCAAATATATATACACTTGACTGCCAAAAAGTGCCTTTATATTTAATTCATAAACTCTTGAAGTTACACTTTTCTAATTTTGTATGGATTTTAAAATACATTACCTACCAGAGTGCCACTAGTGTCTAGCCCTTTAAGTCTTTAACAACTGCAGCTGTCAGTGAGACAGATTTACCAGGAAGGTGAAGAGCCTTTGCTGGTATAAAAAAAGTGATTGTTTCCATTGGCAAGGTCTCTTTCCTGGAGGGCAGTTATTTCAGTGAACTGATACCTTGTCACTGCACTATTGCTTAACAACTACCATACCAAAGTACTCTGTCCAGACTTACTCTGGATATGTCACCAGTTTCTGGAACAACCACCAAAGGATGCAGCCTTTGCGCTTTATAGTAGTCTGTTACTCTTGGTATCAGGCAGCAGTGTGAGTGTAGTAGCCGAGTATTTATAAAAAGGTCTTTGCTATTGACATTCTTCAGATTTTGATCAGTTATTACAACATACTTGACTTTTACTAGTCAATGTTTCATCCTGCAGGTCTATTCACATCATTCCTTTTCTACTACTCAAGAATGGCTCCAAACTTGGAGCTGAATTTAGGTGGTGATTTCTCATTTCTGCAATTACTGTGCACGGCCTTGGGACTTGCTAAAAGCAAATAGAATGTGGTATGCAGTGCAGATTAAAGTGTTTGCATTATCTGCACATTCTTTAGCCTTTACCTGATGGGACTTTCAAACATGTAAATAAGGCTGAGGGAGAAAATAAACACCTTTACTTATTCAGCTGTTTATTACAGCATACTCCTTGTAAATTAGTGATACCCAACTATGCATCTATTACTAAGGTGTCTGTTGTCTGAGTTGAAAACCAATTTTAATAATCTGTGTTAAATCACTCCCAATGATGTGATAAAAATGTGATTAAGGTATCCTGCTACTGATGAAGAGCCACATTGTGTAGTCTTTTCTTCTTACGGCTTCGATGAAGAGGGTGTAGAAGAGAGACTGGGGCACTAGGAGGCAAAAGTTGCTGGGTGTAGTGCTAGCCACATCAGTCCGTGTGCTGGAAGCCACAGGAAGGTAGAACTCCTGTAGTCTAAAAGCTGTGTGGGATTGAGACAAACCTTAAATTTTTTGATTCAGTCACTTGCGAAAAATATAGTTCAGACATGATGAACTACTACTGTTTGGCTAAGTGAAATGAAGAAGTGTTTTCCCTAAAATTTGTAGTTACTATTTGTGACTATAAAACAGTAATACTGACTTTTTGCTGTAATTAATTGATGTAAAGCTGTTAGAAACAGAAACGCTTATTAGAAAACGTTTCATTTGAGTTCGTGAATCGTTCACAGTCCTATTCCCTTGTATGAAGATTTATCCAGGAAGATAACTTACAGATTTTTGATCATACTATATTTCTTAGATTCTTGACCAAAGAATGATATGGAAAAAGTGCAGCATAAACAACTCTGGAATCCAGTATTTGTAAATAGAGGTTTTCATCTGGATTATCTCGTGGCAGCAAATCTTGACATACAGTATATAATTTTTGCTGTTGTCGCTTTTGTCCCAAGGAGGTGTATCCTTGTGGGAAATACCTGTTCCATAAAAAGGCTTTCTGAAAACCACAAGACAAATGAAATGCAGGAGGTAATCAGGTTTGCAGTCAGTTCATAAAAAATAATCTGCTTTGCACACTTTTGGCCATGAGACAGTGACGGTGCATAGGTGATTCTGGTGTTTTATATAATATGTTATTTTACTCTGAAATATATAGCCATTGGGTTATTTTACAAAGGTGATCATCTTGAGGGCTCCATTAAGCTGCCACTGAAGTAAACAGAGTTCATAGGAGCTAAATATCAAAGAATATATGCATACACATTGCAGTATAACCCTGTATTACACCTAAGATACACAGCTTTGTGAATTGAATGCAGAGGGTTATGGTCATACAAACTGTACTTTTTTAGTGAAGGGACAGTCTTCAGATATACCAGATAAAACAGAAAAGATTGTTTCATCTAATTAAACATCTAATGATAAGGAAATTGTCAGAATGTTGCTGAGCTTAATCGTTTATCATCTCTTCTCACATGTCAGCATAATCAAAATAGTTGTTCCTGCAAAATGAACTAATGAACTCATTTTCAGCACTTTGATGTACACACAAAGTGCTACACTAGGATTTCACCATCACATCAAGTGCACTTTTGAAATTGTGACTGTAGCAAGTGTTTGTTTTAATACAGCAGTGCATCAATTTAAGAAAATACCTGCAGAGGGCCTGATTTTCCTTTCACTGTAAATCAGAGGTGGCCTTAATGAATGCAGTAGACTTAGAGCAGGTGTAAAACCAATATAAGTAAGAAATGATGCAGGCTTCTGAGTTTGAATGCTTTAATTTCTTTTTCTGATATTTTAACATCAGTCAAAATCCTGCAGAATGGTGGGGAAAAAAATGCTTCCTTGCCTTAAAGATTTTCACCTTATACAATCCAGTAAGACCAGAGTAAGTGTAGGAGGACTGCTGTAGATCGTTGATTGGTCTGAGCAGTCTAATTGCTTATAGGGCTAAAATCAGCATACAGCTTTTATGCCTTGCACATAGGCATCTGGCCAAAATCTGTTCCATCCAGAGCAGACTCTGTGTCTCAAAGCACTTTTCTTCTGGAATTGAGGGCTGCTGTTGCAGTTGTTTATCAAGTTATCAAGGGTCCATCAGGGCTTGCTAGCTCCTGTGCAATGTCAGATCCAAGCATACGTAGGTTGAATTGCTTGTATATAGCAACTACATGCCAAGTTTGAGAGCACTTATTAGCAGTACTGAATCCATGGAGCTCTCCCTCTCACTAGCTGAGGAAGATGTGGTGGAAGCATGAGGGTTGCTTCTGTGGGAGCAACCCTGGGTCTGACTTGGCCAGCAGTGAGACAGAGTTAGTATTTGCTTTAGTGTCTCTGACCTTCAGTCCTGAGGGCTCTGATTTAGGAAAGAACTTGTTAGCAGGCAGTCGAATGCTGGGGAGCGCAGTGCAGGAGACATGGGTGTTCCTGCCAGCCTGCGAGCTGTGAAGTCCAGATGTAGTGTGCACCCACCGGCTCGATGCAGGACTACCTCAGTATCCCTGCACAGGGAACTAGTGTCTTCCTCATTACATGCATAATTGATTTTCTTTTTTTTTTTTTTTCAATACTTAGGAAAATGGAGAGCTTTATGTATGAAGAAAGCAGTGTTTAATGTTGTTGGTTAGATCCCACTTTTATGACAATATGCTGCAGCTCAGTTTGGTCCTTTTATACAGAAAAAACCCCAATGTGTTGCAGAGCATGTTAAGTTAATGACATATTAATGCAAAGACAGATTTTAGGTTGCTTGTTCGTAGACTTGATGAAAGTGATCAGTATAGCCCTGACTCAAGTGAGTACATGAGAACTGTAGAACAGAAGACCGCATGAGGCAACAGTATTGCCGAGACCTTGCTACTCACTTTGCTTATGTCTGGGTCCTAGAAGACAACAGTGGTCACCACTGAGGGAGGAAGGAGGTAGGTGCTGGAAACAGTTTATGGCTAGTAAAGGGGAGGTTATGCCTTCCTGAAAGAAACACTTTGCTTCCACTGTTTATAATCAATACCACCGTAAGTAGTAAAATGTGCTTGCAAGGGCTTTGCTTCTCCCTTTTACACCCACAGGTGTTCTCCTCTTCCTCTTGTCTCACCTCCATCCCTTTGTCCTTTGGATGA
Organism: Athene cunicularia; assembly: GCF_003259725.1. Classification (NCBI taxonomy): domain Eukaryota; kingdom Metazoa; phylum Chordata; class Aves; order Strigiformes; family Strigidae; genus Athene; species Athene cunicularia. Next base: position 7,222,679 of record NW_020799112.1, read on the forward strand.
CAGTATTCAGTTTTGCTAGAATTACTGAAAATCCTGAACTGGCTGTTTGGTTGATTAAGAATCTGAGTTAGAAATAAGCCCAGGTATTGAGAGCTATATTCCTGCCAGTCAAGTGATTTTTTTTGTGTGTGTGGATGTCCATGTTGGCTAGATTCGAATGCATGGTATTAAAGTACGTACTGAATTCATTCTGTGCAACGAACCTGTGATTGCACAGCTACTGAAATAGCTTAAGTTTGAGTAATCGTTGGCCTTCCAGAGACAGTCTGTTATTGCTGCTTGCCCTGAACTGTTTTGTCCATGCTGTGTTTGTGTCTCTTGAGACCGGTAGCCTTGGCACAGGTTGGGTACATACGAGCTTGTGAAGTCCCATCATAGTCACTCAGGATCTGCATAGAGGATCAGGAAGGACTGGAGACAAAAGAAACCCTAACTTTTTTAATATGTATAAAATTGTCTACTTGACCCTCATAATTGATTTTGGCAGAAGGATATACTTTATTATAACTTATTTTGTTGTTATTTGTAAATACAAGATGTCTATGGGAAATATGTAATTCTGAGCTGTGTCTATGGAACAAGCCACTGCACCAAAATATTTCAAATATTTAGAATAGGCAGATTTTCAGATTTTTTATTAAAAGGGACCTAATATGTATTTATTTACATATACCATTCAAATTTTGTCCAGCTCTTTCATTATACTAACCCAGCTTTTTAGGGAATTTTATAGCACAGGTATTACATATATATTTTTATATATATATGTCATACTGTAAATCCATAACACAATTTTCTAAACTTTCTGATTAGCCAGTTCCTTGAGTGAATTAAAGGGGGAGAGTGTAGGCAAATTGCTTTCTGACTCGTTCAGGAATATGTATCCATGACAATGCACCTGAACCAGAACTGTACAGCATCCTTTTCATATTGTATACATTTTCTCTTTGATGAAAAAATGTTAACTATTTTTGTTTATGACTAATTTATTTTTTATTATTGTGAAAAATAAAGTTATTCAAGATGAATTTGTGTGAATGATTTATTTATTATTTGGTTGATTTGTTCTTCCAGAGTTTCTTGAGAATTAAGTACAAGTATCAACAAGGGGTATGAACGCACTAAGGGAATCCTTACTCACATTTAGGAGTGGGCAAAATATAATCACGTTGCAAAAGGCTGCATAATATGTTAGAGCCTTGGAAGCGATAGCAACATCCCGATGGACTGCCCCAAAGAGAATCATTCATTGCAGAGGGCAAAAGTGGCCATTTTCTGGTGGTCTGTCAGGGCCTGCTAATTTCCAATGCAGGTTTGCTCCTGGTATATTCTCGACTTGATTGTCAATTTGCAGGACTAAGGCTCCGGCACTTCGCGGTCAGACTCAGGCAAGGCAGTGGTTTGTATTTTCAGGAGGTGGGAGCTGGAGCCCCTGGAGCAGCAGTGCCTGCCGTGCCGTGGGTGAGCTGGCACTGCGGGTTCTGGAGCCTTGCAGTTCCTTGTTTGTAATTGCAGTTAGTGCTTTACCAGTGAAAAATTTGTAATGTAACAGCAAAATAGTCTAAGCTTGGATAAAGCTGAAGTGTGTTTATAGCATGAAATGGTGTCTTACCCTGTGGAACAAGTATCCTGGGTGCAGTCTCCAGGTAGAATTTCTCTTTGTAGCTGATGACGGATCATACTTTATTTTTTTTTCCCCCACTCTAGCACAACCAGACCAGCACTACAGGCAGCTAATTCCAAATTTCATTAAAATACCACTATAAATTGGTGAAATCCAAGGGAGAAAAACAGTATGTAAACCTTTTACGGAGATAAATGTTACTTGACCTTTCATCTTTGCTGCTATGAGAAATTCTGCACAGTTCAAGAAAAGCGGAAGCTCCCGGTATTTCGAGTGTCACATTTTGTTATCCCAAACTCCCACCTCGGTGCGCACGGAGCAGATGGCGCTCAGCGGCTGCGGACGCTCTGCACCTGCGCGGGGCCGCCGCCTCGTGCCCTGCGCGCTGCCTCAGGGGCCCAGGTGGTCCTGCCCGCCCCCTCCGCGGCCGCGGTGATGCGCGCAGCCGGGACATGGGCCCGCGCACTGTGCGCGGCTTGAGGGTGCTGCTGGCGGCCCCGCAGAACGGTTCCCTCTGAGTCCTGCAGCTGCCCACATCTGCAAGTGCTTAATAGACCGTTGGGGGGTTTTAAAAAAATTAGAACTGGAATTACTAAGACATAAAATTATCGTAAGTTCATTGTGCTTCTCCCATGTGTTATTTATGTTTAAAATAAATTTTCAGCGCAAAATAAGGAGTCCTGTAATAGAGGCAGCCCTGTTTTTCCCCTCGTCTTTGTTCAGAAGTGGGGTGGTCACGATACACGTGGTGGTTTGTCAGAGCCTTCAAGCCTGAGTAGCACGACAATGATTTGTCCTGCCAGATGCTTCCTGTTTCAGGCCACAGGGTGGGTTTACGCCTTCCCATGATTTGTGCAGAGTGGACCTGTCTATAAAGGTAAATACAGAGCCTGGGGCCAAGGTAACACCAGCTGCCTGCAACCCGGTGCTGATTAATTGTCGAGTTCAAAACACGTATTTAATGCCTTACTCCACACCCTATTTGCATATTAAACCTCATCAGTTCAGATATGCAAGCAGTCTTATGTAGCTATAGCTAGCCACGTAGCCTTAAAATGAAATGGAAACCATTATGGAGAGTTTATTTATGAGGTAAATCAAATAATTGCCTTTTAAAAAACCCAAAACCTTAATTTTGGCTCTCCACAGATGCCAGTTCCAGTGAGGAACAACTACAGAAAAGTCAGTGCTGTTTTCATGTCCTGTTTTGTAATATAGCTATGCTGATCTGAGTGTTAAGAATCAGATGCCTTCTTTGATTTGGTTGGTTTTGGTGGGGGTGCTTTGAGGTTTATACAGAGAGAGAGAGAATGTAGCATCACACCTACCCACAACAAGGTGTGAAGCTCTTATTCAGAATAGTTGAGGTTGGAAGGCAGCTCTGGAGACCACATACTTCAACTGCTGTGCTCAAAGCAGGGTCCAGGGCTGTGCCCCGTCAGGTTTTGAGTATCATCCAAAGGTATTATCATACTTTTCAGATGGAATTTCCTGTTTGTTGTTCAGTTTGTGACCATTGCCTCTTGTCCTGTCACAACGCACCCCTGAGAAGAGCCTGACTTCGTCATCTTCAGTCCTTCCATCAGGTATTTATACACATTGATAAGATTCTCCAGATTGAACAGTCCTGGCAATCTTGACCTCTCATTATCCAGTCCTTTAATCAGCTTTGTGACCCTTCACTGGACTCCCTCTACTAAGTCTCTCTGTCTTGTACTCTGATAGATCGTTGTACTTAATTAATCCTGATGATTTATGCCTTAATATTCTAAGTGAGCCAACTGGGAACTCTGCACACAAGATTCTCTTCTCAGTAAAGACAATATAATCCAGCTAGTGGGGAGCTGCACTTATTTTTGTGGTGTACCTAGGACAAGAGTAAGTGATGAAAAAGCATCCAGAATGTAGGCAGTAAATATATAAAAGATGTCCTTAAAACATGTACTTAACAGCCTGCTAAATAAGTGCTGAAATCCTTCAGCTTTTTTTAGTATCCTTTTTTTTTTTAATTTCACTGACTGATTACGTGTTTCTTATTATACGTGGCCATATGCTAGCAGTCAAGGCTTTCGTTACAGATAACGAGATACACAAAAATAATAATAATAATAATAATAATAATAATAGTTTTGATTTTAAACTTCCCAGAGGCCTTGTTAAAAACACATAGGTACCTTGTTTATGCTGGTTAAATCTCTCATTTAACTGAATTGCTGTTCATGAACTATTACACATTACCATATTGCAAAAATACAATTCATTGCAATTATATGTTAAAAAGATCTTTTTTAGTAGATGAGTGCTCAGAAGATTGAAGTGGATCTTAGGTTTTCTCTATGTCAAGACACAAAATGAGAATTTTTATGTAAAGGTCTCAGATTTGACCTGCTCTAGGAGTTGCACCCATACTGAAATGCCACTTCTCTTTGTTCTGAGCTTCTGTTTTCTGGTTTCCAAGGTGCATTCTCCTTCACTGTATGGGCAGTCATTCTTTTCCTGAGCAGTAGTTTAGATGCAAATGAATAGTTCTAATACATTCCAGGAAGATGTCTCCTTTTGAATCCTGCTACTAGATTTGCTACTTGTAGAAGAGAAGGGAAATTGCATCCTTGGTGTGCTGGTTTTGAAAATTCTTCCGTGCCTACTAGCGTTAGTGTGAAAAGCTGTGAGAGACTTTTATCGGGGGCGGGTTGCTACTGGCGTCTGTGGGAGTTAACACCTGCAGACCTAAGCACTGAACTTGTCTCTAATAGAGCTTATTTTTCCACATACTTCAAATAAAGTCAAGAACACTTCTATATTTAACTAACTCAGATCGTGCATATGCTAGATTGGTAAGGAAAGTATGACCTAGGTAAAATTGTATGAGACCTTTAAGTTTGTTTCAACTGGCAGAAGAAAACCAGGCCCTTTGACTCCAGTGGTTCTAAACAGCAAGGATTTTTTCCTTACCAGTGATGTGGAGGCATGCCCAGATTAAGTCTGGATGATGTTAATGCTCCTTATCAAGAACAAATTACTGTTCAGTAGAGCTTTTTCTCTCCAGGTTTTTTCCATATGTAATTTTTGAAGGAGGGGAGAAAAATGCTATACTACAACCCCTTATTATTGTTATCTTTTACTAGAAATCTATTGATTTTTTTAGAAATTCCTGGATTTCTAAAAAGTTAATGACTGATATGGTACAACAGTAAGTGAAAAGCAGTAAGTGTAGATAATCTTGGAACTTGATCAGTGCTTCCAGTCAGAGACTTCCACTGCTGAATGTGTGCCAACAGGTGCTTTTCACTCTGCAGACTTTTTAACTGGTCGGGGACAAATGTTGTGTCCTTACTGAAGCAGGGTGGATTCAAAGCATAATGGCTGAGAGTCTGGAGTGTTGGTTACTGTTGATGGTCTTCAGAAAGTTGAAAGGAAGTGCTCCATAGATTCTTTCTGTGAACTGTGAAGAATGTTAAGATTGGAATGTCAGTTGTGTTGTCTTCAACCAGGTAACTTCTATGGTTAAATTGCCTGAGATTTGATTGCAATCTTGAGATCCAAAGCAGAAATTTTTGGTATAGAGTTGGAGCAGTTACTGAGAGGAGGAGAGGAAATAATGCACATAAATGTCTGGCACAGCTTTGGGGACTGTAGATAATTTCTGTTGACCTTTCCTTTGTTGCCCTAGACTGTTATTCTTTTGTTCTCTGTTACTCATTTTTGGTTGGGATATATTGAAAGAAAAGTGAATATTTGAAAAAGGAAGGCTGACATTCAAAAGAGGAAAAATCCAAGAGGGTACATTGGGAAATAAAAATAAATTTACTCTAATATTAAAATAACTTTCATACTGAATTCCTACCTACTCATTGTGTGACTTTGAGTAAGGCATAGAGAAGTAAATATTTAAAGTGCACATAATATGAATTTAATGTAACGCACCTGCACTGAAATTGCAATTACTAGGACATATGTATGCAGATGAATCAGAGAAGCATACCAGTAATTATCAGGAAGATCACTTCGTGTGCTTTCAATTTAATTGGTGACCAGCAACTGTAAAATCATTAGTCACTTGGCACCAGACTGTGTAGTGGTTTAACCCCAGTTGGCAACTAAACAACACACAGCCACTCACTCCTCCCTGCAGTGGGATGGGGAGGGGAATCAGAAGGGTAAAAGTGAGAAAACTCATGGCTTGAGATAAAGACAGTTTAATAGATAAAGCAAAAGCCATGCATGCAAGGAATTCATTCAGCACGTCCATCAGCAGGCAGGTGTTCAGTCACCTCCAGGAAAACAGGGCTCCATCACACGTATCGGTTACTTGGGAAGACAAACACCATCACTCTGAACATCCCCCCCTTCCTCCCCCTTCCTCCAGCTCTATATGCTGAGCATGACACCATATGGTATGGAACATCCCTTGGGTCACCTGGGGTCAGCTGTCCCAGCTGTGTCCCCTCCCAGCTCCTCATGCACCCTCAGCCTCCTCGCTGGTGGGGAGGTGTGAGCAGAAGAAATGGCCTTATCACTGTGTAAGCTCAGCAGTAACTCACACATCCCTGTGCTATCAATGCTGTTTTCAGCACAAATCCAAATCATAGCCCTCATGCTAGCTACTGTGAAGAAAATGATCTCTACTCCAGCTAAAACCAGCACAAACTGCTATTTGGAACACAGGTAATATTTCTCCAGTGTGGTAGGTAAGCTGGATTCTGAAAGTTGTATCTCTGAACTGTATCTTCTCAAATTCTTCTGTAAATAAATGCAAATACAGTATAATTCCCCAGCATTCCAAATTGGTTTTCTTGCTATATATGTTTTTAAAAATCCCCAAACAAATCACCCCAAACCTTAGAGAATGATCCTGTGTAATTATGTGGCTTGTAACTACTTGACCTTAGTATCTCTTGTTCCAGTTCCTGAATCTTAAGTCAGATGACTGAAATGTTTGTGGATAGCAGTGTTATATTTATCCAGTGGAAGTCAGATCCTTTTGGGCTCAGAGACTGTCTGCATCAGGTAACTGCTTTTGCAAGAGGTAGCAGCTATTGTCTGCATTGCTCAGGCTCTGGTGATGGTAAACACATGCAGACAGTTCCTACTTCACAATTCAAGTTACTAGCTGGCTTTACATTGTCACGTGTCCCTTGTGGTGTGAGGCAGAAAGACAGCACAAAATGTGCCAGGGAGAAACAACTGGTTTAGTATTGTGTTGTTGTGGAAGCTTTGTGAAGATAGCCTGTCTTACTTTGGAAAACTCTGAAATCAGTAATAAGAGTTTACAGAACCATACTCAGTCTGATGGTTGGAGAGTAAATCAGCAAAATCCCACTGAAACTAAGGGAGCTAGGAACTGCAATATCAGGAGTCTCTGGTCAAAAATGTTTCTATTGTATGGATGGATCTACTATTACCTGCAAGTGAATATCAAAACTGATAGTACTGGGAAGTACACTAAACTGTGTATCCTTTTTCTTAGGGCATGACTGGCTGTTGCTTCAGCTTTGCATAAACCTTGGAAGGGATGGACCAGACTTCAAAGTGAAATAGCAAGAAACATGCTAGTGGAAGCTGGAGCTGAAGATGCTGCTTTGGAACAAGTCTGAGGTATCCTCTGTTGTTTTTTCTTAAGGACTGTTCACTTTATTACTGCTCCAGAATGTTAAAGTTGTGTAAGTTCCAGAGTCTTCTCCACCTCTGTTGCATCAATTTGCCCACAATTTGTGACAGAACTATTGCTGCTGGTTTCGGCAACCAGTTGAAATAGCTGCTGCTAGTTCTAATTCACAGTCAGGTGGTGTCACACTGGAGAAGGTACTTCAGATAGATACATCAAAAGGCTTACATAGCTAAAATCAAAAAACAGGTAACACACAAAAGTTACATGTTACTATTTCTCCAATAAGCATCCAACATCCTTCTCCCACTATGAGGTAATTTGTTTTTACAAATAGTAGAAATGAGGAAAGGGCTAAAATCACATACTGTATTTTCCCCCCTAGGATGTTTTCTCTGAAGCAAATGGCCTGCTGACTGAAAAAGTTGCTTGTCTTTCTTCATTGTTTTGTGGAAGGACTGATTCCTTTTTTTTTTTAACAGTTAAAGGTTAACTCTTCTTGAAAATGGTTGCTATTGCCCTAGAAAGAGAGAGTATGCTAAGGATACAGACTGAAGAAGTAGCAAGAATGTGGCTTGCTTAAAAAGACTGTCATAAATTCACTAGGTCAGGTGGACTTTTAATTATGAGTGAATGCTGTTTGGCTGCTGCAGAACAAAGGGAAAAACGAGAGTTTATAAAATCCAGTCCTTCTTAATTACAGAGAAGCACATGCCTGAAAAATTACTTTTGCTTGGTAACTGAACCAACTTGCTCAGCATTGAATTTTGGCTGAGGCTGGAGAATAAAATGTAGTAATACTTCGTAGTTTAATCCTAGAGCTTGTGAAGTGGTGTGCTCAGCTGTATAAATGCACAAGTCTCCAGTCAGACTTTTCTGATGTATTTTGACTCAAAAATCTGAAGAATTGGGAGCCTGTAGCAGCAGCAAACCTTCATGCTATTTTAACTATCAAGTAGTGAAGGAGAGAACAAGGAAAAACATACATTAAATGTTCTACTAACTTCCTTATAGTTGTTAGTAGATAACCTTGGGTAAAGGTGTTTATCTGAAAGATTGCTTCCAAAAAAAGAGCGAAATTCTCTGCATGCTTCACATTCTAACACTTAGAACACAGTGTCTATTTTTAATCATGTTCTTGCTGTAGCAATTTGACACATAGCTCGTTTAATTAAAAATGTCATTAGTGTGTGCGTTAGTTTTTCAGTAAAACATCACTTTTTTTACCCTAAACTGTAATAATTGGATTCCTCCCATGCCTTTTTTTTTTTTTTTTTACATTGGGCATAATCTTCCTTAGCATACAGAAAAAGTCCTAAAAAGGTCTAACTTGCCCTATCTTTTTTTTGATCTAAACTGGTAAGTTATGCTGTTGTGCCAGATCAGTAAATACAACCTATGGAACTTCGATGCAGACCATAAAATGCTTCTTCTATTACTAATGTAACTAAAGAATGAGGGCAACAGATAATGTATGTGTGGAAGATGTACGGACATTGTATCAGCTTCTTAACTTCTGAATTCTTGCTGATGTATACTACTTCTATGAATACATACGTTATCTGCATGTTTCATGGAAGCACTTTTAAGGGCAAGATTAGAAGGCCAAATTGTGAATTATAACTAATCTGAAATGAGTAAAATGAAATAAATTAGAGAAATGTTACATTATAAAATACAGCATTTGGCATGTAAAATTGAATGATCAAATGCAAACTGGAGAATAACTGCATTACAAAAAATCAAACTGAATTAATTAAACAGGTAACAGGCAATGCTTCCAGCAGTGACTTTTTTTGAACAACCTGAGTTCATGCAAGAGTAATGATTTCTCTCTCACTAGCACTGGCAAGATCTATACTGAAATCTTGTGTCACATGGAAAGTATTACTGGCAAATTGAAAGGAGTTGGGAAAAGGGAAACCAAAATAAATGTTTGCCTCTATCCACTCTGAGCAATTTTTAAATGAATTAGGTTTGTTTATTCTAGAAGAGGAGTTCAGAACATGGATTTAACAGCTTACAGTGTGAATTTATTTTAGTTTTTTTGATGTAATTATTTTGATCATTAGGGGCTAGTGATCAATAAGAGAGCCTTGCAAGAGTCGGGGGAAAAAAAAAGCAATTTAATTTTCAAGAAGGAAGACTGCATTTACCATGTGTAAATTACAGATTTGTTTTCTGACTGGGAGGGATACGGTGAAATTGCTGTAGGCTACACATAGTTTAAACAGGTATCTATTTTTGAATCTTGCCTCAGGACAGGGAGATGGACCAAGCAGTCTTTTGAAGCTTCTGTTCTTGACTGTACAGTACAGCAATAAATTATAAGAATAATAAAGTGATTCTGTTTTTCTTGGGTGTTCTGTATCCTGTGAAGAAGAGAATAAGCTGTGCTTAATTTTGGGAAATGGGCATATTTGGAGTGGGGGGGCTGCTGACAGAAAAGGCTGTTGTTTTGATTGGGGATCTGGCAGGAGTGGGGAAGTAGATGAAACTTATATGCAACCTCCCCTCACTGAGAGCTTCCAATTTCTTCTGATTTTAATGAGCTCTGAATTGAGTACTTGTTTCTGTGCTACAGAACAATAGTTTATTCATTCAGCTAGATTCCTATCTCACTTCAGGGATGTTTTTGTTTAGTGGGTTTTTTTTTGTTTGTTCTGGGATCTTTTTAATGAATATGTATTTTGAAATATGTATACATAGGAAGTGAGTTCTTTTATGCATTCCCTAGTTATGAAAACTGGATCCTCCAGTCCTATATTTTCTGGAGACCTGTTTGTTTTTATGTACAAGCCCTTGTTCTTGTTATACTGGAGTTGAACTTGGATGTCTGGCCTGGGAAATCACAGACTGAAGTTTTACTTTAGGTATATTAATTTTTCCTACCAAAGGCTTGTATTGCTTGAAGCCACTCTTCTACACTCGTTCTTTCTATCATCTTTCTTGCATACCTGTTTCCTAACTCCTTACAGTCCTTTTCTATCTTTTGCAGGTTGAATTTGCAGTCCATAGACACTTCCTCTTGAACAGCAAGAGAAATATAATCCAAAGCTGTTTTGCTTAAATAACATGCCTTCACAAATTGTTAGGATGTGCTGTTCTTTAGGTGTGAGTTTCTACAGAGTTTGTCTGAAAATACAGACTCTCTTCTATTGTGAGATTTCTGCAATATCAGAACCATAAACATTTTAGCATAGTCCTATGGTTCCCAAATCGTCACTTTTCCTAGAATTGCTTCAATAACATACTGAAATTGGACAGTAAATCCACTGTGATTATGAATGTTTTTAGCAGAAATGCTGAAGCAATTGGCGGTCTATGTGAGCAATGACTGATCAGACCAAGAGTGCTATAAAACACAGGTGCCCCTTTTGCCATTCCTTTTCAGCTTCTGCTGCTGAAAAGTGGTGATTTTTCTTTTAGAAATGCAGAGGGAATGACTGTCTTCCCCTCCCCCTCTTTCCAGCTGTAAAGTTGTGATTTCTCCACATGAACACAGTATCAGTACATCTGGCATCTTTTCAGTCCTGTGTTAGAAAAACATTGTATAATTCAGCATGAGTCTTCTTGGATTCATTTATAATAATGCCAGCATAGCTGCATGTGGTACAGCATTTGCATCTTTCTTTTTATCTTTATCAGTCAGAATAAGAATGCAAAAAAATACTTGAAAGTAGTTGTTAGCTAGTTTGCTTCTTTCAGTTTGGCTCTGCAGCCTCTTAGTATTCCACAGAGATGCAAAGTCACTTTTTACTGAAGGAGAACAGTTTTACTTTTTCAGTTTGTTTATTAATATTTATTGGAAACTAAAATCTGCCACTCTTTGAAAATGACTTTAAGAGTCTTGGTAAGTATTTTTATCTAGACAAATTTAGTATTGTGGGACCTTGTGTTTAAACACCTGTATTTCAGTTACACGTCCACATTTTGTGGTTTAATGTGCTTTAATAATCTGCATGGTAATATTTGAACTTTGCTTTGAACTGAATACATCCCAAACCCTTGCCTCCTTTCTGGGTGCAACGTTTTGGTTTTTTGTTGGGTTTTTGTTTGTTTGTTGGTTTGGGTTTTTTTCTGTAGTTATCACCAACAACAGAAAAGTTAGAAAGGAATTTCATTCTAAAGCTTAGATCCTTTCACTTTGAGATTCTGTGCTTATACAGAGCACCTGTTTGAGAAGGTCACTTCCCTTTTACTTGATGTAGATACATATAGTCTGAGGCAGCATGTAGCTTTTCCACGAATGGAATTCTGATTATTACAGAGCAGAAGGAATGAAGATTGCGTTTCTAGGTAGGAATTATGTTTCCTCTGCAACTTTCTACTTCAGATTTCTATTTTGTAGCTTTTCAGTTAGAAAATACTAGCTGCAATTGAGATTGAAAGTGCCTCACAATAGAGAAGGCCAAATGACAGTGAGCAGTGGCAACAGCTAATATCAGTGTGAACACTCCATTTTGGCTTGGTTTGCTGTGCTTTTTTGGTAACTCTCTTTGGTTTTGTTTTATTTTTCAACAAAAGTCAGCACTTAGATGTGCTTGAGAAGTAGCATCAGTTTTCTTTATACAGTGCCTTTCATTTTCAGAACGTTGCAGTCTGCTTTCCAAAAATTGGAAAGCTGAGAGCACAGATTCTTTAACAGTACCTTGCCTATTTCATAATCAAGAGATTTCACAAGGAATTCTATTGAACTGGTGAAAGACAACTGTAATAGTTCTGTCAGTGGCCTGTGGGTGTACTGAATCTCCCAAGAAAACCCTCTCTGCCACTAATCCAGATCATTTTTGATAAAGGCAGGTTCTAAGCAGGGATATGGATGAAGCAATTGATTTTTTTTTTCTCCCAATACAGTAATAATGAAGAGGATATAACACTTTCCTTCCACATAGAAATATGAAGTATAGCTGTTTGTCCAGTGTACGTACATAATTTCATTAATCTGAGTCAGATTGTAACTGCAATGTCACACACTTCCCCCCCACTCAAAAAAACCCAGAAAACAAAAAACAAAAAACCCAATCTCAAATATCTCTAAGGTGCTCTCCCTTTCATGATGTTTTCGTAGGAATGATTACATATTCTGTCTCACAAATTCCTACCTCCTGGCCATGGTGTTACAAGTGGTGAGAGCGTTTGATAACTAAATGAAAAAATAATCTTTTTTGAAGCTGTGAACAGATAGACTCAGAAGATATAACAGTTCAGGGACAAGAACTTGCTGCATTATACATTACTTCATGAAAGCTTAACTCTGTTTCCAGATGGTACAGAAAATTTCTGCCATGTGTCCAGCACACACACCCACCGTGGGAAGCATCTGAAGAAGACTTAAGGGGCTGGACCTTTGCATGCCAGTGTCTTTCACTACCGCAAATAATCCAAAGAGCAGCTTCTATAAATACTATATTCTTTAACCACAGAGGTTTCTTGTCCTTTCCTGTGGATTCCTTGCCAACCATTTTCTCAGTTCCGAAGTAGAGGTGGTTCTGTAGCCAATGTGCATTTGAATAGCCCTTTGATAGCTGTGTTGGATTTATGTTGGCTTTTGTTTAAACTTTTAAACTGACAGATTATTTTAACAAAATTTGTAGAAAAACATTGCCTCTTGGTATTGCTTGTTCTTTTCCATTGTTATAACAGCGTGGAAAAAGAAGGTTATGGCCGATGTCTAATCTGATATTTATATCAAGATTATTGCATTGCTATGCAGCACTGTTTTAAACAATATCTTATTTACCTTGGAACAAAAAAGAACAATGGCTCAACAAAACATTTTGAACAAAGGGGGATATACATTTATTTGCAGATTTCCCAATCAAAGTTTTGGCACTTCTTTTTTGTGAAAAATTGTTTTAAGAAAATTCTAGTTTATTTTTCTATCAGATTATGTTGAAACTCAGACATAGTTAATGGTCATAAGTCAGAAGTGGGCAAAGATCCATTCAGAGGATTGTGTTTAACAGAATAACTGTGCTTTGGCAATTTTCAGGTATTAAATAGGTTACTGGAGACTACTCTGTAGATCAGTGAGGGGAAATATTTAAAAGGGATGCAAAGATACAGCTGATTTAACAAAAATCAAGTTTAATCAAGTACTTGATCCTGGCAAATACATCAGAGCTGCCACAGCATCTCTGCACTTTTGGAGAACATGAATGTAAGTTAGGGTGTTTCACTGGTCCCTTTTCCTCATATTTTCTGGTTTTTTTCTTAATTATGTTATTCAAAATCACTCAATCAATAATGTGATCATACTAATTTCAGCTGGGTTCTACCCAGACATCTTAAAATTAGAGTTGTAAGTGCATGCCTTATAATGTTTAGCATTTTTTGTAATTTTATAAAGAATTTTGTATAACGAGACTACTCTTGAGTGAGTTTAGAGCTTGTTAATACAAGATCTGTTCCCATTGCAAAGTGGCTGTGGTGCAATAGGAAGAGAAAGTACTGGGCCCTGGAAGTTGTCCAGCATGAGAATTATTATTTCTTTTTGTTTACAGTAAGTATTCTGGCACTGAGACAAATACCACGGGTTGGTATTCATGACATGTGTCAGCTACAGTAAGGTACAGCAGATGAATGCATGCCAGTATTTCAAAGAATTTGAATAGTTTCTTTCTCTAGGTTGTTCTGGAGAATTCCTAATCCAGAGATTGATTTCTTCTTTTAAACAAGATTTTTTTTTTCCATGATGTTTTTATTAAGTTTTAAGAAGCAGCTGCAATTGGTGGCAAGTATCTGAGTGAGCTCACAATGTTATATTCCCAAAGTACTGTCTCAAAATAATTATTTATTTATTCCTACATGCTACCTACTGGTGATGAGTTTACTACCCAACATAATGCCTATATTTTCAAACTGGTATGAGTTGCAGCTGTGTTACTGTCTACAGAGTTAAAAGTGTATTGTTTCGATCTTCCTTTGCAGATGAAGAACATTAATGATTACAAACCTAAACATTGTTATCTTCATGTAGAAAAAAGGAAAGATGAAGTAATACCTTTAGGATTTTAAACTAGTAGAATACATACTGTCTGTAGTATACCTTGCCGTTAAAGGCTTGCGATTTTTTATGCAAGGGGTTTAGCATCAGTAATTCATTCATAATAAGGTCTAATCCCTTTGTTGCAGATGAAAGTATTCCACCAATTTAAAATGTATTAATGGTGTGAGGTAGATCAAGGGTTGAATTTTAGCAGCACTTAGTGGTTGATTGATTTAAAGGTTAACAAAGTTATTTGGTCAGATACGTTATGATTAAAATAGTGACTTAGTTACAGATTCAAAAATTACACGATTCACGCTAACTTACTACAAGGTATTCTAAATCAGAATATATAGATAAGCACAAAACAGCATGGAAATATTTGGCTATCCACTAAAATATATAAGCATTCACACTCAAAAAGGCAAATATGTGTATTTAAGCACATAAGTAGGTAAAGAGGTGGATAGAAGAGACTAGTCTGTAGCTAAAGTTTCCCTCTTCTCTAGTTTGGAAACAAATACAATGCATTTGTATTTCTCCATGGGTGATAAATGAGATTTGAGAAGTCTGACTTCACCCTGGCCTTCTGTCAGCCTTGTGGACACACAATCTTCAAACTTCGAGAAGTGCCTGAGAGGCATCCCAGCTCAGGGGAGATGTTGGTCACAGCCCACTGCGATGCTCAAAAGGGTCTCACTTAGGGATGCTATTTATAGGGTCCAAGAATTTACTTTTGTCAGGTGCTTCTCCATTTCAGCCCAAATTGCATGAGGAAATACTCCGATGCTTTCTACCAGTTGCACAGGCCCAGAGCTTGCTAGATCTTGAAGTTCTGGTATCACCTGCTCTGGGCCATGTCCCAGGTACGGATACATTGGGCTGTCAGGAGGTGATTGATTGTTCCTACTGTTCATAAGCAATAAGAGAGGGGGACAGAAACCAAGTGAGCTAAGGGGGTGTCTTTGTTCTGAAATGGTAGGAGAGGAGGAAGCAGAAATCAAGTGGCCTAAAGGGTGGGGTGCCTTAAGGTCTATTGCCTTTCACTCTCTTTCTTCATTCATCTTGGGATGGCATGCGACCCAGGGAGGAAAATTGCACTAATTCAGGGAGGGGGGAAGTTGCACCCCCTCACCCTTAGGTGCATGGAAAGCAGAAAGCAATGATAGTTGCAGTTAAGCAACTGATAGATTGATAATTGCAGTTAAGCTTGATTAACTAAGCATTTAATACCAGCTGCTGGATGGGATTCAGTGTTTGGTTCCATTGCAGTCTATCCCAGTTGACATTGGTAGTCTTTATTTCTTTTGCAGTATTAACTATAAATACTTTAGTGAATTTTTTCTTGCATCTGTCTACAGCCATTTACTCATAAACATTCCACGCGAGTTTAACTGGATAGAACTAGGGCAGAAAGTTGCCAGCAAAAAGATTGTGTTTGAGTCCCTTGCTTCAAGAGAGCAAAGTATATCTGAGCTTCACTAAAAGCAGAACCTTTTTGACAGCAGTGAAAGGCACCTGATAACTGTGAAGCATGCTCCTGGAGGACAGGTGTGGCAAATTAATAGGGAATTGAACCTCATCAGACTCCTAGATGAATGAGCTAATTGGAAGAGAAGAAGAATGGCAGTGTCTGCCTTCCTTCTCTGGCCTACTTTAAAACTTAAGACTGATTTAAAATATTTTTCTTCAGGAGGCTGTTTCAGGTTGTTCTTCCCAGCTAGGATGCAGAACTCCCTAATAGCACTGAGTGATTTGTCAAAAGTCAGGAGAAGATAAATCACGTGCTGTCAGTGTTTCCTGCTGACCGTTTCGTGAAGCTCTGTATCAGTGGGCAGGGAATTTCTCTTCTGCAATATTTTAGTCTTCTCTCAGTATTACAGTTAGATACCAGTAGTCCAAACCCACATGTCCCATTTAGGACATCCAAAAGAATTGCCTGGTGCTGAGATGGATCGCCACTGTGGATTCATTTGAGACCCTGTTAAAGGTAAGAACTTAATGTTAATAGTGTTAACACTGAAATTATGCACTGAAGTATGCACAGGAAACTCCACTATGATAGTTGCAAAGTTGTTCTGTTTTTGCGATTATTTTCTTATGTCTGTCAGGGAGGTTATTTTCATAGGCCAATTAAAAACACTGTTTTGTTCTAATTGTGAAGTCTAACCATTTAGAACTTTGATTCTGACTGAAAATGTTATGAGAGCTCTGGGGGCTTTTTTGCTTTCATATCCTTTGCTTCAGTTTTAAGTTTATAACAAATATGGATCTAGCTGGTTTTCTTGTTCTGAGATGTAAATTGCCTAAGTTGACTATTTCAGCGTGGTAGCTGATCTAACTTGAGTTTGTCAGCTGTGTCTGTGTTTCTTAGATGCTAGAACTGATTACAGTCAAACTGATTTTACAACAAGTCCTGTTTGAACAGTATTCCTCTACAAAAATTTTGTTATCGTTCATGACAAAAATGATAGGCCACTTTATTTCATCATTCATACTTGAGTGTTTTTTATCTTAGAAATCTTATTTTTTTCTGTGTTGGGTTAATTTGTATGAAAACTGGTCCTGGCACACAGTGCCAAATGTGACTTCTTAATCAGCAGCATTCGTAATTTCTGAGGGCCTCACGGGATTTGAACCCACATACCTCATCCATGAATTGCTTTATTTTGTCTTTAGTGAGTTTGCTTTAATCCTTGAATCAACTACAACATTAAGGTCAGACAAGCCCTTGGGACTGAGTAGTTCTGTGAATACTGACATAGTGTCAGAAGGAAGAACAGTTTGTCTTGTAGAATATTGAAAATACATTAGTGACTGAGCTGAAAGGCTATAGTTGGGAATATAGTATCTATGTAAGAGGCTTAGTAAAGGAGTGAAAGTTTAATCAGAAGTGCTGATATACTAATTTATACAAGTACAGGCTGAAGAGTTTCAGAAACTGGGTGCTAAAATGTGTTATGTTGAACTACACTGAATTTTAAGCGATCCACATGAATGGGGAAATCCTAATGTTGCATATGAAGAAATGAGACATGAGCTGACCATTAACTTCGCAGGAGTAACCTTAGGTCTGTGGAAATGTCATGGTAAAAAGCAATGTGAATGTCCAGAATTGTTGGAAAAAGAACAGAGAACAACATGATAGTTGTACCAGACTGAAAAGGCTGGAAAACATGACCAGGATGAGATGTTGATAAAGGTCTGTACAGTGTTGGAAAGAGGTTATAATTGGTATTTTCTTGTAACAGAGAGAACGTACAATGAAGGTGACAACCTCAAACTGAAGAAGGTACTTTTTCACTGACGTGTAGGCTGTGAGTCTCCTTCCCCAAAGCATGTTCAAATGCTAAAAATCTACTTAAGGTTAAGTAAACTAATAAAAAATAAATCGAGTGGGTTTAAGTACAGAGACTGGTTCATAAAGTCTCTAACTTCCAAATAGCTGAAACTGGACCCTGGCTCAGAAAGACTTGATATCAGCCCTTGTCTTATGCTGCTTTCCATGGCCTCTGATTCTGTGTGTTCTTTTCTGATGGGGGCAAAGTGGGTGTGAGAGTTTGTAAAAAATGGTACTGAGCTGTAGACACCTTTCAGTTTGGCTCACCAGATTCCTATTGGTAGGAAGAATGTGAGATGAAGTCTAAAAGGAGCAATGTTTCTGTTCTACTTGTCAAGTAAGTTCAGAAAACCATGCCTTGATACCATGCTTAATCAAAAGGTGTATTAAAAATATATATTTTTTAAAGTCTTAAATGCCCCTTTAAAACAAGTGTTTCCCTTATTTGGTTTTCAGCAATAGGATCTGATACAGTTGCTCATCTATGATCAGATTCTGCTCAGACTTGCCAGCAGCACAAGGGGAATTGATGAGAGGAATGGGGGAAAAGCATCAATCAACTTTGCAGTGTGTGTGTTAGGAGATCTAATTATCTGATTATTGCTAGAGTACTACAAAAGCAGGGCAAGAAGTCATAGAATGGCTCTGTGATTAGTAAACTTTGACTGTGGCGGTTTCCCTGGAAAGGAAAGGTGAAATGCATTATATTCAAGCAGAGTACTGTCAGTGTATACCATCTTTTTCTTCTGCTTGCTTTTCTTGCAGTGTGCAACTGTGGATTAGTATAAATCTAATTAATTTCACATAAATACAGGAATACCTTCTGTGATCGCTAGGCAGAAGCACTGTTGCAGTGAACATATAACAAAATTCAGACTGCTGCATAAAGGAAATGCCTCTTTTATATCCACAGGAAGCTGATTAGGAATTAGATAATTTACATGGTTGTCTGTGGTGTGAGTAGAGGTGACCTGCAGCATGTGAGTGGGTCAGGAAATGGGCTTCATTTTGTGAGGATTTGTAGGACATTTCCTAGGTATAGAGCCTGGTAGAGTACAGATGCTGAGGGAAGAGCTGCTCATTGTGGTGTTTTTCCCTAGCATTTGGAAGAACTAACAGTCACAAGAATCCTTTTTACCTTTATTACATAGCTATTGAAAAGGCTCTTTTCCCTTGTGGGCTGCTGGTGATGTGGCCCAGAAAATGGTGGGAAAGAATGAACTGGTATAAAACATGTGTAGTAACTGATCAGTGAATCCAGGAACTTACGACCAAAGGAAGATTTTGTGAGTGTTTATGTGGTACAGTCCTGTAACAGAAAGCTGGTAAATGGTGAAGAGCTGTTTGAAATTAGAATTTGGAATTAAGGAATGGGGAATTCTTGTATGTAGAGGCATGCTTCATTCTTTTCTCAGTAGGATTTTAGGCATTGCTGATCTTGGCAGGGCAAATGGGCTGGAACCAAGTCAGAGAACGTGGCTTCTATCAGTGAAGCACGCCTGGATGTAGGCAGGGAGAGCCAAGAGAATAAATGGGGCTGGCTCTAGATGCAAATTCCTCTTCCAAGATTCCAGCCAATAATCAGACAGATTAACAATTGCAAAGGCAGGAAGGAAGAATTCAAGATTTTTTTTTAAATCTCAGTATTTTCTTTTTTATTGTGTGTAAATGGCAATGTTTTGGGGAGTTAGGGGAGGAACCCGCAGAGGTGGCCTCTGAGAAGAGACCTGAGGCTGCCCTCTGCCAGATGCAGTTGACTCCACAACGGACCTGCAGGACAGATATGATCCCATCAGTGAAACTGGTCGAGAACATATTTAAGAAAGTGCAGAAAGTGCCTAGAAAGAGGAACAGTAAGGCCAGAGTAGTAGGAGGTGCTCCATGGTGGAGTTGATAATGAGTTCAAAGGGACTGTGGCACATGGGTAGCCCCCACCAGGACAGGTACTGTCCTGCCTTGGGCAGGGACACCATCAGTTTTCCACCCACCAACACCTCTAAGTCTTCCTCCCTGGGGCCACTCTCAATCCACTCCTCACCCAGCCTGTATTTGTGCTTGGGATTGACCCGACCCATGGGCAGGACCTTGCACTTGGCCTTGCTGAATTTCAGGATGCTTGCACGGTCCCACCTCCCCAGTCTGTCCAGGTCCCTCTGGATGGCACATCCCTTCTCTCCAGCATGTGACCCCACCACACAGCTTGGTGTCATCAGCAAACTTGCTGAGGGTGCCTCGATCCCACTGTCCACGTCCCCAACAAAGATGTTAGCGCCAGTCCCAACACCTGAGGATGCAACTTGTCACTGCTCTCCCCTTGGACATCGAGCTGTTGACCACAACTCTAGTGAGTGCAACCATCCAGCCAATTCCTTATCCACGGAGTGGTCCATCTATAAATCCACGTCTCTCCAATTTAGAGACAAGGATGTCATGCAGGACAATGTCAGATGTTTTACATAAATCCAGGTAGGTGACGCCAGTTGATCTTCCCTTATTCACCAACTCTGTAATCTCATCATAGAAGGCCACCAGATTTGTCAGTCACGTTTTGCCCTTAGTGAAGTCATGTTGGCTGTTGCCAATCACCTCCTTATTTTCCATGTGCCCTAGTGTACCTTCCAGGAGGAAATTAGCTTTCTTAGAGCTTTTAGTTGGCAACAGCAGTATAGTAGTAATCCCAATGACAGACTTTTACCTTCTTGCACTTCTTCAGGAATTTGGCACAGGGGATGGTGGTATGAGATGCGCTTAGTAGCAGACTTCAATTGCAGCTGGCTTAACAGCCTTGTAAAATAAAACTCTCCCTTTTGTTGAGGGTAACTTCTAACTATTTGGGATATTATGTATTTAAAATTATTACATTCCTTAAATCTGAGGTTATGTCAATAGTGAAATAATCTGTAATCAATTTTCTAAGTGAGTGCGTGTGCCTGCTTTCTGAGAATACAGTATGAAGGTCTTGAAGACAAGGCTCATGAAGTTTAGCAAGGCAAAGGGCAAGGTCCTGCCCATGGGTCAGGGCAATCCCAAGCACAAATACAGGCTGTGCAAGGAGTGGATTGAGAGCAGCCCTGCGCAGAAGGACTTGGGGGTATTAGCGAATGGAAAACTGTGAGCCAGCAATATGTGCTCACAGCCCAGAAAGCCAACAGTATTCTGGGCTGCATCAAGAGCAGTGTGGGCAGCAGGTAAAGGGAGGGGATTCTCACCCTCTGCTCCACTCTCATGAGACCCCACCTGCAGTGCTGGGTCCAGCTCTGGGGCCCCAACACCAGAAGGACATAGACCTGCTTGAGCAGGTCCAGAGGAGGGCATGAAGATGATCAGGGGCTGGAGCACCTCCCCTGTGAGGACAGGCTGGGGGGGTGGGGGGTGGGGGGTGTGTCAGCTGGAGAAGAGAAGGCTCCGGGGAGACCTTCTCGCAGCCCCCAAGTAATTAAAGGGGGCTACAGGAAAGGTGGGGAGGGACTCTTTATCAGGGGATGTAGGGATAGGATGAGGGGTAACAGTTTTAAACTGAAAGAGGGGAGATTCAGATTAGATCTAAGGAAGAAAATCTTCACTATGAGGGTGGTGAGGCCCTGGCACAGGTTGCCCAGAGGAGCTGTGGCTGCCCCCTCCCTGGCAGGGTTCAAGGCCAGGTTGGACGGGGCTTTGGGTAACCTGGGCTAGTGGAAGGTGTCCCTGCCCGGGGCAGGGGGGGGGGAATGGATGATCTTTAAGGTCCTTTGCAACACAAACCACTCTATGATAAGTCAGAATGCCCTTTTCAGAGGATTGGATGTATGAGTAGATAATGGAAATTTCTTTCAAATGGCTGTTCTGGAAATTGAAACTGAAGAAAGAATGAAGTCATAGAAAAAGGCAGTTAATACAGATGAACGCTAGAGATGAAGATTGGCTCACATCTCTGCCCCTGGCAAATTTGCAACAAGAAGAAAGAATGTCATTATTTTAAGTGGCATGATAATGTCTATATAAGTAATTTATGAACCTGAGGTATGCTCCCCTGGAACTGATTATCTGGACTGAAAGTACTGGGGTGTCTAGTCCCAAGCAGTGGAAGGCAGATATTTTTAATGAAGGACTAAGTTTTGAACTTTTATTTGCCTCTTTTACCAGTGTATCATCAGTTGATTTTGGCAGGTATATAATTATTTACTAGCTTCAGTGAAGATGGTCCTTTTTCGTTTTAACTGCCATGATCCAAGTCTGGACACGTGATGATAACCCAAGTTCAATGCTTTCTCAGCTCTATTCCTTCTATGTATTGGAACCTAACTTCCCTCAGGTCTTGTAGGAAAAGAAATGTTTGGACATTATGGGATTCTGAACATTTTAAAGTCTAAAGTGTCCCACTTTTTCAAATGTAAATGTATTCTGATTACTGTCAGTTTTATCAGTGTGATTTCAGCATTAACTGTCATTACTGAAGGAATATCATATTTTAGTATCTGCCAAATACACCAGATTATAACAGGCAGAAAAAAGAGCAGAGCTATAATTTTTTTTGCATGTAGACATTTAATTTAAAAATAAGTAGTTAGACCTAACCACTTACGTGCTGATTTTGCAAGGTGCAAAATCTTCGTGTCCTTGACCATATATGAAAGACTGATTTCAGGCAATCTGTTTTTAGATCTGGAGTTGCAATTAATAATGCAGTTTTGGGCCTTGGCTGTTGACTAGTTTTAAAGGTAGAAGTTAAAATACCCTGTTCAAAACGCATTGAGCAGAATCATTTAAAAAATCAAAACATTTTGAGGCTTTTTACAGATAGTAATTTGAGAGTGTGAACATAGGTTAGTTTTATTTTCTGTTGTAGTATTGAAAGTGCTGAACAATTGGTAGATTGTGTAGCATAGAAGAATCTCAACTGATTATTATGTTTTAGTGTCGTTTAAATGGAATCTTATCAATCTTCAGGGACTTAAGAATTTAACTGTTTTCCCCTTATAGGATACATTAGTAACTCTTTGTGTTCACATCTTTAATTGAAAGAACTCAATTAGTTTTTAGGGGCAATGAGTCTGAATTGAAAGCTTAGTACAGCTATTCTGGTTGATACAACTGTTTGATACAACTGTCTGACAGTGTATCAGATATATGTCCTAATACAGTACTTGATATTTGTGGTCTTTCTATGCGTCTCCATTTAGTAAGTTGAGAACTGAACTGTTAGTGCTGTCTGGGGAAGTGATTTCCACTCTGTATTAGTTCTGCTGACGCTAAGCCTAAGTTTATGTGGAAGCTATGGGCTGTTTTGTGATTTACCCTCATGTCGTGCTTCTCCATGTTGCCTGGAATAATTAAACATGAAGATGTGATTATGTAAGATGCTTGCACTGTCCCCAGACTTTGCACAGCTGGCTATACATACAGTAGAAAGATTTTTAAGGAAAAATACTGTTTCCTTCTGCGTCTGGAAAATACTCTGGTGTAAAAGACATTACTTTTATTTTGATGGGATTAGAAGACAACTGTGTTAGAAATACTGAAAGAAATTGAAGTTTGATACATACTGGTTTGGCAGCAGATTCCAACAGTGCATATACACTCAATGCCAATACAGAAGGTCTTGGAGGAGGGTCCACGTGAGACTGGTATGTCTGTGCACAGCTGCTTTCTTCTGTGCCCTGTCTGGCCCAACCCAAGGAATTTTACTTTAGTTTTGTAAACTGTAAACACTGTTAGGGAAATTTTGCAATTTTAAAACATTTAGACTTGGATGTCTCAGGAAGCCATCAACAGTTGAAAGCTTCCGTACTCATATTCAGGCATATAAGTATGTAATGTGAGATGCAGAACATGTTTCTGTGTTTAGATCTATGGAGCACAGATCATTTTTGAAACTGCCTCATGGCTGTTAACCTGTGTGTGGCAGGGGAAAGGAGAGGCAGGGATTGACAAAAGGTTGTGTGCTAATGATAATTTTAAATCACTTTTAAGATGCAAAGAAGGGTACAGTTTACTAATGGTACCACGTGCCATCTAGTCTTACCATACCTTTCAGTTGAGTTTCATTTCTCTGGGGGATGACACGCGTTTATACCGTAATGGGAGCTGCTGTGAGTAAAATAAAATGTTAGGTGCCATATGGATCTTAGGGAAGGTGTTAGAGGACGTTTCCAGGATCTAAAGAAGTTGGAATTCTTTATGTTCCTTTGGGTAATTTTCCCTTTTTTCTATTCAGTTGGGTTGTCTGCGATGGGCAAAGATTAAATAAATTTTTCTTGGTATGTAGTTGTATTTTTAATGCATGCTAGATGACAGGAATCATGTTTGTACAGTTCTAGCTTATTTGCTGTACTTGATTTCCTCATATTTTGCCATCAAATCCTGTTTGAAGAAAATCTGTTATGATTTAAGAAAATAAGCAAAAGCTTGAGAGGCTGAGAAATTAATTTATAGTGACAAACTCATTTATCTAAATGTCCTTGTGACATGCAAAACAAATGGTATCAAAATAAATGCTCATAGTTTCTTCATCAGAAATTATGGGAAAACACCAAATGTCCTATGTGAAAGTAAAATTTCTAAGAATGGCTATCCTGAAGGGGTAAAAAATAATCTAAATGCTAAAAGCAGTATAAGCTTTTAATTGCATATTTAATGCATATGCAATTAGTCATTTAAGTTACTTCTGTACTGCTTAAAATTCTCAAGCTTGAAAAATCCGGGCCCAAACTTTCACAGTATTTGTAACAGAGTGTGGGTGGGTATTCTGTGCAGGCTCTAGTGATAAAGCAGGCCACAATGAGTCTTGAGAGGATGACACAGCAGACTGAGGTGGCTTGGTTTTTTTAATGTGGCTTACAAGGGTTCTTTACCTTATTCCAGAAGACTGTTAACAGCATGGCCTTTATGCTAGTATTATATTATTATATGCTAGTTACACATCTCTACAGTCTGCAGAACACACAGTTTGTCTGAATCTGAGCATGCTGTTTCATGTGTATTACAAATTAATCTCTTTTTTTGGTAAACTTGGTGGCTTTGTTTTCTTATTGACTAGAAGTTTATTGCAGGAATCCTTGCAATTCAAGCCTATGGACTCAGATGAATAAACAATGAAAACTGAGTCCTAAGAGTGAAGAGCTTGAATGTGGAAGGATGACCTGTTTTTTCCATTACATCAATATGAGTGTTCCAAGAACAAGAATGTGTTAACCTACATACTACAGGGGTTTAACCTACCTGAAAGGAATTGATCTGAGAACTGCTTAGCATGACATGTTTTCCTTTGAAATGATAAAACATAAACAGGGTTCAGAATTTGAAATAGCATCTTTGAGGGTATATATGAAGGCAGTGGTCAGATTTGCAAACAAACTGAAGTTTAAATAAACAGGATTTTATCTGTGAAAGAAACTTTTTTGCTTTAGTGACTGCAGAAACACACAGTTGAAAAAAACATTTATTTTGTCTGATGTGTGTAAATAGGAAACATAATTATCCACCTCATTTTTGTTAATTTGGATATTTTTGTCTCCTGACTTGGAAGATTTGCATACCAAAGTGAGTAGCAGTCTTGCATTTGGGAAGTATAAGACTAGAATACTAAGCACTGAGTCTCCAGGGGTGGAGGAATGAATTAGGTGACTGCAGCATCTTCTGAAGTAGGTGGTGATTAGAAAACACTATATTGAATATTCTATCCTAAATTAAATGAACATTTACATATATCTTAGATCACATGTTGCCTTTAAGCCATGTCTGTGCTGATAGAGCACAAAGCTGCTCATAGTTTGAGGAGAGCATTTCTGGACGTGCTGTGGATGATTTTCTTTGACAGGAGTCTACCCCAGTGACTGAAAAACCCTATCCCTTCATTTGTAGAGATTAATGGTATAAATTGAGGTAAGTCCAAAAGAAAAATACACTTTTCAAAAAATTCTGTCCAGACTTTTGAGCAGGCCTGTACCAGTTACCTTCAAAGCTTAACCCTTGGACAGAAAGTAACATCAGAATATTTCAACAAGAGCAGTGGCCCCAGAGTTCTCAACTAGAATAAGTCAACCTAGTTCTAATGAAAGCAGCTGATGTAAACTGATTTGCTCAATGTAGGAATCATGCTGTGTAGAAGGTGGAATGCACCTGTCTTGAGTAATAATTACTTAAAACAGAAGAAGCAGCAAATGGCCAAACAGTCTTTTTTTCTAGTATAGCCTCCTGGTTTCCAGAAGGCAGTGGTTTAGGATCTGTGTGGGTCAGTGTTTCTATGTGGACTAGAAGATGATTAAAGAGCTCTTTCTGAATGAGGTACTACAGTGAAACTAGGGACATTTCTGTTCACAGTTTCATTACTTAATTTCTTTGTAGTATTTCTATTGTTCTAGAAATTGCAATGGGGGGGGGGGGGGAATACCACATCTTCCCTCTCCTTTTCCTACTCTTTATCTGTCAAATGAATGACAGAGGCTGGCTGCTACTTGTAGAGTGCTTTTCCTGAGTGAAATGGAGTCCCAAACAGTGATAGAAATGACAGGTTCTAGCAGGAAATGGCAAAAGTCAGTGAATCAGAAGATTAACATTGCGGTATTCTAAGTTATTTTCAGAAGGAATATGTGGGTTAGTCTTTTTGTTTACAGCCTTTGTTTAGAGTTCCAATTTGTTTGCAAGCCATTTAAATTAAACTGGTGATGCAGTGGTAAGTTTTAAAGCAGTCTGATATTAAATTACATTCCTTGTGCCAAGATGCCTACTTCTGAATTCTGGTAACATCCTCCTTATTAAATAAACATTGTTATCATTAATGGTTCTGCAGATGGTTTTGCTGCTATATGATGTATTTTCACAATTTATTGTGTGTCTGTTACCCGACATCCATCTTACTAGATTGTATTTTCAGAACTTGGGAACTGTTAAGACAATTGGTTCTGTACGTGTAGAGTTTGTGAGTGTTGGACAGTGATGTTCAGTTTCAGTTGTAGGGGCTTAGCTTTTTTTTTCTCCTATTCTAGACCTTTGTGTACTAATATTAATGTTGCCATTGGTTTCTTTAAATATTTTTTTTAAACGTAGTGTCTGTGGAAGGAGCTAATGACTACAAACCAACAGGTTATTGGTTTCTGTACCACATAATTGTGCCAAAGTGTTGCTTCACTTGGAGAGTTCAAACTCCTTGATGAGGCATACAATAAATGGAAAATACAGGAAGTAAATCTCAAGCATCTCAAAAACTTCAAGAGCTACCATCTTGCTTTAGTTCATTTGAGTTGAAAATATTCCCTGGAACCTAAATTTTAAGAAACAATATGTTTTCTGGTAGTAGTTACAGTATATGTTATTAATTCCCAGTGTTGTATAAAAATTTGGTTAAAGCAATTCTCTCATCTGCACCACAGTATTTACACTGAGTGTGAAAAAACATCCTTTGTTTTATTAAAGCTTAGATTTCTTTGTTCTTCAGAATTCTGAGCTTTTCTATCATCAACAGACAACATTGTTTTACTTTGTGAAAACTTCTTTAGTGCATTGTCCCTGTTTGTTCTGGTTTGCCTTCAGTTCCTTTCTACTTGGTTTTTCTAGTAGTTCATAGTATCAGCTGTACAGAGATGTTTTCTGCTCCGTATTTTTTCTGATTCCTTGCATATCAGGATCCTGATTTATGGCTGAAGTTCCTTGAAAAGCACACGTTATGCTAATACTAAATGCAAACCCAAATTATTTATAAAATACTAAAACATTTTAAAATCACTTTCCAAATTTCTATTATTTTCATATTGTCATCTAAATGTTTATTCATAGATGTATATTGACATGAAAACTGTGTCAGATGATGTATACTGCATGTTCGTGTGTCAGGACAACAAAATATTTGAATTTTGAGAAGCTCTTCAAGTTAATGGTAATAGGTCAGTCTCAATGGTTTCTTTAGTTTTAGTGAAAATTCTAAAGGCAAGTGACTGCTAATGTAACAGAAGTTTAATGGGTAATAAAAGTTCTTTTATAGTTATGACATGATTTGGAATTGTGTAGTTTGTTCTCAAACAGCAAGATAAATGTTACAATTCTGGTAAATGTGTGCAGAGGTTAAGGGGAGACTTTTCCCTTAACTTATTTCAGTTTTCCAGTGTGACTTAAAAATTGCTGTCTTGAAGCCAGTTATCTAAATCAATAATGTGCAAGATTGCTTTAGCCAGGTTGGCTTCCTTTATTTTTTAATTCTTTTACAGGCAGAAAGTCTATTGGAAGTTAAAAGACTCAAAAGCCAACAAGGGTCTTCCTAAGTTCTGTTTAAATCATTTTCAATGTTCCTCTCTCCTATGTATAATGCCTCGGTGAGCAAGTAATGATGGATGCCACTTAATGGTTCTGCAGAATGTGACTAAAATAGAAAGATCTTTCACATTCAGAAAATGGAAATTATACAAGATGGATATTTCATGTGTTTCAGAAATAATGTATGCCCTTCTTGCCAGCAAGTATAAATTACGATGGAAAAATATGCATGTCTTTTTTTCAGTGTGAGCATCCTTCAGTGAACATTATTTTTCTGTCTGTGATGCACCTTTTCATAGTACTTTATACCTTATACAGTGTCTTCAGTGCCATGTAGGAAAGAAGTCCTTTTTTATTCTGAAAGCAGACACTCAGCATCAGAGTGAATCATCAACTCTCCTTTGGCAGTCTGTTCTCTATTTGAGTATTCATCTAGATATATTGGAAACTTAAAAAAAAAAAACCAAAAAAAACAAAAACAAACAAAACAAAACCTTCAGCATAAAAATCTTTTGCCCATGTTGAATCAGCCATGAACATAAAAAGGAAAACATTTCATATTGGCTGCAGTGTAGGATTATTTTCTCATTAAGAACCGGAGCAGCAGTGATATGGCTTGAAATTGAAATTAATTAGTTTGTTGAAGGCATTTGTTAATTCTTACTATTATTATAAATACTTGGAGAACGTGATCCAAAGAAACAGAGATCAGATGATCAATGAAATTATACAATAATGACTTCATGTTGTTGTTATGAAGTCATCGTGCACTTTACAGTTCTTTAGAACAGAGATTAATTAGATAATTTTGACTTCCATCAAAGCATTTACAAATATTAGCACGTACATGGTTCTCATTTTTCATAGACATCAGACAGTATACAGCCTTGGAGAAATAACCTGGCTCCATTTTATTTCCTTTATAATGTAAAACAGAGATGAGGCCCTCTCACAAGGTTGTGAAAGACACTTCAGTAGCATTTGCAATCTTATTTAAAAAGGAAAAAATATAAATGAATTACGGAGTTGTTGTCAGGTTGCAGCAAGGGATTGTCAGGCTTCTCCCTAAGGGGTGGGGGGGTATGGGGGCTTTGCCAGCCAAGCAGGTGAGACAGGGCTGAGGATAATGGTCATGTTCAACCAAGAGTTCAGATCACCAGGAAGGTTGTGGTAATGAGGCAGGTCCAAGGTCAAGCTAGAAGGTTTACTGGCTTGTCAGGATCAGGCCCAGTGATGGTAACCAGAGTCAGACAGAGGCAATCATTAATGGGCAGTTCCATGGTGATGAAGCTGAGTTAAGGTCCAGCCTACCAGCCTGGATCCAGATGAGTGGGGTTCATGGCTAGGCACAGGCGTGGCAGTGTCAGAGCTGGAGGCAGGCATAACTGTGAGAGATCAGGCAGGGACTAATGGCCAGAGCTGAAATGGAGCCCCTGGGCCCATCTGAAAGGGGTGTGGTGGGAGACCCCAGATGAAGCTGGTCAGGGCTGTTAAGGCCTGTTACTACACTCGTGCCCCTGATAACCACTCCTCATATCCATCCATAGTTTTCAAGATAAGATGCTTTTTTGCAAAAAGAAAATGGGAAAATAATATCCTGTGGAACAGAGAGCTATAGGCAATATTAGGAGACCTTTATGTAACTCTAATATATTGAAGACAATATGTACTGGTCTGAGGACAGAGTTCTGGAATACAAGCAGCTGCCAGAGGGGGAATGCACTGGATGGCAGCAGTCAGTTACCGCAGACTTGGTGACCACAGCTTTCCCAAAACAAGACAGGAGAGCCTTAGTAGGTAAGAGACACTAATGGAGATTTTTCTTGTCTCTGACTGTTGGCCATAAATATGATCAGTGTAAAAATCTAAGTCTCTGTTTCATCATGAAGTGGAAAAACACATTCTAGCTTCAAGGTCTGCGTGCATTTTCTAATGGATCTTCTATTCATGACAGTAAAGGAAAACATTTACAAACATACATGATAAGTATATTTGATATTAATGTGAATAGAATTTCATGCAACGAATTATTACTGAGGCCTTGAGAATTCATTCCTAAAATGGAAGAAGAGTACAGTTACTACTGTGTGCTCTGGACAAAACTTTGGTATTATGGTGACTACAGTTAAAGGTATCTTCACAGGTAATTGATAATTATACATGCCGTGGAAGAGAACTGGGGCATTCATGATAGACCACTGCTGAAGAAAAGGAGTTGCACACAAATCAGCCTTTGGTGTTCTGTTGTCAGTTGTCTTGGTCCTCACACTGAGGAAAGCCTGACATGAAGTAAAGAGGTGCTACTGTGAACTGTGCTCTTATGGCGGTCATTTTAAAGGATGTCAGAGAAAGTGTCCTTCAAAGGAAAGGAATGAGTAATTTGCTCCCAAGCACCTGACTACCTAGGCGCTACAGAATGTCAGAAAATTAGCAGTTATACATTATCTGAAGCAGTTATGTAGCTACAGACTTTTCAGGGCTGAGGAAACAGGCTGATAGCCAAGTTACCAAAGTATCTGAGATCTCAGAACAAGACCAGCCATTAAACCTTCAGGGGAAAATTGTTTAGCCCAATCTCCTACTCCCTCACTGTGGTGATGATAATGCTGCAGTGAACCATTTGTGCTCAATTCACTTCTATATTTTAATGATTTTGGCAGAATACAGGAAACAACTTTAAAAGAACTTGAATACTATGTTTGTCTCTTGTAGTGGTGGAATAATTATTATGATAATGTTGTTGTTACTTTTTGTTTTCCTCTTGTTATAATTGATGGTCTTCACACAAATCCCAGTCAAAACAATGGGGAGGGGAGTGTTAGCATAGTGTAGAGGGCTATCTGAAGGCTTCAATGTTGAGATAACAGAATAGGGAAAAGAATACCAGGCATTCTATCTTTGTGATTGAAAGCTGCCCAAGTACAGCCTTTGTCAGTGTGAGGTCCAGACCGTTTACAGAAACAGGCTAGCCCATTTTCTCATGAAACGTTAGAATTGTTTCTATTTTAGGATAAATTATTATGTTGGAGACTGATTTATTTGACTTCCTTTTCCAATGAAAACCAAGATGATTCAAATAAACAAAACAACAGTGCGTGCCGTTGTAGTTTAATCTGGCAGGCAGGTAAATACCACATAGCTGTACGCTAGCTCCTCGCCCCTGCAGTGGGATGGGGGGGAGAATCAGAGAAAAAAAGTAAAATTTGTGGGTTGAGATAAAGACAGTTTACTAGGACAGAAAAGGAAGGGAAAAGAATAATAATGATGATGAAAGTATTAGAATATACAAAACAAATGAGGCACGATGCAGTTGCTTACCACTCACTAACCAGTGCCCAGCCAGTTCCTGAGCAGTGGCCCCCACCCAGCTTTCCCGCTAGTTGATATGCTGAGCAGGACACCATATGGTATGGAACATCCCTTGGGTCAGCTGGGGTCAGCTGTCCCGGCTGGGTCCCCTCCCAGCCTCTCCTGCACCCCCAGCCTCCACGCAGGCAGGGCATGAGAAGCTGAGGAGTCCTTGATTTAGTGTAAACACTGCTTAGCTACAACTAAAACATCAGTGTACTATCAACATTATTCTCATCCTAAAACCGTAACTTGGCACTAAAACAGCTACTAGGAAGAAAATTAAGTCTATCCCAGTTGCAACCAGGACACATGCAAGCAGGATGGATTTCTGATGCAAACTACATGTTTTCTAATGGAAGAATCTATCCCTTTTTCATATCCCTTTTCGGTGATATTTGACTGGATGTTGTAATATAGGTGAGCTTAGCAGAATATGCCTTTCTTTCTCTGTAAAGAGTGTTTATTGCATTAATTTTTGCGTATGTGTTCCCTTTCCCATTTTAAGATATTTTGTAATTATTTAGTTCCAGAGAGCGGTTTACTAAAGTAATATAAAAAGATGAGGGCATAATTTCACAGTTATTCAATAAATTCTACTGATATATATATTTAATAATGCACTTGGTTTTTAGAGGTCTGTGTCTCTCGTAGGGCATTTGTGGCAAGTCCAAAAGAGTTTTTCAGGGTGTTCTGGGAGAAAGGACATAAGTGATTTACTTGTTATGCTTGAGAAGTATTGATTAGGCAGTCTTTAAACATTTAGAGGAAAAAGCGGTAGGTTTGGATTGCAAATCTGTGTTACAATGAAGTTGTCTGTTTGTCTCCGAAGGGTGAAATTCTAAGATTACTCTATTGTCAGTATTTCTATGACAGATTCATTGCAAGGGCTTGCATTGCTCTGACAGGTGCACTGCATGCTGGCACTTAGCAAGCTTCAGCCTAGAGACTCACTGGGAGGAACACTCATCCAGGAGTTTCTTTATTTGGCAATATGTGACAGGAAAAAATGCAAGGAGTAAATGGTCAAGTACAGTCCCAAGGAAATCTGGGATGTATTGGAGGGCAAATCTGTTGTATTGGGCATAAATGGCAAGGGTGTGGTAACAAGGGGTTCTGCAGGGGTAACCTCAGTGGGAGGAGCTCAGGGGCTGCCCTTTGCCAGTCACAGCTGCTTCAGGTGTTTGAATTGTTACGCACAAACACACACAAAATATTATGAGGCACTTGTCAAAAATACTAAGGGTGAAAGAAAGAATCCCATATGTGCACT
Organism: Athene cunicularia; assembly: GCF_003259725.1. Taxonomy (NCBI): domain Eukaryota; kingdom Metazoa; phylum Chordata; class Aves; order Strigiformes; family Strigidae; genus Athene; species Athene cunicularia. The sequence continues at coordinate 7,255,084 of NW_020799112.1, forward strand.
GCTAGAAAAGTTTGTGCTAAGTATTTCTGGGTTGGGCCTCTGGTGATAACTTGCAAGTGCTCTTCATTTCCTTCTTGCAGTCTTCCTGGTTTAAAACACTAATGAGCCTGCAGAGTTATCTTGTAGGCACTGATGAGTCAAGGATTATGCTATGTGATTTGGAATACTTACAGTTTAGTTACTGAGCTACTTAAATGAGCTTGTTACCCTGTAGGTTTTCACATTAATTTTCCTGAATTAGCTCCTATTACAGTTAACTCTGATTACATCAGTTAACTCCTTTTTCTTTTTCATTCTTTTCAATAAAAGCATGGTGGTTTTTTCCTCTAGCAAAGTGAGGTTAAGTTACATCAGAAGAGAATAGGGCATTATTTTGTTTACCTACCCAATGTGGTGTGTGAATGTCTACTCCCTTCTGGGAGAAAAAGAGTTTGCAGTCATATGCTTCAGTCAATAAACTCCTGTTAATTTAATGAGGAACGTGGTGCGTTAGCAATATTTATTGAGTTTATCAATAGATTACAGAACTTCAGTAAATGAATGTACTAGAATTTATAATGCTTTTACCATTTTGAGAAAGCATAGTGATATGAGTGTGATTGTATGTCTTCAGTCAGTCAAGTGCTGTTTTTCATATGTGTTAAATCTCCCATTGGTGACTGTTTAATGTTTCAGGAATAAAAGCTGATTGGCATTTATTATACAGTAACACTAGAGAAGGAAGTTCCTTTCTCACATAAATATCCACATTATTATATGGGTGTTGATTTCTCGTTTATTTTCTAGAAGCAAAGCTCATTTAATGATTTTTCAAGTATTATAAGAGTATAAATGCTGTGTAAGTTTGTTATTACAGAGGTGCTTTCATTACTATAGATAGCATTATTTCGCTACCGTAAAAATATTGTGACATTTGCAAAATTCTTTCTTTCAATGATAGCAATAGTAAGAACTGTTACCTTTTGAGGTCTGAACATCAGCTTTGAAATATAAAGTCTGTCTGGGCCTTCAGATTGAAGTCCCAGGAGGGATGATTCAAACCTCTTGTCTCTTGGCTGCCAAATTAAGGGGCTTTTGCAATTTATGGTGACAGATCTTTTGCCTGAGACCTTGCAGTAAAGTGCCATCTGTTCTGTTTTGGACATCAGGAGTCTTTGTCACAATGTGGAAATACTCATTTTTCTCACTCTTTCCAATTACATAAATGGCTTTATTTTTTTATAATGCCTTTCCAGTTTGTCTGTCTACCAAGAACAAGGGCTTTATATGTATCAAATTAATTTCTTCCTCTAGTGAAAGGAGCATACAGTGTGAGAAGGAGCTCTCCAAACATTACAGGATTGCAAAATAGTTGTTCTACTGCCTAGCAATTACCATTCTTAAAAAGCTAACTTTGTGCTGAAACCTGCAAGATGAGCTACATCAGTGCTCAGTAATGGATCAACTTAGACAACATGGTATTTTCTTCCCCTAAATACTTTTCTGGCCATAAATCAGAGATGCTGTAATTCTAGTGGTGAATGCTCGATGAAATCTTGTTTATTGTTACAAGAGGAAAAACATGTGACACCCTGTCTTTCTCTTTGTGATTTGTCACATGAACTCTCTCGTGATTAGTTTTTATGTGAGCCTTAATAGGTCTGAGCTTTTTTGTACTAAGATGCTGATACCTTGACAGTGCAGAATGTTACCTTTAAATTAGAATTTAATGACTAGAATCACAATCAAAAATAAAGTTTTAATAAGAAACTGCAGTGCTTTTTCAAGAAAATAATAATTTAATAATCTGAAAGTCTAGGAGTGTTTACATCGTTGTCTTCAGAACATTTTATCGTTTTCAGGGCTGTTCAATTATCTGGTATCATTAGTGATGAATGCTTGAGATCTTTGTAGTAAAATACAGTAGCTGATATTCTGGCATCATACAAGGCAATTTTCTTGAATCTCAGGTTCAGTATCTACATGTGCTTATTTAACAACATGTCTTGCACTATTTCAATATATGACAGGATACTTTTGGCATAAATGAAGTTGGAAAGTTACTGCAAATCGTTAATAACAAAAGGGGGTATTAGGAGGGGCTGCACTGTGGATTGTCCAAAGCTAGACAATATTATAATGTAAACAAATAAAGCCAATTTAATATCCAGCAAAAATCTACCTGAATACTACTGTAGCTCCAGATATAGAAGATCTTTAGTGCTATAGAATTAATATTATATGGTGGTACATGTGCAGATGGTACCTCTCTTTTTCCATATGTATGTCTTTAGGTAACTTTCTAATGTATATAAAAGGATTAATTGTGTGGTAACTGCTGTAGGATATAGATCGGTGTTTATTATGCCTAAAGAAATTAGGGACCATTAATACTGTAGAGAATATAAGATGACTGAGATACTGGGGTTTTTTTTGTGTGTAATAACTTCATTTGAAGTGGGGAATGGTGAGAGAAGGTCAACATTATGCTCTTAAAGATACATGTAAGATTTGTCTTTGAGTTACGCGGGAAGTGATTTTGTTTCCAAAAGATAAGAGTAGATCCAAGGAAAGATAAAAGAGATAAACGCTGCAGAAGTTGTTAAAAGCAAGAAAAATCCTTGGGAATAAAACAAGTGTCTCATTTACTAAAAATATAAATGTGCAAGGGGTTGTTTGCTTTTACTTTGAAACTGCAAACTGCTGTTAGTAATCTTCTAAAAATTAGTACAGCTAAGATTAATCACTGCAATAATAATGGATTTCTTCCCTTAGTAAAAGGGAATGCTCCTAGGAAATCAAATAATTTAAAAATGCTTAATATACCTATAACTTGGAGTAATCTTATCTGTCCATATTTCTTGCTCATACGGACTAAGTATAACAGCCTGTTAGACTTATAGTCACAATTCATAGTGTGGGGACTGTGACTTGCAATGGTAGTAGTAGTACACAATATTTTCTGGTTATTTCTATACCTGTTGCTGGTACACTTTCTTTTTCTGGAGTTACACAGCTCTGGTCAGGTGTTTCAAAAAGTAACAGACTTCTGTGTGTATTTATAAAAGCTTTGGATTGCTATTATTTTGAATTTTTGATGCAAGTTCTACACAATCTCTTTCAGGAACAACAATTAAACATTGTTGAATACAATTAGAATAGAACTGAAAAAAACCAAAAATACCTGTAGATCAACACAGTGTCATTTAATGATATTTAATAATGGTTAAATGACAGTCTTTTAAGTCTTTCATTGTGTATTGCCTCTCTACCTTAAACATACCATTAGAAAAGGTGAACTATTAGCCAGATAAGAAAACATTGTGCAAATGTGCCTATAAATGTCAAAGACTATGTAAAAAAAAAAAAAACAACCAACAAAAAAATAAAAAAAACACCACCAAAAAAAAAAAGTCCCTCACAGGTTTTGGTGTTGTTAATTTAGTCTTATGTCCATACAGAGTCCTGATGCGTCAGATTTATTGCACACTGACAGCTGGCTGCAAAGGACCCTTCAAACTATGACCTGAGGCTTCAGCTTTGTGGTCCCATGTTCAAAAATAACACTAGTTACTGTTTTTATCAAAATTGACTTTGGGTTGGTCTTCACTGGGGCCTCTAATCACAGATTGGCTAACTTGCTTTCAGATGCCCAACTTTCTGAAGTTCGGACAAAGGTGACTTGATGCTATGTATGAAGATGGTGGACTACTCCGTAAACTTACTGATCTTCCTCCTGTGGAGCTGCCACTCCTAGAAAAAGGTATCAGTTGCATTTGGAGCAGAGGCAGAGTGGAACTCCTCAAACATTGTGTGTAAGACACAGTAAATGGAGGATTGAGGATTTAAATGTTCTCCATCCACTAATCCACTGGTTTTATGCATACTGATCAATGGTAGCAGCAGAGATTAATGGCTCGTTTTCTTTGTAATAGAAGCTTACTATGATGCAAAATCTGTTATGAGATTTTGCATCATTGTTGCAGCTAGAACCTACAATGCAAAAATAGATTGCTGAAGGCATACAATCATGGAGAGCTGTGGCTTTCTCGTATTCAGAGAGATGATAATAGTTAAGGTAGCTAAATATATAATGCTACAGACATTTGTAGCATAATAAAATATGTTCTAGGCTGCATGCTGAGGTTTGAAGTATGAGAATGGAATAATTTCTCAGTGGGGGTATTACTATATATGAACTATATTTTATAATAAAAGAAATTAGCTACTGCATTTTACATGGATATTACATCTTCACTGTATGTGAAGATGATGGTTGTCATGTACATGTGTGCAAAAAATGTGTTAGAAGAGCCGCTAAGAAAATTCCAGCAGAATTCTGAATGTAAAAGCAATATATTGGAATTAGACTAGTATTACTTATAGATATATATGATTTTAGGCCAGGTATGCTAGAGCATTCCCTTGTGTGTCTCAGCATTTACATTCCTAATGATGTTTTCCAGTTGCTTATAACTTCTCTAAACATTCTAGGGGAATGAGCCATGGAAAAGAGAAATAGGGCAGAATCTTCATACATGTGTATTTAATTATGATAAAAGCAGTATATTATATGAATAGGTTTAGTTAGGTTGTTGAGGTGATTTCTGCTGATGCTAGAAAGATACACAATACCTATTTGTCATGCCTTATTACTTTATTTTGTTTGAATACAGGTGTTGGGTCTGATTTTCAGAAATTAGCTCAAGTTAAGGTTAATAAATCTACTTTGCTAGTGCTGATATGTGAGAATATAGCCATGTTATCAGATGTACTATTAAAAATTAAACATTTGCATGCATGTATTTCCCTGTGCAAAGTGGTTCTACAGACAATTTATATATGGAAGTGTGTTTCTAATATTACACAGTCATGGCAGTCGTCAGCATATGTCTAGTAAATGTGACTTCTATTTAGCAAATTCATTTACTTTTGATTTTCATTTACATTTCATTTAGTATCCATCCATTTAATTTTAGATTTCAGAATGAGTCTTGCAGTGCTGAAAAGTTGAGAGTAATTCTAGGGGCTGGTATGTTCCCCATATTGCTTGGCTCACTGCTAAAATTTATGTAAAATAGTATTCACAGTACAGAGAGAGAGAGAACAACTCAGTAGACTCTTCATGGCAGTCATTAAAGATATGGAAACCAGGCTTTAATGTGGTAAGTTGCAAGCTTGACCTATGGTCTGCCAAATCTGGGGTGAATACACTGATTACCAAATTGCTGTCTCTAAGAAGTTTCATAGGAATCTAAGCCTGTGTGGTTTTTTGTTTTGGTTTTAATTGTAAAGTTTCAGATTGAGAAAGCAAGTGCTGTTGTGTCCTTTTCTCCCCCTTTGCTTTTTGTTACTTACCATTTTTTATCTCCCTGCACTTCTACAAGGAACTTTAAAGCTTTAAAACCTTGAGATGCACTGTGCCTTTTTTCCCAATCAAACTGAAAATAATAGAGGTTTTAAAGATAAAAGATAAGGGATAAACTAACCAAAGTGCTCTCTTTCATGCTTCTTATCACCATGCTGATTATCGGGCAGGTTTTGGAAACCATTACAATTTGCTGGTTAGCCTGAGCTCTGTGTGGACTGTGGCCAAAAGGGGTTGTTGACAACCCTGTCTGTTTGCAGATTCCTTCTTGAAGTCGGGAGGAGGGCTCACGGAGCCGCATGGTGAGCAGGAGCTGACTGGCTGGAAATGAACCAGAATGACCTTTTTCAGTGACAACCCTCACTTGGATTTAGTGTACATCAGTGCTGAAATTTAAGAGACCAGTGTGGAAATTCGCTACAGATTGTGTGATAACTGCCAAGGATTTGTTTCCCAAAGCTGTTTTTCTAAATGTCTTGTCATTCCATGGGAAGAGATGGAGTTTGATTGTCTCGCTCTGCGCCCTCTTTTCATTTCTCTGTGCAAGTTGCCTGATACTTGCAGGTATATCATTTGCTTGATATTTCTACACTTGAAACTTTTAAGAAGCAGAAACAGATCGAGTTTGTTCTCTGCACTGAAATAGTGCCTTTTCTGTTAGAATATTGTATTGCCATAAGTGAAAGGAAGTAATTTCACTAGAAACCCCTCAAGCACACACAGTCTAGTTCTCTTTATTGCACCATTTAAATTTCAGAAATAACTAATTTTAAAACTGTTAGCATGGTTATGTAATACTGCAATAACAAGAGTCAAGTATAATTATGGTTGCTCAGTTGACTCTGAATTCCTTCTGTCACTTTGATTTGTTGATTGATTAACTTGTGGGGTTTACATTACAACAGATAAATGAAAACTTAAACCAACCCTCAACCCTTCAACACTCTGAACAGGATAAAAAGACAAGCTTTGAGAAAGAAATCAAAGTTTCTTAGACTGCTTCATGACATAATGAAGATAAAGTTTTTAAAAATAGCTCTATACTAGTAATTTATGGTTAAATGTCACTTCAGAAACTGATGCCCCTAGATGGTGCTATTACTCAGGCCCTGGTTTGCTAGAAAGTCATTTTCCTGATCAGTTTTTCTTTGCTCACATGATGCATGAGGCACAAAGTTAGCGTAAGCTCTATTGGTTTAAATGAGACCATAATTAAGCATAGAAAATTTTATGTAACATCACTGATCGTGAGGTCCCTTTAACACTGAAAGGAGTGAACTGTGCATTTATGAGGATTTGGAGGGGGTTTTTATAAATACGTAATTCATGCCTTACCAGGAAAGAGGCCCATAATGATCTGTTAGCCACATCCGTATATACACAGCGTGATGACTTTGCACCTTTATTGTATCTTGGATGAATAAATAAGGATTGTTTGCATCTATTTAGTATACAGGTGAAGTTGATTTTCAATTAACAAATTGAATTTTTCACAAGTAATATATAGTATTTTAACAAGGCAATAATTTTAATTTTAGGAATCTATGAACATTGCAATATTGATTTATCCCAAAGGAAACAGTGAAACCAAGCCATGTTCTCAATGAAGTCTGGAATTTGATGAGATGTGGTCCTTTTACATTTTCTTCATGGAAATTGATATTTTACTTGATAATACACTTTATGCTTATTTTGCATCAATTATATAAAAATAATTATGATCAAATTCTTTTTCCCAAGCAGTGCTCTGAACACATTTTCTGTAAGAATACATTTCTAATGAAGTAGATCTGCTTTTCATTTTTCATTGCTTGAACAAGCAAAAGCAAAACATGACGCTAATAGAAGTGCAGTGACAGAAGTATAATCAGAGAGACATTCTGACTAGAGATCGCCAAATATCTCTGAGCTATTTTCAGCCATTTTTTAAACTGGAGTTTTTATGTATGTAGCAACCCTTGATGTCTCTCTTGGGACCTCTGTAAATTATCTTTTCCACACGAGTCACTTGTTGCCATTCTACGTTGCTAAGCAGTTGAACAGATTGAGTAGCATCTGTAAATAAAAGCAGTTAAATACCTCTGTATGTAATGCTGGGATCAATAAGTTGGCTTCAGCAGTTGCATCTTAATCAGTCCTGGTTCTTAACATCTATGGAATTTTTTATTATAAGTAAAATCTAGTTACCAGATGTAGATGCTGTGTGTTTAATTGTGTATTAAAAGATAATTAGGAATAAATGAGATAAACAGCTTTTAAGGTAACCATTCCAAGTGGTTCTCAAGAACTCCCAGATCAACTCTACCAATTTCCAAGTCTAGTAAAGATTGAACGTCTTCAGCTGCATAAAGCTTGTTTAGAATCATATTAAAGATATGCTCTGTGGTCACTGGCAGGGGGTAATCTAAAGATAGTTCTGTCACATGCAGCGACAACTATTAATAGTTCCTCCTAACGCATCCAAAGGTGTGAGTGAATCCACCTAACTGAAGCTGCAGTGGCAGCTATGACTGGAGGGAGAACTGGAACAAGAAAGGGTGTTGCACCACCTTGAAGTAGCAACTGTCTCCTGTTGCAACCTCACCCGTTTTCTTGTTCTGTGTGTTTGCTGTGCTGCCCTTAGCCTGAACATTCTTTCCACTGACACTCTTGTGTCCAGTTCTTACCTCTGTGGCCAGATCTGTGTAAGCCTCATGGCCTTTCTTTGTCACATTGAGAGTGCAAGGACTACTCCTTAGGCACTTAAATTTTTTTCTAATATAGCTTCATACTCTTTTTGATCAAACCCTGGTGAACCAGTACAGCTGAGTGTGAGTGAAATGCAGGTCTTTTCCTGTAGCTTTATCAGTGAGACAGCTTTTTATACTCCTATTCTGTTACACAGGTGCAAGTTTGTCCTATGTCAGTAATGTCATTTATCAAACAACAGACTGCTGTTACTGAGGTCATAGTTTGACCTAGTGCATGAGAAGGGAGCGATGTGGCCTGGCTTTCGGAGTTTTTGGAACAGCTGAAGGAAAAAAAAGTCTTACTCCAGACTGAAAAAGTCGAACTGCAAGTATTGAGAAGTGGTCATTATGGAACCTCACAACTGTGTGTTCCGAGAAATAATCTTAGCGATAAACACAGTAATTTAAACTATTCCATTGTTTTAAAAGGATCATTAATTCCTATCTTTCTGAAAGTGAAGGCTAATATGCAAAAAGAGGGAAAAGTAATTTAAAAATTAACCAGTCACTAAACCCATGATATGCATATTAATTATCTACTTGCACAAACTCCTCTTCAGCAAAATGCTTGAACCTTTTGGCCATGTCAAATTATGTCAGAAGCTCTGATCAATAAAAAAGCTGTTAGCCTCACAGCTGCTTCCAGCAGGATGTCTATCCAGGAATATCTATTGGGTTTGTGTACGTGTGTGTGTACATACACATAAATTCTTTGTTAGACTTGTACTGATTCCTTAAATCTAGAGACTTAGCATTTTAAAGCAATTAGCTGAACTACACTTCCAGGGGGTTGATTTTTTTTTTTTTTTTTTATTTGCTTGAGCAGTTAAAAACTGGCAGTTAATAGCCTCCATTTTAAAGTACTGCTGCATAAACTTTGCAAGCTGAGCATGCCAGCCACGCCACACTAAGCTGTAGGCAAGTTTCTGTAGCACAATGCTATGCCCACAGAGAATACTTCCTTTGAATGCTGTCTTCCTTTAGTAACAAAACTCTGACTCTGCTGCTGCTTAGTCCTGTTTGCCCTAGTATAGTTAATAGAACTGCTGCTGAGAAAGTGATTTTTCTCTTTCTTTGTGAATTAAATTCTGAGGGCAATTATGTTCAAGTGCTTATTATGATAGTGGGAGTAGGAATGCAAATAAGGACAAATATGTTGTGCAGAGGAGGATGTTGATGATAAAGATTTGCCATCGTGAATGCCAGGTGGCTCTGTCTTTCACCAAAATGTAATCAGAGTTTAACAAACTATAGAAAATCTGCAACAAGAGAAGTTTAGACCTACTACTGCCATTAGTTTCAGTATAATAGAATTAAACTGAAAACAGATTGTATTTATGTGCCTGATTGCTTAAAACCAGTCATTATCATTTGGTATACTGATGTAAGTGGGCTGGGGTGGACTGGTATTAGTTGATGTAAATTCAAATTAATGTAATAACCTTCCCATTCTAGATGAGTCAACAGAATTAAATGGTGTAATCTCATTTTTTCCCTCCATGGTTCATATAAGTAGTCATAAATAGCAAAAGCAAATGGTACATCAGGACTGCCTTTGACACAAGAAGGAAGGGATAAGCATGCTTTATTCGCGTCTACAGATCTTCCTGTCTTATAATTTGAGAGAAGACCTTATAGTCTTAAAAGTCTATTTGAGACCCTGTTACAGATCACTTACCCTTCCAAGAGAAATATTTAAGAGGGTGTTTACCTTCCTTTAGCCCACAAATAACAGTATAAATAATAATGGAGAGATGTTTGGAAGCCAAGGGTTCTCTAGACTCTCGATTTCCATTAGGAGTGAGAAGCTGGAGTCTGCTCCATAAAGAGATGTGTGTACACAGCACTACTCAGCCACCTAACTCAACAGTTTTGTATCTGCTTTAAGGTCTGGGCTTTATCAGAGTGAATTACATGTTGAGGTGACAGTTCTGTCTTTTACAATTTGCTTCCTGGAAAATATTTGCAAGTATCCTCCCAAGAAGCTAGTTGTTTTGTAACGTCTTTGGTAGGGAACCATGTCCTTGTTTTATTTGCTGTGACGTGCATTCTTTGCTCAGGTTTCTGTGCTGTCTAGAAATTATATTCCAGAGTGCCTTGGTTCTGGGCCAAGGTAGTACATGGGAGATGTTTGGATTGAGATGGCTTATCTTCCTGGTGCATTCCAGTGAGGAAGGATGTCAGTTGCTTTAAGCAGTGGTCCTGCTCAGCTGTTTCAGAGAATGTTGCAAGCAGAATGTGAAGGAGAAATGTATTTTCCTGGCTGAAATTCTGGTGGAAGCTAGATTGTACTGCAGAGCTGCTGAGCTGAGCTTCCTGGTGTGATGGAGAGCTTTGCTTCAGAAACAGCTGTTGAATCTTCACCCGACACTCACCTGTTTAGAAGAAGGAGTACAAAAGAAGTGGTAGGTACCAGAGATGTTCTTCCCTACAAATTACTCCATGAGTTGCCTCTGCCTGCATTTTTTGTTAAAAAGTAGCTGCTGAATTAAGTTAGCAAGTGACAGGCAAGAATTATGAGTAACTAAGGGATGCAGCCAAAAATTCCACTTTTTTTTCTTCAGACTATTTCCAAGTTTCTCTCCTATTTAAAACTAAGAATTTTTGTGTTTCAATTTTGCAGTTTAATTAGAATGCAGCTTTTTCCTACAGATTATTCACAAGATGAAAGCTTAATTTTTTTTGTCCAACTCTTTCTGACCTTTTCATTTTCCTCCGTTTTTTGTTCTTACAGAGATTGTGCAGGTTTAAGCCTTTAGGTAGCATTGTAGTGGAACAGTTCCCCTCATATCTGGTATTTTTAAAACCCAGTTCACATGCTGATTAATGTTTTTATCTAGAAAATAATTTTAGCAGCACTGATTATGATGTAAAAATCTCTAAACTTTGTTAAACTTCTCAGTAAAGATGCCTACCTTTTAGATTATCCCCCTCATTTGCCTGCCAACCATTACAGTTAGGAACAAGAAAGGAAGACTGGTGTCTTCACCAGCAGAATTTGCAAGATGTGTCAAACTTGCACCTAATGGATGCTTTTGGTGGCAATGGGTGGTTACCCATCTTTGAGATTAGTATTACTGAACCCCCACTGAAAGGCAGGTGATAACAAGGGTATGTTCTCACTGGGGAAGGGCAAAAATTAAAGAGTGAACGATGGTAACTTACTAGCTCATTAATTGGGTCGAATTAGACTTGCATCACTGGGCTACATTCGATTCATGATCATGCTTTGGAAATAAGCTCTCGGCTTTTGGAGTGCAGGAGGTTACAAGGCAGCCTGACTTACACTCTGTATGGAGCTGTATCCTGGAAGGCGGGCTGGTGGACAGTGGTGATGAGACATGAAGCGGACAGTTCTGCATACAGAACTGAATCTTCATTATTCGTTGCTAGTAATGCATCTAGTTATTTTTGGTACAGGTTCACTTTCTATCCACATGTTTATACATCTCTGCTTCTCTGGAATAGCCAGTGACGTCTAATCTGAAAGCTGTTGTTAAAGCTGCATGTTCTAGAAATTTCTTAGAAATGCATCTTACCTTTTATATATTCAAATCTCATGAGTAAAACTATATTAAACGTTGTACAATTTATCTGCAACAGGAAGGATGCAGGGGGCTCAAACAGTGAAAATTATATAAACTCAGAAGAATAGAAATAGCTAAATGATCAACTGCTTCTTACAGTGCTATAACAGGTCTACAGTTGGTAGACCTACATTGCAAATGTCTTCTGTGTTCTGGAATTGCTACTAAGACCAGCAGTTTCCATGGTTCAGAATACCAGCTTAGTTAAGGGAAAACAGTGGGAGTTTGAAATGTTTTGCTTCTTGACTCTGGCTTTGGAAAGTATGGTTAATTTTGGCCTTTCCATAGATAAGTTTCTGTAGTATTTAACTATAAATAAAGTAGCTATAAATTAAATTCTTATACTATAGTTTTGTACAAACAGGAAATAACTTTAAAGTCTCTTGAAAATACTGTGCTTATTCTAGAGGATAAGAGTATGATCTTACAGAAAATGACAAAGGTTTTTCCAAATATTTTAATGCCTGAATATCAGCTGGCTTAAAAGATTTCAGTAGTGGTTTTAATGTTGCTGAAGGAAGGAGAACTGGAAAGCAAACCCAAGGGAACTATGAAGCATAAACCAACCCACCTCGGCCAAAGGCTATCTGTGATGTAGAACTCGCCTAAACAGGCTCTTTTGAACCTGTTTGCGTTGATTCCACTGTCTCTGGGTAAAATCACTAGAAACATTGTAGAATGAGAGGGCTGGATAACTTAAGTAGGTTTAAGGCTAATACAAAGACCTAGGGAAACTAAAGATGTATTGCTAAAAGAACCTTTCTTTGGGCTAATAAGTTTCTGAGAGAGTAACTTTCCTGTGACTGCAAACATCTACAAGAGCGATGCTTGTATTGTTTAGTGCAGCCTGGCATCTGACTGCTCTGTCCTTGATGGAATTTTATTGGAAGGTGCAGGGTCAGATTATTGTTTTGGTTTATTTATCTGGGGGTGTTATTAGACTAAAGCAAACTACCTCTTCTCATTATTTACTTTTTTTTGGACATCCTTTTTTGGTGAATGTCATTTTAGTTTACGCTTCTATAATTTTTGTCGCTTGTAACTTGTTCTGCTCTTCAGTAATCAGTTGAGGTTAACTGATCTGAAATCAAGTCCTGGCACAAAGTCTGAAGAGAATAACAATCTCATGGTCTTTAACTGCAATACTGCTTCTTTTGATTGTCATTCTGTCAGTGTAGTATTACAGTTGGCTTCTTGGCCACTGCTGTCTGTTTTTAACAGAACTTTTTAAATGTATGAATTTGTTGTTTATAGTGTAGTTATCATTATGCTAGGAATTTTTGTTATCTGTTATCAAGGAGGTGAAATATCCGTACCCTACCATAAGCAGGTACATGAAAGGAAAAAAGAAAATACTTTTCTCAAAATGTCCTTTCATTTTTTTGACTTTTAATTATTTGCCTGTTATAGGCAATAGTTGAGGTTTTTCTTATTACTTGAAAATAAGTCCTGAAGTAATGTAGAAAAAACTTGTTATGCAGAGTAATAAATTGGAAGAAAAATAATCTTGACTAATAAAGAGTATGTATAACTTGCCCAAAAAAAAAGTTAAACTCTTCAGGTTCTACTCTTCATTTATAAGGATTGTTTTATTATTATTATTTTACTGAAAAAGAAACTTGGTTCTAGGAAATCAGGATTTCTTTTCTATTTTGACTGTCACATATTGCACTACATTTAATTGGCTAGCGTCCTAATCCTGTTGTCATCATGTTTCTAACTCATACATTTGCATTTGAGGAGTTACTTTAACGGTTGTTTGGCTGTACTGGGAAAGTGTCTTGGAGTTCTGCAAAGTGCAGCCAGATCGTTGGGTATTGTGTCCCCTATGATATAAGCTAACCTACAGAAAATATAAGACGTTTTGAAAGGTAATACTGAAGTTTTTCTCCTCTTTCTGAAAAGAGAGAATTCTACAAAATTCTTAGTTCTGAATGTACCGTGCTGAATGCCATCTCATTATTGCTGAGTTAATTCTGCTCTTCAAAGAGGTGTATTAAAGGAAACCTAAAAAGTGAACCCCGGAAATGGACAGTGATCATTCCTTACCTTCTTACCATTGCTTGTCTTCATACAGAGACTTTTTTTCTTGTCTGTGACTGGAAAAAATACTGGGAACTCAAGCAGTGGAGGAATGCATGTGCCAATACCTAAATAGAGAGAATTGTTCTGAGTTTAGATTCTGTGCTTGCATTTGACAGGAATTCCTTCTTCACTCTTCTGCACATCTTTTTAGACCAAAATCTGAGGTTTTTCCCTGTCTGGAAATGTCATCTTTAGATTTGTCTGTTCTAGACCAGAAATAGACCTGCAGACAGGAGTTATCTGGTAGTTGTATAATTATGGTCAGTAGCCTAAATGCATTTTCAAGGAGGAAGACAGGCCAGTGCTTTAGGTCCAAAAGTGGTTTTTTTTTTTTTCATTTGCCATCCCATCTGTATATGCTTAATCTGTTACAGTGGTCAGATTTTTGTTTGCATGACTACCACTAACCATGTCTTTTGACAGGCACTGAGAGAATTCAGAAAGAGAGTCTCTTACTGAAAAATATTTATTTTGAAGTGACGTATTGTTTTTCGTCTTAAAATAAAAACAAGTTCCCAGTGACTGACTACCCTTTTCATCAGTTAAGTTGTAGCTGCTAGATTCACATGGATGCATTTTACTTCAGGGAACTGCTGTTAGATGATTTGGCTATTAACTGTGAGCTTTTTGGTTGCCACACACAGTTTCTGTAGCATTTAGTATTGTATAGTGCATTTTTTAAAGCATGACAAATCTTAGTACAAAAGACAGGATTTTCTATTTTTAAAGTAGATATTTATGCCATACGGCTGGCTATACACAAAATGAGAGGGCTCTTGTTTCTATTATTTCTGTACAATCAAAGAGAATACAAAAATTAAAAGAAAACTTTGAGTTACTGAAATGTTTTCATAGTTTTTTGATCAGAAAACAATTTTCTCTTAAGGAGACTATAATTTAATAGAAGATTATTAACAAATGGTGTTTTTAAAGATTGAAGTGTTACTGTGTAAGAAAAATTTGAGGCCATAACTTTTGATTTAAACATTTTACACAATTTCTACAATAACTTGTCATAATTACATTCAAGTAAAGTGTTTGGGCTGCCAATACTTGAATATAAATCTAACTAAAATACAGTTTATGTATAAGAACTACAGGGTGTTGCTCAGCAGCTGCTTTTAAAGCTCCAAATAAGATATGAAATATTTTAATAGCTTTTAAGGTGTGTTTATTGCTATTGTAGAACCCCTGCAAATTGTGAATTGTATTGCTGTGCTTCAGGTGCATTCATGCACATGGAACAAAAGTTTTCTTTATTTAACAGACCAAAAAAACTAAAGGTCTACTTACTTTTTCCAGATATTCTACTAAGAAAATAGGTTAATTGCATACATTTTGGCAGTCTTCAGTTTACTAAACAACAAAACAGAATGAAAGATGACGCCTTTTATCTATGGGTTCTTGAACATGTAATCACCTTCTTGATATAAAGTATTGACAGGGAATATTATTTATTTTTAGAAAATAAGTAACAGCATCTGAATTAAATTCAATTATAGATGTAAAAGTTAGCAATATTTGGATTCATCATTGTGAACTTCCCAAAGCAGAACCCAAACCATGCAAAATTAGATGTTAGAATTCATCTATATGTAGAGAACTTTCATAGTATTTCTGTGAGTTGATCTAGAAGATCTGGATGAAAACACTCAAGGGGATGATTGCAGTGGCATTTTGGGAATAAAAACTTGTTGTGGTGTCAGAATTTTTTTCATCTTTTCTGCTCTAAGTGCAAGAAGATTGTTCAAACCAAGAAGCTTGGTGATGGTCTAGTATGTTAGTCTTGTACAGGTGATGTGGTTTAGGGAGCTACCTCTTCTTCAGTTGAAATTGCAAGTGTGCACGAGGCAGTGATATGGTGTTTGCTGTGATTTGCAGTTGTAGTTCCCCCAATTACCTAAAAGTGCATCTTCTAAAGTACCCCTATCATTGCTGTTAGCAGGGAGAAACAGCAGGAGGAGTAGCAATAAAAGGACATTCAAATATATATCTGGAGATGTTGGTAGCATGCATAGAAACGTAAAAATACTTGGCTTTCACAAACCATCTGGCAAAGGCTGGCTCTGCGTATTCTTTCCAAACCATCACTCAGCAAATTCAGTCTGTTTGAAGTTTGCCAGCAAGTCTCTGGGAGGAGGAGTGTATTTCTTCATCCTTGTGGAGTTCTGACATCAAATGCAATTATCTTGGCTTCATGAGAGATGGATGAATGCTACCATCATTGTGTGTAGGTGACTGTCAGAAGTCTTCAGACATCAAAAAGTAATTTCAGTGTGACTTTCAGAGTCTCCTTAACAGCTGCCACATTTTCAACCCATCACAAAGATTTACTGTCTCAACTCTCAAGGCTTCAGGTTTCACTGAAAAACTTTCATTCACTTGTTTCGGGACTACATGAATTTTTACTGTAATTTACATGTCTCCTCAGTTTCAGGCCTTGTATGGTACGTTGGTATCTATTTACTGATCAAACCCTTGATATTTCTTCAAGGTGTATAAAAAGGATCTTAAAAAAAAAAAAAAAAAAAAAAAAAAAAAAAAAAAAAAAAGCAGCTTCTCTCAAATGGACCTGAATTTGAAGATTACATGTGAAACCACTCTATAGTGCAACATACAGATGTGACTTGTTTTGGGTTTTCTTTACTTATCTGGGAAGAGAGTATGACAGGGAATCTGCCTTAATTTTTCTTTAAGAAATTTCTGGACATACATGAAGCATTTTTAACTGCTACTTCTGCATTAAAATTGGACCAGGCAGGCAGTCTTGTGTACCTTGAAACTGGTAGATTTGCCTGCCCCAGGATTGCTCTGCAGGGCTTGCTGCTATTCTTTGTGCATGCTCTAGACTATTAGAAATTAACAAAAATGTGGCAAACCCTGTTTATATGCACTTTTCAATGTCAACCTTCTTTTTTTTTATCTGTGAATTTGTGTTTGAAACCTGGTAAAATAAAATCTGAATTGTGGTCTTGTTTGAGGATCCTACTGCTCAGAGAAGATCTGGGTAATTGTGTTGCTCTTACTTGAGTCTTGTTAAATTTGAATGAAACACATCAGCTGGCAGCAAGGTACCTTTCACAGGTTTCACATGTTCACTTTTTGACAACTGCAATTCCAGAGCTTGTTAGCAGCCAACCGTGTTATTAATAGAAATCGACTAAATAATTTATAATAATGAATAATCATCTAGCATATTTTAAACAACAGTTATCTTTTAACAGTCTGATTGATGTCAAGAATCATGGAGAATATGCACATGACTGCTTCCCATGTCAGTAAATGAAATACATAAAAATGTGTGGCATTGATGGCTGTGGAACGGGTCATAATTCCATAGTTTTGTCTTTGAAATAATTTATTTTCTGTAAAGACCTTATGAATAAATGATACTCTGAAACAATTAGAAAATGTAGTGTGGAATTGATATACAGTCATTTTTAATGTTCTTACCTTACTTTCAGAAATACTATCAGCCATCCAAATCCCCTCTTTTTAGCAGTGGATTTATAAGTAATTGTCACAGGTTGCTCAGGACTCAAAGATTTAGAAGAATATTCTCCCAATGATAGCTCTTCAGAGCACATTTTCTGCTTGTGAATTTAGGAGGGCAAGTGTGGTTAGTCTGCACTAGACTTCTTTCAACATCATGGGAGGATGTGATAAGCAGTTAGATTTAGTGACTTATTTTTGCACTGATTTAACATAAATTGGGAGTCCCAAGTTAGTACCTCGCTTCTCTTGTCAGCAGAGGCTTTTAAAAGTGTTGCTTTTTACTTTTGAGATCTATGTAGCAAAAGACAAAGGTCTGTAATTAATCTTGGTGCCTGCTGAAACTGACATTTTTGCTGGTGGAAGTAATTTAGTAAGGATTTTTTGTTTTTCCCCTGTCTTGATGGTGGCTGTTGATGGAGTTGCCAGTTAACGATTGGATGGGGATTATCAAACTGCATTTTGTCATTATTTCCTGTGCATTGTCTGGAAAGGCCTAGAGCCAACCTTTAGTACATGCATGGATAAATCAATAAAAGTAAGTGAAATCTCTAGCCGCCTACTGAAATACTGCAAGTACAAGGGTGGGGGAGGGAACCCCATAAAAGAACCTTTCAGATGGCAAGTTTAAAGGATAGAAACATGTATTTAGTCAGCCAAATAACTGGTTCTTCCCAGAGTGCAGTCAAGAACAATTTTGATTTAATTATTGGCTGAAAGAAGGACTGTTTCTTGCCTTTTGAAGTAGTATTTTGCTTTTGTTCTAAGGACACAAAACAGGTTTGTTCATTGGAGGCTTTGCTGATCATGTGTCTTACTGATGCTATGCTAAAATAAAAAATAATCCAATTATTAAATAAAGCATTGTGCAACAAATAAGGATGCTTGCACTATGCATTTATAATTTTATTAGCATTGTGGCAACAATGACATTCTCTTTTCCTGTTTCATACTTTTTATGGCTACTGCTATTTTTGTCCCATCTTGTCCTCCTGCCTTTTTTTTTTTTTTTTTTTTTTTTTTTTTTTTTTTTTTTTTTT